>NC_071574.1:48629702-49375952 GCF_024509145.1 Vidua macroura
TCCCTTCCTTCCTTCCTTCCTTCATTCCTTCCTTCCTTCCTTCCTTCCCTCCTTCCTTCCCTTCCTTCCCTCCTTCCCTCCTTCCCTCCTTCCTTCCTTCCTTCCTTCCTTCCTTCCTTGTCTTTCTGTCTTTTCTTTCTTTCTCTCTTGCTTTCCATCTTTCTCATTTTCTCTCTTTTTCCTTTCTCTCTCGTGCTCTCTCTTCTCTCTCTCCCCCCCACCTCATATTTTTGCAGGTTAAAGGTTATTGTAAAAACTAGTTGTGTGGGGCCCACAACAAGCCCACAACAAGCAAGGGTAATTGTTGTCCCTCTTGGTCTTCGAAAAGCCTTACATAGGTCAATTGTGCAGTTTTACATTTGCCCTTATTCTAAGATAAAGAAAAAAAGAAAAAGTCATAAGACTTGCTTAGCATTCTGAGCAAAGTCATAGGGAAATATGTTTATAATGACTACATTTACCTTGACTGTGCACACAATGAGAAAATGGTAGCAGGATTGACACTGCATGCTTCTTTTTAAAGGATACAAAAATTAACAATGAAATACTGCATCTTGGAAATATCTCAAGGCCTTCAGAATAAGAAATGCTGCAGGTCTCACCATCAATACTAAACGTAATGGAGAACTGTAGGTATTAGAGTAGTAAGCAGGATAGCTAATGGATTTCTATACAGTGTCAAGAGAACTCCATAAAGCAAAAGAAAACTGTCACCTTGACATCTAAATTCTCATCTTTCCTCTCACTCTGCACACTAAAGTTGTTTCCTTCAAAAAGTAATCCCATGGTCTTTTGGAACTGGTAAATGCATCCTTTCCATGCTACTTCAGAGGATGTTACAAAGCACACATTCCTTCTTCATAGATCCAAACGGTATTTTCCTCTCCATCCTGTTTCACTGTTTCTGCCTTTTCCCAAGTATGGTAACACAAACTTATTTCCACATTCTTCTTCAATGTTTTTGAGGGATAATTCAATTTTCTCTACCTCTGCCATGTTTCTGAGAAGGCAGCTTCTGTCTGTTGCCTCCAATTCCATCCTTCATTTTCTGGCTCCCTTGTAGAAACAAATTTTTGACATTGCAGAAAGAGTCTTAAGTAAGAATGAAGAAAACAAGAGGTGATGCTATTGCTATTTGGAACTCTCTGAAGTGAGGACTGAATGAAGCTTGATGACTTACAAAGGCTTTTATATCTGCCCAGTATGTAAACACTCTGCAAATTTAACTGTTCTTGCTGTCTCCAGACAAGAAACTGATGAAAAATGAAGTATATCACCCAATCTGCTGTGATGCCTAAACCTATTCTTTTCAAAAAAAACACAAACAAACAAGAAAGAGTAAAGAGTAGGAACTAGTTTAAACAATTCAAGCTACCCCTTCCCATTGAAAAGCCTGGTTAAAGAATTGTAAAGCTGGCCATGATCCAATAACTTCCATGGTTCTAAATTAAAAAAAAAAAAAAAAAAAAAAAAAGGTAAAAAAAGGTAAAAAAAACACCTAGATAACAAACAAAGGTGCACAATACATATTGAAAATAAGATCACAGAATATTATTCAGACATAAAATCTCTTCTTTCTAAAAGCTTTGAAAAGTATTTGAAATCTCTGCAGAAAAACAGATGGTTGGTGGTAGTAGAATTAGAGAAAGAGACCAGAAGGCATCACCAGCCTGACCCACAGTAAATTAGTGAGGGGACTGCAATACCTTAAATGTGTGCAGCAATGGAAGGTGGCAGTGCAGCTGCTTACCCTCCAATTGATTCCTGGTCACAGTGTTCATTGTTCTGCCGGTGAAAGGAGATGGAGAGAGATGGGAGTAAGCTTTGTAAAATGGCACAGGAAAGGGTCATCCCTTCCACTTACAGCAGTCTCCCCTTTAGTCATGTATGACTGAAAGACTCCAGCACCTACAAGAAGATGAAACAAGGAGTGTGAATCTGGTACAATTGTTGTCTTAAATACCCTGAGGTGAGATGCAGTTTGCAGAAGCATTGCTGGGGAATATACTGAAATTGGTCTGTGTGATATGAGATCTGATTAATAAAAACATCTAAAATATTCATCCTTTACTTTGAGATCACTGTATGAATGGATTTTTTAGGTAATGAAATGTAATTTTTATCTTGATTAAGTAATAAAAGACTAGTTCACTGATGCCCATTTGTAAAGCATGACAAAACAGGGTTTTACCTACGTAACAATTCCTAATTGTGTGCAGTACAGAGTAGAACTTCTTACTGACTTGCAGAATGGCATCTTAAGTCTTGTAGAAAAGATTCTCCCTGACAGAAAATATTTTCCTGGAGGGTATAGACTGCCTGTTGCTTAGTGGATTAGCTTTCAGTGAAGACTGTGCATTGTGTTTTTCATTGCCATTACTCTGTTTTCCTTTAGTTATATAACCTGTTAAGAAGGATAGATAATTTTCAAAGGTTTTGCTCATCAAACCAGTATTAGTTGAGATGTGGTCCATGTGCCAGATGTACTTTATAGTAAAATTCCCGCCTTCTACAGTGTGATTCTGTTGCCATTGCCTGTGTGCATCTAAGAACTGTCTATCTAAGAACTAGCTATCTTTGTGTCTGGGAAGGGGCCACAGAGCCAAAATACTGTGGTGTCAATCAGAAGCTGCTCTCATTTCACAGAATTACAGAATTGCTATGGTTGGAAAAGACTTTCAAGATCCCCAGTCCAACTGTAAACCTAACACTGTGAAGTCCACCACAAAACTATGTCCCTGAGTGTCACATCTATGTCTTTTAAATACCTCAAGGGACAGTGATTCAACCTTTTCCCCAGCCAGCCTATTCCTTTTGTGAAGGAATTTTCCCTAACAGTCAGTCTAAACCTCCCTTGGAGCAACTTGAGGCTACTTGCTCTTCTGTCACTTTTTACCTGGGAGAAGAGACTGACTCCCACTTGGCTACAACCTCCTATCAAGCACTTGTAGAGAGTGATAACTTCCCTGAGCCTCCCTTTCTCCAGGCTAAACATCCCCAGCTGCCTCAGCCACTACTCACAGGATTTGTGCTCCAGACCCTTCACCACCATTGCCCTTCTCTGGACTGGCTGCAGCACCTCAATGTCCTTGCTGTAGTGAGAGGCCCAGAACTGGACACAGGATTTGAGGCGTGGCCTCACCAGTGCTGAGTACAGGGGGACAATCCTGAAAATGCCCTGATCCTGCTGGCCACACCATTGCTGTCACAGGCCAGGGTGCCATTGGCCTTCTTGTCTTAACTGGCCCATGCTGGCTCCTGCTTTGCCACTGTCAACCAGCACCCCAAGGTCCTTTCTGCTGGCAGCTTTCCAGGTCTCTGCAGCAGTTTCCCTGTTGTGACCCGCTGTGTGAAAAGCAGTGCTTCTATTTGACGTGCCAGATGTGCATCCTGCAACATCCATGACCTGCAAGGATGAATAGAGGAGCTAGCTGTTCTGCCTGCTCCCCCACACCACAGTCCCATGACTGATGCTGCCATACAGTAAGGATGTGACTGCACTTTGACTGGGTACTGGATGTGCAAATAATTGTGACAGAAGAGGGGGATGCAGCTTCCAGTGCAGCAGAAATAAATCTATGGCCACCCTCTGGCTGCAAGTGTAGGTGTCACTTCCCTCCTCTGCACATTTTTTGATAAGTTGAAATAGAATTGCATACCATAAATTATCTTCAGCAATCCATGTCTCCTCAGTTATACCTTTCTGCAGTGATCTCTGTTGCTTAGAAAAGGAGAATAAATTTACAAGCACGAGGGTTTTTACCTCTGATTACAGCCCTGGGCTATCTCCCTCTTACCAGAACTTCACAGGAAAACTGTTGGTTTTCCCCCTTTTAAGGAAATCTTTTTCACTTAAGCTCATGACTCTCCTTTGCCTCTTTTAATATTGGCAGAAAGTTCTCCCCAACCTGAAGCTTAGCTAAACATGCTTGGAGATGACTGCGAGCATACTTCAGTGTTATTCTGCCAGTGTAAAAAAACAAGGAAAGAGAATTCAGTGGTAAGTCTGAATATTTGGCTTTTGAATGAAAAACTGGAACAAAAAAAAAAAGCTTCAAGAAAACAAGCTTGATGTCATCTAGCTAAAATTTAAAGACAAAGTGATGTTAACTACATGATTTTGCTTAAAATCCCCAAGGGAATTCTCAGAGAGATTGTGACCAGTAAAGTCAGAAGAGCCCATAAAAGCAGATGGAAGATAAAGGCTTCAATCCATGGTGAACTAGGTTTGTCTTTGTGAATTCCTTCTGATGGAAGGGAGAAAGAGGTTAAAAAAAAAAAAAAAAAAGAGTTCTTAAACCTGCTGGGAGAGCTCTGTGATGTGCTGAGGCACTTCCAGCTTGTCCAGTGTATATATATATGTATATTCCCCAACCTTGACTACAAAATGAAAATGTTAGATCTCTCCACAAGTCTAGGCATCTCTTTCCAGCTCAACTTACCATACCACCTAACAAGCATACTATGACACTGCTGACAAGAAGCCAGAATTTAATGTAGTTTTAGCTGCCCTTGACACTCACAGCACTTCCTGCTGTAGACATGCAGGATACTGAGACTGTAGACTTTGCATTTTAACTCAGTCAATATCTGTGCAAGAAACTGCTAATTGCTCCAGAACTTGGGAATCCTTAAGCAGAAATAATAGGTTGGCTACTGAAAAGAATAGCAAAATATTTTTCTTTCTTTGTAAAATTACTTCCTAAAAGTATATAGCATGGTACAGGAAATTAAAGGTCTTGAAGTCAATGTTCGGAGTCCTTTTAATATTGAAATTGAACAATGAAATTCAAGATTCTTAATCTGAATGCTTTGAAGAAGGCATATTTTCCTTTTTTACTGGATTTATCTGCTCAGGATATTATACTGAGACATCCTTTTTGTGAAAAAAAATATTAATGATCTGCTTTAATAGTTTTGTAGCTTAAAAATTTATGTTTATGAGCAGATATATCAAATAGCATAGTAAAATCTGCCTCCCAAGCAGTCCCAAGACAGTGTCTCCATTTGTGGCAGCAGCAAGACTCAGTCATATTCATTCCTGTTTCATGCATCCTTCAGAGGTCACCAGATCACTTGGCCAGTTTAGATGACCTGTCCAACTCAGTGAATTCACAACATGTGGGATGGCAAAGATATGCTTTAATGTGAAGATTTTCACTCTGGGAACATGAGAAATTATGAAAGGGGGGGACAGACAGGAAAAAGGGATGCTAAGGAATGGTATGTGATGTAGGGGGTAGTGTGTGAGGTGTAAGGGAAAGTTATTTGTGATTAAAGAGACATTCTGTGAATAGAAAAGGTATTATTTTGAACAGATGAAGTGGCAAGACAGAAAGTTTAAAATTTGGTCCAGACAAAAAAAAGAGTCACATTGAGTGCAAAGAAGGAGAATGCAGTAGTTTTGAGAAACTCCTGAAGGACTCATCTTTGCTAGGGAAAAGTTATTTTTAATACACAATCAAATTTTCATGTAATATAAGTTGCCTCTTTCTTCTAAACACACAAACTGGTCAAATTGTGTAATGGGCTGTACCAAAGTTTCACCCCTTGCGAGTTAAAACTTGTGGTTTAATTTAGTGCAAATGGCATCCTGACCTTTGACTATTGCTTTCTCTCGTTGCTATACACCGTTTTAAGATTCCACCCACACCAGTGACGATCCAAGTAAACTCGAGTGTAAACTGCATTTCAGTTCCTGCTGTAAATGTACTGCAAACGTGTCGGGACGTTTTACTGAAGGGTCATCTCCACACGTCTGCTCTGTCGCAAGTCGGCAGCGAGCCATTCCCTGATGAGGCGAGGCTGTTAACCCCTGGTGTGTGAGGTCTGTTGGGAAGCTCGGCCCGCGTTCCCGCCGGGAGCATCCTCCTGGCGGGCGCTGGGGAGAGAAGGAGCTTCTTGCTGCCATCTATTGATAGCAGGGCGGAAGGGTCAGGAGCCGCCGGCCCGCTCCGCTCCGCTCCCGAACCTCGCCTTACAGAGCCAGCGAGGAGGGGTTATTCTCAGCGACTGAACAAGCAGAAAATGGTTTCAGTTTGATGCAGGGTGAGCGAGGTTTCTGCATAACCCAATTTCAGCCCCGGGTCACGGCGTATGAGGGTTCAGAGCCTCAGAGAGAAGGGAGAAGCGCCTCGGGGGCTTTGCCAGAATGAATTTCACAGTGAATGACAGTACGAGATAAAAGAACTGACACAGAGATCATAATACTTGTAAAGCAATAATTGTTGGACAGTTTGGAAGCATGACAATCCCTTTCCAGGGCTGTACAAAAGGCAGAGGACCACAAAGGCTCACTCAGGGAGAGCCAAGAGGAGAGCAGGACCCTGCGACAGGAAGGAGCCTCCTCCTGACGGCCCATGGGGGCTGAACGGGGGATGTGTGGGATATGTAAGGATGTGTAAGGATGTGACGGGCTCTGTAGCTTCACTGACCATGGACAGCGTGGCTCTGAAAACTGTGAGGGAAACACGGGACCAGAGGTCTTCAATATAGGTTATTCATATCAGTGGGTGGGGAAACTGAGTCAAAAGACTCAATGCAGATGTGTGTGTTTTGCTTATTGTGCAAACACCTTTGTGGTTGTTGGTGTTTAATTCCCTGAATTGATCTCAGCTTTGTTTCCATATGGCTTTTTTTTCATAGAGTGACTTTCATAGACAGGAATATTCTGCCTGCAGGAGGTTTCTGTCATTTTCCCATACATTTCAGGGACTGGCTATGAGCTGTTTCTCCTGTGAGTAGAAGGAATCAAGAGATATTTATCCTTACTATCTTTGCTCACAAACACCCACTAAGAGCAAAGCGCCACCAAACTAAATTCAAAGATCTCATACACACATTATATGTGAGCTGCTTGCTGTTAACTTAATATTCATATGAAAATTCTAAAATTAGAAAATAATATGGAAGAGATGAAAGGAAAAATTCTATCTTTAAAAATTAACCTAAAACCAACACACCGAGGTGTACTCAAGCCAAGTATGGTTTCTGTCTAACAGAAGTTTTTAATATATATTTTTTTATGTTGTTAGTGTAATTAAACATAATAAAAAGATCCTCAGCAACGGCAGTCTACATCTGGAAAGGTAGCATTTTAATGCCATTTTCATTTTTTTCACGGATCATAGGGGGAATAGCAACACTGGATATTGCACAGATAATCTTTGTGTTGTGTTTAATATCAAAATAGAATGCATGTAGGAAAAAAATATCTCTCTCAGAAATAACGCAGGCTTTATTTCTAGTAAAAAATAATCAATAGATAAGAGTATTATTGTCTCCTTCTTAGGATCATACAGCCTCAAAGGCTGTGATTTTCTCCTCAGGACACTCATAACTGCTTCACTGAACCAAGCCAGCTGCTGAAGACAGCACTTGGCCTAGACATAGCTGCTGATACTCACGGTGTGTAGCTGGTCTGTGTGTCAGCAGAACAAGCACAGCCAGCGTTGCTGCTCTCATACAAATGTGTGAGTGCTCCTTGGTGAAGGTGGGAGGATGCAGTTTGCATCCCCTCAGAGATGGCCAGGCTTTGTAGCTGCCTTGCCAAATGCCTCAGATCCTTGTTTGCTGGCTGTCCTCACACTTGCACACTCCCCATGCCAGCTCATACTGGGGAGCCTGGCCCACTCTCCTGTTCCAAACATGCTGTGTAGCCACGATGTGTCCTCTTTACTGGGAAACACCTAGGCTGCCTCTGCTCAGGTGAAACGAGCAAGGTTCTGCTGAGCTATCTCCTTTCTTGCTGGCATTTCAAGCCTAGCAGGAATAAGTTACTCTTCATGATTTGCCTCTCACTGTCCATTCACAGTGTCACCTTTACCATCTACCTCCCCAGTTTCATAGCTCCTTGTTCAGGTGAGCCAACCCACAAAGCATTTCACTTGGGTCCATTTGATTCAAATCAGGGAGAGCAAGCATCTACTATACAGTAATTAAGAGAAAGCAAAATTTTAAGACTGCTTTTTCATCAGTCTTTTCACTTAAACTCTGCTAAGCTACTTCCCAAAGGTGAATTTTTCCTGGGAAGCAAAGAGAAAGAGTGAAAGAAATAAAAAACAGCACGTGTTTTTGAAAAAATATGCTCTAGGGGATGTCAGTGACAACCCGAAGGGTTGGAAACCATTTTGCAGAGAACACAATGGGAAGGTTGTGCCAAGAGGACTGAGAAATTTGCAGAGGCTTTACAAAATAAATGTCATAGGGAGAATGTTATATTGTTTTTTTCATGATGCATTTTTCCACTGAGAATCTATTCATGATCTTAAGGAACAATGTCAAGACAATAATGTTTAATGCTGGAATTATATGTTCTTGATAATATCTGTATTCCCTTTGATGTTGATGAGGCTACTGAAAGAATGCTACATTCAGTTGTGAAGTCTATAATTTACAAACAAAAAAAGTATTGAAGAAGATTCAGAAAAGAAAAAAAAAACAATGGGGGAGCAAGTAGAAAATAGGCCTTTAAATAGTTCCTAAAGACTTTCAGTCAGTTTAACTTATCAAGGAGAAATTTAAGTGCTGAAAATCTATTTATAACAGTGAGAACAAACTTTGATAAGAGATGTTCGGTATCTGAACAATATGATGTTCAGTATCTGATTTGTGAAAAAATAAATATTTAAACGTGAAATAAATGAATATCCTTATTAAAAAGTAGCCATCCATTGCAATGGCTTGTCAGAGTACAACAGGTTCCTCAGATCTAGAAAGTTTCTATTAGTGTTTGGACACTTATTTAATTATTGTGTTTGTTTCGTTTGGCTTTTGTTTTTGTTTTTGCTGTTAACATTACCTATCAGCACTTTACTGTCAGTCTTAAATGTTGAGCAGATCTTATCAAAATACAGTATTATTTCAAGATATCAGAAGGTCATACTGCCCTACTGCTCTGTGTTCTCTTCTGAATTTTCAGAAACACCTGATTGCTTTTGGTGCCCTTCTTTTAATTTTTATTAGACTATGCACCATACTGCCTGACTATACCAGCATCACAGATCCTCAACACAGGAATCTCTGAGAGCTACAGGACTAGAAGTTTTATCTATGAACTAATTGGAAGTGCCTTAGAAGAGAGAAGTAGTATTTGACATTGTGTGTGTGTGTGTGTGTGTGTGTGTTTGTGTTCAGGTTTTTCATTTGATCCTCATTAATCATCAGTTTCCATGTAGCTCACACTCATACACTGGTTATTTCATCTTCCATAAATCCCTGAGATATCAAGGGGGTGGTTAGTGCTGTGTAACAGGCTACTCCAGATAAGAACTACTTTGTACCAGGTGAATTTTATCTGAAGTCAGTGCAGAGAGCAAGCAGAGGACAAGTCATAAAAATGTATATTCAGTGTTGCTAATGCAGTGGAGGTGTAACTGCTTTCACCTCAAGAGTAGGAAAGCTCTTGGGACATTTTTTGAATGTTAATTCTTATACCATCTTTTTTAGGGATCTATTTTACCTATTTATCAGAATGAAGAGGTATCTTTATTTTCCTCTCTGCAGTTGCTACAACATGGAGCAGGAGCAGGCAGATAAAATTCAAAATTTTTTTGAACAGAATTTTGCAAAAATGAAAGGATAAAATATTTCCTGTATGACAAATTCTTGAAGTCTAACCAGAAATACTCCATTTTTATTATTTAGCATTTTTAATTATTCTTTGACTTTTTCAATTACATGATCTTAAAAAAAATATTTCCAAGTGTGAATTTATCCTGAATGTACAGATGGCCTTCACTCACTGTACATAATTCCAGTTTTGCTTCTGATTTATTTTTAAAGAAAAATATTCATTTGTCAGATTATCTACTTTTAAAAACATAGATGATTCTTAAGCAGTCTTTAGCTCCAATTAAGAACAACCTTTCAATAAGTTATGGCTTATTACACCATTATATACAGCATTTTGCCAGTATATAGCCAAAGTTTTGTGCAATTGTATGAAAGCTTGAAGGCTTGCTTTTTAGAGTAAATATATCTGCAGATAAAGTTGGAAAATAAATGCGGACATCTGATGTTATAGAAATAAAAAATTTTGCTATTTCAGTAGCATTTCAGTAGCATAGAAGTTACAGTGTTTTTATCTGTATAACAAGTATATTTCTATGTTTAAGACTTGAAATTTTTGTCTCCTTTTCAGACAAAAAGATGGATATGATAGACCTCTATGAGCTTTCAGCTCATGAGCTATACCATTGGCATCACTTCTGTTTTTGTGCTTGCTGTCTGCTCAGTATACTTCTTTTATACAATATACTTCCTTTATACATGCAGTTGTCCTTCTGAAACACAAGCATGACTCAATTTTTTGATAAATTATCTCTGTAAGGTGCTGCTACCCCTACAGGAGTGATGTATCCTGCATAGCAAGAAGACATTCTTGTTGTATTGTTTGTGTTTTAACCAAAGAGTTTTTAGATTTATAGCCATTTCTAGAATGGTGAAAATCAAACTTCTACCCAATGTTCCATACTAGATATGATTCATAGTACCACATTGTATACACTCTTGTGTTTATTTAAAAACCATGTTTAAAAAAGCACAGGATGTGAAACAATACAAAATTTACAAACCCTCCTTCTAGAATCATTTGCATTCCTTTAGGTTGAGTACACTTGGGTTCAGAGCTAAGAGGGTGGCTTCCCTTTGGCTTCTGTTAGTAAAACAACAGATTGCATATGGATATCCTTAACTCGTTTAAATATTTTGTGTCACCAAGAAAGCAATCAAAATATAAACACTTGAGAAATTGCTCTTTGAGTGTTAAGGGCATGAAATTCACTGGAAAGTTTCTCCCAACAGAATGTTAGGGCAAAATCAGGATCAAAATAATGGGAATTATATGAAGAAGAAAATCAGTTTTGGTATCAATATTGAAAGCTGTTGATTGATACTTCCAGAAAATAAAACAGTTTTTGTTTACTACTGACTCCTTGATTGCCATTTATCACCTATACAGAATATGAAAAATGGGATAAATACTGCCACCTATAAAAAATTAAAGGCAAAAATTTACCTCAGGAAAATACAATGTCCTTATTGAAGCAGGAAAGTCTGATTTATGTATCTTTTATGTATCTTTTATGTATCTTTTATGTATCTTTTTCCTCATAGTTTTTTTTATTCTGTGTATGCATGACTCCTGCAGCGAATCAAAAAGCATAAGATTAAGAGGGTAGTATGTCTCAGAGAGGCTATTTGAATTATTTTAGGATTATTATGCATCTGTTCAAAGTCCACAGACAATGGTGAAGCTATTCATGAGCAGGTTGTAAAATTATGTTTATCATCATAAAAACAAATATACTTTTGATTTCTGGTTTCATTGCTTATGACTATCTTAAAATTGATGTAACTGAAACGTTTCCTGAATTATTATGATGTCACTTTGACATAATTTAACAGAACTATTGAATGTGACTTATGAATCAAATGGCTTGGCCACTGGATTTTGTTGTTCATAAAATGCACAATTTTTTTACAGTGTTCCCAAAGTTGCTTTCTACTCAGCTTAGAGTTTGGATGGTTTTTTGCCTTCTCCAAACACCAATGCTTAGTGTTAAGACCAATAGCTTTACATACCAGGTAAGCATCTCTCCAAACCCAGACGCCTGCCATGGAAAGGCAATGCCAGGAAGATGTGGAGCTCCTAGGGCTCTGTGGGAGCTATAACCATTAGCTGCAGGCACATGTGATACCTGCACTCACAGTTGTCTAATGAGATTTTAGCAGGCAACAGCACCAAGAATCTTGTTTTCACATGCTATGTCTTTGAAGCACACATGCCACAAAATGAAGTACTTTGTCACCTGCTTTAAACTGAGATGTTTCTCTACATGGTAATACTGTTTACTGCATCTGGTGGGCTAATAAAGTGCTCATTCCTCAAAACCACTGTCCTATGGAACTGCACAATGCATATTCTGTAGGAAGAACTGGAAAGCAACCAGCCCAGTTGTGCCAAATTTACCAATTCACCAGTCAGGGATGACTTTGGGGTCATTGACCACCAGGGACCACCAATGAGTCTCCCAGGACAGAAGACTGGATGTGTAAAGGGGAGGGAAAATAGGTTAATGATTTTGGGGAAATAATTATCATCTATATGTTAATTCTGGGAGAATCAATGCACATATATGTAACGTGCAGTACAGGAACAGGAGCTTTTTCTCTACTAAGCATGCATGATTTTTGGAGGAGATATCCCATTGTGAATCTGGCTGAATAAAGAATACCTGCTTCTTCATGCTGCATTGGTGCTAAGGAGTCTTTTTAGTTTTGTTGATTTTTGGTAACACTTGCTTTCATTGCTGCAGTTTGAAAACCTAAGTAAAGTAAGAGAAAAGATTGAATACAGCAATTTTAAATGGCCAAATAATCCACTACTGAAATTGATTTGAAGGTTTTTCTTCCATTGAAGCTATTTATACTAACAGAGTTGCTTTGGTAGAATAATATCCGTTTATGCACAAGAGTCATATTTGTCCCAGTGACTTCAAAGCAAGTATGTCTGCCAGACAGGAGCTGTTAAGTGCACCAGAAGTCTGAGAGCAAATTAAGACAAATGTTCTTTATATCCTCTCTGATTATAAGGATTAATTGTATGCATCCTTTCCTTCATCTCCTCCAGTCATGTTGCCTTGATGAGTGTTATATGGATTAGCAAAACAGCAGAGTGTCAGAGGAACTGTGCTTTGTTGGTAAGTGTGAAGTGAAACAGGTACTGTGGTTGTTGCTGTTTGTGTTCTGCCTCTCGTTTGTGTTGAGGTGAAATTAAGCACCCAAGAAGGCTTAGAATTCTCAGATTGCCTGGTGCTGGAAGAGGCCACTTCTGCTTCATGCCAGGTGACACCAATACTTTTGGGTGGTGTGTGTGTGTGGATTTTTTGGTCTGTCTCTGAGAAAAATGGGGAAAACTGAACTTATGATACTGCATGAAGGAAGCTTCCTTATAGAGACCTATCCAAAGCAGTCTGAGAAAAACACAACTCTGAGACACTTTTAAACTCTTGGAAAGAGCTGCAGGATGGGACATTATACTAAGTAATAATCCATTCTACTTAAAGGAGAGACAAGTATTTATATTGCATAAATGCAATCAAATATATTGTAAGTGTTAATCATAGACATGGTTGATGAAATTGTGTAAAGGAATAATCAAATATCTATGACTACTTCGGCTAAAAATCATGCAAACATTCTTTGATATATCCGAGGAATAAAAGGCCTTCCTTTAGAGACATAGCTATTATTAAATGTTGATTATAAATAATAATAGAGATGCAAGTGGTTCAAGAGTTAGCCCTGTTCTGAAGCAGAGTAATAGCTCCATCATATGTGGTAGGTAGGTTGCCAGTTGTAACAATGGGAATTGTGAGATATTTATCCATGAAAATGAAACATCTCAAATCTACATGTTTTGACAGCAAATACTCAGACCTTTAAAGCCATTCAAATTGTATTTATACTCCAAATTATTTTTCTTTACCCACGAACACACAAGGATTTTTGAAACAATACAGCTGGGTGATAAAAAACAAAGCAAAGCAAAACAAAACCCACCAAAAAAACACCCATTGCCCTCCCAAACAGAGCATTCAATAATATCTGTGACCTGACCAAGAAGAAACATACAATGGCTGAGAATATTGTACCAATCTTCACCAGTGAGGCACCAAACCAGAAAGCATTTCCTGGTCCACTCCTATCTCCATCAAAACCCAGGAGATGTAAGCTGAAGTTAGAAACCTTCAGTTTCAAAGCAGCAGGCACCTTCATATTAGGATAATTCAGTATTTCAGAAGAGGGGCACTGGATACTGCACCAATTTCTGATACCTTAGAATGGAGGCAAAATATTTCCTACAAATATTTTATATGTTCTGTTTCTCTCTCTCTCTCTCTCTTTTATTAAGGATGCATAACTAAAATGTATATTTTACTTAGGATGATTTTAACATTTGCTGCCACATAAAAGAGAGCTGGACGTGAGCTGGCAATTGCACACTTGCAGCCCAGAAAACAAATCATCACCTGGGCTGCATCAAAAGCTGTGTAGTGAGCAGGTCAAGGAAAGTGATTCTGCCCCTCTGCTGTGCTGTAATGAGACCTCACCTGCAGTACAGCATCCAGCTCTGGGGTCCCCAGCACCACAAGGCCACAGACTGGCTGGAACAAGCACAGAGGAGGCCACCAAGATAGCGAGAGGGATAGAGCACCTCTCCTGTGAGGAAATGTTGAGAGATTGGGATTGTTCAGCCTGGAGAAGGGAAGGCTTTGGAGTTACCTAATTGTAGCCTTCGAGCACCTGAAAGGAGCCTACCAAGAAAGACGGAGGGGAATATTTCAAAGGGCGTGTAGTGACAGGACAAGAGGGAATAGCTTTAAACCAAAACAGAGTAGATTTAGATGAGATATTAGGAAAAAATACTTTACCCAGGGAGTAGCAAGGCACTCAAACAGGTTTCCCAGAGCAATTGTGGATACCCCATCCCTGGAAGTGTCCAAGCATCTGGGATGTTGCCTTCCCTAGGTTTGGCTGGGAGTGGCTTTCTCTTGAAACTGAAGGTAGTGGTGGGGTTTCTGTAAATTAGCTTGGATGTTTCATTATTTTCTTGTCTTTGACATTGTTCATTTGTTTGTTGTCTGTAAAAAAAATCAATTTATTTATTCATCTAAGAAGTGTAAAACTTCAATATAAATCAACGGATGGGGCTCTGTCTAGGTGTGTCTGCAGGAAATTACAATGATCCATGACAGTGGTTACCCAAGTTTTAAACCCTCATACATCATTGTGAAGCATTAGATTTACTTGTATTCTACATGCATGTCATAAAGAAATGAAGAATGTGTGCATTTAGTTGTTTAGTAGGCTGTAGATCAGCAGTGATAGGAAGGCCAGACAGATGAATGTAGATAATGTAGTGCCTTTCTCTTTGTTTAAGCTCTGTAAACATGGCATGAAATTGGAGCTTTATTTCTGTCTTTTGTTCAGTCACTTATATTTTTATGAGCTGGCTGCTTTCTAGCCCCATTCCATTCTTCTTTATTACCCTCCTCACCATTGTAAGAGATTGCTTCATAGATAACTAGACCAAAATTGTACTTGGTAAGAAAGGACATTCTTTCAAATACTCCTGCTATTATTTTTAGAGAGCAAAGAAAAGTGCCTTCCGTAAAAAAAAATTCTTTCTTTTTTACATTTTGTAGAAAAAAACCAGTATTGAGTCATCTTTGATCCTAAGGGCTTAGTCTTTAACTTAGCTATAGTGTGTCTGAGGGAATACATTTGGAAATATTTATTGCCTGAGAGACAAGAAAAAATAGGAAAAGTGGTGATATAGTCAAGAGTAGAAAACATGAATCATAGTGGCTTGGTTTTTCTTTTCCTCAATCTAGTATGAAATAAGAGCAACCAGACAGTCTAATTGTTAGTCTTTGGACAAACTGCTTCTGAGTGACAGTATTCTAGGTAGTTCTGTAAAAGTCACTATGGCTTGAAAAATGTGTGGAAACACTCCATGAGTGTCTGTGCATCTCATTTGACACAGAATAGAAAGTTATCCCAGAATGGCTTCCCATTAGTTACTGCTATTGTTCCAGTTAAGATAGGTGCATACAAAAAATGGGCTTGTCATTAAAATATTGTCCATTCTTATCACTTTCAATACTCAGTGAAGTATGTTTAATTTATGATTTTTTTTTTCTGTTGAAGGTGGTATTTAACATATAAAATTATGGAACTGATCCTTAGGTGGTGTGATTAAGTGTTTTGTAAAAATAAGTCTACCAATTGTATATAAGCTTGTTTACCTTTCATACCTGTCCAGATATATTTTAATTTAGGTACAGCTAAAGATAAAAGCTTGAAGATATAAACTTCAACTTACTGATGCATGTATTTATATTCCTGGATCACTGTTCAGGGGCAGTTAATTACTAAACCCAAAAGTGCTGCCTAATTTGAGTCTGAGAATCTAAAACATGTAGTGACAGCAAGTTCTACCCTCTGCTGTGCCTCAGTGTGTGGCTGGAGCTGCCAGGTGTACAGACACTGTGCAAGGGGCTGGAGACCCTTCAAAAAGATATATCCTTAAATAGGAGACAATGAAAGAAAATTTTCAGTCATTTTGGAAGAAACCTAAGAAAGGAGGGAAGCTAGGGCTTTTTTGTGAAACACACAGCATACTTGGTTCTTCAGTGGCTTGGGTAATAAATAGTATTTTGCTTTAACTATCTACTTATGTATTTTTTTTTTAAATATTACACATAGTCATCTTTTATGACACCAGTATTACTGGTGGTAATTTAACTAGTAGCAGAGCCTGTGAGGTTCAGGGAAGGATACCATTATGGTATCACAGTACAAGGTCAGAATGATCAATTCAGAAGCCTGCATGGCTGAAGTCTCGATACAATGACATTAGTGGTGTGAATTTGGTTTTGGTGCTCCTCGATGGGTGGGGCCCATTCTGAAAAGTGACAGTTTTCATCAGGAGACCTCACGTTAGGAAAAATGATTACTCCTGTGAAACTGCTGCACTTTGGGGAAAATTGAAGCTTTTCTGTACTGAGTTCAAAAGTCTGCCTGGTTCTTTTCACCAGCACACTTAATTTTAAATAAAATATCTGTTATAAGTGTTTATTCAGCCTTTGTCCTTTTAAACACCAAAAAGGAAATCCAGAGAAAAAAAATATGCTAAACTAACATCAGGAGTCTGATTAAACTGGGAAGATGCAGAGGTAGGACCAAACAATTCATATTTTTGTGCTGAATTATTTTACACTGTTTAGTTTGCAAGGTTCCTTTCCTCATAGACTGTAACAGCTGCCAAAGCATAACTTTAACGAGGTAAGGACTGGTTTAGCCTGGACTGTAAATGGTTCCTATGTTATGCTCCCCTGCATTAGCTGTATTCTTGAGACACACCCTTTCATGTAAAAGAGGTTTAGAGAGTACAATGAGAAAGAACAGACTATAAAATGAACATGCTAACAGGAACTTAAATTTTAACTTCTGCTGTTGTGCTGGTATTATGGTTGATAGAAAGTTGCATTGAGCATGCTCACTGCAGAAGTACTTTTTGACTAGACAGGACTTCTGTACAAAAATAGATGCTTTCCCCAGGAGGACAGACTGACCTACAAAGGACAGCTAAAGAATAAAGCACACAAATTTTCCTGGAAAAGTTACAGCAGTGTTTCCAAACTTTGATCAAAATATTTAGATTATTATATTCTCTCCATCCTTGTGTAAAATCCAACATTTTGGTTGTGGCTAGAGGTACAAGATTCACTGGAAAACTTAAGAATGAAATATAAGAATGCATATACATCATCAAAAATTAGGTAGCAATGAATTGAGTCAGAAGGGACAGCTGTGCATAATTTTTTTCTGCTGCGTACATTGCTCAGAGAGGGAGTTGGAGGGCAGATCAGATTTGGCAATGAAAGGCTGGAAATGCTCTAAGTGATGAAACTATCCATCATAAGGATAAATCCTGGGTATGTTGTATCAGTACTGACTTATTAAATGGCTTCACACTATGAAATTTCCTTCTGCAGAAGCTTGCTTCAGTATAAATGTATAGAGAAGTCAGCTAAAGCTTTCCAGATATCTCAGGGCTTGTTCATCTTGTTAGATGAGCAACAAAATTTAGCACTTCCCTGAAGTTGAATGGTCTCTGACCCAGCAAATTATCTTGGATCCAAAAGCCATTTGAATATTGAATTTGGGTTATGCTTAAATTCATCGTCTTTTTGCCTTATCTGATTTTCCACCAGAGATTTTTCTGGGAATTTTTTTTGCTGTTCTTGAAGTCAGCCCTGTCTGTTGTGCATTCTTTTGTAGGAAAGGCAGCAAAAATTTATGTGTGTCTTTACAAATAGCAGGAATTTGTCCCTTTATATATATTATTATATAAACATAATATAGAGTATTTATATACTATAAATAAATACTTTATTTATTTATATACTATAAATAAATACTTTATTTATACTAATAAAATTATTTTATTACTATAAAAAGAGTTATAGTAATGACTTTAAAGATACCAAAACTAGAAGCTGAAATTATGATAAATGCTACTCAGGAATCATGGAATGGCACTGTTGATGTTATAAAGATAAGTGAAATTGGCTATTCTCTGTAGTGGCTCCCTTTTGCAATTTAAACTTAATAGGCAATATTTAATCATAACTGAATATAAGAAAAAAATTCAATATGTTTTCAGGAAAAAAAAAATTATCAGGTGATGTTTGTCCATTTTTTATGACTTAAAACCGACAAGTCATAGACTAGAGTGCCCTTTTAGTTGACAGTAAGTGGTATTTATGTTCCTCTGAGAGGAGATTAATCTAGATGATTTCCTAGAGTCTCTTTTAGTTCTTCATGTTCACAGTTCCTAGATGCTGACAGCAAAGGAACATTCAATCAGTTCAACATGAAGCTAAGTAAAAAACACTTATGATTTTTTGAGATGCATAATTAAACTCTGTCATGTATTGCCCCAAGATATCATTGCAGACAGATGGCAAACAGGAACTGAAAAAGTCTTAAAATTTTATATATCTCTTCACAGTATTTACAGTTGCACTAGAACTGGGAATTATAGAAGGGATATAAACATCCATATTTCTGCTGTCTGTCAGATGGGAAGATGAAATAAAATTGGTTAGTATCAAATTTTCTTATTTTAGAAAACCATACATTGTTGTATATGAGACAAATTGTCATGGTCTGTGTGTTAATTCTGTGCTCTTTAATTGAGTAATGGCTTTTTCCTGGCAAAAGCCTATGGAATTCAGCTCAGTTATGTCTTTTCTATGTGAATTAGTTTTCACGCAGTGCTATGCACTGCAAATTAGGAGGCATTAATAACGACAATGCAAGTCCTAAAAAATTAACTGTTTTCATGGAAATTATATCTCTTTCCTACTATTAACCAGCAACCAGTGGCTCCTGTTCAGTATTCTATTCACCATGGAATAGTTTGACACGTCTTTAAACAGACATTTTAGCGGTTTAGGTTTAAAAGATTCTGTGTTGCTGAACAGACATACAGCTGGCTGACTGGCTGTACTCTGAGCACTAGTGGAGTTAGAGCACTGCCTTAATGAACTAAATAATAAAAAACCCAGTAACTTTCAAGGTTAGTGATAGAATGAAGTGCATGTTCCCATAAGTTTAGGAAGACAGAGATTTGTATTGCTGTGATACTAAAGCAGAACTAGCATTCATAGAAGATCTAAAAAATTTTTTCTGTGATGAATGCTTTGAAAAATCTCTTCCGAATGTTGCTAATTTACACTACTGGAATGAACAAATTTAGAGGTGATTTGTATGTAAGCTATTCATAGCACATCTGAGTGCTGCATATGCTGAGCACCAAATTCCACCAAAGACATCAGTGCATTGCTTCTCAATGAGACTCTGCATTAAGGAAAACACACACTGCTGAGAGCAGGATCATTGTTGACAAAAAATGTGCAGACAAACCGGATGGGCAAAGAATAGATTTTCAACCCAGGGCTTAATGGAAAGAAAAAAAGGAGTTAGCTGTTTCTTAATATGCTACATTGTAACAGACTATACAATCTATATTCTACTTAAATAACTTTCTATTTCTGAAGTGTGTAATAATTTCAATGACTTTAGTGTGTTGCCACTGTTTAAGTTAATTTAATTGGTATAATCTATTTAAGTCCTCTAGAGCTATTCCATCAACTGAGTGACTGTTCCATGAATCACTCAGGGAATGTGTGAAAGTACACCTAGGCTTTGGAGGAGAAAACTTCCACTGTAATTTCAGAAATTCTCTTCAGATCTTGGGAACTGTTTCTGACTCTAAACAAAGTCCTTTTTGGCTTTTTTCCAGTATCATGTTTTGTTTGGATTTCTTTTTTTAATTATTACTTTCTTGTTGGTAACCTAAAAAGAGTAGAAAGACAAGGAGATCTGTTGCAAGGATGACACATGCCTCATTGTGTATGTGATGACATATGACCAAAATCTGGTTAGAAAGCAGAAAAATGCTCTGGAGGGCTCTAAACAGGCAATAATATAGATATTTTTAAAGTGGAGGAAAAGCAGAAGTTTGTGTTGCTCTTTTAAGCTTCTGTAGGAGTACTTCAGCTGTAGGAAAAATGGCTCAGCTTCAGTGGTTATTAGCCCAGAGAGAGCTGTCAGTCACCTTGACTCCCTTGAACTACGCACTGCAGAGTCAGTAACAGTAGTTGCCAGTGTTGTTGCCAATAATTTTGGCACCCAAATGGCTTTGGTTCTAAATGATTTTATAGAGTTTTGCATTTTTTTTCCAGAAACATTCACTTTTTTCTGGTTTGAGGTTGGTTGAGAGGAAAGAGGAAAACACTGTGCACATACACATACTGAAATGCAGAGGTCTCCAAGAAACCATGCCCTATAAATCTTCTATAGCTTTCTGTCTGTGGCATCATCTCTCCTAGATGTACCAACATGGCATGAAATTATCTTTCACAAATAGAGCAACTGGTTACTGTGAGAAGTGTAGTGAAAGCAGTGGGAGACAAACACCAGAGAAGAAAGGGAAGTATCAGGAGGGTTAGGAAAAGCATTCAAAGAAAGGAGAAATCAAAGCGTACCTTCAGGGCTGTAAAACATTTTAGCTAGTCTAGAAAACACCTTGGCTTCCTGCTGCTTGATTTCTCACCAATAACACAAAATCCCACACTGTCATTGAAGACTGGAGAGTCAGCAAGAGCCTCTTTTCTTTAGCTTGTACAGGCAGCCACAATTCTGCCCATGGCTCCCGAGCACAGTGGGATTGGACATGCTCCACTTCCCATACGGGTGCTGAACATGTGGCTCTGGATCCTGCTTTTGAAACCTGCTTAAAAAGAAATGCAACAGAAAGGAGACTTGTTTAGCTCTGTAGCTGGCAGTACAGAAGGAATGAAGGAATTGTCATTTATTATTAGCTATTTTAATTATAAAAATTGCCTATAGCAATCATCAGTCTTCTGGCTAGAATGATCCCTGTGTGATGGGTTTGGTTCATTTGTCTACACCTCCACGCACTAACAAAGTGCTGTGCTTATGTTCAGTAGTGTTTACAAAGCACTGGGACTCTGGGATGAATGTAGCCAAAAAAATACTATAGGTATTTCTGAAAGAACCAAGCATTTCCTATTGAAACTGATGTGTTCAGTGCTTTGAAGTCCCTTGAGAACACAGCTATGATAAATTCATCATCATTAGGTTGTGAGGCACATTTAACAACTGCAGCAAGGAACCACACCAAACTTAAACCGAGATTTTCTAAGCTCACATGGCAAAGTTTAAGTCTGGTGTAGCCAGTGTCTGTATATACACTCAAATACAAATATTTTGGCTTTGTATGTCTTACTTGCTGGTGTTTTAAAAAAAAGTATATGTTTAAATATCTTGGTCCATCACTTGTTTCTATTGATCATCTGTAGGCAAATAAGGGTTTGTTTGTAGACATATAAAGTTAAAAATAATAAGATTCACAGCATTGCACAGGACCTGATGCCAGATAGTTTCATTGTTGGAGTTATATGGGTATATTAGTACTGATAATTCAGTGCTATTAGATCCACTTGCATAAAGAACCATTAGTACTAAGACATAATAATTAAAGTACTCAACACCTGAATTATTTTTATTCGGAGAGGAGAAAGAAAATGTATCATTACTGTAGATGCTAAGAGGTTAATACTTGTAGTAGGGCAGCTCTGCACAGCTTTCTGAAAAGAGAGGGAAAAATTTCTCCCTTGAGGGAACAGGAAAACTCTGTAATACTTCTATTCTTTAAATTTGCTGATGGTTATGCATAGTTAATGAAGTTAAATCAGTAAGAATTTTCCTTCTATTCAGATGAAATAAAGCTCATCATATAAGAAGTGTGTGACATATTGCTGGCTGAAAAATGTCCAAGAGATTTAGAAGCATCTTCCCACATGTAGTAGGATTTAATAGCTGACTCCTAAGCATCTTTTTCTTGTTCATTATTTCAAAAATATGCTCTTTTTAACAAAAAAGAAAATTAAAATTGTATTTGAGTTTCAAATTATAAGGAGTATTTGTTTTGCATAGAGACATAAAGTTAGAAGAGCCATTTTACATACAGAATTTAATAATTATTCCAGGAATGTAGGAATCTTTACCCAAAAAATGCATAAGAAAATCTTAGTTAATTATATACTCTTCTATTTAATAATATAACTGACTAACATCCTGATTTTCAATAAGGGAAAGAAAGAAGACCCCAGAAATTACAGGTCTGTCAGTCTCAATTCAGAGTCCGGTAAAATCATGAAAAAGATAGGGAGGTATTGAAAAAATCTCTAGGACAAAGCAGTAATTTGTCACAGCCTACAGGACTTCATGAGGGGAAGGTTCTGCTTGTCCAACCTAATTTCCTTCTGTGACAGGGTAACCCACCTAACTGATCCAGGAACTCCAGTCAATACAATCTTTTTGAATGTCAGCAAAGCTGTTGATGCTGTGTCTCACAGTGTCCTTGTGGGCAGAATGTCCATCCCACAGCTGAGCAACCGTGTTAGGCACTGGGTGAACAGCTGGCTCACAGTTCTGGCACAGAGTTACAGTGAATGGGGTGACATCAGCTGGTGTCTGGTCACCAGTGGGGTTCCACAGGGCTCCATCCTCAGCCCAGCACTCCTCGACATCTTCATTAACAACTTGTGCATAGGACTGGAAGGAATACTAAGTAAGTTTGCTGATGACACTAAATTGGGAAACCCTGTTGACTCCTTCAAGGGCAGAGAGGCCTGGCAGAGAGACCTGGACAAATCAGAGAGATGGACAATCACCAACCCTGTGAAGTTTAACAAGGATGAGTGCTGGACTCTGCACCTGGGATGGGCCAACCCTGGTTGTGTGTATAGACTGGGGAATGAGAGGTTGGAAAGCAGTGCTACAGAAAGGGACCTGGGGGTCCTGGTCAATGACAAGTTGAACGTGAGCCAGCAGTGCTGTGGCAGCCAGGATGGCCACAGGTGTGTCCTGGGAGGCATCAGGCACAGCATCACCAGTTGGGCAAGGAATTGTCCTGCTCTGCTCTGCACTGGGGCAGCCTCATCTTGAATATTGTGTGCAGTTTTGGGTGGCACAATGTGAGAAAGACATTGAGCTATTGGGGAACATCCAAAGGAGGGCAGCAAGGACAGTAGGAGGGTCTGGAGGGAAAGCCTTATGAAGAGTGGCTGAGGTCACCTGGTTTATTCAGCCTGAAGAAGAGAAGACTGAGGAGAGAACTCATTGAAGTCTACAACTTTCTCATGAAAAGAAGATGAGGGGCAGGAACTGATCTCTTCACTTGTGATAGGTGACAGGACTCAAGGAAATAGCATGAAGCTGAGTCAAGAGAGGTTTAGGTTGAATATTAGGAAAAGGTTCTTCATCCAGAGGGTGGTTGGGCACTGGAACCGACTCTGTCAGGCTTGGCGCTGTGGCCACCCAGAGAAGTGGTCATAGCACCAAGGGTGATAGAGTTCAGTAAAAGTTTGGACAGTACTCTCAGGCACATGGTGTGACTCTTGAGGATGGTTCTGTGCAGGGCCAGGAGTTGGACTTGATGACCCTTGTGAGTCCCTTCCAACACAGCATATTCTGTGATTCTATGTCTATAAACTATATATCATGTGTTTTTTTCTAATTTGAAGTTCCACAATGTATCCAAGTTGTCATGTATTTTAAACTAAGGTAACTTGTGCTTTAATACTTTCAGAAACCTTGCTAGTTGACTATGTCAAGCTATTGAAAGAATTGGCAGAGTATATGGAGATAATGATCCCTATAAATGACCTTGAACTGTGAAGCCATAAATAGACAATAAATGCCATTTTCAAAATATGACAGGAAGTTTTATTCTCATTATACAGTATGCATGCAACTCCCAGAAGTGATTCAAGCAGAGATGATACATTCCCAGGCTATACCAGCTTTATCATGAGAACAGAATGGGAAGTAAATTATGGTTTCTTCAGTTATAATATCTTAATAAGATACATGTGACAAACTGATTTATATGTGAAAAAGTTAAAATGCTGACTTGTTCCACTTATCACTTGAACTGCCACACTTTATATTTTCACATTTAATGCTTTCACATAAACTGGTAACATTTTCAGTAATCCCTACTGAATCTCTTTAATTGCTATAAGGAAGAAAAACAAAAATGTTACTTCAGAAAGAACTGGTATAGCACTACACTTTGATTCAAGTTCAAATCTTTACATCTAGGAACAATGAAATTTGTTTAATGATCATGTAATTGGACTTTGTTCCGGTAACAAACAATATCTGTCAGGAAAATGCTGTCAGTATCCTAGTGATGTGTGGTACACAAGAACATCCCTTCCCGGCTGCATTTTGAAGACACCTCAGAAGAGCCATAAGGGGTAAACATATTTTTCTTTGCTGGTAGGACTATACAACCTTGGTCCAGTGAATATTTCCAGGCTCTTTTCTTGCTTGTCCTAAAATGTAAGGAGAAATAGAAGTGCTGAATTGCTTGGAACAACTGCACAAAATGTGAAGGGGCTCCAACAGCGGGGTACGAGGAAGGCTGCATGTGAATAGAACATGAGCAAGAATAGGAGAAAGGGAAATTACAGTTATTTTCTTTATGGAGAGCCACTGTGGGAAGGCACATAATTCAGGTGCAGTCTATAGGAGTAATTTAACAGAAACTATAAAAAAAATGCTGGGTTTTGATTTCTTGGTTCCTCAAAAGTAAATGAAATGGCCACACATTCTTTAGCAATTTATTTCTTGTACTCTCCCTGAGTTCAACGCTAGTGGAGTAAATAATTTTCCTTCAAATATAATAGCTCAATTAATGACTTCCTGCTCTAAGTATATACAAATAAAAACTCACTGACAATTATAAGTATGAATTGACTCAAATACTAATATAATTTTAATTTGAAATGTGAGTTTCAGTACCCAGTAACTTGTTTCCTTGCCAACAGTAACTATGATTTCTTGCTTACAGCTTGTGTGTCTGTGTATAGAAATACATATAAGTCTTATAAGTAATATAAGTCTTCAGCAACAAAGCAATAAAGAAATCAAAATGGATAGACAGATCAAATTATACTCCACTCTGAACATAGCTGAAGCAATTTGCTCTTATGCAGCAGGCTTTGATTATAACTCTAATTCCTTCTTCACATAGTCTGCCTCCTATATTAATGTGTCAATTCAAGTACTCTTTACTCTTGTCCTACATTTGATTAAAAAAGGAAAAAAATCACATCTGGGCTATATAATTTTAGAATAGGCTCCATTAGTCATGATGACCTTGATTGACCTTATTTTTTGTTTTAGAAATATGCATATCACATAGTCAAATGAGCTAAAGACCCATTTTCTAAGAAAACTTAGAAATGAGAACGTAACATTAGTGAAAAGAGAGTGAGCCTGATCTGAAATCAGTGTGTAACATTCCACCATGCAAGAGGCTAGGGAGAACAGGAGGCATGCATAATCCAGAGGATGTGGTTAGTGGCATGCAATATTCAAAAATGTCTCTGCAAGCAGTATGGATACGGTATCTTCCCTTGCCACACTTCCCTTACCTTGCAATGTATAAGAAAGAATGTGCAGTGTAGTGACCAAGCTGTATATAGGGGAGAATTTATGTACATAAGTTGAGAACCAAACCTGCACAACTGTGCTACTCCAACATGGTAAAAGTTGCACTGGGACATAGTCTGCTATGCCTTTATAATTCCTGATTTAGACACCTGAAATTCTCAGCTTCCCATTCCAGGATGCTAATGATCATAAAAGGTATTTTGAATACAAATTCAAATAATTGCCTTCATGAACCTCAGAAAATAAATACTATCCACACATGTGAAAGTGGGGAGGCACATATTCAAAAGCTATGAGGAAAATTTTGTCTGTGGATGTTTATAGGGGAATGGTTGGGGGGTTGGTTTTGTTTTCCTCTTTTAAAAATTCTAAATAGGCTTACATGGATAATGAAGAAGAAGTGCAAACAAGTCCCCAAACATTCAGCTTCTTTTGTTCATTGCTGTAGTGTGTGGATTCCTATGAGGTTTAGGCCTCCAAAACACTTTTCTTTACTGAGAGTCCTTCATGCACTGAAAAAGTTTGGCCTTTTTTCATTTTTGGATAACTTCAACCTTAGCAAGAAATTAGTTCATTAATAAATGAAGAGGAGTGAATTAATTATGAATTGAAAATGGCAAAGATTGAGATTCTCTGCAAAATTTCTTTGTCGTATATGCACACACAAACTAGAAATAAGAAAAGGTCATACAGAAATACTTTCAGGGGAGGACAAGGGAGCAAGTGAGGAAACACTTGAAGAAGCAAAGCCTGGAGGACTTGCTGCTCTGGAGAATTTATGGCATTCTGTTGTGGTCAGGGTGAACACTTAACCTGTCACTTGCTTGAAAATGGGAGAAAAACACCTGTTTGTACTGATTAGTAAATTGGGAGTAGAGAAGAAAGGAATTGAGGTGGCAAGATAATCATGAGCCTTCCACACATTTAACTTCTGCTTCTAGAAACATAAGAGAATCCTAGCAAAAACCACCTCTCTAAACATATAAAACCATTTTGAACAGGAATTGTTATGATTCTTATAAAAGTTGGTTTTTATTAGGCATGTTTTGAATTGTTCTTTTAAAAGTAGAAAATCAGTGGCTGTACAGACTGCAGCAGATGAAATTAATATCTTTGGATTTAATTTCAGAGTTTTATCTCATTCTATGAAATCAGCTGACAAAAATTAGTTCACATTTACTTGAAAAGAGTACATGTTCCAAAACAAAGACCTTGAAAGACTACCAGATGTATTAAAAATATTATCTCAAACAATATAGTTATTTAATGACCTGTTTTTTCTTCTGATGGTAAAACATATCCATGAGTTCCAAACATTCAAAGTAAATGGTAGGGAAAACATTGATTTAGAGTCAAAAGACTGGATATACAGGCGAAAAAAAAAAAAAAGAAAAAGTGACAATACAGAAAGATATCTGTTAAAATTGGTTAAAAAGTTTTGTAATTACTATAGACATAGTAAAATAGAGTAATATATCTTATTATTCCCAAGAGTGTCCTTAAAAAGAAAAAATATACGCAGGGGAACGAAAGAAAACCTGTCCAGAAACAGTCTTCTCTGTTTTGCAATTTTGGCCTTAGGGTTTGTATTATTTTTTATGTTAATTCCACAGGCTTCAGAGACTTTTTTTCCCAGAAGTGGAATGCCTTAAAAAAATATCTTAGGAGAAAGCTGTGAAGTTTCCCTCCTCCGAACCATCTCAGTCAAAGATTTCATCATGGAATCTGTCCTTATGTGGTTACAGATGAATCAGGCTTTGCTGGAGAGTGAATTACCAGATACATAATCAGCTTAAGGTGAAGAAGAGCAACAGAAATAGATAGAGTGACATATGGGAAAAGAGAAAATGGCGTTAAAAATGCATAGCTTGGCTTCAGAAATGACTTCATCTGTGATGGGCTTTGACGATAGTTTGCAGCTATTGGGAAAAGTGTGAAATAAAAAGAAGAAAAAAAAAACTTGTGTGAAACTTAGAGTATTTTTGTTTACACCAAGATTGAATCCAGCCATATGTTTTCTGTAGAGGTGGCTGTACATTCCTTTCAGCCTATATCCACTAGATTTTTCAACAGTTTGTGCTCTGTGAAAAAAAGAGGTTATACAGACCTAATATTTCACTAGCTCTTTGCTATCCATATCTCTGCCCAGATCACATTTTATAGGATGTGGAAAATTGTTATATTCATTCAACATATAGCAAGACTTGCAGTGTGACTGCAGGAGGTATCCTAATGCAGGCTTGTACAACACCTGCAGAGCCTGGTGGAAAGCCACGCCAAGACTATGAACCATGGTATACTGGAAGGACCTGAGTTGCCTAAATTGGCTTGGAAAATGTTACACCAGAAGGGTGTGGCAAGGCAGGGAATTGAACCTGCTTGACTCCTCACTTCCCATGTTGATGTTACTGTGTCATACTTCCTCCCTCTCGGTAGTTAGACATGTGGTTTTATTTTGGGCTTGGCATGATGGGAAATACTGCTGTGGTGTGGAAGCAATCCTATGCTATGAACAGAAATATCACTCAATTCAGCACTTTCACAAACAGGAATAGGTAAGCAGTTAGTCTGAGGCTGTAATTCTATTCCTATGATGATACCACATTTTCTCCAGAAGGAAACAGATTTTTTCAATCCGTAAATCTGTTCATTTCATTGTGAATGCTGCACTAAACCACATGAAACTGTGGTGAAAACTGAATTAGTTTCAAATAATGTCTGCAATGTGGCCAAAACCTTCCTGCAGCTTTATCTTCAGACTTCCCTTCTTCCTGCTTTTTCCTCTCAGTTCCTCTTATAATTTTGTTGTTATGTGAAGCTGGTTGTTGTTTTCTTCTTGGTCAGGCCAGGTGGTCACCTTTCCATTGTGGCAGTTTTAGTTAAAAGTTTGCTTCATGGTAGCTGGATGTCTTTTCTCATTAGTTGACTGTTGCTTGTTAATGATTGAGCTGCTGCTTCATGTTTACCACTTTCTTTTCACAGCTCTCATCCTGTTTCTCAGTTGACATGTCAGTAGACTCCCTGACAACATCAACTATCCCCTTGTGCTACCTCTTCTCTTGCTGCTTCTGCTCTTTCCTGTGCCTGGCATTCTGGTTCTTGTTCAATGGGTTTATTGTTTGGAACAAGTGTGCTGCTTATATTTCTGAGTTTTTATTGAGCTGTTTATGTTCTGCTATATTGTTGGTCTTAAGAGCTAAAATTTTACTAAAGATAGGTGGGCTATTTTAATTTTTTGTTGCATATTTATTGCATATAGTAAGGTAATGTATAATTCTGAGTATGCCATGGTGGTTAAATTGTGTATGTTTTATTTGTGCAAGTGCTTTGGACATTTTTATTGCTTCTGTTCCTAACCAGCTTTCTGTGAATTTTATTTGTTAGTGGTGTTAACAAAAACTTGAGACTGGACTTTATAATCTATTTCAGAAATGCAATATAGGTAACATAATTAGGCTTCTTGCTAAGGAAGCAAGGTCTGTTTTCAATTGAAATATATAGGTTAATTAGCATGAAATGTAGATCAGAGACCCTGCACAGCAAGACTTTGTTTTTCAAATTCTGATCTTCAGATGTCAACATATATTTTTCTATTGACTGTACCAATGAAAAATGAATGGTGTGTTTTACAAAATCAGACTTTAAAGTAGGCTGCTACTAGTGTCAAATCTTTTAGAAAAAGAATTGAAGCCAGAGTATTTACCTCAGTGGAGAGTATTAGTCATGCATTAATGGGTTCCTCTAAAATTTTGTATCTGTGTCACACAGTTCCATTTTTGTCAAAAAGGGCTTTCAGTCTGCCCTCTGTTTGCAAGGAAGGTGTCCTAAAACTATGACTGCTTTATGTGTGCTTATAATTATTTCTGTTCGGAGGAACAGAATAATTCTTAGGCGACTAAACAGCTTTTGCCTTAACATGCATTGACCATGTTTGTGAGATGAAATGGCAGCAGCATGAGAGAAAATGTCCTGGGATATAGTGATTTTTTTTTTTTCATTTATTTGAATTTCATTAATATTGCATGTGTATTTTATTGTATTGCCACTATGCATAGTAATAATACAACAGCAATAGCTTATACGAAATTGTTACAAAACCCTGGGTTACGAGGGGTCTGCAGCAGAACTGTCTCCATTGCTTTCCTGATCACTAGCACATGACTAAAAGGTTAAAACAATGTGACATCTGACATCCAAACCCAGTGCAACTAGTGGGACTTGGATAATAAAGCCATCTTTGATTGTCTGAGCCTCAGTTTTGAATTAGGCACTAAGGCAGAAGGAACATTCTGACTTGTGCTAGAAGCCAGGGTGTTTTTTATCTTGAGTCGGTGGGTAGCAGCCCATGACTTGGACATTGGATAGTTGTGTCCCTCTTACATTTTGTGTCCCTTTTCACAATTCAGACTGCTTAGCTCTTCCCATCCTATGCAGACTAATATGTCAGCTATTCCTTTCTGCTGTTCCAGAGCTTTACTGAGACTCAGGCGCTGTCAGAGCTGTCTGCAGTCATTTGTGTGGGAGGTGTGTGAGGGGACTTACGCATTAACTGTGCTGAAATAATTACCATATTTGACTTGACTAATAAGTGGTATTTTTTGCAAAAAAAAAAAAATTCTGGACAGAGGATAGAAGAGTATTTTACTCATTAAACTCTGTGTTCAGTAACTCTATGAAGATGAAAATATAAAATGCTTTGATGTAAAGAAGCAATTACTTCTAAAAGATGTAGGAAGCACTATTTATGAAATAGGCACCATTTGTTATGATTTTTTGTACAAAGTTTAAACTCAGAATACTGAAGTCTTTGGAGAATAAAATGTTAAGTAATTATGCAGTCTAATTTTTTTTTTAGATGCTGCAGTTTCCCTGTGTTGCCATGGTAACATATTTTCTGTATAATTGCCAAGCTGCCTTACAGTGATGCAAATAAGTAAAGAAGTTGTCATATGGCATGACCTAAGCTTATATTTGAGTGGTGATTTACTGCCCACAGAGCAGCAATAACACCAAAGGTATCTGTCACCTGCAGGATAAGGAATTACATGTCACTGGAGTGCTGCAGAAACAAATGGCAGTGAATGTGAAGTGCTGGGACTTGCTGTTAATCAGGACTAGAAGCCCTCCCCCAAGACTGCTCCTGCTGAGATTATTTTTTCTTATGCTTTACGTGAGTGGAGGATCAGAACTTTTAGGGCTAACACCAGCCCCAAGGATGTTACTTAGGAATTTAATTTGTCTTGGAGATACAAGAAGTCTGGAGCAAAGAGATTTGCAAAGAAAAGAGTTATAGCTCTTAACAGCAAAATCTGGCCTCTTCTCTGAGATGAATTAGTCCTGGGAGCCAAAGAACTCCTCTCAAAAAGGGGTGAAAAAAAGGGGAGACTTGGGGAAGGGGGAGGAGAAAGAGGAAACCAAAAGGGGAAAAAAGGCATTAACAAGTTTTTCTTAATTTCTGTTTGATGAAGGCAGCACTTACATCTTGCACAATTCGGGATATTTTTGATGGGAACCACAAATCTCAGTAGTTCCTGGGAATTGTGGTTCTTGGTTCCCCTTACAATAACTCTTCTCTTGGCTGAGCTTTCTGCCCTCAGTCCTCATTGTATTGTGATACGTTACTCCATAAGAAAGAACTGGGGTAATATCTGGTAACAGCTTAGTGATGAGCCCTGGGCATTTCTGAGAAGTAGTCTGAGAGTGCTCATCACCACATTCAGCTCAGGCTAAAAATAATTTCCTTAAAATGCAAATTTTAACACATAAAAGTCAGAAAAGAAATAAAATCCCCCAACCAGTAAGCCACCACAAAGTGCAGTTCTGCCTCAGTCTTGGCACTGCAAGAATGCCCTAATTGCTCCAAATTGCCCATTGTTAGGACACAGTAACTAGCTCAGATGTTCTGAATATCATTTGCTCAGAGGTTTTCCTCTCTTATTGGACCTCTTTGTTCTTTAGTTAAAGATGGGTTCTGCTAAAGCTCCCTCTTTCACTGCCTCAGCATTTCTGCTAGGATAGGTGCTGGGGGATTACCCTATATTGTTGGGGGCTTTAGCAGTTCTTCCTGTAAGAAGTTATTTTGGTCTTTGTTAGAACTGTATTGTCCCTGGAGTGAGTTTCTCTCATTGTGCTCAGTAGACTTTCTTCTTGGTTTTCTTATGCATGGCTGTGAACTTCTTTCCTCTCCCTTGAGGCTACTTGAACACCAGTAGTAAGAATGATGATTTCTTATCCCTTGCTCCAAGGGGTTAGATTTAGTTTCTCTTTCCCTCCAAATTTGCCTCTAATTAATTAGAATTGTAGCAACCTCACACAGATATTTCCACCATGTTCCTTAATTAGTCTTCCTGGCTTCTGGCTCTTTCTTCAAATATTTTAAAGCTGTAAGAGAACTTCATCTCCCTAGATTAGGAGGAGGATTCATTGCTTATGCACAATAGAGAGTTTGTGACTTCCAACTTCACATTAGCTTCTTTCTCAGAGACTATACGTGGCAAAATAGTAAAAATAAAAAATCTGACATCTCCTGCTTTCTGGGAAAAGGTCATGTCATTGCAATATGTATCATTGTAATTGTAAGTTATTATGGATACATCATGACAATTTTCTTCCAATGACAGCAGATGTAGAATAAAAAAGTAGTGCAAATTAGGGGAGCTACTATACATAAAACTACAGGATAGATTCAAATTGCGTGTAGACCACAGCCTCATGGGAAGCATAATAGTGTTTTTTAGATCTTCCCCTCCTCTTTTTTTTTTTTTCCTTTGAGGAGAAAAGTATGGTAATTTAATAGCTGTATTTCAAATAATGATTGCATTTCAAGAGTCACTTTTTGCTTTCACAGTATGATTGGTCTTTGTACTGTCCTTTTTGCAGGAATGGATTATGGATCCAGCTGGAATGGCAGAATATAGAAAACAATGTCTGAGCATATGTGACAGAGAATATTAGCTAAGAAAAACTATTATATGTCCCTCCTATGCAGGAACTGTGAAAACATCACAATAAACATTCTGAGCATGCAAGCTCAAGTCCATAGACTTATCACTGACACTCGGGACAGGATAATTCAATTTTTATTATTCAGGACACACAGCTAATGCAATATCATATTCTTCCTTTTTTACTTGTTTTAGAACAAGTAAAAAAATGTATTAATTGTCTGAATAAAAAATGACCATGTCCATATTAATTCTCTATCAAGCTTGCTTTAAAACTCTGGTTATTTTAAATATAAGAGTTACAAGAAAAAAAATAGTCTTCGAAGTTTCTGTACATACCACCATTTAATCAGGAAAATCACTACAATTCAGAATTGTTCTCATTATAATATTTTTCACATCCCATTAAAAAGAATGTGTAAGTTGTTTGAAGGAGGAATGATTTTGTTGTTGTCTCTATAATGGCAGGTTTGTCTATTACTGGTACCCAAAGCTAATAAAGCTAATAGTCTATAATTGCTATGTGCAATAAAATTCTTGTAAATGGGAACACATAAAATTATTGTGTGAACCTTCGTAAGGTAGATGAAGACTTGCTTATATGAGTCTGTTGGGGAAAGAAACCAAATATTTGAAATATAACACAGGAATTTTAAATTGCAAGCTAAGTTTCTTTCCTTCCCTTTATGATTATATTCTGTTTTACCCTTTTCCACATTCTCTCTTTTTTGTTATCCATCCTCTGTTGTTCAAATGAGCTGCCGATATTTAAAATCCCAAGGGAATATTTGAGACATTTTCAACTTATGCCAGATCATGTTTCATCCTCAAAACACCAGCAAAGAAATACTCTTCTCTCCCCACTGTTTCTAAAATAAAAAACCAAAACAAAATAACCCAAGTCTTGTTTATTTTTTAAAACTTTTTAAAATCAACTTAAATTTCTCTTAGTCATAGCACTGAAAATAATGGAGGAAAGCTATGTATTTCCATCCTGAAAATTGTATCAATATTTTTTTAGATATCTTTCTATGGGACTTCAGTGTATGAGATCCACTCTCAGGAACAGAGGTGCAGACACACACACGGAATAATTGTGTACGTTTATCTCCCACATCACTCTTGTTCTGCCACTTTTATGACATGAATGCAGAACAGAAATCCAGAACCTCAGGAGTTCTTGCCCTGCTGTTCCTACCAAAGTGCTATTTAGTCTTGGGCATATTACAATGACAGCTTGTTTCCATGTTTGTAACCCCTTCTGCAAACTGAGCAGGAGGCTATTTCTTACAAAGTCATCTCCCTGGGGTGTCCTAAGGATTAATTGCTGTAAGCGCAGTTCCTGGAACACATAAAGTTCCCTATAACTATCCATCATTACATATTATATCGCTTCAAGTACTTAACCATATTAGTTTTTCTTACTTAAGTAGCCCCAGTGATATCTGTTTCTATTAATTATTTTTACTATTTTCCATTATTCTTAAACACAAACTAAATGGCTTTTGCCGTGGGAAAGCAAATTCATCAGACAGCTGTTTTCGTCTGTATTTAAAGTGTACATACCTCTGTCTTTTTTCATGACTTTATTCATTTATTTTTAACTTTGTCAATAAACTTTTTACTCCATTTTCTGACTCACTATTTGTATTAGGGGAAGTAGTTTAACATATTGGAAGTAGATGATTTGCACAACCCAGTAGCAGAGATATTAAGAAGAAGAGAATCATAGAGCATCACACATCCTTGCAACTTGCAGAGGTTTCTGAACCAATTTGAAGAATAAGAAAGGAAGATGTGGCAATGAAGATTTCAGGAAGTTATGACTTGAGCTGGCATGCAAAAAATAGGTATGTTTTCTAAACCAGTTTCATTGGCTTCTAATTAATTTAGCATCCAGTTAAAATTTTGCTTAGAAGGCTGTTCTTAAACTCACTCCTCATCCAGCATTTTTCTATTCCTTTTATTCACTAGAGCTGCCACCTCTCTTCATGTGTAGTCTTACATATGCAGACAGAAATTTTCTGCCCTGTACTCCTATAGGCAGAGGGTTCCATTTCCTGCATTGTTCTGATTTCCCATTAGCATTCCTAGTATATGTACAAAGGTGCCTAAACAAAATACATCTTCCAAAACCAAGTCAACTCATCCTCTTGTCTCCACTCTTTCCACTAAAAAAGTGCAGTGACTTCCTCCATTAAGTAAACAGAGTTTAAACAACTCATATGGTTTAATCTGCAGGAATAAATAGGTAGCGAGACCTAATGTGATGATCTAAATTAATTCCTCACCAGCAGCCAAGGTACTTCATTCTTTCTGCTTATGTGGTTGCATTCCTATCTTCAGGATTTTCTTTGTTTCATTCTTATTAGCCATGTGTTTTGTAGTATTAGAAATGTCAGGATAACTCCAAATTTAGGAGTCTTCTCTCTCTCCTGATTTAAAATAAATAAATACATTGATAAGTGCTATCATGAAGCTCGTTAATTACTTAGGACATTCATGGCTAGATCAAGATAATCCTGGTTCCTGCTGTATGTGAAATGTTCCAACCAAGATGTACTCCATACATTCCCTTGTCTTAAGAAGAATTTACTAGGGCTAGAAACTAATTAAGGCTGAATTCCACATAAGTCTAAGCATATTCCTTAGTTGGGGGACACATGCAGTTCTATTGACTCTACATTCTTATCTGTAGCCTTAAATTTGAGTACCTGGATGGATCAGAACAAATTATGAAGATGCTGAAAGGGGAAAAAAAGTTAATTTGCTCTAAATGAAAGAATATACAAAATACATTTTGATTTTGGGAAATATATGCAGTCCTTTGCCACTCCACAGAAAAAAAACCTCAGCATATTGCACTTGCCAAGTACCAAAGGGATATTAAGGACTTATTACCTTTAAATTTAAAATCTACCTTTGATTTGTCTTAGTTCAAAGCCTTGGAGCTGTAATAAATTTCTGAATTACCTTATCTGGCTTCTGATATGTCCTTGGCAAGGACACATATTTGAGGCAAATTAAAATCTTGGACATTCTATGGGAGTGCATTTATCCTGAGATTCTGTAAATAAATACCTTGCTTATGAATTTAAACTAGCCTATAGTCACGTATCAACGTATTCATGTCTCAGAATATGAGAAAATATTGAGCATATGAAGCTGCCCAGAAACTGAAGTCATAGATGTTTGGTACATCAAAGATCACAACCCACATTTTTTCTGTACAAGCAGTGATATATTACTATGCAGCCAATGCTCAAGATTCAACAGAACTTCCTCACTCACAAAAAATCATACAAAATAATTAGATAATTTCAGCAGTTTTCCCCACCCTCTGGAGGGGCAACAACACTGGGGGTTTTTGTGCATTCTCTCACTTTTTTTTCCATCCAAGAGTATCCTGCACTGTAGCAAGGGCAGTCATCATCTGGCTCCCAGCAGTAAAAAATGCAAAGCTGATCAAGTCTGACAAGAATTGACATTTGGTGAAAATATAGGTGAAAATAGCCAGTGTCTCATTTACTACATGCTAAGATGGTTGCACCAGGAAAGTACAAATTACAGGTGTGTAAAGATGGAAACATCTATGTCCTTCATGCCTCTTGGAAATCTCACTCTTTGCTTGGATCTGACCATTCTTCTCCCACACCAAGAGTCTTAATTTCTCAGAAAAGAGCTTGAAATTGATCTTTCAAATTCATCTGTAATTCTTCCAAGGCACCCTAAAAGTTGCACTATATGTACAATTTTACTGCTCTCAGATCATCTTCTAAGAGTGTGGATATGGTTTTCTTTTGGCAAGTTAGAGGTTGGTTAAAAGAGCATGCAATTCACTGTTCTTCAACAAAATGTCAAGGTACAGTTTTAGTGGCAACTCTTGGATCTCTGTCTAAAATAGGTTTTTCCAGTAGGAACCTCTATAAATTTCAAACATTAATATATATTATGCAGAAGTTAAATATGTGAGATGAAGATTTTGGCATAATGGATTAGAATTGATACATTATTTTTTACTTTAGAGTTTGAGCTTGTGCCCTTGTGCAAATTTATTAAAGGATATTCCACTGATTTTGAAGGGCACAGTAATAGGGTGATCTGTTCTCTGTACACATAACGGCATCTGGGATCAGCCAAACCTGGTAAAAACCCGCTATTTCTAAGAAATCAAATTCTTTGAAGCATCACCAGCCTTGGCTGGGATGATGGAAGAGAGAGAATATAGGTTTCCTAATGTTGTGATTACCTGCCCATTGAAAGGCATGTTTTTATAACAGAAGAAACTTTAAGATCAGGACAAAACTTGTGATGACTTACCATTTAAAGTACTTTATGCATAAGCTGGGGTCAAAGATGATGAATTATTTGGATTATATCTAATGTAGCTCTTTTGTTTTTTAAGCATTATAAGTTTTGACATTAGAAACTTCTTTTCCTCTTGTGACTTACTCATCATAGTGGTTCACTAACTGATAACAATGATCATGTATCATCCCTTAGGCACCAAGTCACTCTGGACATGTGGATTTCCTGGCTTCTTCTCAAGAGAACAATATATTGAAAAGTCCAAATAGAGAAGATGGGAGAATAGTTCTTATTGGTGTATTTCTTAGGATATCAGTAGGAGAGAAATTATGATTATGGATTTTAGGGTTGACTTCCCAAATAGCTTTGTCCTTACAAAATATGAAATCCATCTCTGAAACTCTCCCTGTGGGGCAGTTATGATTTGCATTAGGAGTCTGAGATATATCTACCAATAGACTGATAGCCTTAAAAAGCCCAGTGCACTCAACTGTTTGCATTAACAAGGAAGTGCAGACTGATTACATGTGATCAGCCATTAGGCTAAAAATTCCTACAAGCGAACAAAAAACCCCAGGTGGCTGATGATTTTCAATAAATAATGTAGAAAATTGTGAACCACTGTGGTTTGGTTATGGTCCAACTATTTACTAAGTTTACTAAAAATGGATGTCATGACACCTTTTGGGCACTAAATCCATTCTGGAAAATTTATATTTTTCTGATCCTTTTGCTCCTGGGTGCATCCTATCCTATGGCTTTTCTTGTCACAATAGATGAAAAAAGCTCTTACTCTTCATGGGTTTTTTACGCAGTCTGTTGTCTAAAAATAAGTTTGCTACTTGTACCTTGATATAAAACTTTCCTCAATCTTTTACTTACTTCACAAATGTGGGCCAAATACCGCAAAGTCAAGATAAACAAAGTGAGAAGTGTACACATTCAGATTGAAAATGAATCCTATTTCTGTAAGGTATAGAGTCCTTTCTTCAAGCTGACAATTAATTGAGTCAATGGACACATAGAATCACAGAATATTCTGAATTAGAAGGCACCCACATGGATCATCGAGGCCAACACCTGCCCCTGCCCAGCCCATCCCCAAGTCACACCATGTGCTTGACAATGTTGTCCAAACACTTCTTGGATTCTGTCAAGCTGCTGCTGTCACTACTTCCCTGGGGAGCTTGTTCTGGTGCCCAACCACTCTTTGAGTGAAAAACCTTTTCCTGTTGTCTAAACCTAAATCTCCCCTGACAGCTTCATGCTGTTTACTCAAGTCCTGTCACTGGTCATGAGAAAGAAGAGATCAGTGTCTGCTCTTCCTCTTCCCCTCACAAGGAAGGTGGAGACTCCCCTCAGTCTCCTCTTCTCCAGGATAGACAGACCAAGTGACATCAGCTTCCTCTTAGGATCTTCCTACGTGAGATTCTATCCTGACACTGGGCTGAAAAGAAAGTTCACTGTGGCTAGTCAGTGGTTAATGAGAAACAAATTCTTCAAATAAGAAGTAAAAAATATGACCTGATAGGTAAATTCCTTTATACACTGCAGTTTATGAACATATAATTAAACAATCATTCAACTGTGGGCTTGATTTATGGCAGACCAACTCAGGAATATACAATCAAGTTCTAGTCTTGCCTATTAATTGATTGATGAGAAAGTAACTTGTTGTAATTTAATAAAACTGAAAGCAACAAACGTTTTCAAAGTGTTATTATTTGTCTTGGGATATGGATTATAAAATATGCAAGATGATCCTCATTTCTTGCTGGATTCCAAGGCCCAGGCTGCTTTTCATGCATGGCTTCTTTTTATTCCTTCCATAGTAAATCTCAGTCTTTTTCAACAGAGGCTCAACATATTTAGGCTTGAAGTCTTTGTGAGCACTCAAACTGCTTTATTGTCTATTTTTCCCAAGATTACCATAATTTTCTCCCTTTTCCCAGAAAAAAAATATGGCTGCTAATGTCACACCCCTTCACTGTATCTGGGAATATTTTGCTACTATTCTTTCTTGGAATCTCCAAATCCACTGCTTTCTATTTCAACACCTAGAGCAATTTTTAAATGAAATAAGTAGCAAGGAGAAAAATCATTATCATTCTTCATTTCTTAAGATATTTTTAATTGTTAACTAAAATCCTTTGTGCAAGTTTTTCATTATATGTCTGTGTGAGGTTATGACCATTGAAGAAATTCTTCAGCCAAAAAAATCCTCACAGCAGAAACCATATATCTACTGGTGACACAAAACTTACTATAAGTGAACACAACACAGTATCACTAGGGCTTCATTGCAGAATGTTGCTATATATTGTGCAGTTATAGATAATAAATATAAATATGGTATCTAGAAAGAAGTAGCTGAAGAATATACTGTATTTATTCTTGATCTTAGAGAAAGGTGCAGAGTAATATATTCCCACTGTCTTTGCCTTTTGAAAGGGATTTGGTGCTGAGGCATTATTTTTACTTTGAAAACTTTCTTCTTATAACAGATTTCATTGTTAAAAAGCTATTTTGGTAGAGGACAGCCCTCGTGCTGGCTGCTTTCCTAAATCAGAATGGCTGAGTGTACCTCATACATCTTGGCAGTGAGTCTACCTTGCACAAATACCAGAGAAGTTATGGATGCTCCATCCCTGGAGATGCTCAAGGCCAGTTTGGATGGAGCTGTGAGCAAAATGTTCTGGAAGAAGACCAGTTCCAACCTCTCCCCATGGCAGAGGGGTTGGAACTAGATGATCTTTAAGGTCCCTTCCAACCCAAGACATTTTTGGGTTCTAGGATATGCTAGAGCTCAATGAAAAATTAGCAGCAGAAGAATCTCTGGTGGCAGGTGGAGGAAGTGGGAAGGCATGGCTAGGAAAATGCAACAATGCAATTTCAAGATGAAGTTAAAAAAGCATTTTTAGGGAAAGATCCAAATGGGAGGTGGGGGCAATAAGATGTCCGGCATGATGGTAGAAAGGATTAGCATTGCTTAGCAGCTATTAATTTTAGTATTACATAGGAATTATAGCTGTGTGGCAATCCATGTACAGGAAGCAATTAGTGGATAAAAATAACATAAATCCAAAAAAGGTAGTTGAAATCTAATCTAACTTCAGAAACAATTCTTTGTCTAACTAGCTAAATTGAATCAGCTATTAATAATGCAGTGATCTTCTGAGACACTCAGCCCATAGAAGTGATTTACTCTTAATTGGCCAGAAAGCAATGTTCTAAAAGGATAAGCAAAAGTTTCAGACTACAGAGGTTTCTTGCTGCTTATGTACTTATGACTCCTTCACTGAAAAGGAAGCAGCAGGTATATGCTGGGATCTTATTTTTGACATGAGATTGAAGGTAAGACTGGATAGACATGACATCCTAAAAAGTAAAAAGTGTTCCAGTTTCAAATTGACCCATGTGTAGGTACACAGTTTGTGGTAATTGGGAGTGGGGCTGTGGCTGAGCCTCATCCCCAGTGGGCACAGCTGTGAGAAGCAGGTGGGCAGCACTGACAGCAATGAGCCATGGAGTGCCCAGGTTACTGACCAGCCACCCAAGGGAACAGAGGGCACACAGGTGCAGTGCATGAACATGAGAGGTGTAAAAGGTTGGGCTAAAGAACAAGAAGGGAACATGCTTGATGCTTTTTGAAATGATCTGGTGTTTTTCTGTATGAGCAGGCACCTGAAGCCTTCTGATGAGGTGTGGTGTTACTCTGTTTGGGTAAATGCTTAAAGCCTTCTGAAATGGTTTGGTGATGCTCTGTGTATCGTGGCTGTCTCGACTGTGGCATGTGCTGTGTCATATGATGTCACATCTATGTACCTAAATCTATTTATTAATTGCATTTTCAGGTCCTAAGGAATAAATTTTTCTTTGTCAAAATGTATGTATGCAATAATGGATATTGTTAGGTCCAACAAATCTCTGCTAAATAAAAATCTTGGCTGACAGTATGTTTGCAACTACAGCTGAGCCTGTCAAACAGCTGATGACTGACATGAAGGCCGGTTCTGTTCCTCCTTCTGCCTTCCAGTTAAGCAACTTCATTTCAGGGTTCCAGTACAGCCTCACAATCATGGGGTCCTGTTCAATGGTTAATTTATTTAGGGACCTGAGCTGACAAAAATACTGTTTTGTAGTTCAGGGTTTGAAATTGGTTCACTGTGAGACCATTGCTAAGGAAATAGTATAAGGAAGATATTGAGACCACTTGATTGCAGCTGGGGGTTAGTTTCCTTCAGCTGTAATATGAAACTGCCTTTTACTTTCATATAAAAACATATGCATTTAGGTAGATAGATACAAATTTACAGGTTATAAAGAAACAGCTGTGTCAGCAGAACTGGACATGAGATGGACATAATTTCTCTGCCTTTATATTTACTGACATCTGTTGTCACATCCCTTTTGGTATTTTCTTCCTCTTCTTCCCCAGGACTGGCACATTTCCAAGTATGGACCAAACATTAGATCCATCTAAGCCAATCCATCTCTGGACAGTCTGGGGAAAGAGGGGGCCCTGTGCTGTTGACAGAAGAGGTGGCTACTGCAGCAAGGCAGGTGCTTGAGGACTGTGACTTTAGCCATGGCTCTGTGCAGTGGGTTACTGAGCATTTGTATCATGCCTCCATTTTGTTAACAAGAGGCCTGGAAACTGAGATCAAATATTGGTCTCCTGACTATCTGAATTACTGAACTGATAGCTTGCTTCCTGTCCCTGTTTTGGACCAAACCATCTCACTTGCTATGTCAGAGTGTCCTTAAACATGTGGACACTTGCCTGCCTGGTTTTATTTAGCAACAAAGACGTAGCTTGTGTGATTAAGAGAAAAGTCTCCAGGGGAAAATGCTCTACATATCCTGTAGCAGTAATTTAATCCCAGTCCTTTTAAGCAATAATCACCTTTCATACTCCCTCTAATAAGGCAAGTACTTCAATATGCAGGATTAGGGTGAAGGCTTCATTCCCTGTGACTTGTGATTGATATGAGTAGGTCTTGGCTCTGCAGGCATGAGGTCTATGTTCTTGATCCATGAAGGGGCTGGGCTTTTGGCTGAAGACTTAAGTCACAGCCAAGACCAATTTATGTATGCAGAGAAAGAAAATGTTGCTCAGCTACTAGTTAATTCAGATTACATTTACTATCACAAATAGTGAATATAATGAAATAGCGAATCTGGCTGAAGTTTTGGATCAGATCATGGAGTGTGTTTCCACACTTATTTTCCTTCCATCAAATCAGCTATTGAAAGAAAATGGAATTTTATCTGAGTCGTTGCATGATAAACACTCAGGTCACATGTTGGCACCCTTGCATTCTAGCAATCCTACTGCAGTTAAATTATAATAAATATACATAACATAAATAATGAGGATGTGACCTCAAAAAAACCAAAATCATCTGGACTCTCATGAGTGTTTGGAAATGCAATTCTCTGTCGGAACCCAAGGTGTCCCTCAGACACTCTTGGATGTTCTGGGTCCAGGGCAGAAGCCTCTGAGACCCTGGCAGGCAGCCAGAAACCCCTGTGGTCTTGAGCTTGACCCATGGAACAATTTACCAACCTTGCAGGAAGAACAAGAAATCACAAAAGTTTAGATATTATAATAGAAGTAGTCACAAAGTGAAAGGTAGGATTTTTGAGTGCTGTACAGGAGGGTTTTAGGCCTTGTACAGAGGGGTCTGAGTTTTGTACATGGGGGTCAGAGGTTCTAAGATGGAGGGATTTGGGCGTGCCCTGTCCTCCTTCTTTCTTCTTCCTATTCCCCATGTTCTTGGTGGTGTTGGCACTCACAGATTGGTTTAGAGTAGAAAGTCACTGTTTAACATAGGTATTAGGCATTGGGGAAAAACTATAAACATCTAATACGTAATGTGTGATATAAAAGATGGCACCAGCCCCTCGGGCGAGAGGGACAGAGACAGAGACGAAGGAAGACGAAGGGAGACGGAGAGAGACGCACAGGGAGAAGGAGTCAGGGACAATGTCAGGGAGTGTGTGTGCCTTGAGATAACATGCAATAAACTGCCTTGAGACCAGACGACTGAAGACTACTGAGTCTTTCTTTGAAGGCACGGGTTGGAGGAGAGACTTTACCACCACCCGGAGTCACCCCAATCTGGGGGAAGGCTCCGGCAATTCTCTGAGATAAAGGCCCCACTAAATAGTAAAAGTGCTAAAAACTTTGAAAGAGTGTTAAAGTTAGTATATTGCTCCCCTTGTAAACCTCTTGGATAGGATTTCATGGAGAAGCTGACTTTGGTTTAATTAAAACACATCAGAAGACAGTGTTCTGGTGTTTTAATTACAACAGAAGGAAAAACAGCAATAGTAAAATGTACTTGAGTAGTAATTTCAGCAGGTACATTGGCAGTAATGAAAGAAATCTCATTCTTGCTTATCACTGTCAACAGGGGGGGCATTGTTCCTTCAGCTCTTTCCAGTGAATCACCAGATTATCACAAATCAGTCCCCAAGTGCTATTTCAATAGCAGGAATTGGGGAGACAAGCAATTTTCAGATGTACTCTCTATCTGTTCATTTAAAAATCTGTTCATTTAAAATGTCTTTTTCCAGTGGATAATATGGGAAATTAACTTTGTGTCCTCCTGTCAGCACCATAGGCACATTATTTCTGGGGAGCAATATCTTCCAGACATACACACTGCAGAGATTTCTACCACTACATGTCAGAACAAAGACTACAATGCCAGTTGTACTGATACCTGTGCAATAATGAATGGGAAATAAGAAACTTGAGATCAATCTAGAAGCTTAAAATGCTTATTAAGTGTCCACATAAAAAAGATGTTAATTTGGAATGGAGAGTATGTTAAACTGAGACATAGGATGGGATTTCTATCCATTTTCTTTAAGTTGCCCAAGCACTTATCCCTGATGAGAGCAAGCTCAGACTGGTCATCATGGTTGGATGTTAAGCAATGAAGGCGTGTTCCAGTTTGCTGAAGGTTTTAATTGCAGCTAAGCATAAGGACTGAAAATATTTTAAGTGTCTCTTCAGATTCTTTTAAGAGCTGAAATTAAAATTTCAAAGGGAAAAAGTGATCTTCTTTTCCAAGTTATTAAAGAAAAAAAAATATTTTTGCATAAAGAAAGAAAAAAACTTTCCTTGTAAAACTTACTGGGTGTGCTTCACCCATGCCCTTCTGCATAGTAATCCTTATGTCAGAGCTGTCTCAAATATATTTGAAAAAAGTGTTATCAGCTAGAAAGCCAGTGTCTGTAGGATGTCAAAGTGCTGGGTTCCATTGAATTGAAATGTTTGATTAGAACTCCCTTTCTTCCTTTTTGAGATAAATCATTTTCAAGGGAAAAAAAAAAAAGCTAATGCAAATAATTCAACATTCCTATGTTCCCATCTCTTTTCTGATGTTGAAGCTGAAACCTCATTTTACAGTCGCAGTAGTGTCTTTTGAGTAGGAGAAAGATAGTGAGCATGTTATGGATGTATTTCAGAGAGCAGCTGAAAAAGTCAATCAATTCAAATAAAGTTCCCTCCCTTCTTCATTCTGGTACCCAAACATTTAATTGACTCAACCCTAGTGAAGTGTCAATCTAAAATATTGAAATGAGATTATTGGAAATGCTTGTTTAAATTGCTTGACTACAAGCAGGCAAAAATAATCCAGGCTGTAATTTTATAGCACAGTGATAAAATTTGATTATATTTAACTCAGATTCTTTTCCCTGTGTAGCTCATGTGATCTTTGCACAAAAAGCAGTCATTTATATGTTCAGTCATGTCTCTGGGGTGGAAGCAAGTATTGCATGTCAGGGCAGTACGATCACAAGAGTTCACTGGCAAAATACTTATGCTATGAAAAAGCAGTCTCCCAAAATCAGAGAGAAAAGATTTCTGTTGACCATGATGACTGAATTTATTAAATGGCTTTTCAGTCTACTTACTTTATTGTGAAAGGTCCTACATGAACACAATTTACTAATGCAGTTGTTTTGAAATATATCTGACATATTTGTATCCCTGACTTGATGATTTTTTTTTTCTCTTGTTGTCTGTTTAAACCTTTATTTGGACTGTAATACTTATTAAACATACAAATGCACCATAAAAAAGCTTAGAGGGTAATAGCAGAACTGCAGCTATAAATTCAGAGGAAGAAAAACATAACAATGCTGTAGTTTGTCTCTTCCCTCACTTATTTTAAAGACTGATTATTTAACACACCAATTCAACCTTATTAGTCATATTAAAACTTTACATAAAATCATATGCTCAGCATTTTAATATATTGAAACAACAAGGGATACAATCTCTTTGAAGTGGCTGGGGAGACATTTGCTTTATATTCTAAAATGAATTTTTATGAAACACCTACGTGTGAATGAGAAGTTGGGTTAACAGCTCTTTCAAATACTCCTGAAATAGCTTTAAAAATAAGCTATTGCTTTGCAAAAAACTCTACACAGCACAGCTTGCATTTTCATGCAACACTTTCATTTCTTATGTTGCATAAGCCATTGGATTTTAAACTCTTCCTCCAAAAAATGTTTTGTGTGACTTGTGTATAAGACACCTTTGACAATAGGAAGTATATTTCTCTGCAGCAGAGGAAATTCAAACGCAAATTATTTTATTTTGCAGTATATATGATTTGAAGTAATACATTGATTGAAAGGATTTGCACCATTGGGGAATGGAGTCTGTCACCTATAGGCAGAAGCTTGGGCATTAAGTTCAAGTAAGGATGCACAGATTTTGGTGTTTCTATTTTGCTAGCTATTTACATGCTTTCTGCTCTGCCAAAAGCAGAATGGATGCTGAGCCTTTCTGTACAATTGGAGTAAGTGTCCTTGAAAAACCAACATATCCACCCACCACTCTTCATCCAAATTAGACAAATCTGAAGCATATGGGGAAAAGAGTAACTTAACTTTTCTCTTTTTTTTTTTTTTTCAGGCAAATTCCTCAGAAATTTCAGTGAGTAGTGCAGAGTAATAAAAGCCCTGTGTATATATGTGTGTGTGATGAGGAGTTATTTGCTCACTTGTTCTTGTGGTTTTTTTTTTTTTTTTTTTTTTTTTTTTTTTCCTTCTGGAAATAGCTTTGAAGGAACATGCCTTCATAGCAATATGCCTGAATCTTCTCATAATCTCCATCCTGTTGGACCATTCCTTTTGTTTCTACCTAGCAGCCTGTGGTCCCATAACTGAGATGGAGTTTGTTCTCTTGTATGTTGATAGATGAGTTTCCATAGTGGCACACAGAATTAGGACAGTGACTGGGGTGCCATTATGGGAGAGGCGGGTCAGAATGTATCTGGCAGATATCTGATAAATGATATCTGCCTAGAATGTAAGAACCAAGTACCTCAGTATTTTCTAAAAATAGAGAAAACAGCTTGATTTTTAAAGTAGTAAGCTCAGGAGGAGATGTTTGTAAGTAATAGGCAGCTGTTCTGGACATTGTTTGAGCTCTCCCTCTCTCTGCATGCCCTCTGTGTTGAGGTCTCTAACATGGGGTCTGGATTCTGCTTAACTCCTACTTTGGATACAGCCTCAATTGCCTGTCTCAGCACAGGGTGCCTAGGACCTAGGGACTGTGCATACACCAATGACTGGAAAAAGGAGGGGACAGGCCAGGCTTTGACAGGTCCATTGTCCTCCTGGGTGCCCTATTTGAGGTACAACACATGCAGAAGGCAAATTTGCTCTCCAGAATACTACTCCTCTGTCTGTGAAGTACCTGCATAAAGTGATTTCTTGAGTTTCTTGATATGTTTGCATTTGACTGATAGAAATAAAGATATTCTAGCTGAATAAAGGAAGAATTTCTCATGGTTATATCCCTTTAAAGTGATCCAACACTGGCAAAGCTCTGATGAGAAAATACAAAATTGTCTTCAATATATGTATATAAGTAAATTCTCACCAATTGACTACTGTTTAAATGGGAATTATATCCTTCTTGAGGATAGGCTTGTAAAATCAAATGGTACAACTAGAGTCACAGGACACATTCACTGGTTTGTTGCAATCAGGATAAGTCTTGGACACTAGGGTAGGTTTTAATTTGTAAAGTGTATGGGTTCCTTCTCTAAGGATCTGAGAAAAGGAACCATGAAATGTTGGCAGGCTTTAATTCACTATATATCTCCATGGGGAGGATTTTAGAGGTCTGCAAATTGAAAATGTTTGAAACCAAAGTGCATTAGATTGTTATAGAAACGGAGGGAGAGTGGGATGATAAAAATACATATTTCAAAGCTTTATTTGGAACTCTGGGCCCTTTATTGGAAACATAAAAGTATACAAGTTAAAACACAAATCACTGTATCTTCATAGTATTTGGGAGAGCTAGTGGTCCACCCTTCACTTGTAAAAGGAAATAAAGAATGTGCAGGGTGACAAAGCCTTGCCTGGCAGGTAAGGGAGGAAGGGAAAGGAGTGCTGGACACTGGCTGATTAGTAGTTTCAGCCTACACACAAACAGCCTGGATATTGCTGAGATTTAGTTGTATAATTTTTTCATTTAAGCCTGGAGAAGTGTCTTTGTTATTTTAAATCTAAATAAACTCCTTCATCCATTAGGGCATGATGCAGTATTTTGAGGTGTGTGTTCATTTTTTGAAAGCTTGGGCACTTAACTGAATCTCCAGGTGGACAGCTTTCATGCTGCAGTTTAGTATTAAAAGCAAACCCCTCTACCTGGCAGCAGGGCTGTCCTGGAAATGCCTTTCTGGCATAACGAAGGCAGCCTCTGCTGGGCATAGCATGGCTCAGACATCAGCAGTCCCTCTCCTGGCCAAGTGTGTGAACAACTATTCCTTGAGCTCGAAGAGATTTTTTTTTTCCCCCCTGATACTTAATTGCTTTTTTGCTGCAGAAACACATATTCTAACTTAAGTTTTATGAACGTCCTACTACATTTATCCCTGTATTTTTTTTCTTTAAAATAGGGGAATTGTCTTTTATGATTTTTACAAAATCATAACATTTTGCAAAACTTTTCTGTATTTCTGGCCCATAATTCTGGATAAGGACCTGGAAGTGAGTTGATAGAATTGTAAGCTACTTTGTTAACTGTATCTAATAGTAATAACTGACCTAAGTAAGAGAAAACAGTTTGTTCTTTTTATTTATGCTTACCTATTTATCTTCTTTAACTAATCAAGGCTAAAAACAAGGCTGTAGAATTCACTGGAGTATGCACCCCCTTGTGAAACAAGGAAAAGAGGAGGTATTCCTGACCTCTAGACTGGCTTTGACAGATGATTGCACTGTAGGAAACACACAAATGTTCAATCCAGCTTTAACATAGCAACAAAACAGTGTCCAATCCAGCTAGTAAAGAAGCTTTTTCAGTGGACTAAATACATCTGTCCCTCTTCCACCTGTGTAAAACTGACCTCTCTCTACAAAGAGCATTTTTGTTCTATATTTTCTTGTTTCAATGACATACAATTCCATGTCCAGGTACCTCTGAATCTCCAGTTTCTACTTTTAGCCTTAGATATCAAAGTTCCTAATTGAGTTCATGAGATAATTTTCTTTCCTTATTATGGTCTTCTATTAACCTTTGTCATTTCTCTGAGATTTATTATCTAATCTTTGCTTGCCAGTGGCTGAAATACATTTGCCATTTTGCTCTTGAGAGTTCTGGGTACAGTAAGAAAGATATGGATTCTAATCACATTCATTCTTAAATGACTTTGCTAACATTTTTCATTCATTTTTTACCTTCCATCCCTTTTGGGATGGAAATGAACAATGCATATCTGCTTAATCAAAATCAGGCCTAATCAATCACACTTTTTTAGTGTGTAGATATATATATACACACACATATATGTCATGGCTCATTCTAATAGAGAAAGAATAAATTTGAGGTAGTAGCATATCAAATAAATTATGGTGATGCTGTAGGGCCAGTAATTCTTACTATGCAGTAAAATGATAATGAGATGCTATATTATTAAAATATTTTTTAATAAATACTTTGACAGTTTTGTAAAAATACTTTCCTGTTCAGCAGAAAATTGCCAAACTTGATCTTCATCTATGTGCACATTTTTATGTGATACTTTGAGACACCTCACTTATTTCTGACTTCTGTCAGCATCTATCTTACTCTTCTGAGGTATTCAGAATATATGTTGTTATAAAATATACAACTGTGATGTCACTGAATCCATATTGAACCTTAAGGGGAAAATCTTAATCTTACAAAACAAGATAAAGAACTGTAACTTGTTCTCTATGTCTTTTTGGAAGAAATTTGTCTCAACCAGCTAATAAATCTCAAAAAAAAAAAAAAAAGTAATTTTGTGTTTAAAAGTTCTAGAGCAGGTATGGCAACATATTTTAATAGTATATCTTTTTCATAACCATAATGAGCTGACATATGAGTGTGGTTGCTTGGAAAAGGGCAGGTTTTATGTGTAAGGAATCAGTATACACATTACTTGTTGCAAAAATATATTTTTCTGCAAGATAGCTCCATCCAAAAACTGGACAGTGATGGTATTTAAATATCTGTGCGACAGATGCTACCAGTGTTGCCAAACTAACACTCATCAGCCATGTCTGTAGGCACTTATGATAAAGTGTGCTCCTAAGTTTTGTACCATATTAATTATAAAATTATTGCTATCATTGATTTTTCTTCTACCACCAAGCAATAGTACTGAAAGATGTAGAGAAGTAAAATAACTCACTCTGCTCCTGCCTATAGTTTTCCCAGTCAACACTGTCTTCAGTAGAAAATATAGTTGAAGATTACAAAAGGGAGTTTTCCTGTATTTTCAAAGTTTAATCAAAGAATGAGAAATATATCCCAAAACAAGAAGAATCCAGAAAAATTATGCTCAAACATCTGGTTTGCTCCCTTTTTCTTACCAGCAGCTGTGTTTTTCACTCTCACAGTCTCCTGTTGCAGCTGTTCCACTTAGAAACTCTCTATTTTCATGTGTACATCTATTTAAGACCTGTGGTTACCCACTTCTTTTGTCCTTCAGCAGCAACATCTCTTTTTTGCTCTGATGTTTCCTAAAGACACCTCGTCAGAGCTTCCTACCCTCTTTTTGCCTCTCTTTCTTCAGCCTTCACTGTAGTAGGCACAAGGAAAAAACTCTTGACTTTCTTCTGTAATGCAAGTAATCCTGTTATTTCCATGGCCCTTTTGGACTGATATTCCAAGTTTCAATTCCTTCTTCTGAAACACCCATTTAAAAGCTGATCATTATTATTCCTGACAGGACCACATAAGCATCATATACTGAGGTACTAAAACTTTATTTCTCCTGCAAAATCTTCCTGGTGTGTCCTAGGATCACAACTGCTTTACAGTGCCACTTTACATCAGTGATTCAGAAGCACCTCTCTTCTCTGTTTCTGACTAATGAACACTGAATTTAGCAACAGTATAAAAGAAGCTACTTGGAGACATGGGACACACTGTGCTGAAGATCCTGACACGGCTGGAGCATCCACCAGACACACCACCTAAGGGGTACCCAGCATATCTGCACCCCTACACATGATCCTTTGACAATCTCCCTGCATCCACGCCCCTGTTCATAGTGCAGTAGTAGTGGTCACTATCTCCTGAGTAGACTCTGAGAATCTTGAGGAATCTTTCCCTTCTGTGAACACAATGAAAGTTCCTCCTTTCTCTTTCTCAGTTCTTTTTGTGCACATATTTCTGTTCCCCTCTTCTTTGATGTTTCATGCCTTCTGAAAAGAATATAGTCATTCACAAGGTCTTAACTATTCAAGACCATAAATACTGCATTTTAAACTGTTACCCTTAAATTCTTTGAAGTCCCCCAGTCCAGCATTAATTTTCCTGGGTTACTCGCCTTGAGTTAATTAGTTCTCTGTGCTCATTGCCCACAGCTTTGATTTATTTTAGAGGTTTCCTTAGTTGCCCAGAAAAAGATTTCTTCTTTCTGCATGTGAATGAAATGTAAAAATGGTCTTCAGTATTCTGCAAGATTATTAATTCAGGAAGATGAAAAACATATATTTTCTATGGGGATACTTTTTATTATATCACCATTAAGTACTGATTAAATATACATTGTCCTTGTATAAATATATTATGTTAATAGTCCTTCCATGATCTTATAATACTTCAGGATTATTCCTAAACTAATACATGTAGAAAATTCAATTTTTTTTGTTGATAATGTATTAATTTTCTTCTACCTCCTCAGTCCATCAGATCACAGGTACAGAAGAGAGATTGTGGACCATATGCAAAACTTTAGATCTTAAATATGTTTCATAAATACTGTATGAAAATCATTAAGTTTTTAGGGGGACTCATCCTGATACATCCAATATAGAGCAACCTGCAGACAAGTCTGGGTTAATAGCACTAAAGCCATGGAATTACCTACCACTCAGTGTTCACCCTGCCATCTCAAAGGTGCAAACATTATCAAGCAACTTTTGTTGCTCCTATTGCCAAACTCCACACTGTTAACAGAATCTGAGCTGCTTTGAAGCTTCTTCACATTTCTTTCCCAAAAAATTGCAGTATTCAGATAGTCTCACTCAAACACAGATATTTGGGTGGAATAATGTGCTAGTTCCTGTCATTCTTCTGTGAAACACATTCAAAGGACTCACCTTCAAAGCAGTCTCTGAAGTGAAAACCCTTGGAAAGAATTATGGGTCCTGTGGAAGTAATGAGAATTGGTTGGGGTTTTAACACTACAGCTTGGGTTTGCCAGGTGACTGGAATGCAGAGACACATAAAAACTTGAGGAAACACAGCAACAATATGCAACTGGTAGCATATGATTAATGTTTTACCAAGTGCATTTTGACAGAGTTGTAGTACAAAACATATAAAATAATGAAAACTGCAAACAAGTAGTCTTTGTTTAAATATGTCTGAATAGTGTTCAGAATCAACTTAAATTTACTCTTTCATTTTTAGCCAAATAAAACCATATTGTGTCATTTGAGAAGACTTACATGGCTTTACAAGTACTGTTTATAATTTTTGAGAATTTGTTATCAATGTGGCTCATGTATTAGAGAAGTAAAAATTTCTTCATTGCCAAATTTTTTTTTTTTTTCAGTTTAAGGGATGGAACACCAAAGACTCATTTTACATTTAAAATAATGGTCACAAAATTAAAATATTAATAACAATTAGCTTTGAAATAGTAGTTTTCCCAGTGTTTTGAGGATGTAACACAGGAACATGTGAAGCCTGTGATATTTTTCTTAAAATGGAACAGGCTGGTAAAATGTGCAGGAAGCTGAGAAGAAAATCACCCTGAAAAAGAAAGACAATTGGATAAATAAATGATATTTAAATAAAAAAAAAAAAATCTTTACAGTCTCTTTGAACAGCTTGATCCATTTGATTTTTTAAATTTTTTTAATGCATGATAAGAACTTATTAGAGGAAACACTGTTTATACTGAATTAAAGATAGACTTGCTGTTGTGAAGAAAGAAAAAAAAAATAGCATTTCCCATTTCTTGAATGTACTCATGAGGGACTCAATCCAGTCCCTTATGAGTAAAAACCAGAGAAGAAAAACCTTCTCTGCAGTCCAAACTACTCCAATGAAAGTATGTGAAAGCCACAAGTCTGCCAAATTGGGCTGCATGTACATCTCTAATATAAACAGAGCACAAAAACTATCGTGCATGTTTTCTTCAGTTTCTTGAATGTAAGCTGTTGGTGTTTTTTGGTAGATTGGTCTCTTTTTTTTTTTTAGCTGCAGATTTTAATGTAGGCTTTAGGTTCGGAGCAATAGAAACATCCTTATACAAAGCCCCTGCTAGTACTTTAAAATTTCAAAAACTAGATAGGATTCCATTCAGCTACAATTTTTTTTCCTTGAAGAGAAACTGATTGGGAATTGTAACAGCCACATACACTTACTTTTTTTTTTTTTTTTTTTTTTTTTTTTTTTTTTTTTTGGTGGAAATAATCCTGTTGGGAAAATACATAATTAAAAAAAAATTACAGTCAAGGATATGACTATATGAGGTTCCTGGTGAACTGTTGCCTGTGGTAAATGGGAAGCAAAAAAGAGGAGTGGGAATTCTGTGAGGACTGTAAAGTTGGAAGTTTAAGCTGTGTGACTTAGTAAATTAGATTAAAAAATTACTCTTCAATCTCTTGCATCCCAGACCACTGTCCCTCTGCCTCTGGTGTTTGTGACAACAGATTGAGGTGCTGAGGGGGAGTCAGCACTGGGGAGCATCTTGTCCCAGCTAACAAGCATGTCTGTGACATATGGTCATGCTCATGCCTGCTTTTCAATACAGTGGCAATTTGGGGTTAGCTAAAAGCTTCCTCCATCAAATGTGGCCCTGCACTCCCCAGGTAGGGTGGGGAAGGAGCTGTCCCTGTGCACCCACAGCATCCCTTAGGACTTCCCAGGAAAAAGGGACTTGCAATGCACCAAATCAAGCCTCTAAAGCCAGGCGGCACAGTGAAGAAATAGCGCAGAGAGAAGAAGGAAACCCAAACAGGGAAGAGGGGCCTGTTGTCACGTTCCCAAAATGTGGCATGCAACTTGTACACCCATGCCAGGGACTGGCCAGGCCAAGGTGGTAACCTGTCCAGTTCTCAGAGGGACAACAGAGACCATCAGAATGAGCTGAGAGCACAAAGCCACGTACCACAGAATCAATTAAAAAGGTCACAACAAGCTCTCTTCTCAAATAATCTTGGTGATGTTTTATGAACTCTTACCACAGGCACCTCTTTTCGTGTGTCAAACTTGAATAGCACCGTGCAAAGCTTTTGGGTAACACAGTTCTTGCTTTGTAGACAGTAGCATATTATTTTTATTGCAGATGCTCTCTTGTGTCCAGCAGTTGCTACCCAGATTCTCACAAATACAATACTGTGTTGACATAAACTATCTGCCATGTGCAACTATTTATACATTCTAGCTACATCCAAGAGATATGAGGACAGCTGTTTTTCCTTGAAAATCCCTTTGGCACTTACCAGCAGTTTTGATTCAGCTTTGTGAAAATGAATATTAAAATGCAGCCAGTTTTCTCCCCCTTTGGAGCATGGATGGCTGCTGCCTCACATATGAAAGAGAAAACATGTTTTGGATTCCCCTAGTGAGTCATCACCCTTTCACTGGTGATTCATTGCTTGAAAGGAGAGAAAGGTAAATCAGGACTGTTTAGATGAACTGTCATCCATTTATCTGGTTATTTATTTATTTTAGCCGGGGGCATTCTCAAAGCAATGGAATGCAGCCGTACTGACAGCAGCTGAAGCCTGAAGCTTTTTCTCAGGCTCTGGGCTGTACTTGGCATCTGCATGTTTGGAAGGAGAGATGAGATGGAGAACCTTTATCCACACAAAGATTCCTTGTGCTTAAGCAAGAGTGAAAAGGGTTCATACTGCCAGCTTAGGTGCATGCTAAGAAAATCATTGGGTAATTCAACCTCCTCCAGCAGGGCATGCTGAATACCCATCTAACCACCTCCTCAGGTCCTGGGGTGGTTCTTATCTGCCCAGCTCGGAAGCTTTCTGATCTCTCTATCTGTTGATGCAGCAAGAGGCAGTTTAGGAAACAGCAATACTTAAAGCAGGGACTGAAATCCAGCAGTTTGCTTATGCAGTTGTCTATACATGATTTAATTGTCATCCTGCATAATATGTCATCTGCAGTGTGCTGAAAAGCTAAATTCTTCTTTTAAATGCATAAAAATACTGTAATGGCAGTTAATTAACCCAGATATATATAGCTCCATGCTTCTGCAAAATGTGAGCAGACTGTTATAAACTACAGCTACACCCCTAAGCAATTATATGGTTTATGGTTTTTTTTTCTAAAAAACATGGGACATAGAACAACACTTCTCCTCCTAGACTCCATCGATTAAGAAGCTACATTTGTGTTAACTCAAGCATGGAGTGATGTGATTTTTTTCTGTTGCTGTTGCTCTTGCTGAAGCTAGGCAAGACATTTCATGTTAGAACTGTCTTTGGGTTATTTGTTGTTACTGATAGAAGAACATCTTTGTGTGTGTTTTAGTTAACATTAGTCAAAGACAGGAGGAAACTCTTTGAAGTCCTGGGAGGCAGAATCATTTTTAAAATTCAAACTTTTTGCCACCCAAGATTATGTAGTCTTGGATCAGCAACAAAAGCTTTCCTGATTAGGTGCAGTTATTGAACAGACTGCTAACTGAATTCTGGCCATTTTTTTTTGAGAAGAACTGAAATAAGGCCAAAGGATGACATTTTTTTTTAATAAGGAATTTAGAAAAGCATCCATTATTTTAAATTTAAAATTTAAATGCACTCTTGTTAGGAATAAACATCCCATGATTATTTTCTGCTCAAAATCTGGCACTGCCAGAACTGTCAATTTCAGTAATTTTCAGGCAATCTGAAGGTCTGCATTGCGCTTCTTGTTTTAGAGTGACTTGTGCTTATTTACAAAAGACAGTACTTCTTGAACCAATTTGTCTGAAAAGTTCATCCCTCTTTAATCCCTTTGTTTGTCATACAATACTCCATTTAGCTTTCTGCATATTTTAACTGGTATTTCATGTTACTGGATCCCCAGAAGCAGAATTTAAGTAATTAAATAGATATTTTAAACATAGAAATATCACTGCTCAATTGTGTCATCTGCCTACAGCCTGCATTATGGTGCTGGACAGAGATATGCAGAAGCATATTCTCTAAGAAGTTGTCTGAGGCCCTGAGGCTTAGGCAGATCCTGTGGTCATTGATAAATTCATGTGCATCAAACATTATTTAGGATGGCCAGTATCAGCTAGTGACAAGAGGAGATGAGGCCTTTGCAGAAACAAAGAAAACCACTGACAAATGATTCCTCATATTACCAGGCTGCAAAGTCAGCACATGGCAATTTTTTAGGCCACACAAAGTGGCAGAAGTCTAGTGTCTTTCCTTTTTTTCTATTCCTGAAAAAAGGGTTGATTATAACTGGCCCTACATTTGTAAAATTTGCTCTGAATATCAATCTCATTGTAGCAATACAAAGGGATTTGGTTTTGAGCTTTAAAATATATTCAAACAAAGGGGAACTCAAAGTAGTTCTATGTTGCAACACTGATTTTTAGAAATTAAATATATTTCTATCTTTCTAATAAACAAGTTCTACTTGCCCCAAACTGGACACTTGAGACATGAAACACCATAGATCTGTGTTGCTTTACCTTAAAAACATCTTCAGAGTCCAAGAAATACTTGACTGAAAGATAAACTGTATTTATAAAAATAACACAAAAGTAATTATATTTATAGAACAATTTGACATGTATTTTCATTTTCAGCATTCTGTCTTGTCTACTCAAGCAAAGATCTCATTTTCCTGTAAGCTATAAAACATAAAACAGGGATTTGCAGATGAAGTGTTGCTTTTATAAAAGCAGATCTCCCGTTCCTCTCAACTCAGACCAAGAATGATTAGCCAGTTCTGTTTACTGGAGCTTTCCTGTCCCAGCTGGTAAATGTGTTACATTGCCCTCTGTCGCTTGTCTTACATTTCTCCTGCCAAGGAAGGTCTACTCTAAAAGGATGAGGAAAGTTTCACTACTCCTGATAGACAGCAAAGACTCTCTGCTCACTCTTTCTGTAGATATCTTTGTGTTTGGAGAAAACTAAAAATTCTCCTGTGGTATTTAAAGTTCAAATCTGGGAAAAGTATAATCCTGGGAAAGAAGAATCATTCATCAATATTTAAGGTGGGAAAGCTCATTTCAATTTCCTGTTCTGCTGAACTTCTCAGTGCACATTGGAAAGCAACTTAAAGCCGATTACACACAGCTGAAATAAAGCTGACACTGGCCCTTTGCTTTTGCTCTTCAGTCAGGAAGACTATGATAGCTAGAGCTTTTGAACAAGCACAGAAACCCTTCCCAATCCATAAGTGACACAGTCAAATTGAAAACTCTGAGTTGCTCAGACCCTTACAATGGTGGGTACTGCATAAAGTTGTAAGATTTTTTGTATTTCCTTATTATACTAGCATCTAGTGTTGAATGGTGCATCTCAAAATAATTTCAGCTCTGAGAAATTTATGCTGCAGTTTTGCATAAGGAGGAGTTTTGAATACCTGAGGCTTCTAACAGAAATCTGATTTCCATCATTGTTTTATAGGGCTCCTGAAAAAAGCCAGCTTCTTCTTTTTTTCTCAGCCTAACAGTCATGTAGCTGTATGATGAGCCAATCTAGGGTCAAAAACGTATTCCCCTCCTCAACATTTTATTTTCATCACTATTTACAGAAGTAATATAACATACATGTTTAAAATTACATAGAAATTATGTCTTGGATATATATCTCACTTGAACTTATATTTAACTTTTTAATTATTTGAAATAGAAATTTTAAAAGGATGAAACAGTCTATCAAAAAATTAATATCATGTTGAAATATGTTTTATGCCTTTTTAGAGATAAGGAAATTTATAAAAAGCATAATTTATACTAAAAAAATCCAGTTATCACATACAAAAAATTCTGATATACCACTTCAATTTTCACACTTATGCATCACTTCATTTAACTCCAGTGATTATTGTTTATATCCTTACAGCTCAGAGTGCTGCTGGCCTAGATATAAGGGTGGGGATTATTCTCAAGCAGTACAAAGTAAATGCTGATTACCTCAATCTGCCAATTTTTTTTCTGGAAATGTTATACTGCAGAATGTACCCCAGATCAGAATAATGTATTAAGTTCTGTTTTGCATTACTTGATTATGTCCATGACAGAAAATGCTTACTGTGACCTCCCTAGTGGCTACAAATCGGGGGTATTGCTTCTGAGTAATTTATTTTGTCTGAAGAATGGTTTAACTTTGTCATAGAAATGATTCTTTTAAGCACATTTTTAAAGGAAGCATTCAGTCTAGTGTTTTGCAGTCTGGATAATGACTTGAGGCCTTGGCTTAACCTCTTCTGTGTTTCTATTACCTCTAAACTCTAAGAAGTGGTTATGAAATGTCACATACCTACCCTGCTATTCAATTTGTGCTCACAGAGGAAGTCATTCCAATCTCACAAAAGAATTCTGGAACATCGTTTATCAGCCTGTGCAGACTTTTGAGATCCTTGGCAAGGGATAATAGGATTGTAAGGTCCTTTGTTTGTTTTTAAGATTTTTAAAATATCAAAATAGGGATTGAATTCTATTTATATATTGCAGCAAATATAGCACAAAAGAAATAAAGTATTTTAAGTAAAATATTTTATTTATACTTTGAAAGTAACAATTTGTAGACCTGCTGCCTTTCTATGGACTATTTCAAGTCCTATTCAAACCAAGGGCATGATTCCCCATCTTCCAGGATGCTTGCATCAGGACTCAGGAGAGTCTCACAAACCCAGGTGACGTGTGGGATGCCGCATATCACTTAGAGTTAATTGAAATTCAATAATGAATGACGGCATTCAATACCATACCACAAATAATAATGCAGAAAGGAAGAAGGGTTCCCTGCTGATTGTGCACCTGTGGGGGCTCAAGCACACTTTTTCTAACCACCTAGAGCTAACATATTTAAGCTATACTTGTATGTAACCCAACAAAACAATAACAGCTCAGCAATACCACAGTATGTAAGCCTAGCAGGAAAACCCTTCGCTCTGTTAGTAATTATATTGCCTCTGATTTTTCATGTTGCCATGGTAGTTTGTCCCTCCACTCAGCTTTCCTCTGATTTGGGTCGCCTCACAGGCCTGTCCAACTTGTTTAAAATGAGTATGAGGGGTTATTTTAAAATTTTAGATCTGAAGCATGACTTCAGTGCATGAAAATCTCAAAGAACATAATGGGTAATAATTGTGATTAGAGCCTAAAAACCAGCACATTTTCCTTGGGAAAGTCTATGAGTACAAGTTCTTTATAAATACATACCTACCCTATGTGGCCATTGAAGAATGATAATGTGCTATCACAGCAACAAGGAGCCACTGTGACTGCTCTCCTTAATGAATGTGGTTTTTTTTTATTTTTTGATGCAATTTATAGATTAAAATTAGATTATAGCTTCAGTATTATTATTACTGGAAGTGTGTTTTGAGAAGGAATGTGAGCAATATCTGTGGAAAAAGAAAACATTCTGCTTGGATTACATAATGTGTTTCATATCAGAATAAATCATGAAGACTTCACTTTCAGTGATTCTTTTATTCCCTCCATTTTGATATCAGCGAAGTAACTTTTTCTTAGGACAAGTAGTTAAAACTAGTTTTCTTTACTGTGAGGGTTGATTCTGCATCTAGTATCAGTTGTTAATTCCTAATACGTGGGACTTACAGGCAGATCCAAAGAAGACTTTCAATTGACCATAGATACCTAACTGACAATGAACAGAGCACATTTTCACATCTGGACAGGGAGAGATGAGGGCCTTGTGTCTTACACACAGCCAGGGTTAGACGGCTGCTGAAAGAGTGTCTTTCAGATTTCAGTTCTTGCTCCTGTATCCTTATCTTTGTAATTTTCCACAGTTCGGGCTGTCATTTTACTGGTTATTCTAAAACAAAGACATTCAGTTTATTCCCTCTCTCTTCTCAGTCTTACTCCAAGTTACAAAATATGTCAAAGTTGGAAGGAACAAATTGTCTTGATTGCCTAAGTTTTTTTCTTCCTTCTTTTGTTTCTCATCCTCTACCGTGGAGTCATTAAACCATGAAAGGAGAAGGAAACAAGGACACCTCCAATTGCAAACTGCAACAATCAGGAAACAGGAGCACCCCAATTGTATAGGTAAACTAAGAAATGTTTTCATATTTTCTTCCTACTTCTTTCTCCTTCCCTCCTATTTTCTTCCCCGCCCTCCTCGCCTCCCCCCTCCCACCCCTTCCACGTCCGTGCATCCTATTTCACATGTTCATTTTGGAACTGTTGTTGATTAAGGACCAAATTTCATCAGAATAATTTCAATTAAACACAATAAGCGGGCCAGTGACATTAAGAGAGGATAACTGAGATGGCGCTTTGGGCAGTTAAAGAGACTGAAAGGAAAGGAGATAGATGAGAATTGGTTTAAAATGCAAAAATAAGAGGCTGAAATATTATTGCCAGCGTTATTTAATTATTTCCGAGTTAACAATGCAAAATGAGGGTACACTAAATATAAACCCTTATCTTTAATTATTAAGCCTGTCCTGTTCTACTTGTACTGGAAAACCTGAAATCAATGAGAATGAATCCCAGCAGCGATCCAGTTACGACCAAAGAAGGAATGCATATACGAAAGGAGGGCAACGTGCTTTAAAAGACAATACAACAGAAAGTAATGCAATTTGAGGGGGAAAAAGGAAAAAAAAAAATACACGCGAGGTTTGTTTCCTTGTCTGCCTTCATCCTGAGCTCACATTAAATGATAGACTTTTCTTCTCTCTGCATTCCAATTAGACTGTGCCAGTGGGCAAGCGGGGAAGGGAATGTTAATGAGGCAGCCGGGGAGCGGGGCTGGCGGCTCCCCGCTCCCGCCGCAGTCCGGGGAGAGCGGCGCGGCTGCCGGGGCTGCGCCCTGCCCAACGCGCACTTGACCGGAGGCGACTGAGAGGCTGAGGAGGGAGGGCTACGGAAAACGTGTTGTACCGGTCTGGGGAGCGCTTTTCGCCCCGTTTCTCGTTCGCGCACCGCCAACGCTGCCGCGCTCGCCCGCTCCGGGCTCCGAGGCCGCGGAACCTGCCCCGGGCCGGTGCCGGTGCCCCGCGGGCGGGGACCCCTCACCCTCCGAGCCCCGCGCCGGCCGGGGCGCGGGGGCGGCGGGCGCGGCCCCGTGAGGGCCCCGCGGGGCAGCCCCGCGCCCCGGCACGCGCGGGCACGCGCGCGCGCGCCCGCCGCTCGGGAGGCGCTCGGTCCCGGCCGCGCTCGGTCCGGGCCGCGCCCGCCGCCGCCGCCGCCGCCCCGCGTTCCCCGCCACCGCCTGCCCCGCTCGCCGGCGGCACCCGCCTCCCCTCCCTCCTTCCTTCCCTCCCTCCCTCTCCCCCTCCTTCCCCGCCTCGGCCGCCCGCCCGCCCGCTGCTCCCAGGTAGGGTCCCCGGGGCTCCCCGGCTGCGGCGGGCAGCGCCTGCCCGTGTCGGGGGCTCTGCTGCGCTCCGCAACTTGTCGCCCTGCGGGGGCTGCCCCCGCCGCCGCCCCGCGCCCCCCTGCGCTCCCCTGGCGGCGGCCGCCCGTGCTCTGCCGAGCAGCTGTCAAACGTGCTGGGCGCTCGGCGGCGACGGGGGGCGGCTCGCCCGCGGTCCCCGCACCGAGCCCCGGCGAATGGCATGACTCTGCCTCCCGCCCGCCCCCCCGCCCCCCCCGGCTGCGGTGTGCCGTAGTGAGGCGAGGGGTGGTTAAACCCCCATCCTCCCATACATACGGTTTTTATTCCTTTTTTGTTCCTTTTCGTCTCGGGGCTTTCACATCACGGAACAGGAAAGCATCTGATGCGCCGGCTCACATGCCACTTCTGATCATACATTGCCTCCTTGCACAGAGCAGGATCGTTGGGAAAGATGGAGATACAATAAGTTGCTAGTACTGAAAAGTGCTGCGGAAATCCAGTGGTTTCCTTTCTCCAGTGAAGTGACATATTTTCCTCGGGTTTAAGTTGAAAGCATTGCTTGGCGGAGACTGTGGCTGAGAGTGGGTTTGTGTTTTTCTTGCACCGTTAGGTTTTGCAAAGAGCAGCGATGAAGAGGAAGCTGGCACTCTCCGAGATGCAGTTGGTTCTTCTCGTTTTATTGGTGTGGCTACCAACAAGGTGAGAGCATATTTAGTTTTGTTGTTCAGTGTGAACACGTATGTTATCATCTGCTAAGGGTAAGCTTGTGTGAGGGGTTATAAAAGTACAGTATGTAGTAACGTAATAAAAAGATCTTTCTTAGGTGTTTGAATGCAGTATTGCATAGTTTTGAGAGCAAAGGCAGTAGAATGTAATTTAGGAACCATAAAAGCCTGATGTCTTGTCCTTAAATGGTTTGTGAATTGATGCTTTATTCCACCATTAAAATAACAATTTCTTTAAATGCCTTTTTGGATCTTAAAGATTTGAGTTACTGTATGACTGTGATTCTGTACCATACAAAATGGAGAAATAGAATATTTTGAAGTCACAGTGCAAATCACTGTTCTTAAAATAATGCTTATATATTTATTAATATGGGCATGCCATTTTTTTTTCCCCTGTTGTTTTTTTTTTTGTCAAACATAATAGAATTCAAAATTATGCTTAAGCCTTAAACCTCTAGGTGGAGATAGCATACAACTTCACAATCACATATAATAAAACAATAGCATCATTTATTAATCAACTTTTCTTATGTTGTGTAAAGTTCTCGATTTCTAAACTTGCATAAGAGCAAGTAATTTTTATTACATTATACTTTTGTGTTGCTCACAGTCCCTAAACACATAATTAATTGTAGTTTGTAACTTTGATTTACTTGCTTTGGTTGTGGCTGCAGTAGGTTTTGTCCTAATATGGTAAAGATTGTATGCTATATAATGCAAGTTTCCTATGATTTAACGAGTCTCCAATATTTTTGTTTGTTTCCCAGTGAACAAAATATTTTCTGAAACTATATTTTCTATTTCATTTTATACCTAACTATGGTGCAGTATTAGTTGAGTCACAGTGGGCCAGATCCTGCAAACCCTACTCAAGTGAGTAATCTCACTGACGTCAAAGAGACTATAAGCGTTATTAAAGACTTTATGCCTGAGTAAAGTTTGCAGGATTCGACCCTAATTTGATGTAATTGAATTGATCTAATATTTTTAGTGGAATCTTGAGTTCAAAAACTGTTGTATCTCAAAAAGAAGCTTAAAAATGGCAGAGACATACTCTGGTAGTCCATGAGTACAAGGATACATTTTACAAACCAAAAAGGAACCATCCAGTAATTGCAACTAAGAAAAAACTGACACATGAGTACAATCACACATGACATTTTCATGGGTTCTTTATAAGTTATCTGATGTGGGTCGATTCTATGGTTTATATGATGGAAAGCACAGACTGCAATGATTTACATTTAAATACTTCTTTATGCTATTGAGCTGGGGACCAACATACAGCCTTGTCTTTAATCATTTTATAGCTTGCTTTAGAGAAAATATCACCCAAACCTACTTTTGGTTTGGTGGTGGAGGAGGAGGAGGAGGAAAACATGCTTGCTATTATGGCATTCAGAATGCCTTCATTTCAAGATGATTAATACTCAAACACTTAGGGTTAAAAATGTAGGTAGCTGAAAAAGGTGTAAATGGTAATGTATGTAGCATATGATGCTTTGCTTCCTTGGTACCAATATGCTGGCTTTAAGTAGAGAAGACTGAGGAGCTCATGTATTTCACATGCATAGTGCTTATAATTGTTGGCACGGTAACATTTGCATGTGTAAGGCTTTCTGTGTGTCAGGGTTTCCCTGGCACAAACCCTGTTGGTCTGGGTGCCCAGGTTCCAGAGACTGTGGAGCACCACGGCTGGCTGGGCAGCAGGTTCATATTCCAGCCCCTATAGCATGTCCCACAGAGATTTGATCCATAGAGGCTGTAATGTCTCTTTCTTTATTGGGGAAGTTTGAAACAATTGGTGATCTACAGATTCTTCTTGACGCTTCATTTATGATTCCTTTTTCCATCCAACTTTTATAAGGTTTGTCTGCATCTAATGGAATATCAGATAGTGCTTTTTATGACAAAATAGCGTTTTAGAAAGATGAAGGCTGTCCACAGCTATCCTGCAGCTTGCTAGTCAGCACTGGTGTTTCCTCCCACCAACTGCTGGCGTCAGAGGACTCCCTGAGCATGATCGCTGGAGTTTTCCCTCATGTTAGTTCTTCTGGTCATGTACATTACATGACCATTGGGTGGAGGCAAATCCACAGGATTTATCCAGAGATAGAGTATGCCTAAGTGTGGACAGATAAGATAGAGCTGGAAGGAGATGGGTTTGTGCATGAGATCCCGGGTTATCAGGAGTGACATGCCACCAGAGCCTGGGAAGCTCTTCTAGGGTTTTGCACCAGCACAGCCTCCACTAATGGTGTTAGTGGGGCTTGAAGTAGCACTCACAATAATGCAATGATGCCTACAAGTAGAGGCTACTGGAAAATTACTTCCTGGATATTTTAAATAGTATACTGTTGACCCTTATATGTCTGAACTTGTTATATAGAAATTGTGTGTTTGTATACTGTTAAATACACCTTTCCTGTTGGAATGCAGCAAGTAAAGGCCAGCCCAAAAAAAAAATGCATGTTGAATGTGTGTTAAAATATACTTAGCACCTTCTAAAATGCAAAATATCCATTTAGATCAGTGCTGGCTGACTCCCTGGAAGATGAAGCTAAGAATAACATCACCATCTTTACAAGAATTCTAGACAGACTTCTGGATGGTTATGATAATCGCCTCAGACCTGGATTAGGAGGTAATAAAACCAATTAAAGATTGATTTTAATGTTCAGATTTTATGCAGTGATATTCTTCCTTCGGGTTTTTTTCCCCTAACAACTGGTATGTATCTTGATAAATTATTTATAACTACATTCACCCAGATGAATCATTTGAAGTTTGAGGAAGATAACATCTATGAATGGAAAGAAGGCACTTTCACACATTTATCTTAAGTAAAAAGAAAAAAAAAATCTGGTGTCTTAACATAGTAAAACAGAATGTGAACAAAAATAACATCTAAAGCTGTTATTCCAGTCAGGGAATTTTGGTTGAACAAGGAATGCAGGCTTAATTCCCTGCAATCTGATAGGTGTATGTTTTCAGAAATCTGCACAAGTGTTTTGTGTGATGCGTATAAATTCCACATTTTAGATTCATTCCTTGGCCCAGTAAGTTCAGTGAAAATGTTGTGATTTTAAGTTCTTTGGAATTAGGGTGTCACTGGTAATATACATTTAGTTTCTGGGCACCTTGCACTTATTTGGACATTCGGAAAAAAAATACAGAAAAAGAAAATATTGAAGGACAGAGGTCACTGCACTCTTGTGCCATTACTGTCAGTTATTTTTCAAAATGTCACTTCACATTTTGATTTTAAAGCTGTTTGCCATCTTATGTCAGTATGTGTTATATAGGCAAGAAATTTAAATAATTTTTATGGTGTTGAAAATATTACCGTGTAAAAAAAAAACTCTATGACATAGGGAGGGGCTGAATATCTTAGTTTTGACAATATTTTGTCTACTATTATTGTTTATCTGTGTTTATACTATCTAACATTGACATGTATGATTCAAATATACACTTCTACTGCCATTATTATTATTTGTAACAGTTTCGGTAATTGTAATTTTCAACCTGGAGACTGTTTCAGCTTGGTGAAACTAGTTCTAGTGCAAAATCCTTGGGAGCCATTCCTGTTCCTGTAGATTTCAGGAAGATCAGGCCCAAAGCTAGAGACATGCTCTAACTTCCATGGAAATTACAATAACAGCTCTGATCAAATTAGGCATTAGTTAAAGCTCAGTTTTTATCCAACACTATTCCATCCTGACCTGTGGCTCTGTTGCTGTTCTGGTCCTGGGAATTGTGGCTTGCATCTGACACAGCAGAAAGTGGGAGCTGATGCTGATTAAAACAGCTTTCTCACTTAAACGAGGATGTCTTTTCATTTCCATTTCTGGCCTCTGTACTGTGAAGGCTTGTGAAATATTTTATATTCAAAGATTTCTTAATTTGGATGGTACAGGGGACCTACAGCACTGTTGATGCGAGAATTTATATAGTAATGTTTTACATGGAGTTTTGATTTCTTTGCAAAATACTCAAATTTAAGAATTTAGGCATAGTATAAACATACAATGACTTGCAGAAACATTTCATATCACCAAGCTCATGTTGAATTGGCAGAGCTTTTAAAATTATGCATTTTATTAGAAAAATAGTCAAAGTTTTGTGGCTTACAGGGAATGAGCCATTTAATGAGAGAAGTCTGCTGTTCCTTTGCATATCAAGTATATTTTTTGCAATTGAAATAATATTGTTGAGAACATGAAATAAAGAGAAGATCTAATGAATTTTTCTTTTATATTTTTTGCTTAATTTTCTTCAAAATAACCTCCCTCTTTTTCTTTATGAAGCCTCATAGATAATTAAAACATATTCCGAGAGCAAAAAAATTAAAGAATTAACATCTGTTTGATATTGGTATACATGGCAATCAACCCATGCAGAATATGTGTGAAATGAAACTGTGTCATGCATATTAAACCGTGGTGATTCATGACACATTAATCTTAATCTTCAAGAATACTTCAGTTGGTGATGGATGGATTCTTACAGTTCAAAAGAACACTTGCAAATGGCAGTTGTGATAATTCATGATACAATACATACCAAACAAGGCTTTTGTACATAATGCTTAATAATGATGTAGTTTCATGTTTCAGGAATTTTCTAGCAGTTTATTCTTTTTTCTATATTGACCTGTAGTCTGACAAGAGATGTGAAAATAATTAACCTTCTTTTTTTTTTTAACACTACATGCCTAGTAAGCCTGGGCATTTCTAAAAGTGTTTTTGCAAGTGATTACTGCATTCTGACCATGCCACACATCATTAATTTAAGATACCTAGTCTCAGTTGTGTTTCACTTCCATTTATATGAATCTGAAATAGCTCATTTTAAAGCAGCAGAATGTTTACTTTGGCATAGCAGTTTGCATTATACAGTGCACATATCACTGCTATGACTGGGATCACAATCTGGCCTAACGTGCTACAACAGAAATAGTCCAGGGTCTGAGATTCTTCTAAAGTCGTCTCAAAGCAAGAGCTGTTGCTCCTTAGCCCACATTTTTCAGAGATGTCTTACAGCAAGAATTTAGCTCATTGTAAAAAACTGCTCCTTTAGTAATGAAATGTTTTGGGTTAATATTGGCATTTTATTTAGTTATTGACCAACAAAAGGGAAATGTACAGGTTTCTTGAAAATCTGTATATTAAATTCAGCTAAGTAAATGTCTGGTTGAGAGGTAGTTCTTGAATTAAGGGATAAATTTGTAATTCATTTTACTGAGAGACTCAGTGTGAGTACTGACAGCATGTAACTTGATGCTTTACTGATGCCCTTCAAAACAGAGTACTATTTTCTGTAGACTGTTGAGGAAGGTTTAACTTTTACTGGTGGCACACCTCAGTCAGATAAACAGGTTTTGGCTGTTGGCTATTGGCTATCCTAGCAGCTGGGATCCTTGAGTGATGTATGAACACTAGGATGATGAAATGACCTGCAAAATGGTTGTGGCCAGGGAGAAGATGACACTGCACCATCCCCTGAAACCAGAGACATCTCATAGGACTTAGATTTATATCCCAAGCTACTCTATAGATATGGATGAGCATGGGTTTATTCAAGGATAGATAATCTTTTCTCTGTACTCATTTTATGCTAAGCACAGGATTGCAGCTGGAACACTCTTGACTGCACATTCAGCTCTGAGATGAACTATTTTACCCAAACATTCCGTGTCATTTCTGTTTAGTCACCAAAATAAATTACGAGTATGACTTCAAAATAAAATTTCCTGTATCATTAGGATTAATTTGTATAAAATATAGCCATGCAAATGGCAAGTCATGCAGACCTTAATTGTTTATGACTTTCTACAAGTCATGAAGGTATTTTCTTCTTTTTATTTGCTGTAATGTTTGCAATACACTTAGGGTAGCATTTTTTCATAAATCCTTTGCTTTTTATTAGCATGTAGAAAAGGAAATCCACACATTAATGGGCACTAAAACTAAGCAAGGAACCAAAATATCTTTAAGTGATTGAATTATCTGTCTTCTCTCCTCTGCCCCATGAACAGACATGATCATCCTGGATACTTTAGTATTGTGTCTATCTCCATAAGTTATTCAGCCTTCTTTACTTTCTCACATCTGAAATTAGCCTTTCCAACAGCTAAAGAACTTCTGTCATTTCTACTCTCTGAAACTTATAAAACAAAATTGAATAGAAAACTTAAATGTTGGAGAAAAAAACAAAACAAAACAAAATAAAAGTTACAAGAGCAGAGGGCTGGGCCTCATAGCCTAAAGCGCCATATTGACATTGAAAAGATCTATGGAGATGTCAGGACCCTTCTGCAAGCTGTGGTCAGTCTCACCAGCTTTAGGAATGGCATTCTTATTGTAACAAAAGAGTTGAATGCTGGTTGTTAAAAAAGAGGAAGATAGTAGTGAAAATTAAATGCACTATGATTCTATTTTGAAGGAACCATCTCTGCTTTCAAATGTTCTGATTGCTTTAAGCAAGTGTCTGCATTGCATTTCTCATACAGACAGACCAAATCCTCTTTTTGCCCAACATTTTGTAAACCACTTGAACAGAAAAACTGAAAAGAATGGAGGGGAATTCTTGCTGACTATTGCTATCAGAGAGATGGTCAGCAATGAGCACTTGCAGGTGTGATCTTTCATCTTTGGAGAACTGGATATTTATTGCATAGAATCAGTGTAATGGTGTAGAATATTAGACTAGGTGATTAAAAGCTGTGTGATGTGCTCACCAGTATGAGCACAAGGGAAACCCATTTTTTCACAGATTACCTTTGTCTCCTGCCCAGATCAGGAGAGCTATATCCATGTATATGTGTGTGTGTGTGTGTTTATCAAGTAGTTGGAGGTGTTCAGTTGCCAGGAAACCCAGCCATGGTTGTATGCTGATAATCTGGAATATGTTGAATCTAGGGCACTGTATTTATACATAGCTATGATTCAGAGTTTTTAATAAGCTTTATAAGAGTTTGTAGCTATAGCAGTCCCTAGCTGGGGGATCCTAGTTTGGCTAGTCCCCTAGCCAAACCTAGTGGTGTTTATCAGCCCCAAACATACTTAATGCAAATTCAGAGTATCATAAAGGAAGACTTTTTGTCTATTTTTTTTTTTTTTGCAGAGCACTACTAAAAAGATTTCACTGCTGTTTTTAAAGGAAAAAAAGTGCAGTTCCCCATCTCAGTTCTGGTTGCTTCCTTAGCCTTTCTTTGATCCAGGTTAATCCTTTGGAAATGGTAATATCTCTCTGCCAGTGCTAGTGCAGGGCAATTCAGAGCAGCACTTGCATCTTCTAAAAGCCCACTGTCTTTGTAGCTGTGCTGGGACACAAAGGAGTAAGCTACTGTATGCTCCTCTTTTGGGCATACCTGGAAGGGCCACATGGAATCTGCCCATTATGGTGCTTTCAGAGGAGTCAGCGAAAAACTTATGTTAGAGCTGTGGATAATGTATATTGGCAAAAAGCATTCCTTGTAAAAAATGGAGAAGCAATAAAGAGCAGGATATGAAAATCTCATTAATAACTTATCCAGGACATACAGACAGTGCTAAAATGCAAGAACAGAACTAACTCAGTAGCTATAAGCATTCCAGGAAAGTGGAAGGATAAAAAACCTACAGAAACCTCTTTGATACTAAAGAACAAACCAGAAAAAAATTGTCTAGTATAGGATAGGGGCTGAGTAGCTAGACAGAGGTTATTTGGTGTTTTATGTATTGGAAGTCTGTGAATAAATCCACAGTGAAGATGTAAAAATAAAATTAATGCTACAACTGTGCAGGGTAATGCAATTGGGGAAAGTGTTGCACGATGCAAAGCAAAAAAAGTCACAGAATCACAAAATAAGCTGAGTTAGAAGGGACCCACAAGGACCATTGAGCCCAACTCCTGGGCCTGTACAGTAGCATCCCAAAGAGTCAAATGCTTTGCCTCAGATGAGTTAACAGAAATGTAGGTACTTTACAGTAGTTATGCATGCCTATAGAGGAGCCAGTCTGGGAGGCTCTCCCAGTTCACTGAACATGTATATTTAGTACTTTTTTTTTCTCTCCTGGCAATGCATCAGCATTTGCTTTTAATGCTAGCATTACTGCTGATGACGCCAAGGCTGAATTAGGGTTTTGCTTACTTTTGTCTTACCTGCAAGGAAGCTGTGAAAGCAGATATTGCAGATTTTTATGTAGCTCATTGGTGTTCATTGTAAATCAGACTGATGGGGTGGTTACATTTTTCAGCCAGATTTGATGGACAAAGACATCAAAACCATCACCTTTTCTCTGTGATGCAGTTATTCTAGGTTATATAGGAAATGGCTGAGTAGCAGTGGTCTTGCTGATATCCAAGGTATTCTACTGTTGACTGCTTTCCACTAAGGCCTTTTATCTTTTCTAAATACCTACCTATTTTGTCCATTCTTATAAAAAATGCCCAACTGTCTTTTTTGACCAAAATTTGATGAATTTATTTAATTTCACCTAAGTATAGTGTTACCCAAGTCCAGGTGAGACCTGCCAGGTAGATGCAGCTCTGTAGGGTTTTTTTTTTTTTTTTTTTGGCTGAAAACCCAGTATTGCCTTACCCTACTCCCAGGTACAGCTGCTGACATCCAGCTGCCTGAAAGATTTCTTATCCAATGAAACTGGATGGAGGAGGCTGAAATCATGTGAAGGCAGACTCCTAGGTAGGTAGAAAGCAAAGATTATCCTTTACCACAGATTGCTTGGCCTTCCTTTTGTGACGGCACAGGTGTTGTTGACTGGTCTGAGGCAGATCTGTTGCTTCTGGCAGTACTCCTGGCTACATATTCCTGTTTCTGTTTTCTTGCAATGCTACCATTTCGTGACTGTCTTTAAGAATAACCTTTTCGGTGCACAATCTAGTGCATCCAATTTTTAGAATTAATAGTGTGGAGAGAGAGAGAGATATTTCATCAGAAAGGATCATTCAGAGGACATTGTAATTGTCTGTATGTTAAAACAGCACATGCTTTTATTTGTTTTTCCAGTATTTTGGTCTGTTTTAATTGTCACTATTCGTGGCTACAATTAATATCTAACAGTAGCTTCTAAATACTCCAAATAACATACATGAAGTAGAAAAAAAAGCTGTTTTTCAACAACCTAGCATTAGGGTAATACAAGCCAAGGTGAAAAACTACTATGAGCAAGAAACATAGGAAAGGGAAGGAGGGCAGAACAAAAAAGATGATGAGTGAAAAAAGGAGATAAAATTGTCATACTAACCATTGACCGCTTTTAAACAACTGGCAGATTTAAACAGTTGTATGATAGTTTTTTCAAAGATCCTTTGGAAACTTGAAAGTAGAATAGATAAGAAATTTTATCATTATGGTATATGCATGCATTTAAATTTCTGATTTTAGTGTTGTTCAACAATGAGTCATCTATCTCAAACAGGTATAGAGGATGTGTTGCTGTACTATTCACCAAATTGCTAAATTAAAGCATCAGCAGAAGATTTTGAATTAATACTGTCAAAAGTCTGATAAATTTTAATTCTAAGAATCAAAGGACTTTAATATACCAAGATTAATCTTTAAACACATTTTTATATCTAGTTTTTTCCATGTTAATGCTCTAATGAAATTAATCACAAGCTAAAAGAAATTTTGTTTACCACTGCCACCCTATTAATAGTTTGCTTTATCATACAGAGTATTTCACCACTAGTTTGTGGAAATTGTTTATAAATCACAAAAGTATGATTCTACTAATCTTCCAGAAGTGGTATTGCTATTTGGGAACCATTTATGTGATTACTGTGTAGCATATGGCTCCTGATTTACATTCCTTAATTCCTTGCCATATGTTGAGGACTATTTAATAATTAGAGCATTTAACACTGTGAAAGTAATGTAAATCAATTCCCCTCTTACCTGGGATTATTGTGCACATCAGAGAACATTGAACATTTCAGTGAAGTTGTGCAGCTGCAGAGATTGTATCTAGTCTGACCAAATTGCATTCATTTTTTAATGTATATACATACATATTTGGTCCTCCCCATGCATTTTATTTTTGTTGAACCAGTAGAGATCACATGTCCTTATCTGCAATTTTTTGGGAAAACCTAGGTGTCCCATATTCCATCTGCTTAATCTATGTTTTTTACAGACTGTAAATTAAGTATTTTATAATCTTGTAGTATTATGACTAATAGAGTTGATTGAAGATAAAATTCAGTGCTATGGACCACTGACCTTCACATATGGTTCAATAGAAATCAGTTAAAAACTGGTGTATGCTGTAAAATTTTATAGACTGCTTGCATTTCTGATCTTTGATGTGAAAGTAGTTTCGTGGAGTTACCTATTTTCATTTAGCACTTTCTTCTGTTTTAATTTAAGAAATTGCATACTCTCCATCTTTTAAGTACCTAGATGACATGAAGGCAATGTATGTTCTGACTGACTGATTACCCTGAATGTTGCTAGTTCTTCTGTAATTGTTTTCCAACACATTCCCTCCTTTTTCTTTCTTGTATCCATTCTCAGTTGTTCTAAGACAATAGGTTCCTCAGACCACTTCTATGAGGAAATTGGGAAGTATTAGATCTTATTATTATTATTATTTCCATTTTTGCAAGTGTGTAAGCCTCTCAGCACAACACCAGTGAGCAGAAAAGGAATAGAACAGGTGAGAAAGTCTGTGTTTATATTCAAGAATTTAGAGGTGGGTTGAAGGGACAATTACACTAGCATAATGTTCTAGATATTTCATTCTGAGTGACAATCTAAAGGCTACTGTAGATACCTGTTTATTCTCACTATTTGAAATAATAATTTAAAGGCTCACTGAATGTGAAGCAGCTGAAGAGTGTTGTATTGTGGTGTATATAAATGAGAAAACCAAAGGTTTTAGTCTGAGATGCAATGCTGTGTTTATATAACCACTCTACCATCCTAAGGCATTCCACAGCATTTCATGAACTTGCTTCTGTCAATAGTTTTAACTGAGCATTGAACAGTGAACTTCTTTTTACCAGATCATGAAACGTGAATCTGGTACTGCATAGTCTCATGCAGTTTCTGAAAGGAAAAGGGAAGAGATTTCCACCTGGGCAAATAAATAAATAAATAAATAAATAAATAAATAAATATGAGAAGGGACAAATATAAATGCCTGTTCTTTGAGATAAGGAAATGGTCTCGTTTTTAATAATTCCTTTTCATCTGCTGGGTGCTAAAAGCTGTCAGAGAATTCTTCATGTTTTTACTAGACATTGTGTCTTTAATGACCATTAGAATAATAATAATTAAAAAAGAACACACAATCTGGTTTGCTACTGCATTATATGCTATTTTTAAAGTAATTGACTGTTCTAAAATAATATCTGGGGTAGATATTACCAGCATTTTCACAAAGCCATAGTTTCTTCTTAGAACAATATGCACTTTAAGGAACTGGATTCTGATTAAACTCATATTAGGCATTGTTTCAAATAAAAAAAACCCACCCTATTTTTTAATTTATGCCTGTAAAAAGCCCAACCTGTTAATTTAATATTAAAAGCAGATTCCAGTCCCAAATATATAGTCTTTCCACATATAGAAACATAGTGGATTCTCAAATTTCCATGGACAGCCAGAGGCAAATTCTCTTGTCACAGGCAAAAATAAAAAACAAATTTGAGGCTGCTTAATCCAAGCTCTAGGAGTATCCCGGGAGCATGTTTTAGAGGAGATTCTGGGAAACATTGTTATCTGTAAAGTAACTTGGAGACATTCAAGTGACTCGCTCTGGGTCTTTTGAGTGCTACAATACACTTCTTGTAGACACTTGGCACAGCCTTAGATTAAGACCTTTTTAGTATTAACTGGATAACAGAAGAATAACTGACAACTCTGTAATATATTAAAATGAAACTTAAAAATTGCTTCATTACTGTCCATGCCAGTATTTTTTGCTTATTTGGGAGATGCTTGTCTAAGTATTAAAATAATTTGCTGTTGGGTTAAGCTATGATCTCGTTTTTTGTCGAGGCTTCTGTTTAGCATTACCCATGACCATCCCTGGAGTTGTCCTGCCTAGCAAAAAATGTTAAGAATAAAAAATTAAAGACAACTTGGCAGCCAGTCTGATTTGTGCTGTGTCTTGAAACTGTAACTCTACTCCTTCCTTCCCTGTGTTTCAGCAGCTGTGATGTTCAGGAACGTGTGAGGAAAGTGTGTGTCTATGTGTGCTTAAGCATGGTAGGAATTTAGGGTATTATTATCCACACAACCTCTGGCTGATTTTAGTAATTTCTCTGGCTAGCTTTTTTTGAGAATATAGAGTAGTCTGGATAAACATTAATTTCATATACTTCATAGTTATTTTACCTGTCTTGAAATAGGAACTGCTTCCTGGTTGATAGAAGGATTAGAATGCTGTCTAATACTATTATAGAAGTTCATAGAGCATTACCTATAAAAAATATATTTGAGGATCCTGCTGCAAAAAAATGCATTAAAAGTGCCTGCTAATATGCAGCTCTATTAAATAAAGGCACTACTACCTCTTTCTACCATTGGTTCCTGTCATGCTTGGATGCAAAGTACAAGGCTAGCAAAAGATAAAAGAGCTGCAGTTCCATTTTTAATGACTATACAATCCAGGACTATAATACCCAGACACTAAGCACAGACATTAAAATTAATCTGTCTGAAAGGATCTTCATTTTCAATGCTTTCTTATGTCTGTTGATCTCTAGAGGACCTCCATCAGCCTTTGGAAATTTGGAACATGTGAGTTTCATGCTTTGTTCTGATAGCAGCAAGCCTTGGGAAGATGCCAGCTTCTGGTGACGTGAGTGCTTGCCACAGAACAATCAAGACAGTCCTTCCCAGAGCTTCATCACAGTTTCTGTCAGCTCCAGGGTGGCAACTTTTTTGCTGTGGCTGACCACAGAGACAGACTTAATCCAAAGGCTTCTGCTGAAGCTGGTAATCACTAGGCAAAGACTTTTTCACTGACTTCAGTGGACTCTGGCATGCTACCCAGATTTTTCATTTAATAGTTAACAAGACTAATAAGCACTGTGACAGTGTTTGTTTTAGCTTAGAAAAGTAGTGTGCAGCCAAAGAATGAAATGCTCTGTGTATATCTATGTATTATCACAGTTTCTTGGCCATCCTACTGAGTTCTGTGGCCATTTTACAGGTGCTCGATGCAGAAGACTTCTGATGTTCTTCCAGGAAATTATGAGAATTTAGGGGTTTTTTTAATGTTTAGAATGTGGGAAGGTCCTGAAGGACAGTGTCTTTTCAAAACTTGTACTTTCACTGGCAAGTTGATACGTTATGTATTTAATATATATATGTGAACCAAAGTGGCTTCTGAAATCTAATTTGGATAAAATCTAGGATGAGTGATCTTGGTTAGAAAAGCAGCTGGGCCTATATAAGTGATGGGCAAGCAAATAAGCTAGCAACAAAAATTAAGTTTTTGAAGAGCCAATAGCCACTATACAATAAAAGCACTTCTTAAGAAACCCAGACTTGGCTGTGTTATGACTACACAAAGAAACTGGATACTGCTACTTTTTAAAAATGATACTGCTGTTAGGGGTAGCTGTGGTTTGAAATGCAGGAGAGACTGTCAGAGTGAGTGTATTAAATGGGATGATTTATAAATGCCATGTCTTGGAATAAAGCGCAGAGATTAAATCTGAAATTAGCCTAGAAGTGTAATGCAGCAGAATTTGCCAAGGTGTTCCATGACTCTAAGTACTGAGGTCATAAAATTTAAAAAAAAGAAGAGACATAAAGACCTCTGAGTATAAGTTTCTGCAATTGGGAATAATTTTGGAAATTTTTCTGCCTTACCTACATGTTATGATTTTCTCTCTAGTAGCACAAAGCTCTAAGCAGAGTTGACAGAAATACAGTCTCATGCGAGTAATAAGCTTTGCCCCCCCTACTTGTGTGATGACACCAATTCAGGTCAGTTCAAATAATTACTGCTCTACTTTATCAAAGTCTGCTCCCTTCCAGATACCCAAGACTTGTTTGAGTGCTCTTTTTGTCTTCCTCTGTCTCATTCTTTAGAGAGTGTTGAGACAGTCTGGTTCATTTTAGCTCCATCATGCTCATCCAGTTATCTAAACAATGCAGTAGTCATATTTATTACTCAGCCTGGTAATTATAAACACTCCTCATCCTGATGGAAGCTGTAGTGTCTAAAGGGACAAGATTTAGTGCTGATGTTTTATTTTTCATTTATGTGACATGTGGTTTTGGTTTGCTGCCAAATGTGTTGTGTGTTAGCTAAATTCTTTTTACTTCAACATTTAAGTAATCTGTTTCAGCAAGATCACATTTCTTCCAGCCAAACTCAACTATGTTTTCAATTTCATGTTTCTACTGAACATTTTGTGCAACTTTAACTAAAAATTCCTCACACTGGTAGTTTATTTTAGAGTTGCATGCTTTTAAGTTATTTTTCTTTTTATTTTCTTTTTCTTCATGGTGTGTGAGTATGTAATGAAAAGGGAAGAAAGGGAGATTTGGTGGATTTCATGGTAGTCTTATGGGAACAGGTTTCATATTGGCCATGTGTTTAGATTGTTCTTCCCAATGATTTAATTAACTTCTTTTCAACATTTTGTCTCTCCCTTTTTAATGGTCAGCACTAATGTTCTTAATTACCCAGCTTTTACTTTTACAAGTATTTATATAACCAAAGCATCCATATTGTATTAATACCTTTACAAGGAGTGCATAAATTGGAGGAATACTGTGTTTAAATTATAAGGAAAAAATCCAAAAAGCTGTCTAGATAGTTAATTGCTTTCTTAATCACTTGGCAGTCAATACCTCTGAGATTGTCAAAATGTTGCCGGAGGTGACAAAAGTCTATGAAGTTCAACAGTAATGAGTGAGAGTATCTAAATATCTTCTTTTTCCAGTGCAAAGAACCAATTAAGTTACGCACTTTTGGGTTGTTTGAAGTCTCTTTCATGTTAAAGTAGTGGCAGGATTCAGGCTGTACACTAGTTGGTTGATTGGCCCAATGTGATAGGAGCTGCACCAGTCAGTACAGCAGCCTTCTCATCAGGGATAAAGTACGTTCCAGCTTAAACGTCTCAGTTACTCCCTACCTGATTTGAAAAGGAATCTGAATCCATGTTTCCCACTTTCCAAACCTTTTATGTAGACACGGGGCTTTTAATCATTCTGAGAAAGTGGCTTCTTCCACTAGAGATGTTTTACTTATTTATTTGTATAAAATAGCTATGTATGTGTCAGAACATGGACTTTCCTGCTGGCCTTTAGAGGCATTCATGGTCTTTGGCCAGTTGGCCCCCACAAGACTGAGGGCTTAGGTTTGTCAGTTCTCACATCTCCTGGACCCCACATATATATTGGAATTCATTGCTTCTAACAGCTGGGCATCCTATGTGGAACATGGGCAAAGCTGGGCATGTTGGCACATCTCAGAGATGGTGTTGGCATAACTGTCTACAAATGTGATTCTTAAAGTCAATAAACTGAGTAAGAATCTGTCAAGCTAAGTAATTGAAAATGCTGAAGAGGAGCATGCAGCTGAAGCCTTTCCTTACCAACACATGTGAAACAACCAAGTTTTGGTGTGAAAACTTTACCAATCTCCTTTTCATCTGTTCACAGTGGTGTTCCCTCTCTAGAGCTCATGTCATTCTTCCTTTCCTGAAAAGAGCCATGAGAGAAGCTGATGGTCAGGTTTAATGGAAACCTCTAAAATAGAGAGCAGCTCTTGTCAAGTGCATGCTCTAATTTAAAGCAGAGACGTGAACTCAGTTACTGTGTGTCAGGTTCTGTCTTGACCACAAAAGTGAATTTTCTAAGACACAGCATGCTTCCTCAGCCTTTGGAAGGAGTTGTTCTACTTTGTGTAAATAATTAGATCTTGAGCAGAGGCTTCAGTTTAAGTCTGCTCTATCCCATGAGTACTGCTAGGCTGTGGAATCAGTCTCTTGCTTGTTTTCTTGCTTTGTCTCTCAAAATCTTACTGGCTCAGTAAATTTGTAATTATTTATAGTTTGAGGAACTCATTGGGACTTGGTTGAGAGCCAGTTCTTTAGGCTGCTTGGCAGCATTGGGATATTTTTGCCTTAAGGCAGAAATATAAGCAGCCAGGGAATTTTAGGTACTGACAATGTTAGACAGCAATTTAGGAATAAAGGGGATTCAGACAAATATAAGTGCAAAATTTAGTCATTATGATCTGGACTACAGAGACATTCAGATTAACTTTGATTGATTTAAATGGAAACTTGGAGCTTTGTGCAGCTTGTCCAATAATTTAAGAGATAATTGGGCACCAAAATCAGTCTTTAGCATTATCCTTGAGCAACTTTCTCAAATTTGTGGAGAAAGTATAAAATAAAGTTAAAAGTGCACATCAAATATCACTTGTATCCAAGGTTCTTCATTCATAGGACCCTTTGAAAATTTAAATTTGTGATCTGAAGTAATAAGGTTTACAAATCAAAGGTCACTTGGGAGAGAGAGAAGAAAATGTAGTAAATATAATGTTTGTGTGTGTCATCTGCGCTCTTCTTTTTGACTGAGAGTTAAACCTCAAATTTGTCATATACATGTGAAAATTATCTTCGTAATGTGTAAATGTTCTCAGCACAGAATTTTTTTTTCCTTTATATCTGGTAATGGTGCTAAGGCAGTTTGCACCAGTGTCTTCTACATACAGCACAAAGAGTAAATTCTGATTATGATAATATATCATGTTATTTGTGTTGCAGATGTGCCTACATATCATTCTGTGCTCATTTTGTGGGTAACCTACACCTAAAAAAGCTGTTAGTTTAGCTAAAAACATATCTGAGAATGTTTTCGCAAGTCATATTTTTTGCTACAGTAGAGAAGGGTGTTGACAGTTAAGCTAAATTCTTTTTTCCAGGTTAGTGTGTTTTTGTGATGGTCAAAAAGTCTCACTCTAAAGAAACACTAATGTTAAACTGAATTAGTGTCTTATAGCAAATTCTTGTCATTTTGAACAAGATTTAATTATTTCAGAATAATGAATACTGCTTTGCTGAAATAAAAGAGTGAGCTTATATGCAGCCCTAGTAGTTAGTGTAAATGACATAACAGTATTTATGGTACTGCTTTACAGGGCTGCTGAATTTCATAAGTCCTGAATAGGCCTTTGGAGGGCCCCTGACAGACTTTATATAGAGCTGCCATTAATTTAATAAGCGATATAATATCTGTTAATAGATATCAGCTCTTCAGAGGTAAGTCAGTTGAGGTCTCTTAGCCTACTGGCTGTCAATTCCTGTCTCTTCTTCCAGACATTTTATCCAGAATATATTCTTGTTCTAGTCAACACCATGAGAAATTAAGTACAGTGCTTGTTTCTGATCTCATTTACACCAATGTGAATCAAGAGTGCAACTGTTGATATGATACTTAGAGGTGTTTCTAGCTCTTACTGGTAAGCTTACTCTACATATACTTTGTTAAAGATGGAGATTTGAAAGAGAATCATGGCCCATAGGAAGAAATTTTATTGCTGATAGTTCATGGATAAAATGAAGTGCCAATGTCAAGGGGAGAAATGGATTTTTTTCTTCTCACAAATTACTTCAGTTTACAAATTGGAAGTGGTTTTATGTAGAGCATATGTGGCTTTGAGGCTGTTGTAATTTAATAGTGGATAATGAATGAAGTTGTGGTTGGATAAATGAAATTGTTCATAAACCACCTAAACCAAAAATAAAGAAATGGCAGAACATGATTTTGAAATATCTGTGTTCCCATGGATTTTGCTGCTTTTACAGCTCCGTGTTGCATGACCTCCTCTGACCCCCATTCCCTGCCAGCCAGTCAGTGTCTTGAGCTGTCAACAGACACACTAAGGAGCTTGTCAGATAAGGGCAGCATGTAGAGTTGGAGCAGTGTTTGATGGATTAAGACCCTGGCTGTTTCACCTGTGCAATTTCTGACTTGTATTATGAATGACATTTTCAAGGCCTTTGGGCAACATTGCCAAGCATGCCCCTGGAGACCATATTACAATGTCAGAACAATGTCAATTCTTGATAAATAATTTTTATAGAAAAATAATTAAATTAACATCAAAGTTTTGACAGCATTTCCACAAAAACTCAGAAATCCTCAGTTAAGTTTCCCATAGCACTGCAACTTGACCTCCTTTTTTGTTGTTGTTGACATATTTAAAGAGCAGTATTTTATTTTCCTTCTCTCTTTTTTTTTTTTATTGCATGCTTTAGCAGCCTTTCAGTTACAGCCTTTCAATGTTCTCACAGGCACTATTAATTCTACATTTAAAATTATGTTTGTCTGATTTTGTTTTATATTATACATTAAAACTTCATATGTATACTTTAAAAGTTTTATCCCACCAAGAAGACTTTTGATGGGTTTTGATTACTTCAAAGAGATTGTCTTCTATTTTAGCTGCCCAAAACCTGTATTTACAGCTTTATTGAATAAAAGCTGAAATTAAAAAGAATAAAAAGTCCAACCCAATCTTCTATGCCTGTTTTCTGGTGAAAACAGCCTTGACACATTAATCAATAATATAGCCAGTTTCATGCAAACAAACATCTGGAACCTTTCTGAAGATTTTGCAGTCATCACACTCATTTCTTCTCTTCTTTTAAACATGCACAGAGTGAGCCATACATGTTTTGTCCCTGTTCTCTGTGAAGAAAGGACTTTAGATTATTTTGGTGAGAGGGGGAATGAGTAATAATCAGGTCATTCTCGAATATGGGAAATACTCTGAACATTTATTTCAATAAAGATAATGCTTTCTCAGCATTCTCCAGGAAAGGGAGAGCTCTCAGGTATGCAGAATCCTGCATGTCTAGCTATCTCACATCACAGACTGGAATTCTGGAACCCTGTCAGGGATGCAGGCAGCTGAGAAGAGATATATGAAAGAACTCGAAAAAATTTTGGAAACTGCTGTCAGACAGCAGACCAAAGGAACTCATTGAAAATTTAAATGCCTCTGTGGAATCTTACCATTTTCACAAACTGGTAAATGCTTATGAGGAGCCTTTTCATCTGACTTTTCTAATTATCTCCATTACTCAGCCTGGATTGGTTTAGACTTCAGCCACTGCAAATTCTCTGCCAAGCAGCCTACTTCAGCTGAGCCAGCTTTTCTGCTGAGGAACAAGTCAGCAGGATTTCAGGCCATCAGAAAGGGGATCCCAACAGTGGGAGAGTTGGCATAAAGGAATCGGAGATGGCACTGACACCAACTCTAGCTGAGCTCTGAACCATTTTTCTAATTTTTTGACAAGTCAATGATGTTGACATTTTCCAGTGTGGTTACTTAGTGTTGGACAGCTGTAACCAGACTTGGCAAACACCGTACTTCACCTTACTTACACGTAATTCAATCCTTCTGCCTCAGCTTCCCGAGGAAAATTGAGGATAATAAAATTATTATCTTCATAGAGGAGTTGTTTTAAATTAATATTTTTTTAAACCCTGGATGTAATTAAAGTACACAGTAAACATTCCATCTGAGGACAGATAAGGATGTATAAATCTTCTGCAATTTGGTATATGTATTGCTTTTTCTTACTTCTGATTTTTATTTTTTTCTAGTAATGATACCATTCCTTGTTCAAGTAAGGAAAGGGAATCAGAAGAAACCAGTGCTTGAGAACCATGTGCAATATGATCTTAATGATTACTGCTTTTTTTTTTTTTTACTTCCACAAGATGTGCTTTTCCTCCTTCCTTTATCATTAACTGTATTGACTATATTTTGTCAGTTTACCCTTGGCTTCCATCATCTGAGAAACTGGTCTGATCTAACTCAGATAGGCCTTCTTTTTTAACATTTATGACCAAAGCAAGTTAGAAATGCTGCTTTAATAGCTTGTGTAGAATTTTCAAGTACTTCATGTGATGGTGGCAGCTACATGTTATATTCTTTGCCTGAGATCTTTTCACCTAAAAGAAGCATCTTAAATAGAAATTATATCCTTACCCTTTGCTGTTCCCATTTCTCTGTATAACTTTCAAAAGCAGTGATTCAGAATAACTCAAGAGCCCACAAGTATAAATGAATCTGCCACCCTTCCTCCCAACAGAGGGTTCTTTAAAATCTAGACTGTTTTTCAATATGGGCCTCCATTGATTTAAGCTCTTTTGAAAATCAGGCCTTTTCATTATGTGCTTATGTGTCACTTGAGGAAACAAGCTTTATAATCCCAGTAGAAAAAGCTTGTCCTTAACTTTTCTCAAAAAAAACAAGCTAGATTTTTATGCAAACACATGTTGCATGAACATCTTTTAGCTGAGTATATTCCTTGGCTTTTCCACAAGAACTGATGATCCAGAACTGTTTGAATCTCTGGTGGGCTAAGTATGATGACTTGTGCTGTTCTTGACAGAATATGAGTTATAAAAATCCTGTGGCTGTGACACCTGCTGGATGAATTTTGATTAGAGAGCCCATTTGAAACTGTGCTTTGTGCTTCTGAATTGTTTGTTTGACAAGCATATACTCCTTCAAAGATATAGCTACAATATTTGTTGTAAAAAAAGGATGATGTGTTTTTTGTTTTTGTAGACGTTGATTATGAACCCTCAAGTTCAAATTTTTAATTCAGAGGAACCTTTACTGTAACACTACGTAAAGTAACAAGGAAGAAACAAACACAAGACTCAGGCTGCTAACACAAATGGTAACAGAAGTAATTCAAGATTTATTACATTTCAGCTTCTTTTGTCTTTAAGGACTTGTTTTCTTGAGGGTAGGGTATGAATAGAAACTTCTTACCTATGCAGAATTTGGAAAATAAGACGCAAAAATATAAAAATTTGCCATTTCCTCCTTGGTATACTTTTCTCTTTCTTAACACAAACCAACAGGGGGAATCGACAGACTGTTCTAAAAGCATAAGTTGTGGTCCATATGTTTGTTCTCTCTGTTTTCTCTGCTCATTTGTGATGGAAGAGTAGATCCAGAAGAGTTTAGAAATCATATGGGATTTTTTTTTAAATTAAAACTTGAAATGCAAGGCAAGCTTGAAGATTCCATGTACTGTAGTTTATTATATGCAAATATTAAAATCATTCCTCTGTGTGAAATAATAAATCAGATACAAATAACTCATATCAATAGAGTGAGGATACAAGAGGACTATGTTTCCAAGCATTTGGGGGTTGGGGAGTGTGCAGGTAAAGATTTGCAAAGTGACTTTGTTGCCTATAGGAGGGTTCCTTCAAGTTATACAATTATATTTGAAATTAGCCTTGATACTCTACTGTTGGGATACTTGATTGTCAGCCATATTTTTGTAATCCCACTGCTTTTCTTGGAATTATAATGAATATTTTGTATTGTCATCACAGTACAGGCCAAATTTCACAATTAGTCCCTGCAGCACCATTTTACCTCCCGAAGAGTAGCTCTCTTGTCACTCTCCCATTTTATTCCAGTCTGTGCCAGGTAACCATTTGGAGATAATCTTTTTTTTCTGGAGAGTCTCCCACGGGCAGCATGAAGTCTCTAGACCTCTGAAATATACTTGTGGCTTCTGTAGGATACTTCGGCCATACCTGTACTTCATCCTTGTTGAATAGCAAGAGCAGAGCAGACTCAGCACTTTTTCTGTCCACTGACTTAAAATTTGGTTGTAAGATATTTGGAGTAGAAATCAACTCAGCTTGTGTAAGGATGCTTCATAAGGGATTCCAGAAGTCTCTGTCATACAAATAAAGACATCTCAGGACATGCAGAGGAATTTTAAGAGTCAGTCTTTATTTATTTGCTTGAAAAGCAGACATGATCCTGGAAAAAAAGATTATTTTTGGTAGGAAGGGCTTTGTGAGGTCCCATATTCTAGTATTTGGCTGAAAAAGGAAGTTTCCTTATAGATGAGAACAGATGAATGTTCCTTGCCCATGCTCCAGAAGTTGTCTGAAATCACTGTATCTTTGCAGCTACATCCCTTTGAAAATACACTGCTCCCCATGCACTGATCATGGCTCTGTCCTGGCCTTTTCCTGGTGGGTGGTAGAGACTCTGCTGTCATGAGTGAGCACCACTGGTTTCTCCCAGTGAGGAGCAGGGATTATACTGTTGGCCTCAATATAATTAGAAGTAAAATTTACTTGCTTCATGTATTTGTTAAAAGGCAGCTTTTGGGAAAACAGAAACTATTAACTACCCACATTTAATAATTATTAAATATGGAAATATAATCATAATATAACAGCAGGATCACTTATACAACAGGCAGTTGTGTTATTTTTGGGAATGGGAAATTCTGTGATGAGTCAAATTGCACCTAGTTATATTCAAATTTTTCTTTTCCAGTCAGCAGCTGGCTTTAAGGCAGAGAGTTCCTTGTGTTGACTGTCTAGAATGCTGACTGTATGTCTAGAATGCAGGCTGTAGTTGGCAACTGCTGTTAAGAAATTTCCTGTGCATACTACCCCTCTTAGTGAATATCATTCTATTTTGAGCCTAATTGAAAACTGAAGATAGAAACTAAGCAGTTATTTTTCCCTGCAGTACAGTATCTAATATTCTGATTTCATGGCTGTCTGACTGCAATGATTAGGAAGGACATTTTTTCAAAGTGTTCACAGTACCACAGCAATGTATCAGGAGCATTGCATATCAAGGAAAGGAGCTGTTATGTTAAAATATGTGCCACTTAAAAACACACCCAATTGGAAAGTAGGATGCTGTTCTGTTACATTTGGTACAGTCAATAATTGCCTTTTCTTGTCTTTTTCTTTGAAAAAACTATTAAAAATGTAGAAAACAGCCTTCAGCAAGAAAGGCTTTAATAGGAGAGATCTGCAATAACAGATGTAAGACCTCTGCAACAAAGGCATTTTGTGTTTAGAAATGTCCTTCCATGTTAACTCCAAGATGCTGTGGTTATTTTTGCGGGTAGAGAAACGGGATATATGTGTGTAGTTGCTGGTGATTGTATAGCTGAACAAACTGAAACAAACTACTCTGTGGGACAAATGCTTGTTTGTTAACCTTTGTGTTAATGGGCGAGAAACCCCCAGTATTTACAACAGGACATGGTAGTAAACAAGGAGAGAAACCTGTTCAAAATGTCCCATAATCTTGCATAGAGAGTTAGAAAAAATGCTATCAATTTAAAATGTTTGCTTGTTTTTTTTTTTTTTTTTCTTTTTATATCAGATAGTATTACTGAAGTCTTCACTAACATCTATGTGACCAGTTTTGGACCTGTGTCAGATACTGATATGGTGAGTTCCTGAATCTTTTGCATATATGGGTAAATGGTGTAAGATACATATAAACTTCCTTTAAACTTGTATTTTTCTTTTACTTATTGCAGATGAATTTGAAAAAATTTCACTGAAATCAGAACGTGCCAAAGTTTGAAATTTGGGAATTGATTTATGGACTTTACATGATAAGCTGTGTTAGCTGTTTAGTTAGGACCAGTAAATCTTCTGATTGTCCCACTGACTGTACTTTGGTTTATATTCTGGAGCAATCTTGATATGGATGAATTGGATTCCTCTCGCATGAAAACCTGAAATGAAAGGAGCACTCTTAATATCGGCAATAGACTGAGGGACCTGATGGGAGTCAAATCTAAATTAAACTTCTGGAAAGACATTGTGTGGAAACTGGGTCATCAACATGACTGTGGGGTTTTATACAGATCTGTCCTTGATAATTTGCATTGTTTAGTAAACATTTAAAGAAGTCAGTGACATTAAAAAAGAAAGAAACTTTCAGAATATTGCTCTGGATTATAGGGAATTGTTTGTAGGCTCGCTGCAAATAATACAGAGATTAGGGAAAATGTTTTACACTGGTTAGAAAGACCTGATGGATATATTTCTTTAAAAGGAAAGGGAAGGACAAACTTACTTTACCTGTTATATCCTTGTTCACTTGCCTGGTTTAGGGGAAGGTGGTTTAACTGACTCTGGGCAATGTGTAGGAGAGAACAAAATTCTCAGAAGAGTCAACAACAAACTTTTACTTGCAAAATGTAGAACATTAAGGTAGAATAAGATACTTGACAGGTGTTAAAATAACATCCGGGCAAAGAAAGTACTTCACAAACTTTAATTTAGCAAACTTAAACTTAGCTAACCTTAAAAAATCCAGACACAAGGCACTTACTAAGGCATTAACAGGATTTATTTAGCCTGGCTGACAATGTATTTTGAGAAGAAAGGGAGAAAGAAAGAGAAAGAAAGGATAAGAGCAGAATGATATCACCACCCGTGGATTCAGTAACAAGACTCGATTGTTGCAATTTTGATATCCTTTGGTCAAAGTGGTATCTTGATCCATTGGGGGTGGGGGTAACCCACAAAACACAAGTTCCAGAGGGTTTATATATGCTTAGCTATAGATGGAATGCCAGGCACTTTCCCTGGGATGGGGAGTTTTATGCAGTCTTTTGCAGCACCTTGGATCTGTTGCAACACTGTGGATCCTGCGTAGTCCTCTGGTGGAATACCCCAGAAATTATTCTGGGGCATTTTGGGGATCTTTGATGGTTTATGACACTTTCTAAGACATGACAGCTGCCTCTCAGTCAGTGCATTTGAGCCCCTTATGCCCCATCAGAAAGGATGAACATCTTCAGGCCTATGTGTGAATGTCCCAGTATGTCCCCCCAGTGGGGAGGAGTTTTGCAACTGAGCCACTTGTGTAAAGAAGGACATCAGCATGATAAAACATATTAATCCACCTCACAAGATCTGCTTCTTTTTGGCCTCTTCCCTTATCTGTCTCAAACTCTAGCTTCTTGCTAAGCAAAGGTTGCTTTGTCATGGTCATCCCCTGGTGCTCACACCCTCTGCACCTGGGCTGTTACTGCGCTCATCCTCACCTGCTGCTTTTGCAAATGGCTGATAGTGTGAGCCATTAGCCATTAACATCTCAATCTCTTACACTACCCTTGCCAATCCTGCAAGAGATTATTTTTGAAGTGTTTTGAATATTCTTTATTATGTATGAGACATATTAGATACTACCTAGGTGTATCTGTAGATATTAAAAATTAATATTTTTAAAAATCAGACAACATTTCTTTTTCTATGAAAAAAACCAGGTTATGCATCATACAAAACAGGGGATATTATGATGTTATGAACAAGTTTATGAAGCTAAATTTTTCACGGTACATTGAACATTTTAAAAGTTATTTGCTTACTGACTACGAGGTAATTATAGCTTTGGAAAATATATTCCTTTGGGGTTTTGTGGAATTTTTTTGTGTGCGACAGTTTCAGTTTTCAAGCTCTGTTTTGAAATACACTAGTAAGATTTCACATGAAAGGCCATGAAAGGCCATTTCATAGGAGAAATAAACTTTTTTTTTTATTCCTGTACATGTTGCTGAATTTCCTTAGGTGTTTTTTCCTAATCATATTAGGTTTATGAAAACATTAGGTTCCTAATGATTTCCTAATGATTTTAGGTTTATGAAATCATTCTTATTTTGTTAATAATTTTGTAAAAAAGGTACCCACAGCTATATACAAAGATGGTATGAACGTCTTGACCTTGTTGGTCTAGTATCTCATGACTTTAGAGTGATGAATTCTTGCATTCATGGTAGTCCTGTGTAACAGGAAGATGATATTAATCCACTTTTAAAGATGAGTACTGAGGCACAAGGAGACTTACCTAAGGCTGTTCAGGTCATCTGTGCTTAAATGGAAAGTTAATGAAAAGCTTCCTGAGCCTATTCCCTCCCTCCCAACACACTTTTGACACCAGTGGATAAATGTATGGAGAACTCTGGGTGTCTGTTTGCATAGACATATAGACAGTGCAGTAAGGGGCCAGGTCCTTTGATGCTACAGCTCTAACAGATCTTTGCAGAGGTGTTAACCAAAGCAAAGTGCAGTGCATCAGAATGGCAGCTGTTACTCTAATGGGTAGGTTTATTTGCAGATAACTAGATAGATAAGTAAAAACAGTTTAATTCTTATTACTACAAGCTTCAGGGTTAATTTAGCTTGTTCTGTTGATAATTATAAAATAATTTTGAAACATATGAGCAGTCAACTAGAAAATTCCAACATGTGAGTTTTGAAATAATAGCTTCCAAACCATCACATATTCAGTTGAACATGAAGGTGATATTAGAGTTTTAACCATGAGTAATACTTTTTCATTTAGGTGGTGCATGCCTAAATCAATAATGTAAACTATTATACAGAGGATTCATTGATATTTTCTTCTGTAAATGTTGGAAACTCTGGGATATTATATATTTTTAAAATTTCTTCCTTAAAAGGCTTCCTTGGAAGAATAAGTTTGGCTCTTGCCCATGTCCTCTAGAATTTTTAGAGGATCCCAAGCTCATATTTTTTTCAGGAAGGCTGGGTCCCTGAAGTCCTCTGCTCGTACAATGTGAATGGTGAGGCCCTCAGTCACATGAGGTATTTAGGCTGAACACTGCTGTTGCCCAAAACTCTCATGATTATTGCTGCCCCTAGGATTCTTTCCACTGGGGTTTCTTATAGTAATAAAATCATCAGGTGTGTGACTGCACCCCTTTGCATGATCTATTTTCCAGTTTGTTTTTTCCTCCTTGGTTAGTATCTTGAGAAGAATAATGGTGCTTAGAAGAAGAGGGGTGCTTTTGAAAACAGGAGGGGGACTCACTGACATGGGAGATGTTTAATATGCATTTACAATATGGAAGAAGGAAGTGGCACACAGGCAGTGATAGGTGGATTAGAGCTAAGGACACAGTTCTCATGTAGTGTTGATAGACAAAGCTGATAATATATAATTCTAACCTTTGTTGTTGAATTGCTATGAATTTGTGAGGTTTCTGTTTTCCTCACTAGCTGTTCCCATTAATGCTAGTATGGTATGGTGTTCGATCTGTGACTCAGTATGATTGCTAGAATGTGGGTTTTTATTCACATTTGCTGTATTTTTCCAGTATCACAACTTTGCCAAAAAAATCATTTTGTCCAGTGGAATTTGATCTTTGATTTTAAGCTAGCTGAATTTGCTGTTGATAAATTCAAGAAGTAGAAGCTGAGACTGAGATTTTTCTCCAAATATATTAAAAGTCAAAACATTTGGTCCTTGTAGTGGATTAACATTTTGACTAAGTTCAAAAGATGCTACTGTCTGTTCTGACCAAAATAGTCAGCTACCAAATCTGTTCTCTCTTGGCCAGGAATCTGTTGCAAATGAACAAAAATATTTGGGTATCTATATAATTTGTGTCAAAGTAAAGCTCTTCTATGTCAACCACTCTATTTAATGTCAAATATGCAGTGCCAATATATAAGGATTTTCAACTTCCTTTTGAAAACTAGTGAGAATCAAGGAAGGCAAAAAAAACATGGATTTAAACAGATTTTACTTTCACTCTTCTGTCTTTTTGAGCTGTTATTTCTCAGAAATGTTCAAGTTCAGTATTGTGATGCGATGCCTTATAGGCTTCCAACCCCATCAGTGATAAAAATTTATTTTGACATTAGCCTGAGAGAAGAAAAGCTGCATTATTTAGAAAAACAAAAAAATGAAAAATTGGACAGAACAACTGGAAAACAAAGCATCTCTTAATTTTCTGAAGAATTCTAGGACTAAGTTCTTGTTATAGAGGTCAATTAAAGCATTTCACATGAAATTAAAATGTTTAATATTTAAAAATTTAGAGGTAAAGGATGAACTTGGTTGGACTGTAATTTGTAAGATAAAAAAGGATTGAACGTTAAACCTGATCATTTTTCTGTTTTTAAAAATTAATTATTTGAAATCTGGTAGACTGTACCATCATTATAAAGCTACATGCTGGTAACTTGAATTTCAGCACTGAAAGCAATGTATTTTTACCTCTTTTTCTCAGACTTGGTGTCTTTCCAGGCTCTCCTGATACTTTGGCTCCTAAAATTTCCCTCATAACCATAGACATATTAAGTGCTGATGCCCACAATTGGAAAAAAAAAAAAAGAAAGAGACCTATTTACTCCTCAAGCAATAGTTATTTTATGTAAGACAGATTATGTAGGTACTGAGACCTTTTATATAAGGTCTGCTGTGAAGAAAGGCTTGCCAAGATTTCGCAAATTTTGCCTCAGAACAGTCTTTCTGATTGTCGTTGGGAACTGTCTTCCCTGCTTTCCTCCAACACACGGATAGTAGGTGGCAGGACTTGAATCAGTTTAGCTTGAATCTTAAAACTAAGAAACCTTCTGAAACTTTTGTATTTCAACTTGCAGTCTTAGATTTTCATTGTTATCGGGGAGTTTTGTTTACTGTGGTTGCACCTTTATTTCCAAGTCGCTTGTGAACAAATGTTTTTCCTAATTTCTTGATGGTAGACTTCCTGTTTTTCACTTTGAAGTCAAGGAACAGGAACATTTCTTTGTAGATATCATCATACACAGCTAGTTCATCATTACACACACTTCCATCTCATCAGTTTTCAACTGAAATGACAATAAGTGTTTCTGATTTTTCAAATACAGCCAGAATAGAAATTTTCAGTGAAGACTGAAAGTCAAATACAGAAATAATCAGAAGGATTTTTACAGCATTCATCACTACAATTGAGGATGGTTCTTTAGAGATAGTGACTGAACTTGGAACCCTGTTTCTTCTTTTTTCTGTCTGTTTTTCAGATTTTTTCATCTCAGTTTGTATTTCAGGTTTTGTTTGGGGATTTCTTTTCTACGCAAGTTATTTTTAGCTCTGTTTCAGAGTCTAATTATTAGGTAGAATTCCTTAACTTAAGAGAAGCTCTACAGAGCTGGTATGATATGCAAGTCTGGACAGAATAAGGAATGCATCAAGATGATTTATTTTTCAAAAATATTTTAAAAAAGTACTGCAATTACTTTTATGTAGTTATTATTTGAACTCAGTAAGAGAAGACTAAAGAGTAAAGGAAATGATAAATATCCTTGGAATTTTTTGGGGAGAATTGGGGAACATCTAGGTTGTGTTTTTATAATTGATATGTTTCTAGAAAGTCAGTATATTGTTGGCTCAGATAATTGCCTCTGCAAGTTAAATCCATACACTGAAATTTTGATGAAGATATCTCACATGATCTCTTGCAGAGTTTTTGTCCTTTTATTCTGTTGAGAAGCCTTTTTGCTCTGTGCAACATCCTGCCAAGGGAATCAGTATTGGAGACTGATTTGTCAGAGGCTGTGTCCAAGCCTGTCACTGCCGTTAGCTCTCTCTGTACCTTTGTTTGGATTCCTGTTCCTGGCACCAGGCGTCCACTGTGTTTCAGGGTTGCTCTTTCTCCATGTCTGAATAAAAAAGGGATAATGACAAGTGTTTTTATTTTCAGTGACAGCAGAAAAATGTCCTGTAGTATCTTTTCTAAGTAATCCCTATTTATATCTTTTACAGAACTCTCTTATCCCTCCTTGGTGCTTCTTTTAGACTCAGAGTTCACTCTACATCAGGTATATGGAAAAAAAGAGAGAGAAAATTATTCAGAGAAGGTCCTTTTGATAAATGAATATGAATAGAAAGGCATTCTCTTCCCTAGACGCTGTCATTCAAACTGGTTAAACACGTTTTCCAGATTTTTTTTTAATACCTCATGTTTCTATTAAATGCTTAGACAAAAATGACTGAAGTTGGCAGATTAGGCAGAAATAAAAAGCTTGAAATCAGTTCTTCAGATAGAGAAAAACTGTGCTGCAATTCCCTAGAAATATTCCACATATTCTTGATAGTATGAAAGGGCATATGTATCTGGCAGACATTACTTATGTATTTAAAAATGAATACATGTTCTTTTGAAATGCAGTGATGGGATTGTGTTTCAGTTTTTAACAGGGCTGTTAAGGGTTTTGATAAAAACTAACCAACAGGGCAGTTTCAAAGCAGAATCCTCCTTCATCAGAATATTTTCAAGGATTCTAATCACTAGTATGTAAGATCCACAGTTTGAAAGACCTGAAGGGAATTTCTGGCTGTTTCCTTCTATGTTCTGTGTTGTGTACACATCAGAAGGTAGGTTTTGGAGAAGAGGAAGTGGACTCAGTTTATTTTCTGTGCAGTGAGGTTTGATGTTGATAGAGAAGTGCTTGTACAGAGCCTGAGTAGTCAGTTCTTATTATTGGAGCATTGAGGGCGTTTGGAGGAGAAATCTTTCAGTCCTCATATTGTAAGACAATTGCTTGTTTTTAGAGAAGAGAAAAGTAGAAAGTGAGATGGATTGTTTGTCCATTCTGGTAGGTGGGCCTAGGTAAAGCCAAGCAGTAAAAAGATGAAGTAGCTTATGCTGTTGTACTGTGTTAGTCCTTCTGTGTGCCATCTGCACCCTGCATGGATCTGCCCACAGAGAAAACCACCAAGACAACCAACTAATGATGTGATCCTCCTACTGTAAAGCTAATTTCAGCACTCACTGAAAATATCTAGTGTGCAGGTTTAATAAATTGAATTGCAGAAGTTGCATCACAAACTTACACTCATCACACTGATGAATATCAGGTTATGATAAGAGTGCATATAATGGGCAGATTATTTTTCTTTGACTGAATACATTTTTTTGACTCTTCTCTCTAAACTCCTTTTTGGTTTTCTTGAAAGTAATTTTGATATTTTAGATACTTAGGTAGATAGATAGATAGATAGATAGATAGATAGATAGATAGATAAACAAATCCAAAATGAAAATTACACGTCCTTAAGACATATATGAAAACAAGAATGTACATTTTAAGAATTAAAATGAAGAAATTATACTGATGTAAAAATAAATATTAATATGCAGTTCCTATATTAGCTAGGCAACATTTAGGTCCATGAATCTGAACTGTCTCATCAGTGTATCAACCACAGTATTTCTAACTGTTTTAAGGACTCAGTGAAAAGCTATATGTGCCAATTCCCCTTTGCTTGCTTTTATTTTTTTTAATTTGCATTTTAACAGTTTTATAGTTTACAGTATGTAAAATTTGTTTTTGTGTTTATGTCTGTTAATGGCTTTAAGAGTGGTCAGGAAAAAGACAAATATATGTTAGATAAATGACTCAGAAAAATCTTTGCAAGTAGGGAATGAGGAACTCTGGCTTGAACTATTCATTAAACAAAGTACTGGGTTCCAGAAGGTAATTAATAAAATGTTCCATCTGCTTCAGGACAATACTGCTTGCTAATGGACGCTTACAATTTTTGAGATATTTGGAACATGTCCATCTTTACTCCAGATGCTAAAACTGCCAAAATCTGACAACCATTATTGGAAAGGATGAGAGTACATTTTTTTGTTGTTTGAACTTTTTCCGTACAAATCTGGCCTTAACAAAAAAAAAAAAAAAAAGAAGACTGTCATATAGTGGGGAGGGAGGGATTGCTTATATTCAGGCTTCTGCCAGAGATACAAGCATCTTTTTTATGGTGCATAGTATTATGCACAACAACTGCATTTTAAAAGAGGTATAAAATTTCCTCGCCATTTTATTCTTCATTGAAGTGGCAAAGTTCAAGTGCTTCTTAAAACTGTAGCAAGAATCTCATTGCCTGTACCTAAAATTTCATGTAAGGTAGTACAACACATATTTGAAAGATTATGTTTAATCGTACTGCATTATAGTCTGGCTGTATAAGCACCATTTTAGACACAACACAGTAGGAAGCACTTTCCTGTCTAGAAATTATCACAGGAGTCCTCTGAAGACCTGGAAGAATGCTCCTGTGATTTTGTGGAGAAACTGCATTATATACTGGAGAGTGGTTAGGTCATGTCCAGAGAGAACAGGTGTTTTTCATAGGAGAATATTTGCAGAATGAATGAAATTAGTATGAGGTATTAATCTGAGTATTTTTTCTGGAGTCCAGATTTGCCTTTGTCATGGACATCAGTCTTGACTGAAAAGTAAACATTGCACAGCATTTACCAAAAAGTGGTATATATCAAATATATCGAATAGGAATTAGTCTCAAAATCTTTATGTAGCAACTTTTTGTAGCTGGCTTTTTATCATATTGATTATATTCAAAGTACTTCAATACCTTCCTATTTTGTCATTTTTTAATATGATAAACATCAGTAGGGATTCATGATCATAAGTAGAATAGATTTGGCACAGAAGGGAACATAAGATCAGTAAATATAGCACTGGATTGCAAAGGCAGGGGTTGTATTTTGCTTTAAATAATCCTTTTAAATGGACAAAGACAAAATTGAGATCCCAATACTTCCATTGAAAAAAATGCAAAGAAGTCTGTAGAAAGATAAGTTATTTAAAAACTATGTGAGATTTTACTACTATCATGGTAAATGGAAACAGAAGGTGTTTGTCGTCATTCACACCAAACCTTGGTTTATTCCCTGTTTCCATCTTCTAAATGAGATGTTCTGAAATAAAGATCTCCAGCACAGACTGGATGATGGTGTTACAAACCATCCTAAAGGTGAGGGTAGCTCAGGTTCTTAGTAATTGATCCTGGGAGCAGATTAGAGTGAAACTGAATGACTGGTGTTTGTAAATGCATACATACATACATACATACATATATATATATATATACACACACACATATATATATATACACACACATACATATACATATATATATATGTATATATATGTATATGTATATATACATATACATATATATATATGTATATGTATATATATATACATATATATATGTATGTATATGTGTATATATATATATGTATGTATGTATATGTATATGTATATATGAGTTAATTTTGGAAAATTTTGGTTGCAATAGAAAGGGGTATGTAGCCATTTTGGTTATTAGTATCAATAGCAATATAGCAGTACAAAAGCATAAAAATAACACTGAAGAAAATTTGTAAGGAAATGAAAGAAAGAGAAGGAAAGGAGAATAGAAAGATATCACCACACATGGATTCAACAAGACTTGATGTCATTTCAGTGTTTGTTAGTCAAAATGATGGTCACAGTTTTGATCTGCCAGGGGTGGAAGAAGCCCATGAAACATAGAGTTCAAAGGGTTAATATATGTTCAGGTTTACAATGGGAGTGCCCAGACACCTCTCCCGGGGAGGGGAGACTTACACTGTCTTTTGCAATACCATAGATCTGTTGCAACTGTGGATCATGTGCAGTGCTCAGATTCCAGAAATGAGTCTGGCAGCTATGGTCTCCCCCTGCCAGGCCCAGCCAGGGCTTATTTTCAGCACATCTGCGGAGTTGGCTTTTCTTGTGGATACCTTTGCTTCAGCCTTGTTTACTTCTCCTTAGACCTGAGTTAATGGGTGAATAGTAGCACCTTTATCTTATCTCAAGTTCCCATCAGGAGGCTTAACTTACTCTCCGAATTTCCAGGAATTCACAGAGGCATACTGGGGAGAGGGAGAGAGGGGAGTTCTGTGGTCTCAGATGAACAGGTGCTTCTTTATACAGTTTGCCATAGTGGGCAAAGTCCTGTGATTACCTTAACAGTGTTTGAGCCATTGTCTATTAACTGTGGATCAGTCAGAGATTTCCCAGTAGGATCTCTCAAGGTTGCAGCTCATTCTACTGCTCATTCTTTCCTGCTTATTCTACTTCCTTAGCTGCTGCCATGCAGCAGATGCGGGTTTTTGTAAAATGTTGCTGTTTTGATTTAGTGGCATTTCATAGCTGCTTTTTTTTTTCTATTTTATTTCTCTTGTAATTCTTTTTATGTATGTTGGAAGACAGTAAAAAAGCAGGATCTTTTGAAGTTCTTTATTGATGGAAACATTGCAAAAAGGTCCAGATTTATATTGTAATCATTTATGTGCAGAGGTGTTTGTCAAAAGAACCTGCAGGATGTATCACTCACTCCTGCTGAATTTCAGTGGAATTTCAGAGTCTTAATCCCTTCAGGCTCTTCTTCCCAATTCTTTATACCTCAAACATAAGTTTTACTATAAAAATGATTTCTTGGTAAAGCCCCTCAGATGAAAACTACAAGGAGGCTCTTAGGGCAATTTTTCTTTAATTACCTGGTATTTCTACCCATATTTCATATACTCCCCTGCTGCTCCTGATCCTCCATGATATTATGCATTTTGTCACTTTCCCTCGTCTGCAACTTGTTATTTGTAAATGGGATTTTAAATTGCATGATATCTAACATATAAAACAGCATATAAATCAGAAAATGAAAGAGGACAATTAAATGTGATCTATTATAGAGAAGTGAGCAAACCACTTGTTATGAGGCAGTGTCTCTAGCAGTGATGAGGTACTGAACAAAATCAAGTATAATATCAAAGAAATGCATGTTTTAGAGGTTCATAGTTTTGTATTAAACAGATATATTTACTAAAATATTATTAGAGAAAATAGAAAATGGGATTAAAGAAAACCAAACAAATAAATCTTCAGTGTGCTGTTGTGTTAGTTTTATTTAAAATTATTTTTAAATTTTTAAATTTTAATTAGGAAAATGACAATATTTTATTACATTAATGTATGACGTTTTGATATAGGTAAAAACTGAGCTTCTGGTTTTTGTCAGATTAGTTTATAAGTATCCATAATTTCCAAAATACCTCTTTGAATCTGTTGCCATTCATAAAGAGAACTGCCTTCTCTCCTGCCCTTGTCGTGCTCCTTCCCATAACAAAATTCTCATTCCTTTATTCTGCATACTGTCCTTAGCCTCTGGCCCTGACCTGGAAAAGGTCCTCACAGCTCTTTGGCTAGCAGACCAAAGGAGCTGAAGAGAGCTGTCACTTGTCTCTGTCTAGTCAGCACTCCTTTTGTGTTGCTGTATGATTGATGGAGAAGAACCTTAAGCCTTGTTAATCAGCACACAAGGGAGCTAGCAGAAAATGATAGAGGCTGATAAGTTCCTTGAAGTCACTTTTATATTGAAATCCCTTGAAAATTTTATATTGGTTAAATTTTATCAGGCCTTGTCCATTCAAAGTAATTTACTTGAAAATGATTTATGCAGAGCAATTGCAATAGTACAGATTGTTGCAGCATACTAATATTTTGAAGTCATGAGACCACATTTTGTACCTGTCCAACAAAGCAAAATTGCACCAAGGTAGCATTTGCCAGTACACCAAATACAGTTTGCTTCCAACATATTTTTAAACTCTCCCATATCCAATTTATATGCTGTGCTGACAGAAGCAAAACACTAAATCTATTTACAGTTCCATTTTGAAGATAGCTGATGAATTTACATTATCAATGTTTAATCAGTTTTTTGTTTGTGTTGTGGTTTAACCCCAGCCAGCAACCACAACAGCAACAAAACCCACCAGATGGGATACCCAGCCTGTTGACACAGGCATCTGCTCTAGGTCATCAGACTGTTTTTGCTTGCATCCTTTTTTTCCAACTGTACTGCCTTCCCAAGACTAGGCATCAGAGTAACGTTCGCCAGGCAGTGTGTGTCACCTGTTAATCATCAGCTGCTCTTTCCTACCTATGTACTTCTATTCATAAAATTCACACTGCTACAGAGCCTCACATTCCTCTTTGGAAAAATCTTATGTCATTTTGCTTGTATATACTGTACCCCTTATGGGTTGCCTTGTTTCCTTACTTCCAGGCTCAGCCATTCTCCATGCTCTTGAAATGCTGGGTTACTTTACAGAAGATACTGAAAGAACTACTTAATCTTGTGTATTTTTTCCTTACTTTCCTTCCTTACTGTGTTTACTGAATTTATCCAGGTCACAGATACTTTGTATATCAGATACAGATATAAATATTGAAAGAGTTCAATATAAAAACAACACCTAGCAATCATGTAGAAGAATGTTATACCCTTAATACACCTACTTCCTGCTTATTATTCTCAGTACTATACAATTTTTTGTGATGATTGTTCTCCCTTGACAATTTTGCCAAGGGAATTTTGCAAACAAATCTTTTCTGTTTTTGTTCTCAGAAAGCAGATTAGTGTTTCATTGTGTCAAAAAAAGCATATCTTTATTCCCTTACAGGAGTACACAATAGATGTGTTCTTCCGTCAGAGATGGAAGGATGAGAGATTAAAGTTTAAAGGCCCAATGAACATTCTTCGACTGAACAACCTAATGGCCAGCAAAATCTGGACCCCAGATACATTTTTTCACAATGGGAAGAAGTCAGTGGCTCATAACATGACAATGCCAAACAAGCTTCTGCGAATCCAGGATGATGGGACACTCTTGTACACCATGAGGTATGTCTGTTCATCTCTTCTCTACTCAAGGTATTTCTTCATGGGATTTTTCCATTGAACAATTAAATCAGGTTTCAGAACTCTCCTTTGTTTTATTTTTCTCTAAGAAGAAATAAAGCTAGAACAATGTATGTTTTGTTTCCAGTTCTGTTCAAAGTCTCTTGGCTGATAATGAGTTAGATCCGTTTTCCTATGTGTCCTTCAGTTTTTATAATGTATTGAAGATATTGAACACCTGAATAAAGTTAAGTGAGACCTTCAGGTAGAGTTTACCAACTCTTTTTTAGAATGATTAAAATAATGTAGGAGTTGAGCCTGTTACAGCAGCCATTGTACTGACTATGTGAGCCCCCAAGCAAATTTTTTATTAAGATCAGGGGCAATAAAAAAAAAAGCAAGAATGAAGAGGTAATAATAAGGTCTCAAATTCTTTCCAGCAAGAACTAAAGGGAAAAAAATATGTCTTACTGTGTAATTAATGTTTCTTTATGTCTAATTAAAATATTTAACTTAAAATTTTGATTTTTTCATTTTGTGCATCATTTGTAGCTAAGATAAATATTTAGCTGTAAAATGTATTAAATTTACTTAGAAAATAGAATATAGAATACAAAAAATTATAAAAAATCAGATATACACAGATATTAGTAGCATTTTTGTAAGACTGATTTCTTCTTTGGTAAGTCTTTTGGCAATAATGTTACCTATGTGAATTTTATGGAAAATTTCACGCAAGTTTGCAGAAGCACCTGACTTAGTTATTTTCTTTTTCTTGGAGAATAATTAATAAATTGAAGTTGTCATGAATGTCGACTTAAAATCCCTAGCCTAATTAAAATAGAAAATGTGAGCTTCAAAGTTAACATGTACTGTGATACTTTCTCCATGCAGCCCTGCCAGCATCCCTGAAACCCAGTTTTACTACACAGCTCTGAAAGCCTTACACTATTAAATGTTGATGGGTAGGCTGCTAATGATACTGGATGGAGAGATAAAGAAGAGTTTGCTTGAAGTAAATTCAGACCCCCTGTGTTGTATTTTTGCTTTGGCTCAAATCAATATTTGAGAATTATCCATCTAAGCTGACTGAAATTCTCTTCCTCCAGAGAGTATAATAATCATATATTATAAATAATAGGAAATACTGTTTGAAACCATTATGAAGTATAAGATGGGTCAGGTTAATTGTAATTGACTATGCATTTTCGTTACGTGTGAGTATGTTGGTTCTCAGGGTATGAGATTAATGTGTACACTGATCTGACTGTTTTGCCTAGATTTAAACAGCTATTTTTATTGTGTCTACATAAAATGATTGTGTGATTTACATCAGAGGCTCATGCAGTTCTTTTCTTTGCCTTCAGCTGTTTGCTGATTCTTATCTCTTGGTGCCCCTTGAATTCGGATAAACATTCTTGGGGAGGAGTAGAAATATGAAATATTTTTTGGTGGAAGGCTGGGAGAATATAGCAGAGAATACAATGACTAGGAACCACTGTGCATACAGAAGGATGTAACTGATGTTTGGGGCTGGATGAAGAAGAAGAAAAGGCATACAGAAAAAATCTCTACCCAGAGAAGACTTAAAGGATAGGAAGGAAAAGACAGAGTTTTTTCTTGGCTTTTTTTTTTAATTAAAAATAATGGTGAAGTCCATGAAAAGCTTTCTTCAAATTGTTTTGAATTATTTTTTATTGTACTAATCCCTATATATGATACGGGGATTTTTCACAAAATGGACAAAAGTGGATGCTTTGTTAACATACTGTCACACTTTACATAAAGAATAATCACTAGTAACATGGAGAATGAGCAGCAGCAATCTTTTGAAAGAAAATATTTTTTCTCTGTAACTTCCATTCAAACTGTAAAAAAAATTGAATTCAAAAGACTGGAGTAGGGTTCTTCAGCAAGTTAATTGTATTTGAGATGCTTTTTAATGAGCCTTTAAGAGCTGTAGTAGCACATGTACCTCAGAATATTATGAGAAGAAAATTCTTTTTCTTAACAACCTGTCAGTACTTAATTTTTTTTCTCTTTAAATGACCTTTGTTCATGATTTTGAGGTCAGCTTTTACAGGTTCTTGATATGATAAATAAATGCCTTTCAAAGGAACATATAAAATGGAAGAAGTAAAAGCTGATGTAAATTCTTGTTAGTTTAATATAAAATTTCAATTCAGTCTACTAAATTGGCATGAACTCTGTTATTTCTGTGGAACTGATTTTCTTGTCCTGCTAAATGACTTGAATGCAGAGAGATCTTTTGCCTTTTAGGCTTACAGTCCAAGCTGAATGTCCAATGCACTTGGAGGACTTCCCTATGGATGCTCACTCATGCCCACTGAAATTTGGCAGCTGTAAGTATATAATGTGAAGTATAGCCTTTGATTAGTGAATATCTAACATTTCTCAGCATAATTTTGTTTCAGTAAATTGTTACATGAGAAATGTAAACCACAAGATGGGACTTAAAAAAAAAAATTGTAACCTGACACATCAAGATCTCTTTTCTCTATTCAAGTGTTGTGTCTTCTAGTGTATTTTAAAGATTTCATTACTCCAGTTAACAATAAACACCCTGCAGCTGATCAGCACTGCACTGGTCACTTTCATTGCAGTGTGCAAATCATAGTGAGCAACACAAAACTGGATGCTCATAGCCAGTGTAGTACTAACAAAGAGCAGATCAAAGACTTCAGTGAGGGGTTTTTTAAAATTTATCACAACTTAGTTTCTCTTTATTTTTAATGATATTTTTAATGTTAGTGCCTTTAATGAAGGCAATAAGAAATGGCTTTATGTGATAAAAAATTTCATTCTTTAGTGCATCTGCATGTTACAGACAGTTGGAATTTGACCTCACTGGTATTATTTTTAACAGCAGCATTATTTCACTTTCTTAGATTACAACCATTCTTCTTCTTATATTTATTTCCTGGATTTTTTACACTAAAAGCTTTATTTTTTTCCCTTTGGCTGCAGCCTACATTCTCTGCTGGGTCCAGGAAAGGAAATGGGGTTTTTTTGAGGAAACAAGTTAAAACCTATAAACTCTGGCTGACTTCACAATAATTGTAGCAGCCACAGAATACAAACCAGGGGATATGCTGCCACTAAGGACATCATTAACCACATGATGCTTGTCATAGCACTGTGTTGCTGTGCACACTCTCTCCATCATGCTCCAATATCTCTTTTCTTTGGAGTTTGTTGCAAATTAAACAAAGCCTGTGCTTCTGATGATGTTTCCACATTTGAAAGAAATCTTAACTCTGGAGATAAAAGATCATTAGAATGAATACTATTTGCATCATGCCCGCTCAAAATTATATTTGTAATGCATAATGCAGCCTAAATAACTAACACCGGAGATGTTTACCAAAATTGGCTACTGACTAATAATATTTACATATACGTGCCCAGCAAGGCATGTTGGATTTATAAGGTGTTGTAGGAAAAAAAAAAACAAACATATGTAGCCTCAAACCAACTTAAAAACTCCCATAATAATGAAACTCATACTCAGGCCAAAAGGCTACTTCCTTCAGGATCAGTTTTAGGGTGGAAACTTTTATGACTTGGTGTATTAGACTTTGTGTGAACCACTTCCTTTTTTGTCAATTTTTCGGTCTTCATTGTTTTTCTTACCAGCTTGCTCTTTTTTCTCTGCCTATGATTTTCTAATAATCAGAGGAATATTAAATGTGAACAATGTGATTTAAGAAAAGTGTCTTTCATTTCCCTCAAAATTACCTGTGCTCCAGCCTGTTGGCACATTCAGGGAACTCTTATTTCTGTTCATTTTGAATGGCTTCACACACCTTTTATTTCTTTACCTAGGACTCAATTCTAGACAACTGTGCATTTTTCAGCTTTTATTCTGGGATAGAATCTGAATGATGAATAGTGGTGAAAATAAGCAGGAATCCTGAGGATTTTGGTTTAACTAAGGCAAGTTTGCCAGTGGTATATATTTGTCACAGCTCCTCATATGCTGCTAATCTTACGTTGCTAGGAGGATCATCAGCATGTATGAATGTCTCTTTTTATACATTAGAGAAAAGCCAAACTGAATGTATGGGAGAAGCTGTAGCTTAATAGATTGCTTTTCTTTATTGTTTTCAAAAAGTCTAGCTGATAGTGAAGAGAATGGAGACAAATGAACAATTTGCCATACTGCTGGTTTGCATTAAAGCAGAGCTATTTTTCTGTAAAGCTGGAAGGATACATGGGAAGTGTTAAAAATCTCTACTTGCTATCCACCTGCTAGATTTTGTTAGTCATGCAATTTATGGCTAGTTGCATGAAGAAGCAACCTTCTGAGCCTCTAGAGATTTCTCAAGTGAAAATGTTTGCAGACCAACAGTAATAATGCTTTACTTTTTAATTACATTGCAATTATGGTGTAAGATTTAAAATTTATTTGTCTCAGTCAATCAAAATGAACACATAACTTCTTCCATCAGTGGTTTACCCTTTTCCTTTATTATTCCATTTGTTAATAACATATTAGACTGGAAAAACTTTCAGGACATACTCTTTTTTTTTTTCCTTACTTACTGGAGAGGCATTAGTGCTGTTTAAAATACAGTGTTGATTGACTTTCATACTAGTTTATTTTGAGAGACCAGGCTAAATGTGTGTTTGATCATGAATGTACTGAGAGAGCAGCCTGTTTAATGTTGGTGTGTCCCCCAAAATAATGGCAACTAGTGAGATTTAAGAAAGTAGGCAGGACAAAGTACCAGGGTGTTGTCACTGCTGGCTTCCCATATTTAAGTCTGGATTTCAACTAATACTAAAATTCTTGTGATACATCTCTGAAGCTGAGAGTGGAGACAATGGAAGGTCAAAACAATACATGAATGAATTTTTTAAAAATTTGTGTGTCCTAAATCTTGCAAATTGTTCTTCTTTTTATCTGCCTTATCACAAATTATAGGATACATATAATATCTAATCTCTGACAAGTCTTTTAACAGTGAAGAAGAGATGTTGTTTGTAGTTTAATACATAGTAGTAGTAGTTTAATAAATTGTGGTTAATAAGATCACAAGTGAGTGCCCTGTTCCCATGCTGCAATAGGCACTTACTTTATAGTGAAACTATTTTAAATGGCCAAAGATATTATTTACCACATAATTTTAAATGCTTTGGGGGGAGTTTTATTTGAAAAATAAGTAGCTCTTGTAATTCTGTGAGTTTTGATAGATGCTGTTTAATTTAAATTGTTGACAAAATATTTTACCTTGTTTCTCACAGATGCATACACAACTTCAGAAGTGACATACATTTGGACTTATAATGCTTCAGATTCAGTGCAAGTGGCACCAGATGGCTCAAGACTGAATCAGTATGATCTTTTAGGCCAAACAATTGGAAAAGAGACAGTTAAGTCAAGCACAGGTTAGTAAAATATTTTTTAGAATATTTTGGAGAAAAGGGCAGTTACTGGCTGCGAAAACTATATTCCAGGTGGTGTTAAAGGCTTCTGAAAAAGAATGTTGCAAAATGTGATCTATTAGGCATGTAGTGTACAAGTTACACAAAACAGCACTTCACTGATTCTTTCAAATTATAATTAAATGGTAATAGCAGAGGTGAACTTGCCCTCAGTAACTGTTTTTTAAAATGCTACCTGGAGCTTCATGTTTAATCCTAACATTTGTAATGCAGGGTTGGGATATTTGTTAAATTTCATATTGTAAATGACAGATTTTGTCTATTAAATGGTAAAGCAGACCATTTCAACCAGATTTCAACCATGTTTCTCTTCCATCATGTTTTTGACATTAAACACTGGGCTATTCTGCTAGACTCTAGACTGTTTTCCTGCACGTGCTGGGCTGTGGTGAACACCAAAACTGCTTTTTAACTGTGATTAAGTTCTCAGAGAGGTGTTGTGTGAATGCAGAGAGTTGCTTATAAGCAGAAGCCTTCAAGGCTGAAGTACATCCAAGAATTCCTGGAAGTTCCTTAACACTCATCTTTCATGGAACACAGTGGGAATAAGAAGTAGCTCTACTCAGAATCTTTCTTATACTCTATAGGATGCTTTCTATTACAAAATACCTTTGGTACAATATGACCCTAGAACATTTGTTTCACATAAATATAGCAAACCTTCTCTTATCAATGAAATGGATTTTTTTTTAAGATGATAACCTTTAGTTTCATTGTATTTTGTTTGTTTGTGGCACCTAGGTGAATATACAGTAATGACGGCTCATTTTCACTTGAAGAGAAAAATTGGTTATTTTGTCATTCAGACTTACCTCCCCTGTATCATGACTGTCATTCTGTCTCAAGTGTCATTCTGGCTGAACAGAGAATCTGTACCTGCCAGGACAGTCTTTGGTGAGTATACTGAGTAGTGTTAGCTCTGTTTGCAATAGCTGAAGATGCTAGGAAGTGCTTCTGAAGTAAAGGGCTTTTTCATTCAAGTTAAAGTGCTTGTAGAATGTGATATGATTTCTAGTCCAAGCAGCTTTCAACTGCAGCTTATACATCTCCTGAGAATCCCAAAGGTTTTGGAAATTAGTACATGCAAGCCAACTGTTCTCATATCCTTGACTCTTTTAAGAGGAAAAAATAAATCACAGAATAGAAAAAGATTATAATGTTTCTATTTAAAAAGTAAATTTAGTAAATTTAGATGATTTTCTGAAATATTTTATATATAATACTTACCTTGGTATTATCCAAGTATTCTGGTACTTGGTAGATAAGCAAATTTCCAAATTTATTTGTAAATTAGGGAGATTAAACTTGATTTTGTTGAATTATTTGTGTTAAAATTTCAAGCTGAAGTTCTTTTAAAGAAATCCTACTCTGGGGTTTTGGGCAACACTTTTTTGCTAATTCATATTGGAGATTACTGTGAGGCAGCAGACAGGTTCAGCAGAGCAATAAAATGGTGTTTCTCAAAGTGAAAAAATGTCTTTTTATTTGCAAAGCAAATTAATTTAGTTTTTTTACTTTTAAAGAAAAAGAGATTAGCACAATAAAATTATTGTCTGTGTGGAATCAGCCATCAAAAATGCTGCATAAAATTGTATGCTTAGTCATCAGGAAATACCACGTACTCTTCAAAAAATAGGCCAAACTCAAATGCATATTAAATATGATGCACAACAAAGCATTTACTGTCTCTCCTGGTAGAGAACATGCCACACAAAGCACTGTGAAAATTGCAGGTTTGAATATGAGCCTTATAGAAGTCAGATGAAATGGGTCAATGGTTTCAGTGGGACCAGAATTCTACCATGGTTTTCCAGGCAGCTATCAGGCAGATTCTTTGTCTTTCTTCAAAATCTTCTGAATTTATCCATTTTTTGATTATGAAAATGTATAGTCCTGTTTTCCAGCCTTGCAAGTACACTGTCAAATCCTTCTGTATCTCTGTCTTTGCCCTTTTCTGTATCCACTCCAATACATATGGGACAGTGTGACTGGATTCTCCAAAAAGAGTCTCACATCTGCTCTTCCTAAAATGCACTTTCTGTTGCTGTGTCACTGTTACCAATGTACTCCACCCATAACAAGGCCCTGGGATAATTTTCCTGCAATGTGTCCCTTCCTGCACACCTCTTTCTTGTTCTTGATTTATTTTCTGTTTAATTTTTATTTTCTTTAGAAATAAGTATCTGCATGGCAGCCTGTTGCTCCTGCTGCTTTGCTCTCCTGGGGTTTAATATAACATGGATAATGAAGTGTCCTGCTTCAGGATGTCTTGAGGGAAGTGCATAGGAGGACCACAAGAACAGAATCACACCACTCAGTGACACCAACCTGAAGTCTGTTTACTAAGAATGATGTGTTTATTGCAGACATAGCAGTTTTGTGCTAATATGTTGTTCCTGCACACAGACATGCACCCTGTATGCCACTAAGGACTCTGTCCCCTCCAGGAACCCTTAACCCAGGGAAACAAGACACATCCAGGCTCTGCCTGTTGGAGAAACCTTAGCCCTAGCATGCAGCATTTGCTCCTCAAGCTTAGCCTTTTTCATTGGGTTGGGTTGGATTTTCCCTGAGGAGCTATTTCATAACATTCTTTTACACTCTAGATGAGATTGCCTGCATAAGCTGCCAATAGGCTCTCTAAATACACAGCCTCAAGTGGATCTCCCAGGCTTTCTCCATAGCTACTGGCAGCAGTTGTCACAGGGATTTCTGATACCCCCTGGTCTCTTGCCTGAATGTGTTACAAAAATGTGCAGTTAGAGTTTCATAACAAAGTTCGTCTATAGCTCTTTAGTGGTTTTTGCGTGTACTGAAATATTCTCGTCAGCTGGAGCTGGGCTGGTACACTCAAGGATTCATCTGGGTGTTACTTTGAAGTAGACTCCATCCAGTGACAAAAGAAGCCCATGCTACAGTTACATTAATGAAACAAGCTATATTCAGCAGAGAATATAAAAATTGTAGGGGGTATTCCTTTACACTTTTATTGATCATACTTATTTTTAGTTTTTATATGGAGCAGTCACTTGTTAGATACCCATCTTTGCATTGTATATTAAATATATCAATTTTAAAATAAAATTAAACAGAAGTTATGGGTTTGACAAAGTGTTTTTGAAAATCAATGAGAAATTTATTTGAATGACCTTCTTGAGTGCTAAGGACCAACTGCTGGAATACTGTTCCTTTCAAAGACATAACTTCCAGTTATTCAAAGCACCACTTAGCATGTATTATTTCATGGGTGAAAGAAGTTACTTTTCTTTTCCCTTTCTATTCTTTTGCAATGTGGTTTCAAGTTCTAGGCTAACATTATTGGTATAATGAAGCTTATTTTATAGTTGAGCTCTTTAATCCCTTTTCTTTATGGCATCTACTTAATTTTACTATATTGCTTCAACTTTGCTTTAAATATTTGGAAAAAGAAAATTTCGTCATCGTTGATTAAATAAGTCTTGAATGTGCTTTCTCTAGCAGATAAATCTGATTGCATTGTTAATGAAAGAGAATAAGACTGGCTCATAATGCCTTCATTTAGTGCAAGATTACAATCTGTTTAATTTAGTAATGTGTTTATTGTTATGCATTTAGTGTCAACAGTATTAGCAAAACTAATCTTGTGCAGCTTATTGAATTCTTCCTTCATTTTTAATGGGTCATAGCATTTAGAAGCATCACGTGTTTGAATAGCAGCATTAGATGCAGGTGACAGAAAATCAGAAATTAGTTTTCTTAGTGCTACAGTTATCTATGTTTTAACTCACATGGAGTATCAATGTGAATGATAAAATAGATGTAGTTAGGTATATAATATTTGTTAACTGAAGCAGGAAAGAACAAAAATTAGTCTTATTGTTTATTATATTTAAATTCACAGAGCTATGTTCTTTTGTCAGTTCACTGTGATAATTTTATTGTTACTCTGTGTTCCTGTGTCTGTTTTAACTTGTTCATTATGTGGGTCTTTTCCATGGGGTGCAGTCCTTCAGGAACAGAGTGCTCCAGCATGGGTCCCCTGTGGAGCCACAGGTCCTGCTGGAAGCCTGCTCCAGCACAGGTTTTCCATAGTGTCACAGCCTCCTCTAAGCATTCACCTGTTCTCTTGTGGGGTCCTCTGTGGGCTGGACCTCTTTGTGGGCTGCAGGGGCACAACTGCTTCCCCATGGCTTTTACCACAGGCTGCAGGGGGATCTCTTCTCTGGTGCCTGGAGCACCTCCTCCCTCTCCCTCTCCACTGACCTGAGTGTCTGCAGAGGTGTTTCTGTCACATATTCTCACTTGTTTTCTCTACCTGCAGTTGCTTCTGCTCAATATAATTTTTTCTCCATCTTAAATATGTCATCCCAGAGGCATTGCCAGTGCTGCCCTTGGCGCTTGGCCTTGGCCAGCAGTGGTGGGTCCCTCTTGGAGCTGGCTGGCTTTGGATCTCTCAGGCATGGGGGAAGCTCCTGGAACTTCTCAACTGGAGAAGCCACTGCTGCAGCCCTCCACTACCAAAACCTTGCCATGCAAACGCAAAGCAACTTTTTAATTGTGACACTAGGAACCCAAGAAAAGTTTTGATTTGTTCTCTGGTTAATTTTACATGGGAATTGAAAAATAGAGACCTGTCCTTTTGAACAATTCTATAAATACAAAGTACATTTTCCCATTTAATTGAAAAAAAATCTCGGTTTTCTTTATTCTTCTCTCCTTCCGCACGCTGCAGATTATCTTTTGTGCCTTTAGAGATATCCCACCACTCATATTTCTGCTTATAATTTCTTAATTGGGAGTTTCTAAATAGATGTGATGAAAATATGTAAACTTAAAAAATGTAAAGATAAATATAGATATAATTATATAGTGATAGGCAGTGGGTAGTGAAAAACTAGCCCTGAGTAAGAGACTGAGCTGGCTGCAAACAAAACAATATCTCTCCTCAACTTAGTTGGGTGTGAAGACATTAGTTCATATTCCAGGGGTGGCATAATTGCATGCAACTTTTCTTGGAGTTGGGGTAAATAGCACTTGCTATTTGCCTTTGGGAATAAGCTTGTGTGTTGCTCAATGGGAAATTGTGTTCCATTGCTTAGGATTGATACAGTGAAGCAGCATGGTACAGACTTTACCATATGGATACGTAGCTTACCCAACTGATTGAATTCAACTTTTCTGAAAATAGATTTTGTTATGGTTCTTGTCTCCCAAGCTATTTAAAAATGCTGGTTTATGTTGTTCTTTTAGTGAAAAGGGTAGACAGAGTGCTTGAGCTATTTTCTATAATCTTTCTCTCAATGGTTGTTCAGATTTACCTGCTGGTGTTTGAGGAAAATCCTGGTACACTCCTTTTGTAATGCATTCTCTGCTAACACATATACATTGAGTAAATAAAAGCAAACAACATAGCCTGTAGCAAAATGTTATGGTGCAGTGCTTTAATATCATGCAACATACAGAATTTTTAAACTTTTGTTTACACTTCTATCCATTTGGTCTTGGAGTGATAAAATGAAGTGGTAATCTGTATCTCTGAAATGGTCAACAATCTTTTCTTTCTGCTGTTATTTGTATTTATGAATCTCTTTGGGTTTTGGACCAGGTTGGGATATCTAATTACCAAAACAGATTTGCAATTGCTGTTAAAAAATATATAACAATGAAATTAATTTTCCAAATTAAAAAAAAAAAAAAGTGATTTATCAATCCTTTTGTGATATGTTCTTCAACCATTATGTGTAACTAATAAATGTGGGCATAAAGCAGTCATCTTGACAGATTTTAAGTTTAATATTTATGTGTTATCTCCTCCAGTTTCCACTCTCTGTTTCTAGTTAGACATTTCTAGTTTTTCAGGTTACCTCCTCTGCTGTTATAAGCATACCAGAGCTGGTATTTTCTAGAGATATAAGTTTAGTGCTGGTGAAAAGTGTTGAATTTGCAGCTCTGGAGATGAATTTTCTCTCTCCAGTAAGCAAATCCCATTTCAAAAGCAGCACCATTAAAAAAAATCCCAGGCAATCAAATAGCTCCAGTCTTGGCTATAATGGATAAATCTGTAGTGATAGAAGATATTTAGATTTGTAGGCATGCACTGATGAGAACAAATCTTGTCAGGATGTTTACTGTTAAGTAAAAAATGCTTGGTCTTTGGAGAAAGAAGGCGGTTGGATGGTTTATTTTTGGATCTTTTTCAAAGAGAAACCAATGACTGCTCATGGTCTCTTACAAAATAATACGTGACTGTTTGTCTGGCATCAATTATCAATTCAGTTGCCACATCTGCTGGGTGCTGGGCTATAGAAGAGAGTTCTTGCCCTGTATGCAAACCGTTTTTTCTACATCATAGTGAGATATCATGCAGTCTTTACATAGCCTTTAAAATGTTTTTCTGACCACTTCATTGTAGGGGCTACAATCTACTCGCTGTTTTTTACACCAATTTTAGACCACTAGTGTTATGAAATAGATGAGCAATGAGGAACAGTTTTATTCTGATCAGTGTATGGGTTTTGTGGGGTTTTAAGTTAAATCTTTGTGAAATAGATGAGTTTTGTTTTTACAAGTTGACCATGTTTTTCCACATTAATAACTTCTCAGTCGTCTCAGGTTTAGCAGTGGCAAGGAGGCAGGTTATTTCCATTCAGTCCTTTTTCATAAAGAAGACTTGATAAAACTGATTTTTCAAATTAACTATAATGTGCAAAATCATCTGTCTTTTCTCTGAAGAATAATAGCAATCTAAAAGGACTAGAGAATCCTAAACTGACAGATAATACAGATTAAATTTTCTGTCCAATTTTTTACCATTCACTTCAGGTTAAATGACTATGGTTGCTTGAACATCGCTGAGTTTATAGAGTGAAGGAATAAATGAAAGTATGTTGGCAATGGTCTGACAGTATGCTGCTTGATTAGCATTTGGGTCACAAAGTGGTGTAACTTGCTGAACTTTTTAGAGAAATTGTCAAGCGGTAGCATGTGGTAACAAGATATAAATTCACAATGTTTTAACTGGGACTAGGAAAGGTCAGCAGTAAATCTTCAATCAGATTTCTGAAGAAGTCAATGTGGTTTCCAGAAGATTAATTTACTCTATAAAGTGGGATTTAAACTGAAGAGTACCTTAGCAACTGTATATATTTACATGTGGATAAGGTCACCTTATATTCACTTATCTGCAGCTCAGGACCAGTGTTAAAATTTACATGTGATAATTTTAAATGTAAGATAGGCTGTCTTTTCCCTGAGGTTCTGAAAATAATTAAGCCATATGTTCTGTAAGCGTTAGGAAAAACGAAGTTCTTTACCAAATATATTTTGTCTACAGATTTTCATACGATACCATATGATAGCTGCTTCCTTTTCATTGTATAGGCTAGTAGATGTTAACAGTGTCATGGCTGATTCCAGGCCAAATCCACTTCTCCAAGTTAATATATGGAGGCTGAAAAACAGCAATTAGAGATTTATGTTTGCTGAGGTGTCTCAATACTGTGTGACTCAGCAGGATGCTTCTGAGCGTTGTTTTCCCTGCTGCACAGACCTTTGAATGCACTGAGGCTGAGTCCACTTAGCTTTGCTCTGTCACCCTTTGTGGCACCTTGAGAGATGGAGAATCTTTACTGGAGGGATGAAAATTGTGAAGTCTGAGGAGGTCTCAGTAGATGCAATTGCTGCCTCTCTTCTCTTTCACACAGTGGTTAAAATTGCTTCTTCTCTTGTAGCAGAAGGAAAATCAGAGCCATGTTGATCCTCCAGAACCCAGGTGACAGATTGCTGACAGCAGAAGGTCTGGCTTAGGGAGAGTGACTTTACTTTCTCTTGGGAAGCCTCCTACACCAATTTTATGAGTGTGTATTTGTTGAAGCTGTGATGTGCTGTTACTAATATTTCTGCCATGGCATCTCCTTTGCCTGTCATAGTAAAGTGTAGGTTTGCTGATCTGTGCTGAGTATATCACTTTGTGTTGCCTTTAATTCTGCAGACGTACTTAATGGTGTGCCACAAAGGGAATAGTTTCGTTTGTCTAAGTGTGATTCAGCCTGAGGTGGGAGAACTGATTTACTTAAGGAATGGAGGCTGTATTTATGGCTGTGGATTTCTGCTTGCTAAATCTGACTCAGATAAAAGTTCTTCTCTTCCTTTCCTGCAACGTATCTTCTTCCTGATCCTTTTGGGAGGGATTTTTTTTTTTGTTTTGTTTTTACTAGGTGCTCATTATGTAAAAAGTACTGCAAAGTTCTTTTAATAACTGCCACAGTGAATGCACAGCCTTCCTGTATCACCAACTCTTGTTTTCTGACACGTAATACAGTTACAATAATCTGTCATTTCAAATCAGTGCTGTTCTGGAATACGATCCATATTACCTGAATGAGAATTTACCCTGTTTATGTCTTCGAGTATGTCACTGACTGGTTATAAGACAGCAACTGTAAAAAAAAAACAAAAAACAAATTCTCATAACAAAAGTCTATTAGTGTGGTAATTTCAGTAAATATGGATGCCAAACTTGCAGTCATTGCAGAGAAGCCAGCTACCAAACATTAACCTATTAATCATTATTAATCTAATGTCGTTAAATATTATGAATCTGTGAAGAAATAATTAATTTTGTCCCTTACAATAACCTATCCTGCCCTGATAGGTTTAAAAAAAAAATCATTTTCTGTAAGTAAAATCATCAGCTCATAAAAAAGGGAAGTTTAGACAAGAAATTGAACTGAAATTACTTCAAAGGAAAATCCAGATACAACATTTAATACAATTCTAGTAATGTTTGTCACCAATTTAGAAAAAGAATTTTCATTGTGTTTCGAAAGCATAACATAATAGGTTTTGTTTTATTTTTGCTAACATTCAAAATCGAAGTGAAATTGTTGATGTTCTGGTTTTGTGTCCCCTTGCAGGAGTAACAACTGTCTTGACAATGACAACACTAAGCATCAGTGCTCGGAATTCACTCCCCAAAGTAGCATATGCAACAGCTATGGATTGGTTTATTGCTGTTTGTTATGCATTTGTATTCTCTGCATTAATTGAATTTGCAACTGTGAATTATTTCACAAAACGAGGATGGGCCTGGGATGGAAAAAGTGTAGTGAATGATAAGGTAAGTCTTAAGGAAATAGTCCTATTTCCAGTCAATTACCTGAACCAGCTCTAATATATTGCTATGATATTTTGCTATTAAAAAAAAAAAAAGATGCTTTAAATCAAAAGAATGTAGATGTATTTTCTGTCCTGAACAGGAATATATCTGCCCTTACGTAGCTAATCTCATTTGGTCTCACTAATCCAGATTTAGTTATCAATAACATTATTTTTGTCTTGCTTTTTTGACTCCTCAGATACAACTATTTATCTGGTTATTCATAAAATTTAATCCAGATTATATTGGTTGATCACTTTTTATATTTTTAAATTCAATGTAATTGGAAATAAGAAAAAAATACAGAAATAGATAATGTATATTAATTTTCATGGTATGTAAGGTTTAGAAAAACAAATGAATATCCATATATGTAAGTACTATGAATAACAAAATCTAGAACTTCTGAACATTTCCAGTATTCTGAAACTTATTCCTAATGATAGCTAGACATTAATTTTAAAACCACTTTAGATAGCAGATGTACAAAGTTCTTCACCTATGATGCATTGATGCTGTGAGTACACGGAAACACGGGTATGCCTTAATTTTCTGGTCTTTATAAGTGGTGTAGCCATGGTGGAGTAAAGAAATTTTAACCTGATAGAATTTCTCATTTCACAAACAGGATGAGCTAGTGACACACCTAAATTTGTGTATTTGCAGTTTAGAATTGTAATAACACAGAACAATTATTAAAGTTCACTCATTTTGACTGACTTAATGTATTTTATCCTTTTTTCATATCTCAGTCCTTTTTACCAATGAAAACAGATTTCTTCTGAAAAATACACAGATTTTTGTGATCCTTCTTAAAATAGGATAGAATTTTATTTGCTTCTTAAATGATTATAGTTAATGTGAAGCAGGTTTCATTAACTGATTTGTCATAATTTTGAATTCATAAAGAAGCAAAATGTTCAGTTAATAGCAAAGGAGAATTAGAAGAAATGTTCATTCTTCACAATTCCCTGTGACTTCTGGAATGGCATGAGCTGTCCTTAACTTCAGGATCTGTTACCTCCCACTAGAGGTAAATCAGGGCAAGTTTATCAGCATGCCATGAGTGAAGCTTTTCAGACTGGCACATTGCCCTGTGTGCCAGTTATTGCCATTATTACAATAATGGCAATTCTAATTTTAATAATGTAGCGAGCCCGTATAAACACTCTGATCATCCTCTGGTTATTCCTATAAAGTACAACTGTGTTGTCTCATGATCTTAGGAGTGGCAACTGTTTAACAGCTAGGCAGCATTCCTTCCCTAGGAGTGACAATTGCATCCATTATGTTCTAAGATTTATATACCATCCATGTGTCCAGTTCTCTTCTTTCTTCAAAGTGACTTAACAAAAAGATAAGCTTTTAACATAGTCATAGTTTCTCATACAAAAATATGTTTCAGCTTTATTATACAGGTCTCGTTAATGGTATTACAGATACCTTTTAAAAACACACTAATTGTGTCTGAAAGGAAGGACTTATATATGAATTAAAGTGTTCCTCTCATAATTTGATTTGGTAATTTGCTCTTTTATTTTAGCTGAAGGCATCTGTACACCTAAAGCCAGGCTTACTCTTCACTAATTAAAATGAAGTATGTTTCCTCAGTGACAGTCATCTGTGTTCACATTATATGGAAATTCTTGTCTAGGTGCTGTTGACATTGAATTTGCCTCACAGGAAAGCAGGTGCAGGAAAAAGCTACATATTTGATCAACTATGTTTCACACTCCAGTCAATAAGGAACAATGCTGTATTCCCAAATGATTCCCAGATTCTTTTTTTATGTGACACCATCTCCTAAGACAAGGCATTTTAGGCACAACATCTAAACATGAAGATCTCAGCAAGATTTTTAGATGACCAAGATAAATATCAAATTGGATGCAATTTAAAACCAAAATTGCAAATGGAATAGATTCCTCCCAATGGAAGTAAAAAATATATGAAAAATGTCACAAGAATTCCCTTACTTGTGTAACTTCCATCAGATTAAAAATCAGAACAAACCAATACAATGACTAATGATTTCTTATAGGATCCATAAGTTAACTATTTTTTCATCTGCTTAATTCTGTATTTTGTGGAAGAGACAGACTAAATCTAATATTTATTTGCTTGTCTCTAAATTACATACATATATTTTAAATTACATTGTGTTATTGTATTGTTTTACATATAAATGATATATGTTATATTTATATATATGTAAATAATATATATTGCTTTCTGAGAAACTGCCTTCCATTCTTTCTTGTAGGTTATTAGAAATTCCTTAGTCTGAGATTGCTATAATGCATTGGATGAATTTACATCATTACAGTCTTTACAACATTACAGAAATAGCGTGTGAACCTATACACTGGTCAAGAACCCCAAGCCTGTATTCATTCTCTATACATCCCTGTGCCCATGTGTACACATGGATTTTCTAGTGAACTGCCCCTGGTTGAACTTTAGCCCTTTGAAAGATACATAATCCTATAACAACACAGAATTGATGAAGTTGGAATTGACCTCTGGAGATCATTAAATTTATCTCCCCCCGTGCAAGTAGGGTCAGCTAGGGATGGTTGCTCAGGGTCATTGTCTACATATTTTTAAAATATCTTTGAAGATGAAGATTCCACAACCTCTCTAGGTAACCTGTGCCAGTGCTAGGTCATGCTCATATGAAAAATTTGAGGTTTTTTAATACTTAAGTGGAATATTCTGTATTTCATTTTGTGCTCATTGCCTCTTGTCCTTCAACTGGATTTCACTGGGGAAAGTCTAATCTTTATTCTCAGATACTTACATACATTGACAAGACTCCCCTGAGCCTTCTCTTTTCCAGGCTGGACAGCCCCAGCTCTCTTGGCCTTTTGTATTTCAGATGCTTCAGGCTTTAAATCATCTCTGTTGTCATTCACTAGACTAGTTTCCTTATGTTTATGTCTCTCTCTTGAACTGGGAAGCACAGAGGTGGATCCAGCACTCCAGATGGGCTGAGTCAAGGGGAATGATCATTTCCCTTGGCTGGCTGGCAACACTGTGTGATGCAGCCCAGGAGGCTGTGGGCCTTTGTTTCTGAGAGGGCTCACTGCTGGCTTGTGTTCAGCTTGGTGGCGACCCGGACCCCTGGGCTTTTCTACAAAGCTTCTTTCTAACCCATTAGCCTCAACCTTCACTGGTGCATCGCTTATTCCTACCCAGGTGCAGGACTTAAACTGCCCTTTTCTGAGCTTCATTAAATTAATTCCATCCCACTCTCATTATCTTCTGCTAGTTTTTAGGTTCTTAGTCCTGTTTTTATCGTTAATAATTTTTTTAACCAATAATTTATGAAAACCAAAAATAGTTTGAGGGCTAAATCTCTGCTCAGTTCTAAAACTATTTGTCTGGATTCCTTCTTTCACTTAATTACAAACTTTTCCTGATGTCTATGTGTGTCTATATATATATATATATATGTGTGTAAACACATTTCTCCAGAGTCTCTAAAAAATGTATACCCGTATTCATTTATTTATTAGTGGCATGTTATGACATACCCAAATAATAGTCATGCTATTGTTATGTAAGAAAGGTGGCCTAATTTTGATTTTACTACAGTGACAGGTAATCTTCACAGAAAACATTGTAAAGAACTTGCAATTTTGTTGTAAGGAGACAGATGCAAAGCCACTACAGAAAGGCCAACTCTTCTTCAGTTATGCTTACAATCACAGTAACAGAGACTTCCTCACATAACTTCAGTAGGGCATTTGATGGTGCAAGAGCAATCTTATGTCATCTCAACCTTCTTTTTGGATAGAGTGGAAATGTCTTTCTTTATATCTGAATTGATTGGCATTGTATTTTTTTTAATATGCTCACTTGTTTCTTTTACTTTTGAAATGATGTTTTATTAAATCTGTTCTGGCAAATACACATGAAATATTTAACTTCCTGCTGTCTTCCAATAGAAAAAAGAAAAAGCATCTGTCATTAAGAAAAACAATGCCTATGCAGTGGCTGTTGCCAACTATGCTCCAAATATTACCAAGGACTCAGTGCTACCAACCATCTCCAAGAGTGCTACAACTGCAGAACCCAACAAGGCAAAACCAGAAGCGAAGCCACAAGAAGCAAAGAAGACATTCAACAGTGTTAGCAAAATTGACAGAATGTCTAGAATAGTGTTTCCAGTCTTATTTGGTACTTTTAATTTAGTGTATTGGGCTACATATTTAAACAGGGAGCCTGTCTTACTTGGCTTTGCACCATCAACCTAAAAGCTGACTTGCACTGAGGACTTCAAGCATCATTCTAATCAGATAGGTTGTTCGCTATGTACAGTCCGACTAATAACTGCTAATCTGTGAACCATTCTGTACAGTGTGTATATAAATGTCTTGTCTGTGTGTCTCCAAAGGAGGGACACCGTTAATTCATGGGTCTGTAAACAGATAGCACCCATGGCAAATACAGCCAGCTCTTTGAAATTTAAACCCAGGGGACTTCTGTTAAACTAGGATTCAAATATACAGAATTATATTCTCTCCGTACAATGAGATGAAGATGTGATCCTACATAATTATTTAGGAGCAGTATTTTTTTAATTTAAAGTTAAAATATTTTTCTATAAAGTAACTAATTCTACTTTAGTGAAAGAAACTGTCATTTAAAAAAGTGATTTTTTTAAAAAGGTGTAATTGTTTCATACGATAGCAGTACCCATGTACATAACAGAGTGCGGAGGTCGTACAGTTCTGCTCTTCACAAACATTCTGGATACAAGTTAGATTGAAGAGGTAGTAAACACTACTGTATGGCAAAAGCCACAAGTTTCTTACTTCTGTCCTCTTTGAAGCTGTTAATAAATTCATCTAATTGATTTTAGGGAAAAGGGTAAATCAAATTCAATCTCAACCAACTACTGCTAGTGAGATACTTATTTTTTTCACTCTTTTATTTGTTTGATATTACTAAGCTGGACTGTCTGGTTCAGCAAAGCTGGATTTTTTTAATTATTATTTTTTATTTTGATCTTAATTGAATTATTTTCAGGTTTATAGAATCACTCAGAAATTTTTCAGGCTTAAGTTCATCAGTAATATACTTTTTTTCTTTGCTTAATGTTTTCCTAAAGCCTGCCATTACAATATTTACCTGTATTTGTCCCAGGAAGCACTGTTTTCAAGGGAAACAAGAACCATGATTTAAGTTCAGGAATATGTCCATATAATAAAATTTACTGCTGCTTTTGTAAATTGCAACTTTACATTTCGCTGACATAACTTTACAACAACTTTGTATACTAGAAATGATTTTGCTAAGATTTGAATGTTATTTTTTTAATAAAAGGTCATGCATCATCAGTAGGCATCAACTGTATTTCATATAAACAAATATAACAAAATTGGATCTGCCATTGGCAATTTTATAAGAACATTTAATACTATCAGTAAAGTTGTTTTTCTTCTGAGCCTTTGCAAAGATTCTTTATGCCCCTAAAGGCCTGGTAAATCATAGCATATATAATAATTGTGTACTGTATTTAGATTTTAGTATACTTGGCCAATCAAAAATATTTTGATTCACACATACATTAGCAGTTATTAGTTGACCTTTAAAAAAGATACACCTTTATGATGATGTCTTCTAGTAGAGACATATGTAGTCGTATAGTGTCATTTATTGCAGTTTTGTACAGTAACTTGAGTATAGTGCATAAAATAGATATGTTCAGAGTTTAAGAAAAGTTGTACAAATATTTCTAAAATCAAATAAAAGAGTATCTTAAGACATGGAAGTGTGCTAAAAACAACAAAGAGAAACACTGCTTTCTTTTGCTGTTTTATTTTCTTGCTTTTTCTTTGCTTTTGATGTGATTCTGTTTTGTACTTTGTGTGACAGTATAGATGCCAAGGTCACAAATGCATATTATAAATAGAATTAATAGTTAAGACAGAGTTGACATCAGTAAAATAAAGACATTCAGTAGGTTATAAAAGAAAGGGAGAAGCATGGACAAGGTGTGTATCCCTTGAATTCCCTCTAATTAAACTGTCAGACTAAACCTTTCTCATCAACAGTAGCTTAAAAATGAGCACTTTACTCAGAACATTAAAATAAAAATATCCTTATTTTCATATATATTTATATGTAAATGTAGATCTTCCATGTAACATGGAGATGTGTGCAATAGTGTGATTGTGAACAAAAGGCTAGAAGGCAAGCAATAAAAAAAAGGGTTTTTTTCATGGTATAAGCATACATTTTTAAAATGTTTCATTTGTAAATTAAAAGTTTTCCCTTCAACATCACGTTGTCCAGGTATGAATAAATATATAAATATGTACATATGTACAAATAATTGTAAATATTAGGACTGTAGAAAAATCCCTTCACTTTTAGCTCTGTTTTTGGCAAAGGGCTCTGACTGTATAGTTTAATGGAGGCCCCTGCTAAAATGCTCTTGAACTTGAATAGCTCGATTATGTTTTCTGTCGCTGAGGTCTCCTTCCTGTGACCCAGTGACAGTTCTTACCTTCTGTTCTTATTGGCAAGATCTAGGGACTCTCCAAACCTCACCAGATTGGGGAAACAGAGGTTTGTGTTTCACCCTTGGCTACATCCCAGGTGCTCAAACCCTTCACAGTGTTGAAACTGTTGTGTATTTCTCCATGCACGACACTGTATAGTCAGAAGTCTCCCCATGCCAAATATGAGTGTGCTCAGTCATGTTTAATGAAGGATTTTGTATCCTTTTCCAAGAATGGGACCTCCTCAAAGGCTTTTAATGGTAAAGTCTTCTCCAACAAGACTTCTCTGGAAAATACCATCTGGGTAACTCAGAGCTTCACGCAAATGCATTTTTCAGTTTGCACAAGAAGCCCAACACTGTTTCATGTTAGTCAGCCCTGCTGCTACCACTTTTATTGGGTACAACTATTTTTTCATTCACTGATCCTTTTCTCTACACTTGCTTGAGTCATTAGAAAAAACAGGCGTTTATCACATGGTAAAGTTACATTTATTGCCCACTTATATAGAAAAGTAGGCATATCATATAAACTCAGTGAAAAAAAAAAAATCCAAAACATTTAAAATATATACATGCAGTTATTGTGGGCATCAGCAAGGCTTTTAAATGGGCATGCTCCAGAAAATTTACTTGATTGGTCTACATTAAAGCAATCTCCTTCTATGGGAAGAAGGAGTATGCTTTACTGTTTCACTGCTGAAACATTTACAGTGGCCCGACTGAGTACACACAAGTTGCACATTTCTAAGACTACCAACTGGATAAATGAATATAAATGTAAAGATTTAAGTGAATGGGAGCATTGTGCAAGGAATACCAGAATACAAGAGTTAGGCCTTACTTTCATTTAGAAGAAATCTGTGTCATTTCATTTAGTATAGAATCTGTGTCTGGGATTTTAAAGCTAATGTCAAAAATCTATGTGCCAAATATATAGAGGTTTCATATAATCTGAGTAAATCTTGCAGGTCATATATACTTAAAGTGGGGAGTATGAGTGAAAAAATGCAAGTCACTTCTCTATCAAGGACGTGTACATGGAATGTGGCTGTGAATTTTTTGGTGACATATTAATCTAACCCACTTCTCCTATTATTCTTGGGTCAGTGTGTCATATTTTATGATTTAAGACATTAATAAAATACAAACAAAGATAAAAGACTGTGGTAAAGTTAGATTGGAATTACAGTAATTCTAAATGAGGTTTATGAAACAGGCTTCCAGTGTATTACTGGGGCACATACTTCTGGATGCATGTGTCAGTTAATTTAACAGTAATTTATAAATCAGCATGAAAAGTAGAGATCAGCCAGAGTTGTCTGATGGAGACTTCATGACAGAAGAGTAGCTTAGAAAACTCTCAATTATTCTGTGGCCAATTAAATTACCTCCAATATGTGAGCTAATTCAACTTGTAAGTGCTGCATTGTTGAGCATCTTTAAAAAAATATTATGGTAGGCGTTCTGAGATATGAGTTTAGTTTGGCAGACCACTCATACCACTGAACGTTATTCTAAATTAAGGAGCCAATTTGCCTGTATAGTCACAGAAAGTGCCTCTAGTGACTGAACAGGAGCCTCACTAAATCACCTTCCCTTCCCAGTGGTTACAGATAACATACACGGTGATGAGACTTTTCAAAAGAGACCAAAAACTGTCTGCATGAAATCAACGAGAAGCAGCAGGGAGGAGGTAGGGATGTATGGGGGAGGAAAGGAGAAAAGAGAGCACACAAATGGCTTTGTTACCATGGCAGTGGAATGTGAGATAACTGAGGAGGAAGTCGCTGAGGGAGGTAATGTGTATTTTTGTTTCAGCTTCAGTTCTGAGCCTTCACTGCCACATGTGAGCTGTGGACAGTACCTTGTAGAGCACATAAAATGGAAATACTTGTATAATTCTACTGAATTTGAGGGAGTTGTGCCTTTGAAAGCGAGAGGCCTCTAGTGACTGCTTTGTGAAAACAGACCATGCAATACTGTGTGTCTCCTGCTGTTTGGAACATCTTGGGTGGAAGGAGAAAAGAAGCTTCAGAAATTAAGTAGAATTTTGTTAATTCTACACTTTGTTTTCTTAAAAAGCATGGCTTTCACTTAAGCACAGAGAGTCAGCACTCATCCTCCATACCTCTCATTCCTATTCTGAAAGCTTAGGAGTGCACAGGTTTTGCCTTGGCCTTCACAAAACAGATGAAGTCTATGCTGCTGAATGTTACCACTCCCAACAAACTGGCATGAAAGATTATTTCAGTGTGGATATGAAGCTATCATCATCTATGCCCGATTATGTGCAGACACATAATGCTAAAATTTATAAAGCCTTGCAATGAGTTTTAAAGTAGAGGAAGAAAACATTTAAAAATAAACCCAGTAAGTTAAATGGCTTCATTTAAAAAACACAGTTTGACAATTGTAGAAATGTCTGAACATACCTAAATAGACTCTCTGAGTGTGGTATAATTTCATGTCGCATATAAAGTTTTTGTCTTACACACATTTAAATGCTAAAATAATTATGTGAATTAGTGTAAAAGTCAGATCACCCTTCAGCCTTGAGTAAAGTGAATGGTTCCTTATAAAGCAGTGTTAGGATTCCTTCCATCTCATTCCAGCACCTGTGAACCTCCTGCTAGAATGTTCTTAGTGTGCAATATAAATTCAAGTTACATCCCTTTAATATATATATATTTTTTCTCTTTAGTCAAGGAAACCTCCACCTCATTTCTGTAGATGACCCAATACCCAATCTCCCTAAATAATAGAACTTTTAATTATTTTCTAAATCCAATTATTAATTACAGCCATCTGAGAATCAGTGAGGGACTTTAGGTCTTTAGTAGTAGAAATTAAAGGCTCAAAACTTTGTTACAATGCCTGGCATATGTTAATCACATAAAATGTTTTCTTTCCCTCTACTTTAAACCACTTCGTTTTCTAGATTCAGATCTTTCTACGTGAATCTTTTAACTCATGTTTTTGGAGTCTGTGATTATATCTTACTGGAAGAGGACAAATTTTGAGAGCTTGACATCTCTGATGGAGATCAGGGCAAAATTTGCACTGAATTTAAAATAATTTACATCCTCATCATATTCATCTCTATCAATGAAGTCAGTAAGGACTTTTACAGAAGAGGAATACACCTAACTGCACCTGGGCTCTCCTTTGGATATGGGTTGTCAGTTCTTTAATCCGTGAAAATAAGCCCTTAAAAAAAGTGTCAACCATACTGGAATACAGGACTTCATGTCTGTTTTTTTCTTGATATTTATTAATGCCCTTTAAGAATATTGTGAAAGTGCTGTAAGTTAGGATGAGGTGATAACTCTAATAAAAAGGATTTTGGAGGATACTTTAAAATATGCAAGATAATGTATACTCTAGTGTTGGAGTCTACATAAATATATATGATTATATTTTTATTGTTGGATAATTTAAAAATTCTATTTTGCTTTCAAATTCTTTACATAATGTGAATACTTTACTTGATAAGGTGTTCAGGAGTGTGTCCTTATGCATTCAAGGTTTTTAATGATTGCAATGAGTGCTTTCATTCATCTGATATTAAAGGGGGTAAGCTTCAACTGGTTGAAGTGTTATATTTGCTTTCCTATACTTTATCCATCAAACTATGTCATTGAGGATGGATGGAAATAGCGAATGGAACAAGATATTACTTTGATCAACTCTTTTTGATATTCTTTATTAGATGTTCATTTTGGCTGAATTTATCAGTTTATAGGCTACTGTAGCTTAGCAATAGCACGGAATGCAATGTAGTACTTTACATCTGTTAGAATGCATACGCACCGTATCTATAAACTGTTAAAAAATCAGTTCCTAAACTGCACCCCTCCTCCCTCTCCCCTCCAAATAGTCACGTTATTAGGAAACATTTGAAGGCACTTTAATTTTGATGGAAGTGATTACACTAAATGTTGTTATACTTGATTAAAAAATAGTAAAAATAAAGTGGTCTCTGATTCATACATGGTTTGCAATTTCTCAGCTGGGCTGGAGTCAGAAAACATTTACGCATTGTATGACAAATCTACTTTAGTGAGTCACTTAGGTGTGAAAATGTATAGGACTTGGAAAACAGGCACTCCCAGTATATTAAAAAAAATAAGGGAATGGGAAGAATGAAACCAATAATTTTGAAATTAAACACCAATCAAATATGCACAATAAGAAACTGCATGATAAATGTAAGTATACTTAACCTTGAACATCAATGTCATATAAAATCTTCTGGGTGACAGTTTACTTATTTAGTAGGTTTCATAGTTATAAATAATTAAAGAAGATTATTATATTCTGTAATTTGTGACCTTGTTTTAACTGGGAAAATAGTTACTTTTCTAAAATGTAAAAGAAATTACTGGATTTATGTTTGAATGTGTCACTGCTTGCTGTTGAAGAATATTTAATAACCACATGCAAAATATTGCTTAACATTATCTTTTTGTACTTCTTATTAAAGTTAATTTAAATATAGCACATTTTGTATTTTTGTTTTTAATGCTTTGACAGCACAAATATTTAATTCCCTTCATGTCTTTTCTCTTAGGATTGGTGTGGGGGTATTTCATTTTCTTGTTTTTAAACAACCCATTACAGCCTCTATGAAGGTGCTTTTTTATTAAAGGCAGTATTTCCCAAAGGAAACAAACAATTTATTGGAAAGAAAATATTCCTCAGCTTGGTGAGAGTTTAACAGATTTCCCATTTATATAATGAGAATACCTTCATGTATTCATATTACAAATGCCAATGTTTCATATTTCCTGAAGGTTATAAAACATGTTGCTGCTGGGTATACACTAACAATCAAATGATGTGGAGCATAAGAAACCTCCTACCAGACAGCTTAATTTGTCAGTGGGATCATATGGGGTAAAAAAGCTTACTTAGGAACAAACAGAAGACTATACTGTTAGTAAGGTGTGGGTTTGGGTTTGGTTTTTTTGTTTAAAAATGAACATTCTGATTCCAAGTCTTTCAGTGGAAAAGCTATAGATTTTTCTGGGATTTTCCTGTAAAGTCACATGTTCTCACAAGAAACACATAAATGTTCTTTATGAGGATGATGAAGAACATGACATCCTTCTGTCCAAATTGGAGAGACATGGATCTGAGACGTGGACTTTGTGATGGGTAAGGAATTGGCTAGACAGAGAGTTGTGGTAAATGGCTCAATGTCCAAGTGGAGGCCGGTGACAAAAGGCATCGCTCAGGGCTCTGTTTTGGGATTGATGCTCTTCAATATCTTTATCAAGGACACAGACAATGAGATCCATGCACCGTCAACAAGTTTACCAGTGACACAAAGCTGAGCAGTGCAGGTGACACAGTAGAAAGAAGAGATGCCATTCAGGGAGACCTGGACACACTTGGGAAGTAGGCCTCATGAGGTTCAGCAAGTCCAGGTGCAATGTGCTGCACCTGGGTTGGGGCAGTCCCAGACATGAGCCCAGACTGAGAGAAGATGTCACTGAGAGCAGCCCTGCAGAGAAGGGCTGGGGGGTTCTCATGGATGAAAATATGGCCATGACCCATGAGTGTGCGCTCACAGCCCAGAAGGCCAATGGGCTGCATCAAAAGCAGCTTCGTGGCGGTGATTCTCCCCCTCTGCTCTGCCCTTGTGAGACCCCACCTGAAGTACTGTGTCCAGGTCTGGGGTCCACAGCACAGGAAAGACACGGACGTGTTAGAGCAAGTCCAGAGGAGGCCATAAAGATGCTCAGAGGGCTGGGACATGTCCCGTGAAGACAGACTGAGAGAGCTGGGTTGTTCAGCCTGGAGAAGGGAGATCTCATTGTGCTTTCAGTACTTAAAGGGAGCTCATCAAAAAGAGGAAGAAGGACTTTTTACATGGGTAGATAGTGATAGGAGAGGGGGCAATAGTTGTGAACCAAAAGACAAGAGATTTAAATTAGATATTAGGAAGAAATTTTTTGCTCTGAGGGTGGTGAGGAACTGGCACAAGTTGCCCAAAGAAGTTGTGGATGCCCCATCCCTGGAAGTGTTCAAAGTCAGGTTGGATGGGACTTTGAGTAACCTGGTCTAGTGGAAGGTGTTCTTGCTTAAGGCAATTTATGGAATGATCAGGGATTAACAGCAATGCAGAAAATGGTCTAAAATATGGTATATTTTTTTCAGGAAACTCTTAATCCAAAAATCAGACTGTAATGAATAGGGATTTAGTTTCAAAAATGTATTTTATATATGGATAAGAAGCAAACAGAGGCCTGAGTAATATGTGCAGAGTTGACAAATCATATGGGAGAAAAGAACCATTTAAGTAGATCCAGCATGGAAAACATTTTGAACATTTTGTCCTGTGCATTTGTGGTGGATAGGAGTCAGAGTAAAAGTGAAAGATGACTATTCATAACATTTTAAACAATGAAAAGCAACTCTGTTTTCAAGTTCTTTGTGGATCTTTTGAGACCCTGGTAGAACTTCTTAAAGAGGAAGGAATTTAATGCCTCTTCAACTTTCCAAAGATTGGCATCACTTTTTGCTAATGCTGGACATGAGTGACAAATTCAAAGAATGTGACAGTTTTATGAAGATTACTGTTTTTTGTAGAGCAACATATTTAACTCCTGCACTCCTCTCCCTTCCCCCCTCCCCCCACCCCAAATAAAGTTTTAATGTTGGAGGTAGTAAGAACCAGCAGTTAAAATTGTCCTCAAGTTGTGGCTAGACATAGTGCTCTTAAACCTTTCTGATGGAACACATTTTCCTTCAAAAACCTTTCTGTTATTCCTTTCTACCACAGCCACCTCACACTAAACCGGTCAGTGTCCTCAGAAAGAGCAGTGGTGGGATTTTAGAGTCAACAATGCTTCACTTTTCATTACAGGCAGAGTTCAGCTGTTTTTACAGGAGGATGTATAAAATAGACAGTGCTTCAATACTTAAAAGAAGAGTTCTGACAGCATTAATACACTAGAGCAAGTGTCCAGCAATGAGCCAGTGATCAGGTGATACCAGGAATATCAAAGACTAGATCCATCTGGAAACTCTGGCAACTAACCCTAAGCCTAACCCTAAGCCTAACCCTAACCCTAACCCTAACCCTAAACCTTAACCCTAACCCTAACCCTAACCCTAACACCAACCCTAACCCTAAACAAACCCTAACACTAACCCTAACCCTAACCCTCACCCTAACCCTAACCCTAACCCTAACCCTAATCCTAACCCTAACCCTAGCCCTGACCCTGACCCTAACCCTAAGCCTAAGCCTAAGTCTAAGCCTAAACCTAAACCTAAGCCTAAGCCTAAACCTAACCCTAACCCTAACCCTAACACTAAGACTAAGCCTAAACCTTAACCCTAACCTTAACCCCCTAACCCTAACCCTAACCCTAACCCAACCCTAAGCCTAACCCTAACCCTAACCCTAACCCTAACCCTAACCTAACCCTAACCCTAATACACTAGAACAAGTGTCCAGCAATGAGCCAGTGATCAGGTGATACTGGGAATGTGAAAGACTAGATCCATCTGCCAGCTCTGCCATTTGCCAATGGTAACTTCACACCTCATACTTAGACACAGTATTAAAAAAAAAATCCAAAAAGAGAGTTGAAAAAAACTCAGAGAAATATAGGAGGCTTTTGAAGTGTATTGATGACAACTTCCTGGCTGAGGTGATAGAAGAGTCAAGGAACTCATGCAGCTCTGCTGCAGCTCATCATTACAAAAGTAATGAACAGGATAGTGATGTGCAAGCCTTGGGTGACGACAAGATGGAGGTGCTCAGGATCCTTAGAGGAGGGAACAAGGCAAAAAACTGGATACCAGCCCTGGACTGCAAGAGAGTAGACTGGCCCTGATCTCTGCACAGTGCTAATTCCATTCACAGCCCCAGGCAGCTGAGGGAAGGTTTGAAAGAGTCCCTTGATAGATGGTTCTGGAGAAAAAAGAGGTCCAGGGCATCTGGTTGATTTTCAAACATATTCTTCTCCAACCTCAAGCAAAGTCCAGCTTGGCAAGCAACAAGTCAAGCCAAGGTGGCAGGAGGTCTGTACAGTTGGCCTTGACTAAACTCAAATATTAAAAGGTGGAAGCAGGGGGAAATGACCTGGAAGGAATACAGAGACACTCTCTAAGTTTTTAGAGAGAGTCATGGAAAAACAAAAGTCTGAGGATGGGAAGAATGCAAATATTACTCCTACCTTCAAGGAGGGTCTGGTGACCTACAGGTCATCTTTACCTTGATTGTTGATTGGTTTCTTTGTAACAAAACAAATACTCCTGGAAAACATTTTGAAATATCTTAAAGACAGCAGACCCCTTGAACTCCGTGTGTGTGACATTACATGTGAAAGTCTGGCATCAAGGAGTGTATCTTTTCCAGCAGTATCGGTAGTATAACATTACTATTATGATGCTAGCAATTTCCTGATTCTGCACATACTTTTTTTCCTACATGAAAGAGTTTAGGAAAAATTAGCTATATCTCTTGCATTCCCAAACCTGTCAACACAGTAGGCAACCCTTCACCATTGCCCCCTTTCTTACCTTGTATGCTGATGTCTCTGTTAGAACAACAGTTTCTATTCCTTGCAGCTACAAAGAAAGCCTCTGAAGTGTATGCTCAACATCGAAAGATACAGCACTCCCTGAATCTGCAGACAATCTGACTCAATAGAACACTTCTGAGAAGTGTCATTTTAGTGTGTTGTGGAAAAATCAGTTAATCATTTAATTGGTACTTCAATTAAGACGATTTAAGTAATTTGAGCATGGAAGAGGGTTTGTTTCCTCTGCCAGGCTACAAATACATATTTTTAACTTTGGTGCTTAGGAGATGGGAAAGAGGAAATCATAAAATAAGAGCCAACTGAGGTTTATTCAGTGCTACATTATAATGAATCCAAAAGAACTGAGTTTTGAATATTGTAAGGCAAGGAAGGATGTATTTAAAAGTACCTTTTAAAGTTATAAAGCTATAACTCATATTAATAGTACAAACACCTGCCCTTAAATATGGACTTTTTCCTGTCACAGAACACATGCTAGAATTGCAGGCTCATTTTGGTGTTGGTATGGAGAACACTTTTGCCCACCACAGAAAACCAGTGTGTGAGAAGGCTTTTCATGTGTTTCATGACTTTAGTAATTTCTTCTGTATTGAATGACTAGATCTCTTATTACAATTTGATATCTTATATTTATGACTCTAAAAGTGCATGAAATAGTCCTTTTAATGCCAAGAAGCTGCAACTGAAACAACATTTTGCCTGCTATCCAGTCTCCATTTTCACAATGAAAATTCTGAAATGGTCCATTCACTTCAGTAGACAATTCATGGCAACAAGATGATTTCTATTTATTGTGAGATAATCACAATGTCATAAAGAGATAACTTCTTGAAATTATTGCCTTTCTCACTACTCACATATCACACTTGTTGCTAAAGCCTAAGTATTTATGTCTGAAGTGTAATTCCTTTGTTGACAAATTGTAATGATGGCAAAACTTTTAAGACCTTTGAGCATGATGCATACATCAATATTATTGTAATTATTTCACTGTCGATGAAATAGTGATCATCAATGATAAATGAATAATCACAATGAAATGAGAATCTTCTATGAGTAATATTTTGCCAATTTTAGCAGTGTATTTGGGTTATGACAAGAAATATGTCTCAGCTTGACTTCCCTAACTCCCGTAGCAGATTTTATTCTTTTCCACTCAGAGTTTCTACCTGGTATTATTGACCGGATTTTTTTTTAAATAAAGATGATTAAACTATTCCCTTTCCACAAAGAAGTATAACTTCTGACATTTCTTTTTTTATGTATGTCGGTATTTAATTTCTCACTTCAGTAAATATTCCTGAATCCCTTACACCTGCTCAAGCAGCAATTACTATATCCTTGCATCCAATTCCATTTTTTAGTAACAGTTAATTTTTTTTTCATGTGCTAAGTGTTGCAATCACAGATTAATACTACTTTTCAGAATGTTTGTAAGTGTCCTTCATCAGAATTTATTTTGATCCACGGTGAAGGAATCTTATAAGATTTGAATCTCTGATTAATAGATGATACATATATTATTCACAATGATTAATGATTTCATTTGCAAGTTAATTTATTGATTACAATTTCTAAAATGTCGACCTTGTGTGAAATCTGAAACAAAAGCCTGTCAGCCTAAAGATTTCTTCAGTGGAATAGTGGGTCACTGCATATCATAATAATGTATCTGTATTAGGAGGAATTACCACTGAGGTGATAAAGTCTGCTTCCTGTCTATTCCTTGAGGAAAGCCATAACATTTGAGTATGGAATTAAGTGCAGCATTCTACCGCAAACAAGGCTGGAGTGGCACATGGAAGCAAGTATTTTTGACCTAGTGAGCACCTGACCTCATGATATATGCAATGTTCCCATTTTTAATAGTCTACATGTTAAATTTCATTTAGAGAAAAGACCAAGTCAAACATTTTGAAGTACTAGTCCTTCACCCTCTGTCTCTTTATCTCAGACCTCTGCTTGAATTGCAGAGCAAGCCCTCCCAGGTTGAAGGGGTCTGGTGAGGGTGGTATTCCCACCTTGCTGAACTTCAGAGGTTCCCTGTCATGGAGCAGCAGTGACCACAGTACTGTCCAGGGAAAAGCCCTAGGTAACCCACATTTGTTAATGGCACAGTGACCCAAACGCAGAATGGGATTCTGTTGAAGCAAAACCCCTTGGTCCTCATGTCATGTCTGATTTGCCCTCTTGCCCATACGGCAATGTCCCCTTGCCTCATGTAATCCTGTTTAAATTAATGGGGCTCTTCACAAAGCACTTTCCTGCCCTGGTGGGCTGTGAGGGCAGACCTGCTCTACATGACTTTGATTTTCTCCTCCAGGTTCTCTGGTTCCCTTCAACGCCAACAGGCACCTCGTGGGACCACTGTAGGAGAGCATAGCTTAATGCCTCTCTGTCCTACATCCTGTGGTGTTCTGGAGACCTGTGACAGTTTATTTGGTTTGATACATAGTAAGTGAGCCACCAAAAACTGCCTGAGGAAGGCAAGAGCCTTGATGAGTCCTCGTGGTGCAGGTGCACCAATGGAAAGTCCATAGTTGTCTGCTATCTGACCAGCTCATGCATAGGTTTAATTGCAGTCCCAAAGGAAGCATGATGGAATGCAGTGAAGGTGAGGCCAGTGCTCTGTCCTCCCATTGTAGTGCTCCATAGCAGGGTCTTGTTGCAGCAAAGAGAATGACTTTCCATAGGCATTGTACCAAGAATTGTTTTCAAACTACCTAATCCAGGATTAGTGCCAGCAGTTAAGCCTGAAGGCATTATCTAACCTTCAAGGACCATTATTTTTTATAGTTTGCCATTTTGCATGAAAGCTTTTAAAATATTAAGAAATGTTGAGGAGATAAAATAACCTGCGTATCTGTTTAGCAGCCCTTTGTTGGTATCTCAGTGAATACCCCACTTACCATTCTTCCTCCCCAAAAATGGTTTAATTTAAAGAGCAAAAAGCTACAACACATCTGTTCTGTGGTGTAGTACCATAGGAAATAAAAGAAAATGAAATATGCAAAGCATCTAAGAAAATAATTACTTTAATTGAGAAATAATTGGAAGGAGAGAAATTGTTCAAGTAGAATACTTCAGGAAAATGAAGTATTATCACATTATTTTCATAGCAAATTACAGAACAAATCTTGTCAATTTGGCATATTATTTGTATGTTTGAATATTTTTAATGGATTTTAAAATTAAAATCTTAGAAAATGTTCATGTTTCTAATCCAAACTGCTTCCCAGTCTGGCTTACTTTTAAGGAATTGATCCTTATAATTTTCTTTTGCATTTCAGAAAATCTGACATAAAAGAACATGATTCATTGATACATTTGTTTTAAAAAGCAGTTCAGCAAAAAGCACAATAGACATATTTCTTGCCAAGCCAGAATATGGTAATTTCAGTAAAGTCTTAGATTAGGGTTAAAAATGTAGATTGCACAAAGCACATTGTATACACAAGCATGAAAATGAAGTTTCTTATTCAGAGGGGGCACCTATAATAAAAATGAGATGTCTTCCATGAGAGAGATCGCTGGTTCTTTAAGGATTACTTTTGAAGCAATCATTCTTAATATTTAGAAAAATAATAAGAAAACCCGTATAAGTTTTCCATCTCACCTGCTCAGGCAACTGTGTAATGCTCTTTAAAACATAAAAATATTTAACAGGCACCTGGATTTCAATAAATGTGTTGTGGGATAGGAGGATGTATTTTCATTTCATGGACTATTTCCCTCATTGTGAGTCAGAAACACAGTCTAGGTAATTGTCATTAGTTAGATAATTGGCGAGTAACTCAATCTGACACAGAAAGCATCAGAATGTGAATATCAGCACCTGTACTATTTGTGAATAATTTTAAATTAGTATATAAGTGTTTAGGAAATGTTATTGCTATTTTCAATAGGCAATATTTTGAAGGAACTCACATCCTAATGCAATCTCTGAATAAACAGACCCTTGACGTACTATCTTGCCCCAGGCAGATGATGGTGCAGATGTGCAGCTCCAACCTGGGCATGTTTCCCTCTGACAGAGGCATCCATAAGAAAGAAGAAATGCAGATTCTTTAAAATCAATGAAAAAATATTTTTTGTAAGTTTCTCTTCTTCTATACTGTTTTCTTCCCCAAAATATTAGTACTTAGATGTGCTTTTTATTTGGAAGCTATCTCACAGAGATTTTGGAAGGGGGGCTGTAGCTGATTTGATTTCTACTTAACAGGGATCTCGTGTTGCAGTTAAGTTTTAGAAAATCTTCCTCTACTTAAAGTGTCTCCCTTTTGTTCTTGCAGTCTTCTATCAGATTATAAGAGGCTATATAACAAAGGAGAGATTATGTAAGAATGTACCACTTCAACTAAAACGTATTTCATATTCATTCTTCAGTGCTATATATCCCTTTCATATAGTTATATTTCAATAGTCATATTTCATGGTCACCAAAGTAAATTCAGGGTTAGATTGTACCTCTCAAGGTGACTTTTTCAGGATAAAGGCAGTTGTTACTATGTTTCAGCTCTTTGTAATGCATGTACAAGGCAAGGAGGGTTTTATCAAAAGAAAATTTTTTTCGTTTTGTGCTTTTTTCTCATAGCAGAAAGTCAGACAAACAGAGAGCTATTGAACTTGTACTTTCTCAAAGCAAACTTGCTGAACAATTGAGGAAGAATACCTTTTTATAAAACCAGTTTGTTTAGATTCCATCTGGTTATGTTTGCTTTGGTTTTTCCTAACACATTTCATCCCATTGAATTTTTCCTTAGTTTAGTTGAAAATAGTTTTTCTTTAGGGTCAGGCTTTTCCAGTGCTTTTCCATTTTTTTTTACACCTTCAAACGTTTCTGAAAATAATTTGCTTAAATTCCATTAGTTTTGGGTATTGGGGGTTGTTTTCTATTAGATTTTGGTGTCGATTGTTTTCCTGACATGTTTCATTCTAGTGAATTCCTTCTTAGCTTAGTGAAATGAATTTTTCCTTGGATTCAATACATAACATCATATTTCTTTCTATAAAAGTATGAGAGCTTACAAGAGCATTTCTGAGTCTCCTATCTCCTCTCAAGCCCAAGGAAGATTAGATTCAATGCACCTCTTATTTCTGAGGCACAGAACTCTGGGGAAGAAACATTTTTATTTACAGAAACTTCTGCATGCGTCGGAGAGAAGTCAGGCAAAATACCAGGCAAACCTCAACTACATAATACCCTTTGCAGATGATTTGAAGGTATGAAGGCGTAAGCATTTATAATATATGTAAAGCCATAATCCTTTCCTTAGCTTTTCTGAATCATCAGAAATTCTGCCTGGTTCCTGAAGGCTGGCTCAGCCACTGGCTCAGAGGTTTTTGGAGCTGCAGATGGGTACAAACAGCACAGTGAGCCTCCTGCTCCTGCCGGGCAGCAAGGGCAGGGAGGGAATTGCCAGCTGCCAAGGAGTTTGCTGTTTCCTTTTTTTCCCTTACAAACTGACTTAAGACTGCACAGGACAGGATGCAGGTTAGTGCAACCCATCCTTTTGCAGCAGAAGAGAGGGCTTGAGTAAGATAAAATAGCAGCAATGAAAGTTATCTCAAAAACCCATGGTAGAGAATTACAGTGAGTTTGCTGGAGACAGTGGGAGAATTTATCAAGACATCAAGTAAAACATGCAGTTAACTCAAGCAGAGGATTCATATCATTAGATCCTTTTTTCCTACAGAAACCAAAATTTGCTCAGAAAGGGCCCAGAGACAATTCAAACCCTTATTAATTCCCAGAAAATCCCATGTTAGTACTCTATAATAAAAATTATGGAGTACATTTGTTATGTTAATAAGATAGCCAGGTGCTTTAGAAGCACTTTTGGGAATAAAACTCCCTCTAGATGCATCAGATGTAAGCAATCACTTTACCTGGTGTATTTTGGCAAAGTAGCTTGCTGTATTTTTTCCATTGAGAAGCAATTGAGATTGTTTAAGTATTGGAATAATGTAGGAGAAAATTAGAATTGTAACAAGTATTAAACAGCCCTAAAGGAGCTTCTTGGCTCAATAAACTCACAATATTTTTATAAGGCATGTTTAACTTAAATTTATTTAAGATATTTTCTACCTCTTCCAACTTGCATGGTGTTTTAAATTATTACTGAAATGTTGTGTGGGAGCATATATTAATTCTTATATATTGGACTGATCCCCAGGGAATTCTCTTAGAGCAGATCACGTTGTAGCTCTTGATAAAATACAGCTCAGAGTTTTACAATTTCCTTTCCTTCAGTATTTCCATTCCCAGTTCAGTTAGTATGAATTGCATGAAAAATAATTTTATCTTGTTTTCCCTTTACCTTGCTTCACAAGAATTCTTCCCACATATTTTGCATGCACAAAGAGCACATTTGTACTTTCTTGTCTGAGCAGGAAGAGTGAACTGGTCCCATCACTTCCTTCTCTAGAAATAATAGCAAAGAAGTCTCATTTCCTCAGATACCTTTTCTTAAGTTTGATTTTGAGATTTATGAAGCTTTTGCTAACCCAAGAGGCTCTTCCCTCCAACATTATAAACCACCTAGGAGCCTGCACTTGCCCTGCTGCTTGTACTGCAGCCATAGAAGAGTAATTGCAGGGGTATTGTGTCACACATAGAACCCCTCAGTTACTTGTATTACTAGTAAATTTACCTACACTACTTGCTTGAATTTTAGTTGTGTTTTCATTGTCATGAGCATTTTATGTTAATTGGCAAAAGAACATTTCTAGCTCATTGTCTGTGAACACTTAATTGTTTTGTTGGAATGTTAGGGCTGCTGCATAATATCCAGTCACCACAGCATCTTCAAGATGCTGTGTTTAAAGCCCAGCTGGTAACTTTGTAATTAATTTTAAATGAGCATGGTTTGTTTTCCATTAGAGAGGCCTTTACACAGCAACAGGTAGAGCTGGGAGATGACTAAGCATTAGCTAAGTTCAGTGCTGCCTACTGTAAACAGAAGGGAGCAAACCAGCCTTTTTTATCCCAGACACTTTCATTTAGTGTATGAAAACAGGCTTGAGACATATATTAATACCTAGGTAGTGACTTTGCTCTGCAAGAGTTGTCTTTTAAAATACTTGTTTGTCTACTATAGTATCCAAGAGTTATTTTTTTCCTAAAAGGACATTTCACACTTAGATGTCATTTCAGTCTTGAAGAACTACTACTTAAATCTGCTGGATGCATGATTCCTAAGGGATTTCAGGACAGTACATAAAGTCAGCTTTTATAGGTCTTGGATGCTTTATGACTAAGACAGTATTTTGAAGAGGAAAGAACATCTACAAATTAGATACAAGGGAAAATTTTAAAAATTATGCTTAGGCAATTCAGAATGGGGAAAGTAACAAGCAAACACATTAATAATTTGCAATATTTAATCACAAGCTACTGTGTTATTCCTTTTAAAATAATTTTTCCTGAAGATATTCTCCTTAAAAATTATTGATTTATGTTAGGATGCAGATTATTTAAGAACTCTGTAAAGGAATCAGACACATCAGGGAGATAAAAAACATGGATTCTCTGGAAAGGACTTTTGCAAGGGTTATGTATTCAAGGGGGGCTGCTATATATTATCAAAAGAAGTGTTGTGGTATACAAAGTAGTTTGTTGTCTTTTGATAACTCTGTCTTGGTCTCACTGGCCATGATTTTTATAAGGGATTTCAGAAGTTCTATTCATGAGTATTTATCATGAGTATTTATTTATAAATTATCACTAATTTATAAATACTTGTTTAAAAAAATACTTGTTTTATGTCATTTTATGTAGTATGTAGTACCTACTAGAGAAAAATTATAATTATACTCAAACAAATATCAAAGATTTAAGGAACATTTTTTCAGTGTGATTTCTTCACAGAAAAGTCTCAGAAATATACTTTTAGATAGAAGTCTTCTGCAGACAGAAGGAACTAGGACTTTCTGTGCAAAGGGAAGAGTTTGATCTCAGGTGCTTCACAAGAGCACTGGAAGAGGAACTGTGAGCGGAAAAGACAAACCCTCCAGTCAGACTTGCACCAAGATGGGATTACATATTCCTCTGCATTTGCAGCAGCTAGAGCATGCAGGCATTCCAAAGATGGACAGGAAGTCAAACAGCATCTGTATGAGTGAACTGAGGGTACAGATATTCTTTGTGTGTGACACAGGGTTTCTAACTCCTGTGATTTAGAAGAACCACTCAGTGCTGGCAGCTAGCTAGTGCTGTGGAGGCTTGTGTTCCTCCCTTGCTGCAGCTTGTGCCTTTACCCTGTGCTATCCCTGTTTGTTTCCAGAGCATCAGGGGTGTTAGCACAGCCTGTGGCAGAATTCCCACTATTTTCATTTTGATTGTCATGACATCAAAAGTGATGAAGCATACCTGCTCACTAGGCCTTCATATATGCACAGCCTTTCATTAAAAGAAAAACTGTCCTACTAATTTGTCTATCATTACATTGGATGAATATGTAAAGAGGAGTAAATAATACATGAGATATGCCACATAACTTTAAAGAGCAGTGCATTCAAATTACAGTTAAGGGTAAGGTAGCAGACCAAATGCTCCGTGCAGTGTGTCTGGATGAATGAAACACACACCTCATGCAAATTCAGGAATTTATTGTTAGTCCAATTAAAGTATTACAAATCTAACCAAAATTTCTATTACCAATCTAGGAACAGACAGTTGAAATTAGCCAATTGCAACAATTTCTCATTTAAAATACAGCTGTTGAACACAGATTTCCTAGCCTCTTTTACACACACCTCTATTAGTCTGGGTCAGTATATAGATGGAGTTACTGTTAAGAAGAATATAATGGAGGAATGTGGCTGTACTCTGGATCCAGCATCTGAAGTGCTTCACTGACAGGAAAATGGTGGTTAGAGTAGGACTTCTTCCTCATTATTTCTGGTTTCACTTGGTGTTATATTTATGTGTTTCTAACTAACTTACTTGCGCTTTCTTCAATGGTCTGCAAATTCTGTGTTATCATTGGGGTATAGTGTGTTTTCCATTACTTAGATACTGTTTTCCATACTTAGATACTTTTGCTGCCTTTGTTTCCTCTACATCCAGTACTACCCTGGTCTGCAGCCCTAAGAGTTCTGATGCCTTCCTGCTCTTTCACTTTTAAGGCCCATTCTGCATCTTGTGCTTGAATTTTTGGAGAGCACTGCTTTTCTTCAAAAGCCTGGAGCTGTTCTTTCCCAGTAATGTAGCATTATATTACACAATCCAGTGAAGCACACAGCCTCATTCAAGAGTAACTCAAGGGTTCATGCCACAAAGAGGAATGCTCTATGGGCACATCTATTTGTTTACTGATATGTTTTGGTAACTACTTGTTATTAAAACCTATTACTTATGGCAGTATCATTGTTATGGAAATTGCTTTATCAGAGGAGGGATTTCAGTCACTAGAAATGGACTAGCAATTTAAAAAAGTTTACAGTGTGTTACTTTTGGTGTTTATAACTTGTCAGTATGAGTTAGTAGCTTCTGGAGCTGAAAGCAGGTTTGAACAGCTGAACTCAAATCCTTAGTGCACTTTGCACACTGTCAAAACTGTGTAGGATTAACTGTGGAGTAATTCTGTTTGAGTGCATTGCATGTGAAAAATTCATTGGTAGGTAGGACTGGGATGCTGTTTCTAACCCAATGATTGCAGCTTGTTGTTATTATAACCATGATTTAAGTCTAGAGACAAAGTTAACAGTTGTTTCAATCCATTTATGTTTTGCATAGGTATTTACACCACCTTAAGCAGGTTGGCAACAGAATGAGGGCAGACCAACATGCTGATTACCAAGCCCTCTCCCATTCAGGATCAGACATTTTGACAGTCAAATATTTAAAATATTATTTTGAATTCCTTAGTGAAATCTGTGGACTGGCTACATTAGAATAAATACCTATAAAAATAAAATTCTGGAAGGGAGTAAAACTTCTTGCAGAAAAGAAAGAGAACTGGGAAAAAAGCTTCCAAAAGCTGCATTGGTGGAAGGTCTTCAAGGTAATGGAGTTTGAGCTGATTTTTCAAAAGGGTATTTGAATAAATCTGGCACGGAGTTCAAAAGGATTTAATTAAAGATCTAAAGGAATTAAAAGGTACTAAAACTTATAGCAATTGATGGAAAAATAGTGTCATCAAGACCTGGGGGCAGAACACTCCCTTGGTATTCCGAGAAATTACCTCCAAAAAATCAACCCTTCTTGAGACCTTCAGGTACCAATCATCATTTCTCTTAGACCAGCAACCAAATATTCAGGGAGCTATTCAAACCTAAAATTCTGATTGAGAACCACATTGCAAATTGATCATTAAACCAACATACCTCATCTCCTACCTCCTGCAGTTCTTTGTTGAACAAGTACTAAGTGCTCTTTGCTTTCAACTTGTCTGTTTGACAAATGCAACCATGGTAAATCCAAAGCAACTGCACTTAACCTCTGCTTTGCTTGGAATTTTTCACAATTTTTTCCAGACTTGCTGAAGACATGGTGTACTTATAAAACCTGGTGTAGTTATAAACTACCAGGGTGAAGTAGGTAAAGTATTCTATGAGCAGCTGGCTGACGTTTCATGATTGATAGCCCTTGTTCTTGTGGGAGACTTTAACATGCTGGATGTCTTCTGGAAACTCAACACAGAGGAGAGGATGCAGCCTAGGAGGTTCCTGCAGTGTGTGGAAGGTAATTTCCTGAAACAGCTGGTAAGCGAACCTATTGCGGAGGGATCCCATTAGACCTCCTGTTCAGAAGAAGAGAAGGGCTGGTGGGAGATGTGGTGGTTGGGGGCTGTACTGGACACAGTGACCATGAAATGAGAGAGTTCTCAATTCCTGTTGAAGTAAGAAAAGTGGTCAGCAAAACCTCTGCACTGGACTTCCACAGGGTGGTCATTGGTGCGTTCAGGACTCTGGTTCAGAGAGTCCCTTGGGAAACAGACCTTAACAACAAAGAGATCCAGGAAGGTGGCACATACTTTCTAAAGTAAATCTTAAAGGTGCAGGAGCCGGCTGTCCCTATGTGCCGAAACACAAATCATCATGGAAGAAGACTGGCCTGGTTGAACAGAGGGAAGTTGCTGTAACTCAAGGGAAAAAAAGAGAATTTACAACCTTTGGAAGAAGGGGCAGGCAACCCAGGAAGAGTACAAGGATGTTGCTAGGTCATGCAGAGAGAAAATTAGAAAAGTGAAAGCTCAACTCGAACTCAATCTGGCTAGAGCTGTGAAAGATAATAAAAAATGGTTTTATGAATATATTAATGACAAAAGAAGAGAAAAGGAATATCTACATCTTTTTATAGGATGTGGAGGGCAACGTTGTCACCAAGGATGAGGAAAAGGCATGAGGTACTTAGGTACTCCACACTTATCACCAAGGATGAGGTCCTTAATGCCTCCTTTACCTCAGTCTTTAACAGAAAGGCCAGCTATCCTCAGGACAGCCACACTTCTCAGTTGGTACACCAGGACAAGAATCTTCTGCAACCCAGGAGGAAGTAGTTAGTGACCTGTTCTACTCAGACACAAATCTATGGGGCTGCATGGAATTCACCTGTGGGTACTGAGGGCACTGGCAATATAATTTTCTCCCACTCTATAGGAAAATTACTGTTAAAAGCCACCACCACAATTTACAATGTGAGAGTAGGGCTTATGTGTATAGTAGTTACTTTACTTTTTCAAACCCATTCATTTCAGAAACACTCCAGCAATGCAGTCATGACTCTGTACTTACAGCTGAGAGAACAGGACCACTGCAACAGAGTGCTAAGGCATATGTGTTGATAAAGTATTGTGGTAGCTGGAAAAATTTACAATAATACATCCATTTAATTTTAGATTAGCACTTGGTTGCTGAAACAATTTAGCCTGTTCCTAGGAGCATCTTTCAATTTGTAGACATTGATATCACAGAGGTCAAGTTGTGCTGGCATGAAGATAATCCATAACTTGGATTTAAGCACTTTGCTTTCCAAACACACATACCAGTAAATCATACAGATGACTTTTAAAAATGTTACTTTTTTTCCCCCTAGGTACAGATTAAAAGAACAAGATTGTTTCAGTATAGTGATTTTTTTTTACCAGACTCCTTCTCCAAGGAAAATTTGACATTATAGCAGGGAGCATTCTTACAGGATAAAAGCCTAATGTGCTGCCTTGAAACACCTCTAAACAAAAACAAAAACAAAAACAAAAAAAAACGAAAACAAAAGCCATTAACAAATGTAAGGTAAGATGATATTAAGTACATCTAATAACACATCCTGCCATTTTATGTTATCCAAACTCTATTTAGATGCAATTTAATCTTTGGATTTATTTTCAATACATTCTTAATCATCAATGTCTTGAAAAGAATTATTAACTCATCTGTCCTCAACAGATGCAGTGTGTAAGGTCACAAGTTGTCACAAGTCTTGAAGAGTTGTATACTTGTGAATAGGAAGCTTATTTTGAGTCCAAACAAGAAATAGGTGCTCCTGGCTAACACATTCACGTAAGGTTCCAGCCAGAATACTTGCTGCTAGCAAAAGTCTTCATCATCCTGAAAATGCAAGTTGCTTTCCTTCTTAAAGACAGTTAGTATTTACTCAGCATGACAGAATTGTTCTGAGATACCAAATTTGACTGGGGACTACACCCCTGCTATTGAAGAGTATTTTGCATTTGCTGTAGGCTCTGGCAATCCCTGGTTTTTGTACAGCTATGATTCACTTTATCTGGGCTTACACACAGACTACTGCTTGGCACAATATGACTGTGACCCAAAGCCAAGAGGTAGCAGGAATATGTCTTTTCCATTGGTGCAACATTCATGCCTTGGTTCTGGCCAGGATGGGGTTAATTTTTTGCAGTAGCTAGGAGAGAGTATGGCCAGGGCTCTGATGTATTTGATCCCACATCACCTTGCTGCCCCAGGGGAAGGGGATCCTCTATTTGAGTAAACAGTGTGGCCAATGGAGTGGTCTGGTATTTGTTTATTGTTGGGAGCTTTCCATGCAAATTGTTTATTTTTCTTACACCTTTTGTTATTGTTATTGCTATTGTTATTGTTGCTGTTACTGTTTGCCTTCTCATTGCTCTTTCCAGTAAATTGTTCTTATCTCAACCCATGATGGGGGTGGGAAGGGAAGCAGTATGTGGATTCAGTGAGAATGCTGGGTTAGAGAATACCATTCCTAAGCAACAATCATTTATTACAAGGGGCAGATCCCATTTTGTTGTAAACCCAGTGTGTGGAGCTACAACAAAGATGAGTCTCCCATTCTTGCTACAATTTCCCAAGAGAGCATAGTTGGACTTCAGGTTATGCTCACAACCAGGCTATAAATGTCAAAACCTGGAGGCAGGACTTTATCAGATGACAACGTAATAATCTGCTGGAAGCAATTTGTGGAACTAGCAAAGCCAAGCAAGGTTCAGGATTGACATAGGCTCTGCAGAACAACAACGCTGAAAACAGTGACTGCCTTTATATCTTACTTTCTTTTTTTGGTTTTTTTTCATAGGATTTTCCATTCAAACCCTACAATTTTGACTAAGTGGACTTTGTGCAACTAGCTCACAAATTTAATGAGGTTGTTTAAGAAATTATACAAAGTCTTTGATACTACAGTGGCTACTTTGAGAAATATCTGGGGTGAAAAAGATTTAAGATGGAAAAATAGAAGTAGGGATATAGTCCTCTGATAATAATCTTTTCATAGTAGAAACAGTGTGATGCAGGAAGGAAAAGCTGCAAATTCTGCTGTAAATAGGCATCCAGATTCTTGTATTCATCTGGAAGGAAATAGGAACTGTCATAGAATATTATGAGTTGGAAGGGACCCACAAGGATCATCGAGTCCAGCTGGCCCTACAGAGGGCATCCCCAAAAGTTACACCCTGTGCCTGAGAGCATTCACTCACCAAACGCTTCTTGAACTCTGTCAGGCTGGTGTTGTAACCACTTCCCTGGGGAGCCCGTTCCAGAGCCCAGCCAGCCTCTGGGTGAAGAACCTTTTCCTTTTATCTAAGTTAATTCTCCCCTGACTCAGCTTCAGGCCATTCCCTTGGGTCCTGTCACTGGTCACCACAGAGAAGAGATCGGTGCCTGCCCTTCCTCTTCCCCTTGTGAGGAAGCTGTAGATTGCAATGAGGTTTCCCCTTCTCTTCTGCAGGCTGAACAGACCAAGTGACCTCAGCCACTTGTCATACAGATTCCCCTCCAGACCTTTCATCAACCTCATGGCCACGTTTTGATGCTCTCTAACAGCTTTATGTCTTTTTTACATTGTGGTGCCCAACACTGCATGCTATGATAAAGATATATGGAGGATAGATAATGGAAATTCCTCAGCTCTGGGACACTGGCAAACTGCACAAATGGCAGCTTCTGCTTGACACCTGTCATAAGCCTGTGGCACACTGAGACTGGCAGCTATTAACATACTACAGCCTTTGCAATATTTCCTAAAAGGTAAAGGTGAGTCTCTGAGTGGACAACATTTTTCCAGGAGCTAATGAGAATTTAGCGGAAAAAAAAAAGATTAGTACTTTAGAATAAATAAAGAAGATATGAAACAAAATAGATGAGAAAATTAAATTACATTTTATTTTAATAAATCAGACTAAATAAAGCTGTTTTACATGGCTAATACAGTGTGATCACTGAGGTGAATCTTCAAAAAACTTGCAGTGCTTTTAACAGCTATTAGGGAAATCAAAGACTGACATACAGGATATCATTTGCAACATAGCTGAAGCAGAGGATAAGTATCACCAATCTTGTCAGTGGTATTATTTTAGGAGATACTTTCAAGAGAATGGTTGATTTACTCCAGAGAAGGATCATTCTTAAGAATAGTCATCAATGATGCAAATCAAAGCAGCTATTTCATCAGTCTCCAGTCAAAAGGGTGAATTGGTATTGATAATCATAACTGAAAATGGCCTTCCTGAGAGCTATGAAAAAAACCACAGGATAATGTGTCCACTTTCAAAAATACTTGATTTCATTGTTATTCACTAGAATTATCTCTGCACAGCAACATTTTTTTTTGTCCTGCTAGAATGATGAATGTTCCTTATATACTAATGCTAGAATATGCAAGTCAGTGATTAAAGACAACCACAGAAAAAAGAGTGTCTAGGAGCAACAGACCGAAGACTAAGGGTCTTCTAGCCCTATTTTCTGGTATTTTTTGAGAGGGAAAATTATTCTTTTCTGGGATATGTTTAAAAAATATAAAAATCAAAGCACTTTCATCATACTGATGACACAATGAAGTAGTTTTGAAAACCTACCATGAAATATGTATTTAAAATATTGGCAGACTTCTGCATTATGACACAGTGAAAGATACATATGTTCTTTAACCTCCATGCTATCCCAATGTTTGATATTATCCACAAGTGATTTTTGATAATCAACAGTATTTACCTTACACAATCTAACGAGGACCTGTCATAATAGATCACTTTTCTCTCAATAATTAAACTAGAGAGGAATGCTGGTTTTACATGATGTATTCTAACACAATCCTACAAAAGTAAATAAATCTATTGACCTGACAGCTGAGTTTACACCAAGGTATATTGTAGGGCAGTTCTATCTGATGATATAGTGAATATTCAATAATAATTAAAATAATTTGAAGCTCAGCTAGATCTCTGCTTATTTCTCTTGTAAGCACAGGAGATATTTATGACTGTGATGTATTTAATTGGGTTATTAAACATTTGCTTCATAAAGTGTAGTATAGTAACCAATAACTGGAAGGTGGAAAAGGAATCTTAAGAAAAATGGTGATGCAAAAGGATAAATTTAGTGAAACTTTAGAGAATGTAAAAGGAAGTAAAATACAATCTAATATACCCAAAAGCAATCTCTAAATATATGAGACTTTTGTTACAATTGAGAGACCTAGAGGTCAATTAATAGCAATTGTAGAAGTTCAGCAAGTGACATAATATATTGCAGGCAGAGTGTTAATGTTCTGGACAGAATTATTTTACTCTTCCTTTAGATTTGCTAGTGGATACTGTTACCAAGAGTTTAAATTGTCATTCTGGAGAAAATGTTTTCCAATTATGAGACAGACCAGCCTTCTGAAGAGACCTTTTTATCTCTTGTGCTTTGCAGATTAAAAAACTTCTTATACTCTAAGGAGGATTACTCAGGATAGAGTCTACTGAAAAGCCACTTTCAACTTTTGACAAAGGCTGGACCAAGTATCAACTGAATCTTTTTGAAACTGGAAAGAGTACAGACCACAGTCTTTGCCTGCCCCATTATTTTTCATTTTCACATGTCTTTGTCTGCCTGATCTGGCTGGAACAGTAAGTGCTCACAGTAGTCAGGTAGAACAGCTGCCCTGTTAGCCTCTAACAAAATAAGACCAGACAGATAATCAAATAGTATTCTCCCGAGAGCATTCTATAAGCCGTGAAATTATTCTTATTCTTAACCATTTGAAGGGAATTTTTGTCTTAACTGGAGACAAGAGAAATCAGCAAAAAGAAAAGATTTCTTTGCTATGGGATTTCAAAGTATGGGTGAACATACATCAAACACACGCTGGCATGCTGTTTTGCCATGATTCATGGCAAAATAATTCACTGTGGCTTTGGCTACATTGGCAAATACTGGAGTGAAATAGAAGCAGATCTTCAGAGACAATCCACTGGTACTGAGAACCCAGCAGCCACAGTGAGTGTGGTTTGGAGGGGATTTACTTTAGACTAGCACCAATCTAGTTCCATAGACAGAAGACCTATTAGTGCTGGAGCACAGTACATTCCAGCAGTCCTGGAAAGCACATTCAGAAAGATGCTGCAATCCCCTTCATGTACCTCATGGCCCCCTTTCAAATTGACCTCTCCTCATTAGCATCACAGTGCAAATATAAACCATGTACTCCTTGCATATTTGTGCCACTGGGGTTCCCTGGGTGGAACTGTGTCACTTCCTTGACAGGCAAAAAGAGAGCACAGACTGGAGAAGAGTTTGAACAGTGCTCCTGCACATGACTTTGGGATTATCCAGGCTGGATTTAACTTTCTAAATGAACTAGAGTGCACCTTGGTGTACAAGTCCCCTGTAAGACTCCTTGCCTTGTCTGCAGCATATGTGTGCCTCACACTTGGAAGTACCCCTCTTCCCACTGGTCACCATATTCCCTATCAAAGTCAGCTGCCTTCAAGGATGTGTCTTGACAGATGGCAAATCCAGGCTCCTGAGAAATCCAGGGTCCTAGTCTCTGTTTACTGGGAAATTGTTTGATAGATGAGGGAGAAGCAAAGTTAAAACTGTGCTCTTAGGGTGAAGAAGAGTTAAGGATTGTGGACTTCTGCCTTGTAAGACAGGAAAGATCAAAAAGTATTTATTTGCTGTTTGCTGGCTTGCATTGAAAATACTTGAAGGTCTAGTGAAAGGCAATGACAATAGTAATAGACCAAGGGAATGTTTGTAGTTTGAAGTTATCTTTCTGTACCTAAGCACTCCAGCCTAGTTACCACAGGTCCGTTTACACTTCAATTTTTTTTTCATTTCATCTTAAGTGGAGAGGAAGTGTAACATGCTAAATGTAAAGGAATATTATCTTATATGCTGCAACACTTCCCCTTCCCCTGGATGCAAAGATAGGTGCTGTCTTCTTTCTTCATCAGCTTTTCTCTACTTGAAATTACTTCCCTTGCTTAATTTTTAAGTGCAACTGAAGATGTGTGCGTGTTAGTAATCATTTTAATTAGTAATGTGAGTGAGCAGTTAAATCAATGTATCAGATATGAAATCCTAATTAAAATAGTATTTAGTTATGAAAAGTGAGAATTTTATAATTTATTTTCTATTAAGATGTTGACTGTTTCACTGAAAGCAATTATTTTGTGGTTCAAAACACAATATACAAGCTGCACTGAAGTTACATTTCGGCATCTTTCTCTTCTCCTCCTGTGGATATCCACCACCAAGTTTAAAGGCCTCTTTTAAAAAGGTCAGTACCAAACTGTTTTCATTAGTTGTCTTTATTTTTGAGATGTTTTTTACATTTATTGTAGCACTAGGCTACTATGCTGTTTAAGATAACTTTTTAAATTTATGTTGGAGTAAACATTCAGGTAGGATTAACGATGATGATGCATATTTAAAACCACATTTTCTGAACTTCCCTAAGAAGAATGGAACTGTTTTCATTTGGGTTGCAGGTTTTAAATACCATGCATGTGACTCTGTTCTTATGTTTGTGCTTACACAAATGACATGTGTGTGCTTTTTGAAATTGTCCCTGCCCATGACAGGGAGATTGGACTAGATTACCTTTAAAGGTCTCTTCCAACCTAAAGTATTCTCTGATTCTAGAAATCGAAGGTGTGAGGTGCACACAGGAAATTGTTTCATGAATACACAGTTAAGGTCTACATATGCAATTTCATCAAAATATTTTTATGTAAACCTACCCTTTTGAAGACACGAGTGCTCCTTGAGCCCTTGCTGTTCTATGTGCTTTTTTTTTTTTTTAGTGAAGGACAGAACACCATAATAATTTGTTCTTCCATCTCCACATGCTTGATAACTTTGCTCTCAGCAGGGTAAGTGCTCCTCACAGAATCACATGGGAGCAATTAACTTCCCTCAAGCACAGTGAATGAAGATAGGCCATCCACCAAGTCTAGGTTTTCAAAGCTCTTATGCACTCAAAATGGTATGCCGGCATACAAATCTGGCATCAATTCTCATATGCTCCTGTCAGGGAAGTAGCTATATCCAAGAGAAATGCAGCAGATGTGGGATGTCAGCTATGTAAAATTACATGGGAGTGTTTTTAAGTTCCTCTCTGGTCCTGAGCAATTGAATTGTGAAGAATCAAAATGCCCTTCAATACTAAGTGTGAAGCCTCCCAGGTGAAAAATACAGTGATATTTGCTGTTTATATAATAACGTGGCAGATTTTTTTCCTCCTCCTTCTATTTGGACTTCAGCTTTAATAATGACAATTCTTTCTCATGTCCTTTTAGATGAATCACAAATTGTAGGTACCTTGTGGTTGAATAGGTGGCTTCCAGACTGGAAATCAAGAGCTTGTGCTAAGTGCATTTGCTCCTTTTATAGTGCATGAGGTTAGGTGCATTACTATGGAATCCAAATAAATAATTACACTATTAAGAAATTAGGGAACTGGTGATCTAGCCTGGCTGTGTTTTAGAGGTCCTTATTATCCTATCTTGCACTCCTTAAATCTGAAGAGTAGAGGAAGTGTTCCAGTGAGCTTGGGCAGAGTTTAGGTGCTGAGCTGCTCAAATTAGTGCTCCTCCTGTTTGTATGGGTATTCTTCTACAGTCCTGGAGAAATTTCAGTTAATTCTGAATATGTGTCTTCTCTGGATTTTCCACTACTAGGCAGCAGCAGAGCTGACAGCTCAGATGTGATTTTACATTTAGGGACTTACAATCTTTACCAAATTCAACCCATGAAGTATTTTTCTTTTTCCATTTGTCAGCACATTATCACTTCCCATTTTAAAACTGATATTCTACACTGTGATGATTTAACAATATATTCACATTTTTTTCTATAGACTTCATCAAACTGAAACTTTCATCTGCAACTTTTTGTATTTCTTCTCTTTGAAACCATTAGTTCTACCATTAGTAGTCTCAAGCAGTTTCTGAAAGACGGCCTTACCTTCCTATTGACCCCAAAACTATGCATCTTCTTTAACAAATTGCTGATAGACCTAAAATGGTTTTGAAAGACAGTGAATGATGAAGCTCTGTTCTTCTACTGATAGACTCATTAAATATGACTGAAGAAGATAGAGACATGGTTTTCCATTGCAGAAGCCATTCTGGTTTGTTCTTCCTTAGTAACAGTAGTGATGTGAATCCTACAGTTTTGCTTAACTTTGGTTAATTTGATGTTTCTGAAATGATACCTGGCAGGTCTGAAGTGACATGATTAACTTGTTTCTTCACCTTGGTAGACTTTTTTTTTAAAGATGGCCTTCTTACTTCCAGCATCAGAAGGTGTTTTTAACTGAGAATTTAAATACTGTTGTTAGGTTAGCTGTGCCACTACCAAGCAGAGGAGAAATATCTGCAGGCCTTAGTAACTAACTCACTGTCTTTTAGTGTATTGTCCTGTATAAAGTCTCCTTCTTTTGACACCCGACTAGGTGATTTCCCCAGCTTTTCTTTGAACTCTTTTCTATTGTGCAGCTTTAAAATTAATTTATTGATTCTTTTCTTTTCCTTAGGAATACAGACAATCTGAGTTGATTTCTTTCCCTTCATGTTTTCTTCTGATGGTGATTTTTTTTCTATTTTCTGTTCCCTGTTAGCTTTTCAAAACTTTTATATCTATTTCTTATCTAGTATTTTACTTAATTATGGAATAATTTCTTCTCTAGTTTTTAGAGGGATGGATTTCTATTGTTTACATGCAAGTACAAGAAAAATTCAGATTTAGGACTACCTGAAACCAGCTTGTCCAGATGTCATCCTTAGTTTTGTATCATTTGAGAAATATCATTGGCACTGCTTTTATTTTAATTTTTTTTAACACTACCTCTAGTAGAGGTAGAACTTAGTGTTCTCAACCCTGAAATCAAATGAAAAATTCCATTTTCGCACTATTCATGCTACATGTTATTTTAGGTGTAATCTTCCACCTCTTTCACTGTTAGTAATCTGCTGGATCTACACAGCAGTGAAATTAAGTTTTTAAGTAGATGCTCCAAACTGCTCATGTAGAAAGAAGATGTCTTGCAAACCTGTAAGCATGTTTAAACTTCTTATATCAAATTTTTGCAGTAGTTACTTTAACTGCGTATCTTTCTCACAGGGTGGAATTTTATAGACTGGTAAAGAGCTTTAATGATTCCACAAACATCAGAATGCAAAGACATAAGCATTCATTGTGTATTTTGCAAAATGCCATCAATTTAACAGATAAATTTATAATAAACCTAAGGACCATGGCCATTTTCAGGGCAGAGGAACTTCCCAGAGAGAAAGAGATTTGGGGGTGGGCTGTGCTCATTGTCTTGCTGAGAGGGACAGCAATCCTGCTTTTTGGAGCTAGTGCCACCAGCTGCAGTAGAGGAGCTGCTTCTGCACTTACTCTGTAATAAATGCATACGCTCTGAGCTCATGCCTTTGCCATCATGCTAGGTGCTGCCTGCTATGTTAATCCACCAGTAAAGAGACCTCAGGTCATGCAATAATATGTGCCTTTACCATCTGCCAGTACCCCCAGGACTGGCTACTAATTTTCAAGTTGTTGAATTTTCATTTAATGTACTGCAGCTCTCTGAAGTATGGTGAGCTTCTTTAACCATTAAAGCAGTAAGCTGTATATATGAAATAATCAGATGATGATGTGTAAAGAAGACAAAACACTGCTTTTCATCGGAATAACCACTGGATGGTGGATTATTTACATTTCTGTACAGTGACAACTTGACTCGAAGGAGGATGATGATGATCACTGTAAAATGGTTTACTACTTCCACTGAGAACTCGATGCACAGGTTACTCCGTAAGTGCCCTAACAGAGAGATGTGAGCAAGGGCATCGCCGGGGCCAGGGATTTGGGTTGGTGACCGCTTGAAGCCGAGAGAAGAAATGCGCGTTATCTCAGCGCTAGTCCCGCCCGGACGTGCCCACTCGCCCCTACTGCCGGTCAAAGCCTGCGAGCGTGGAACCAGTGGCCTCCGCCGCGGCCGCGGTGCTTTTCTGCCTCGGGTCCGGGGTGTGAGTGTGCGGGCTTGCTGGGGGGAATGTCTGGCTGCTTTCCTGCCTACGTCTCCGGAGAGAGACCGGGAGGAGGGAGCAGCCGAGAGAAAACAAGAGGGAAAAAAGAAGGGAAAAAACCCTACCCTTGCGTTTTGCATGCCCTGGCGAATTTCACAGCGCAGCATCGCGCATCGGCCGCCTCCCGCCCGTCCCCCCCGGGGCGCTCCGCGGTCGCGCAGAGCCGCCTGCAGCCGCCGAGCCTGCGCCGCTCGCGTCTCGGCGGCGCGCAATTCCCGCGGCCGCCCTTGCGCGCCCAGCGTGCCGCCTGCCTCCAGCACGGCTTTAAGGACTGCGGCTGGAGGGGTGTGCTCCCTCTCCTGGGCACGAACGGGGGGATGGCGGATGCCCCCTTCCCCGCGGCTAGGCCCCCCCCCCCCCCCAAAAAAAAATCTCGATCGTGCCAGACGTAGAGACGCGCAGTCGCCGCGGGTATCCGTGCACATCCCCGGCGCTTCTGCTCCCTGCTGCGGGTCTCCGCTTGGCAGGGAGGACAGGACCGGTTGCTTCTCTGAGAGTCGCTCTCTGAGTAGCTTCAAAAATAGAAATATTTAAATGTATATGTATAGCTTTAAACATGTATTTAACATTTTATACATTTTGTCTATTTATATTTACATGTATATGTGTATATGTAAGGTCTATTTCATTTTCCTATTTGAAGAAAAATACCAAATCAATGCCACCCTTTCTCCCAGGCATGTTTCCCTTCTAGTAAAGGAGGCTCCACCTCTGCTAGGGATTGATTCGTCCAGCAGTTTTTAGGATAATTTATGAAGCAACCTGATGAGCCTATTGGGCGAGTTGCTCGGTCCTTGCAGAGTGGGTTTCTACCTGTTTGGGTGTTTTATTTTTTTTTTCCCCCTTCCCCTCCCCTCCCCTCCCCTCCCTCTCCCTGCCGTGTGCCGGGGGGTGGTGGGATCGGTAGGGTCGCAATTTCCCAGCCTCTCCGGAGAAAACTCGGGCAAGGGAGAGCGCCTTCATGGATGCATGGGGGGGGCCCGCGCCCCGCTGGATCCGCCGCCGCGGGGCCCGGCTGCTGCTGCTGCTGCTGACCGTGCGCCTGGGGAGCGGGTGAGTACGGCGGGGACCCGCACCTGCCCCGCCGGGACTCGCTACCTGCCAATCGCGCCCCAGGCTGAGATCGGGGGCTCCGGGCGGGGACAGGGGCAGGGGCAGGGGCAGGGGCAGGACCAGAGGCAGGGGCAGGGGAGGCGGCCGTGTTGCGCCGCTAAACTTCAACCAAAATAGGTGTCGATGCTGCCGCTGTGGCTCCCGCGCGCGGCTGCGGCGGGAGCCGGCGCCGGCAAAGTAAAACTTCTGCCGCATCCCACTTGTTCGCCGGGCGGGTTGGTGAGTCCAGGCTCGGCCCTGTGCTGGGGAAAGTCCCCCCATGCCGAGGGCGGCCCGGCACACCGAGCTCCCCGCGCGGTACCGCCCGTCCGCGCCGGCGGCTGCGGGGAGAGGGGGCAGGAGCGCGGCTGGCGCTGCCGCTCCTGCAGCTGCTGGTGCGGGGCACCGATCGCGGCAGTGGGACCTGTGCGGGGGCTTCCCGCACGGCACCGGCTCCTGCCGCTGCAGCGCTCGGGAGAGGGATCGGGCTCACGCGTGGGATGGAGCAGGGCAGCTGCTCAAGTCCCAGAAGTTGGAAACGTGCGTTTTAAGGGGGAGTTAGAAAATGGAGCTGGAGATCTCTGAAGAAACAACAGTTTGGTACAGCTGTGTGCATGTGTTATTAGTGCCCATAACAGCGAAAAGCAATGTGAAAATTCATTAATTCCATTAATGATGCAGAGCTAATGTGAACCATTCCACAGGTTACGCTCAGAAAAATCACAAAGCAGCGCTTCAGGTATAAATAAAGGGTATTTGACTGTTGCTCAGTGTGTGTTTCTTTTAAATGAAAGACAAAGTTATCATTCTAGAGGATATAAAAATGTGTAGTGTAAAGGCTGGCAAAAGAAAAAAAAAAAAAGAAAAGAAAGGGAAAAAAATCTATTAAACAATTAAACATTTTTTAAAGTCCATCATACTCTTGACCCCTTCCCTACACTGAATGATGTGTGAAGTACGTTGATCTCATCACATCTCTCATCTTCAGAAGGCTGCTGTGTTATCCTAGTAGAAAAGAACACTGATTATACTTTTCTTAACCTGTGTCTTTTAAAACCTTGATAAATTATGGAAATGTTTTTCAAAGGCATTGATGAAAATGATACCAGTGCAGCTGTGCATCTTCAGAATGTTTCTTAATGATCATAGTGTACCTCAGGTGTGAAAGAAATTATCAAGTGGTTTGAGAGAAAAGAATATGCATGCTAATTTATCAGTTCAAAGACCTAGTTACAAAGGAGGAGAACTAGATAAAAAAATGCTTTATTTTGCTTTGCTAGTCAGACTGTGGTTGGGATTATAAAACTAGCTGTAGATTGCTATGGATGCATCTCATTAACATTATCATTTATAAATAAGTTGATAAGAAGTGAGAAAAAGAGGTAACTTACATGCATTGTTTTGTTCTGTGTTCCAGGACATCTCAGATAAAAGAGAACCTTTGGTATGAATATCCATGTATCTGAATCAACTGTTTTCAGCCTTGACTTTTTTTTCAGAGGCTACATGGGAAAATGGTGTTTGAAAGATTTCCCCCCTCTCCTTTTTTTTATTTTTCCTTTTAAGTGACCTCAAATGGACATTTGTTGCAGATCATGATTCTCTGGTATGTAGTGCATTGCAATTCATGGGTGTTTGCGGGGATTTTAGGACCTCTGGCACTCTTTAAAGTCTGCTGCAAAGTAGGATGGAAATACTACTTTTCTTCTTCTTTGGATGCCTCTCTATAGTTTCAGCCCAAGACTTTCCTCGAAACTCAAACTAAAACACAGGAGTACTGCTTTTTCTCAAGAGTAGACCAGGCTGCACCAACTCTGCCAGTTTTTCTAAAACTATCTTGCAGGACCCAGTCGGCCATTTCAACACATATTTTTAAAAGGATGCAAATTGCATCATTTTTAGTATGCATGTATACACAAAGTACTTTGTGCTGAGTATGAATAAAGTTGCTTCAGCTGTAACAAATGGAGCTAAAGCCTAAGCAAGGGCACTGGAAGTTGAGCCCAACCAAGAGTTTATTCTTTTAAGATATCGCCCCAAAAGCTGTTCCATGACATTGCATCAAACTTCCGACACCAAAGTGTGGGAACTCTTTCCCATAAAGCAGTAGTTTACTTACAGTTCTTCACCTTCAGCACTAACAGATCAGAATGGCCAGTGCACTTGATTTCATTTCATGGGTCAGTATTTTGAAGGACTACTTTTGTCAATCGCAGATATCTCTTCTGTAGCAGAAATTGGGCTGTGAGCCTTTCTACAGGATGTGTGCAGGGAAAGTACTTACCCAGCAGTCACTGCAGTCCTAAATGTTTGGCAAACCCATTATTCTTGTTGAATTCAAATAAACAGATAATTGATAGGCAGAGCATAAGAACTGACAATATAATTAATGCTATTTTCTTAGTTCCACCCATACAGGTACACCATAACTGTAACATTTCTTCTAATTTATACTTCTTTAAAGGGTATGTGCTGGTCAGCATGCCTAAAAGTATATTTTAAGCTGAACTTAATTTTGGCCATATGTTTCCTTTTGTTTTGTAATCTGATGTTTTAAAAGCAATTATAAATGCTCTATTGAAATGCAACTGTCAGCAGGTACAAATGTCAACTGATATTTTCTTTTCAAAGTATCTGTTAGGAAAATATATAATACAGCCTACATTTTCTTCTCATATAAATTTCTGGATCAGAGTTAAGCCTGTCATAACAATGTTGGTTTCTTAGTGCTTGATAATAGTGATTTACTGTTTCATTTGAACATCTGTGATGTTCATTATTATCCTCACTCTTATGTGCTTTCTTCTTGGTGTGACAACAAAGAACTTCTTATTCAGCAGTCCCAGTGGTTTAAAATACAGTTTATTTTATTGAAAGTTTTTTAATATTTTCTTTTGTTGGTATAAAGTTTAAAGAGACTTAAATATTGAGAAATACTTATATTCTTTGCACATAATCTTCTTACAGCAGTTTCAAGGAAACCTTCAAACTGTCAATCTGTTAAATAAAGAAAAGGATCTCAGCAAATTGAAACAATTTTTCATTTACTTTTTACTTTCTGTTTGTTAAATATGCCTGATGTTAAAAAAACCCCTTTTCTGCAAATTCAAGCCTTTTTGAGCTGGACAGAAAAATTTACAGGTGAGCACTTGTTGAGCTTGTTCAACTTCTTTTTCTGAATACAGGAGTCTGTCTACAGAGTATATTACAAGGGGAAGAGGTGTTTTTTCTTGGAAGCTCTAGACAAATTGTATTAATCTGGGTCAAACAGAACACCTAATAGGTAGGACCACTTAAGTGGACTAGGTTTATGCACTGTTTGAAAGTGAGTTGCTTTGGTTTGGGTTATCATATATATATAAACTAAGAGTCATATGTGTTGAACTCACAGAAAACCAAAAGTGATCATCTCAAACCCCAATTTTGTAGTACCATTTATGATAGAAGAGAGTAGCACTTTTTGAAATACCCGCATAACTCTTTCTTGCACTGCATTCTAAATTGATCATGTGCATGAGTAAAATAACGATATCATAACTTATTTGGTAAAGAGCAGCAGAGACAAGTAGTAATTATAAATGACTGTAACACACTGACAGGAACCTTTCAAAGGCTGGTGGATGACAATGACACTAACTTTTATTTCTTAACAATTTCTCTGAATAGTAATAATTTGTACCGAGTAATTGACACAGAAGTCCTGATTTTGCATTTTTACACATGCAAACATTATTTAAGACTGAAAATACTGTGTTCAGTGGCCTACAAGCCTATGTTAAAAATTGATTCTATATGTATATAAACCTAAAATGGTAAATAATGGAGCAACACTGAACTAATAGCGGTAACTAGAGAGATTAGGAAGGTCTTCAAGAGTTCATCAGAACAGAACTTATTTCAAAGAACAGAGCAATTTCAGTGATATGGATATGATGGAAATAGTTTCTAAAATATGCTTTAATTGGGGGTTTTCCAGTCAGTAGGATCTGTTGAGATAATCTGGTTTTATATAAGAATACATAAGAGGCTAAACAAAACTGGAGAATTTACCCTGGCATCTCTATGAGGTTTGCTCCTTCAGTTTAACTAAGTCCCTGCATACAGACTTGATGAGGAGGAATCTGATTAAATATTATACAGTATTTCTAGTCTGAGGTTTCTATGGCTTCCAGCCAGTGGATCTCCTGTTCCCAGTGTAACCTGCTAGATCTGTCTCAGCCACTGGATTCCCATGTCCATCTCTTTGTGGGGAAATCCATGTCTTCTTTTATACTTCTGGTTCTGCAGGGTAGCCTCAAGGTATAGACCAATGGCTGCAGCTGCTCTTCAGGAGCAGAGTGTGGTCTACATTTATCTGCTCTTCAACAAGATAACCAGTCATCAGAGCTCCTCCTTGTTCTGATTGCCTCTGCCAAGTTTTGCCCTGATGAGAACTCAGAGCATCTCAAGTGAATCCTGAAAATTCTTAAAGGAATCAACACTTTGGACGGAAAACATCCTGGTGCCTTTCTCTTTCCAGCCGAATCTTTCATAATAGGTTGTAGAAACCTCCTCACCTCTGGGTGACAGGAAGCTCCAGTGCGGTTAGTTTCCAAGCAGTTGCTGCAGGATGAATGATCTAGTCCAAAATGAAAGTTTTATACAAACATGTCACAATTGGAGACACTATGCAGAGTGGAAATTTCCACTGAATTGGATTTACTCATGCTGCAGTCATACAAACTAATATTCGAGGCACATCCTGGTATATGTAGTTTAAGAAAAAACTTGATAGCCACTTAGAGTCTCCTCTCACATAAGTAAACTGAGATACCTACATTTCTTCCGAAAATATTTTAATGATTTGCTTAGCCACTTCTAAGCACTTTCCATTTTCTTGTCTGAAGAAGAGATACAGAATATTGCTTCACTGCTACTTCATACTGCTCAGATACTCTCTCACAGGATTAGCTCCAATACTGTTCAGGTGTAACTCATGTTCTTTTTGCCTTGGTTGTCAAATCCTTTTCTGTGTCACTACATTCATGTCTGGTAAGGTGTGAATGGCTAAGTCTGTGTTTCTAAATTTATATGCAGCAATTTTTCTTTGTTTTAAGGAAGAGAGCGGGACATAGTGGATAGGAAAAATCTGAGGTAGAACGAGATACATCCCCTTTTGATTAAATTATTTGATGTCTCAAATAGATTGTTAGTCCTTTCCTTTAATGTGGTTTTCTTCTAGTTTAAGGCTGTGTACCATGAGGGATTAAGTGTTATTATTAGTAATGTAGTATTATTTCCAATTTTTCTTTCTAAATAAAGTTTGACTGGATAAAATTTATATTAGTAAAAAAATGTAGCATGATGTGTTCATTTAGGTGGTAAACTGTCAATGTAAGTCACAAAAGTTTTTTTATTTCATTATCCACTGTTAAATTTGCATGACAGAATAAATTATATATATTTTTTTTTAATAAAAAAGTGCCCTCATTGTATTCTCTGGGAGGAGAACAGTTCTTAATATCATCCCCATACAGCCACTGGATATGGATTCGGTTGTGTCAGACCTGCTGCAGGTGACCTATGCACCTCTACCTTAGGTTCTTGCTTCGCCAGTGAGGCTCATCCAACTGATGGCCTGTGGGTTGTGTCCAGCAGGGGACAACTCTGACTACCATAAATTTTAGTCACCATCTAATAAGAAGTGTAATTCTCCTGTTTTAAAGATATGTGTAACACAATACACAATAAGTTACATCAGAGAAGACAATTTTGTGCATAGAGAGAGACAGCAAGCTTTTGATTACATGGTTTAGGTATTTCCATTAGTCCTTACAGAGTATATTCACATTTCTATACAATTACTGATTAACTTAACTGACCTTTGGATTAGTCCATAATTGCCTAATTTTACACTAAAATTTCAGTAGAACCTATTAATTGTATTTCTATTTGGTACATGTTATCATTGCCTAGTTGTTGTAGTTGCATGGCTTTTTCTGTAATTTCAAGCCAAATTTACTTATATGCTGCAATTACAGTGTGCAATTCAATGCAAGTCTCTGGTTCTGTTGCTGCTTCAGTCCATGCATATTTCTTTGGCTCCTGTGGGAGAAGGATGGTACCTGCTCACATGTGTACCAGAATTTGGAACTATTTCAAATAAGTTTGGTTTTGTGAAGGGTTGTAGTAGATTTCTTGTCAACTGAAGATTTTGCAGGAAATACATGATGAATTGTGTTAGAACAAATGTTCAAATGGATATGTTGAAATACTATCAGCTTAAATGACTGGAAATGCCTTATAAAGTATTGCTCATTTGATATATTTTTTGAGATGCTGGTGATATTTTAAGGTAGAAAATTGACTTTGCAATTTGGTGAATTTTATAGTTAGTGTGGGACAACAAGCATCTTAAGAATTTTATAGTTAGTGTGGGATGGCATTTAATTAGGTTAACTTCTTTTTATTTAGGTTATGGTTCTCAGCATTCATTTATCAAAGGTTTGTTTTAAGTCTAGTTTCACTATGGAAAGTGCATCTTGGATCAAAGCACTTAGCCCATCATCACTGTATCTGCTCATTTTGAATTTGATGGCAATTAAGCTTTCATCAGCCAAGTGTAGATAGTGTGTGAATGGTGTGCTGACATGTGACACATGGAATTATGTGTTACTGTCTTTGTGTCTTTGTGTGATGATCGCTCTGAAACTTCCAGGAGATCTGGTACTGCCATGGTTAGTACATGTTTCACATACCCAGAGAAGTTATCAACATTGTCTTCTTCCTTAGCAGTTTGGGGATATTTTGACCTTTATTTAATACCTGTTGTCCCTCTTCAGTTGTATCTATTTAGGTTCTATAATTTGCTTTGTTATCCTCTTACCTTCTGTTCAAGTCTTCATCTGTTTCCTGCTGCCTTATCTAGATGAACAGTGGACTATGGCTGTTTACATTCTGGTTATTTGATTGCATGGTATGGCCAAAACCCACAAAGAGGGTAAAACTTACCAACTGAGAAAATAAGATTGCACCTCAAGTCCTGTGTTCAGTTCTGGGCCCCTCATTATGAGAAAAAACATTGAGGTGTTGGAGTGTGTCCAAATTAGGGCAATGGAGCTGCTGAAAGATACAGAAGTTAAGTCCTATGAGGAGTAGCTGAGGGAGCTGGGGTTGTTTAGCCTGGGGAAAAGGAGGCTCAGGAGGGCCCTTATCACTCTTTACAACTGCCTGAAAGGACGTTCAACCTACTAAACGTGGGGGTCAACCTCTTCTCTCAGGCAACTAGAGACAGGACAAGAAGAAATGGCCTCAAACTGTGCCAGGGGATGTTCAGGTTGGACATCAGGATGAATTTGTTCCCAGAAAGGATTGTTAAGCTTTGGAAGGGGCTGTGCTGGGAGGTGGTAGAGTCACTATCCCTGGAGTTGTTCAAGAAACAACTCTGTGGCACTTGATGCCATGGTCTGGTTTACAAGGTGGTTATCAGTCAAAGGTTGGACTTGATGATCTCAGAGGTCTTTTCCGAGCTAAATGGTTCCATGATTCTGTGAAAAGACATCATACAATGTGTTTTTCAAGTTTGTAATCAGAAGACAAAATAATTGCTGAAAGGAAAGAGAAGTGAGAAGTGTATCCTATTTCTTCCTTTGTCTGGGGTGGAGCAAGAGCTGCTCAGAGCATCATGAATCACGATTTTAGTATAATAACATAATGTTTCTAGAAGACTTTTTTTTTTCCATCTTGAAATACTACTTTTTTACCAAGTTCATATGTTTTCAGACAGGGCTGCTGTTCTGAGGGAGCAGGACAGCCTGGGGCAATGGGTTGACAGGAACATTATAAACTTCATCAAGGAAGAGTGCTAAAGTCCTGCACCTGAATGGAAAGTGTCCCTCAGCAGGACTGGAGCTAGCTAGCTGGGGAGCAGCTCTTCCAAAAGGACCTGGAGTTGCTGCTGGAGAGCATGGCACCTTGGCATCAGGGAGGGCCAGCAGCCTCCTGGGCTGTGGCATCAGGTACACATTCAGGAAGTTGAGGAAAGTGACTGTCTTCTCTGCTCAGCACTTGGAAACTGCATGTAGATACTGCATCCAGTTCGGGGTTTAAATTGGAGGGAGCTCAGGAGAGGAATACCAAACTGGTCAAGCAGGAACACCTGTCCTAAGAGGCAAGAGCTGATCTGACTGGAGAAAAGATGACTTTGTGTGGATTTAGCATCAGTCCCCAGCATTTGCAGGGAGACGATCCAGAAAACAGAGGTAGGCACTTCCTAGTGGTGCATGGCAAGAGAATGAGAAACAATGGTGATGAATTGCAACAGGGAAATCTCAAGTAGATATAAAGAAAAAACACTAGGAAGATAATTAAACAGCAGAACAAGGTGTCCAGTATTATGGCCTGGGGTTCCTGGGGTCCATCCAACCCCGGCTGCCGTAGGTGTCCCGGATAGCACTGGGCTGATCGGCACAACCTGTCCGGGTCCCTCAGGCAAGCTCCCAGCCACAGGCAGTCTTAGCAAGCAGCTCAGCTCTTAAGTGAGATCAGCTCTTTGGTGAATTCAGCTCTTCAGTGATTTCAGCTCTTTGATTGCTAAGGTGCTCCAGGCAGATGCAGGGGGTGAGAGAGGAGAAGGCTGTATGAGGTTCCACAGCGGTGTCTTTATTGGCAGCTCCTGCGAAGGGTTCCAGTGACAGCTCTTCTGCTGAACTGGGCAGAAATGGTTTATATAGGGTATGTGGGTTTTGGGAAATGGTCCAATAGTATGGATCGATGTGAATATGACCTGTGGTCTTACAGAGAGATAACAAGGGTCCGAAGGTGGAAGAGGGGCTACTTTGGTCCAGTCATCATGACTAGGCATTTCTTATCTTAGGCAAGTGACTGCCAGGGAGGCCTTGCAGGGCCTCTGGCTGCTACAGTCCAGTGATGTTTTAGGATGTCTTTCCATGGAATTTTATATACCAGCCGGATTAAGCAAGTACCCTGGTCTAAATTCAGGATCAGGCCTTCTTTGACTAGAAGTAAACATCTCAAGATCCCTTCTAAATTTTATGTGAAAACTAATAATTTCCCTGGAAGATTGCAGATTTTTTTTGTTTTGTTTTGTTTTTTACTTGTGCAAAGTGCTTGTTCTCTATCGTGTAGCACAAAAAGGGGGTTGTAGAAACAGGTAGTTTTCTGCCTCAGGTCTACAAAACGGAGTATTTTTGTCATCACATATGGAGATAAAGACATGGTCAAAGTAAGATTGCGGTACTAATCAAGATGAATATGTTTGAGAACCCAGCAGCTCTGAAGTGGTGCTGAGAATTACCTGTACTTAGCTAGACAGATGTGAGAAAAATTATCGATTGATTTCTGGACTGCAGCTTGATAGGAGTAGAGGCAGCGGTTATACTGGTCTGACCATATCAGTGTTTGGATGAACTTTCAAGGAGAGAAGATAAACTTTATATTATGTGAGAAGACTGATGGATAAAGAATATCTGAGATGCTTTGAGTCTTTATGACATTTTTGTGAGATCTGTAAAATCCATTTGAATTAATAGCATTTGACCAGTGTAATTTCAAACAGTAGGCAGCATTATGTGAAAATTGACTTGGAGAAGAACAATTTGTGTGGATCTCAGAACAAAATTGTTCTTCTGGAAGATAGCTTTAATAGTATCTGTTGTTATTCTTGTTAAAAATCCACATTTCTATAAATATCCTTTGCAGTCAGATTGTGCCTTTATTAAGTGCTCAGAGTTAAGTATAGTTGTATTGTTCAGTAATTTTGAATTAGTTTTTAATATGTAAGTATCACAAAGATGCTGAAGATTTTATGAGAAATGTGGTAATGCTTTTAAGTGAAGGTATCACTGCGATTAAAATTAGTTGGACTGAAGTTACTGTGTGTTGGAGAAAATGTTTAATAGCTTTCAGAGATGTGCTTTAAAGATGTAATGACTCAAAAGATCTTAATTACCCAGTACTTGTGATATGTATGAAGATATCGCAAGGTTAATAGTCTAAATGCTCAGATACATAGGCAACACTTTGTTATAGGGAGTGAACACCAGAAGTGCATGTTTTTATTCTGTTATTGCTATGACTGTTCATTTTTTTGCAATAAAACTTATTTAATACCAAGGGGACTTCCCTATGTAGCTTATACTTCTAAACTAGTGTTCAAATGTTTCTGTGTAGGAATTCCTAATATTTTTTCCCATGCTTTTCCCTGATAATTAATGTCCAAATTAATTCATTCACTAAACACTAAGGAAGAAGAAGGGAAAGAGTAAGCAGGGCAGGAAATTATAAGCAGCCAGACAAATATGAAATAAAACTAACAGCACAAGGCACTATGTGTATTCAGAAGAATCAACCTAACAGTATGTGGTAGGTGTACTAGAAAAAAGATACAGGGATAAGTAAAACATACTTCAGTGGGAGAGAGAAATGTATTTTGACACTCAAAAGAATATGCCCAAGTCTGGCAAGGCAGAAAGGGTGGGAAATTGATGAAAATGTTGGAGATTGAATGGATGGGGAGAAAAGAGATTTTTGTCAAGAGAATGTCTAAACCAGTTTAGGAAGGATAAAGAGGAAGGACTGTAACATCAGGGGCTCTCTATCCCACAGGATTACGAGGAGTAAGTAGTGCTTTTTGGATACATATTTTCAGTAGCTGTATTTTTTTGCTTGCAGTTACTTTTATTTTCCCAGAAGATTTCTGTGACACATAAAGCGTATCAGTGAAGATGCTGATGATGAAATGCAAGAGTTCACTTCCACAGAATTGTGATGGAACTGATGACTATGAAGTCAGCCGTAAAGTCTGTAAGATAAGTCTTGAGAGTTGTTTAAACCATTCACTACTGACAGCTAGCAGTGATAGTGAGCTTTCAAGAAAGTCTTTTTTAGAAAAATGGAGTTGAGTTCTATTTTATGAGTCATGATTATGTGGTCCTACTTATTTTTGCTATTTGAGAGTAGTATTTGCATACCTGAAGGAGTGCTGGTAATTTCTCAGCTTCTGAGGATATTACAGGTCTATCTGACATCCATGTTTTATCATAAGAAGATTCAAGAACATATGCAAATATATAATTTAAATTGCTGACATACTCATTCCTTCTATGTTGAAGTTGCATTTTTCTCTGTCCTTAAGGAACTTTGCTCTGCTTCAGGCATTTCTTAAACTTATCATCCTGCTAGAGTTCAAATTTTCATCTGCACATGGTCCTATGCCTTAGTCATTCGCATGACATGACTAAGTACCTGCATTTTTGTCTTCTGAACTAGAATCATCCCCAGCCTTTGTACAAATGTCTGACTCTGGACAGAGGTGTGTCAGTGACCATATTTAGCTTTTCACCAGAGCTTTAGGTTCTTTTTGATGTGTGGAATTTGGCTGGGTCAGGTGAGCTCTGACCTCATTGATGGGCTGATGAAATACACTTCTTTACCACATACAGGCATATAACTTGGTGTTCTGGAGCAAGCCAGTGTCTGGTTAGATGATCTGTTGGAAAACTTCCCTGGGAACCTTACCTGTCTTGACTGACTTGTTATGAAGGCCCGTCTGGTTAAATGCAGTATTTTGACAAACCTGTGAAGCAGGTTTGCTAACAAAGTAATCTGTCATGTTTACAGTTCAAGAAACACTAGAATTTTTCTGAAAGTTGCAAGAAATATTTTTTTTTTAAGTAATAGAAAATAAATGTTGAATTGCATTATATTTAGACAAAGGGCATATCCTGGGGACACAGCCAATGAATAACAGCTGTCTTATGGCATGGTTCATCATTTAGGTAAGTGTCATTGTGCCCTAACCCTGTGTTGGTAAAACTCTTGAAGCAACTGAAGATCCTCAGGTAAATGAAGTAACACAACTAACCTCACTGTTTTCATTCACATATATAAGGCAACAAGAAAAAAAGTGGATTTGTTTTTGCTCTTTCAGCAGAAATTATCTGAAACACTCACTTTCCTCCTTATTTATTTATTAAATAATCATCAGAGTATTTCACGATCTCCAAATAGACAAGGCCACTATGAAGGTTGTCTAAACCTCATGGATACCAAGAGCTTGATTGAGTTGCTTGTGCACAGAGTTGAAGCTTCAGCAGAGATAACTCAGGTTCCCTGACAAGTCTCTTCTTTTCCAGAGGTCTACATGTTCCCTATAAATCAATCCATCCTGGAACACTGGATATCCTTTTGTGTGTTGGATAGGAATAGGAGCCTGGTAATGGACAACTAAATTGATGCTTAGCTATATTTAAATACTCTCATTTATGCTATACATGTACTTCTGTGTGCAATACTTGACATACATGATGCAAATAGCAGTCAGAACACTTTCACTATATTCACTTTTCTTCCAGTTCATTGCATAACTAGACAGATGTTAATTGCAACGCAAAGGTTACCTGACTGATTTTTTTTTTTTTTCATATTTAAAGGAGAACAAAAACCTATGATATTAATGTCTGAAGAGAAGCATGTTGCCTGATGTTGAAAAGACTTATTTAATCCTTAGTCACTTGTGCCCAGAGATTTATTAGTCATGGTAGTGTCTCCAATTAGTTGAAGGACAGAGAGCATCATGGGGGCACTTTTTGTCTAATTGCTGTTTGCTGTGTACATGCAGTTTACTGTTGAGTTTATGAGGGTAGCTGAAGTGTTACAACAACAAGTATCTTAAGAAGTGAGGTCTCTTTCTTATTTATAAAATCATTAAAATCAGAATTAGCATCTGCATTAATAGATATAAAGTAGCACTGTGCCATGGAACAGAAATGTTTTAACGTTTGATGATCTATTTTTGTTCTAAATCATAATCTCTCCAGACATTCTGAAAAAGACAGTGAGTGAACTTAGTTAGAACAAATATATTTTACAGTAAATGGAGAGATGATCAAGTATTATGTTCTGTGTATAGTGTAATAACCTTTAGATGAACTTGGAAAGGAAAAGAATTCCTCTTTAATTAAGTTTGCCTTTCTTCTTGGGGTTGTGAAAGAGACAGGATAGTGCTACCATTAAAGTGGGAGTGGAGTTAATTGACATTAATCTTCATAGGTTTCTTAGATTTATTTTAATGGCAAAGAAGTGAAAAGGTCCTCAGCCCAAGTTAACTGTCAGTAAATAATTGAATGGCATACCTGAATTTACACATTTTATTTTCTGGTTAGGAATGAAGTTTGCTGCCTTCTGTTTTTCCTTTTATACCATTCCAAACCCTGGAGAAAATGCTGGAGACACACAAAACCTTGGTAAAGGATTAACAGTTTTGACCCATCTTGTTTTCTAAAGTGAATGCTTCTTTATAGAACACTGTTTAGCAAGGTCAATTAACTGATAACACCATCTCAATTGATCCTGCAGACTTTTTACATCTGAAGGGATTTCTATCTTTAAAACAAACTAATTCAAATCTGTTTAGCATGACAAATATTGGTAATTCAGATTCCTAGAAGTGAATATGTACACAGTGTCTGTCCTGTTGCCTTCACATGACTAGGTGCTTTTTTGAGGGAGCTTTGTGCAACTCCCCCCAAACCAACTGGATTGACAATTCAAGTTAGCAGGTGGTGTGCTCTGCTTGACTGGAGGGTGTACAAAAGACTTTCTGTATATTCTGGTCACTCCGTTTTTCCATCCAGCATCATTCATTCTTACCACAGTCGTGTTGCTGCACATCAGTGGCTGTGGTGTAGGAATCAAAACTGCAGAACTGGGTGCCATCAGCATTTCAGAGATATTATAGTCTTTACTGCACACTTGGTAATCTTGGGCACATTTTAAAGATGACTTTAGAAGATGGTATTCAGGTAGTGAGGTGGGTTAACCTCAGTCAATCACTTCTGAAAAGGCTGCTAAGATAGGAATAGAGTAAGAATAGCTGTTTTCACCATGTAGAACAGCAATAATTCAGGTCTTCCACATTGAGTTACATAATTATCTGATTCATACTGGTTTCTTTGCTGGTTTAGCAAATGGGTTAGTGAGTCACAAGCTCTTGTTGGCCTTGTGTACTAGTATAGAAGTCCATTGTGTTTCTTTTCGTGTGGTTGGCACTTTTTTTTTCAGGGTATAATATTTCCTAGATAAAATCAAATAGTTTCATGTAAATAGTCAAAATGCACATTTTAAATCAAGACTTGTCAGGCACTAAGTAAAGAAATGTTGCCTCTAATAAAACTATCTTCTTAAATGGATTTATGTACTAGTGCTTGGAAAATCGCTCAGATGTTGGGATGGAATTTTTTCCTCTCTCCCTGGAATTGCATTAATAGCTTTCTGTAAGTTCTCATTGTATACCTATTTGTAGTTCAGATTTTTAAAATTGGAGGAGGACCAGAGGTCCTCCAATTAAATAAGAAAGAAAGTGAAAAAATGGAAAGTAAAAATTTGAAATCTGTTTTTATTTGCATTTTTTCTTCTTGTTAATTTCCAGTTTATTTAAATATAGTAAATCGTAGAAAAAAAGCCAAGTGGAGATCAGGTTGCTCAGAGAGGTTGTGCAGCTTCCAGTTTTGGATGTCTGCAATAACCAGCCTGATCAAGCCATAAGCAACCTGCTGTACCCTCAGAGCAAGCCCTGCTTTGAGCAGGAGGCTGGACTAGAGAGACCTCTCATGATTTCTTTCCAGTGTGATTTGTCCTATGCATCTATAAATAAAATTAAGGACCCTTTGAAATGTCAAGATATTCAAGTGGCTGTGAGTTGAGGTGTTGTGGTTGTAACTCCTATTTGATTTAGGTGGTCATGGCATGACCTCTTGTACTTTCCATTTTGGCTAAATCTCTGCTGTTCTTAATAGCACTGTGGAAAAAAAAAAACATTAAAGCAGAACAAAGTAGTGTCATAATCACTTCAAATTCTCTGCAAATAACTGGGCTGATCCAGAGAATCAGGTGCCCTGATAAGGAACTCTCTTAATTTCACTATACTTTCTACTGTTTATGGGATAGAAGACAAAAAGAAGAAGGTCAGTTTTGTGGTGGTGATGTGTCTTTCCTTAGAGAGCTACTTAAAAATTAACTTTTAACTTCTCATCATCTTAATGCCTCTGGGAAAAGGCTGGGATTGCTGCTGCACTCTGAGCAACTGTAAGCTAATTTATAATGTAATTAGATGCCAAAAAGTGCAAGCAGATCATAAATAGATATAATAATAGTAAAAAAAAAAGAAAAAAAAAACAACTATGTGGCTACAACACATGAAAGAACTAGGTAGCTCTGAGGGAGAAAGAGTGTACATTTACAAAATTTAGCTTCTTAGTTTTAGTGCTCCCATTAGTGGGATCCTGCTAATGGGAAATGTTAAATATTTAATATCTGACATTTCTCTATGTAGTGCAGTAAAGATTAAGTATTTTATGGTGCATTTCAATTTAAAAGAATGAAAGCACTTTTCAGGCTGTTACAGGGAAGCTGTCAGTGAGCCTTGTATTTAGACTGCGTATTACTCTCTGCTATAATAGACTCTTTCAACTTGTTTGCAGCAAGCTAGGTATGAAAACTCTGATATCTGAGCAGTGCCTTTTGTTCATCCTCTGGAAATCTATTGAGCTGTGGCAAGGTTTCACTTCCCAAATTAAGCAGGCATGCCAAAACCACTGAGAGTTTCCACAGCCATGACAGTTTTTATTTTCAGTGAGACTTGCTAGTGTTATCCAAGAGGTGATGCAAGACCTTTCTATTACAGACTAGTTTGAGGCATTCCCACAAAGGGCTGCAATAAAAGACAGGCATGGCTTCTCTCACTCTGTCCTTTCCTGACTTTTTCTGTCCTTTCTTCACATGGAACATACTGGTGGTCTTCTTTCCTGTAGTAAATTTGCTGAAAATTTCCACTCTTAGTTTCGAGGGCAGCATATGTCTGTGTAATTTAGAAGCCCTTAATAAAGCAGTAACATTTTTAGTTTTGGTGTACAATATGAATTGGCATAAGGATAGTAATTTAATTCCTTTCTTTTACTGAAATATTGTACTTTTGTTAACATTGGATCTGATTTATAGGAGCTGCATATTTTCTATAATTGCTAGCCAGTGCCCATTTGTGAAGGCAGGTTGTGTGACTGTTAGTTACTGCTATCATGCAGTAACTGCACCTTAGTCATGCACCTTGCTTGACCTCAAGCCCATAGCATTTCCTTGAAATAAACTGGATGAGTAATATAGATTGCAGTTTTTAGCACTGGATGAATACTGAAGTCCATACTCATTTGATTGAAATGGAAAGAAAACTACTTTCAGGCATTCTTTGACCTTTCAGTGATATCTGAGTGAATTTGCAGATGCAGCCAAGGTACTGCAATATTTTTTAAAATGATCTAGGGATTAACAATCTCCTGCTGCTTATCTAATTAAAAGATAGGCAATAAATGAATGTGTAATTATTTTTGTTGTACAATTGTTTCATCTTGATAAAATAGGTAGCTAACAAATGGTCTGAATATCGTGTACTGTTCCTTTCAGTTAACTATACCATGTATACATAAAGATACATAACTGGCATATGTCTGCAGCTTCTGCTTCTGCTAATGTTTAGTTGTAGCACATGGATGTAATGTTTGCTTGCCTAAAATGTGAATGGAGTTTAATAAGTATGCAAGTCTTACTGTTTTACATCATATAACAGAGGCTACTAGGAAGGAGATTCTGTTGATGCTCTTTTAAGTAGCATACAATAGGTATGCTATTATGAAGCTTAAAGATCTCTTAGAAATATTAGCAGCATTGCTTGAAAAAGAAATGTATGTAGGGAGAAGCTTTGGAATTACACTTTTGTTTTAAAACAGGAGAAGGTTGATGGTAAGATGATGCCTGCTGCTGCTTTTGTGGGTTTGAGTCATGGCTTGAGATTTTTATATGGGTGATGTGTGCCTCTATTAACACTTAACACTCCCTATCACCATAAAACAAAATGTTGCTAAATATATATATATATATATATATATTTTAAATAAGGGCCTGCTTCTTTCTTTTGGCACCAGAATGCATTTGGGTTTGCACAAACTATTTTAAACAGTGTTCAATATTTTAGCTCTTTCTTTTCCAACTCTTGTGTATTCAGTTTCACTGTGTCTTGTGTTTTTCCCAATCTTGGTTTTTTTTTTTTTTTTTTTTTTTTTTTCTTCTTTAAATCACACAACATAGAGCTGATAAAGCAGATGATGAGGATGATGAAGATCTAACGGTGAATAAAACATGGGTCCTTGCACCAAAGATTCATGGTGGTGATGTAACTCACATACTGGACTCCTTACTTCAAGGATATGACAACAAGCTTCGGCCAGATATTGGGGGTAAGCTCATAAAATGATTCTGTGTAACAGAAAATGTGAACTAGAGATGGTGTGCATTTTGACAAAGATGGCAAAACTATGCTTATTGCAATATTTGAAACTCAATATAGCAAGCTAAATATAAGAGTAATAAAATACAATCATTTTCTGGAACTAGTAAAAAATGTTCTATGCAAGATTAGACTTCATGTTCTATTTATAATCTTTTTTTCTTATGGAAGGTACTGGTTTTGGAGGACAGTGAGCAATCTGTAATAAATCACTAAAAGGCAATTTTCTTTGTTTAACAAAGACCTTCTGTCAGAAAGAATTGTAGATATAAACCAGCCATGGTCATTTCATAAATTGATCTTAAGTCTTTAGGACTTAATTAAAGAATTATCCCTAGACATTTTATTCTTACTGTAAGAAATTCATTAGGTCTATTTTGAGCAAATGTAACTCAACTCAATTGTCTTCTTCTCTTAGCTAAGATTTTGAAAAAAATTAAAGAGTCTAAAAATATAACTTGGGACCCCTTTTTTTTTGGTGGAATATGGGAAGAAAAACTGCAGCTGGTAGGAAGGCAATTTTGTCTTTCAATAGTCAAAGCATCAATTTGCATATAAATATTAAGCATAAATATTTGGAAGAATCTTGTTTTGAAAACATGTAGTACATTAAATCTTTTCAGCTCCTTCCATGCAGGATCAAATAAGAAAAACAATATATTTTCTCTAAGTTTGTTTCCTGAAATATGAAGGAAGAGGTGGAGGACATAAGTATTTGTGATGTACCTGGCATTCACTATCAAAGGAATGCCATGTAAGTCTGTAAACAGCACCACAATCTAGACCTGTTTCATTTATGTAGGGGAAGAAAAAGACACAATCTCAAATTATGCATCTTCCTTTGAAAGCTTCTGACAAATTGTTTTCTTTCACCAAGTTCTCCTGTTATATTGGTGACTGTTATCTTAGAGATGTTGAAAGGCAATAATTCTCTCCCAGTCATAATATAATCACATGTGAATCTCATGAAGTTTGGTTTAAGTCTTTTCCTTCATGTTCATTTAATTGAATTAACTAAAAACATTTAGACAATGTGAAAAGTCCTCCAGCATCTTTTCCCTTAAATTCTCAATGTGTGACAAATGTTTAGCTTACTGTTGGTTTTTTCCCGTTTGATGCAACAGACAGAAAAGTGATTGTGAGGAAATCTGTCTCTTCTATGATTCCTTCTAATGATTAGCTTGTAGGTGGGGATGAAAGAACAGAGAAATATTTTTTTCTTCTCTCCCCATAAAACTTACAAGTAAATGGAACAAATAAAGAGGAGGAAATTATTCTGACATGTCAAATGCATTTAGATGGGCATGGAAGAATTTTGATGCAATTCTTACCTTCATTTTTCTGGTTATATTCTGAGTCTTGTTAGGACAAAAACTGTCTTTTTTTTTTTGAGTAAATCAATGTACATCTTTTTGAATTCAAAATATCAGTTCCCAAAAGAAGACACTTAGTTCTAGCTTCTCTCACATAAATGTACCTCTTCTCAAAAGTTCTGTACCAATATGACCTATCTGGGGCCAGCATCCATCCACTATACTAGAACATAAAGTTCGTGAGTAATCAGCTGGAGTAATTGAAAAAGGAAACATTTGGGAGTATTCACTTTGTTTTGAAGAGAACAAATGTTAAGTATGATTCTGCCACAAGGAAGAAGTTTTGGACAGCATAAGATGAAATTTCTGACTTCAGGTGAAAGCACTTCATTCTGTCCAGTTGTTTGGGAACTGCAGCAGGTATTTGACAGACAAAAACAAAATCAGGCTATAGTTTATTCATCTTAATCTGCTTCAAATATGTGGATAAAATCTGGTGTCAGATTCATTTCTTCAGAGTGTATGTCAGTTCTTATACAACAAGGTTATTGAACTGGAATTTTCATTATCTTTCAAACCACTAGAATCCCACAGGATGTTCTTATGATTGAATTACAAAGCTCATTTACAATAGCAACATTTTTTGTTTTGAACATGGACTATTTGGGTTTGAATCCCAGAGCAGAATTTAGTTTTCTTCATGGTGTTGACACAGAATTTCAGCATCTCAGAGTGAGATAAGAGTTTAATTGTTAAACATGCAGTTAGTTGAGGGAGATGTTAAAGGAGAGCCAAATGAAAATTGAAAATTTGGAGGCAATACTGAAATTTAATAGGGGAAAACCACTCTGTCATTTCTCTGTTTGTCTCATTCAAATATCCATGAGTTGTAGGAATTACTTAACTTCTACCCTTTGCTATGTTTCGTAATCTTACTAGTCTTTAACTTGATTTATGTAGTAGGCTTGGGGTGTTTGGAGCATAAATGTTCTAGCATTCTTCTACTCAGTATGAAGTAGTAGAAGTTATCAGATAAAGTCTCCTATCTATGGTATAAATATGTTTGATTAGAGATACAACCTTGGAGTGTTGATATACCAATAAAGCAATATTATTCTCACTGTAACATTACCTTCTGGGTGCATGACTTTAAAACCACACTGTTTCAGCTCTAGTCCTGCATCAAAGTATTATTATTTTTGAACTTTCCTTTTTAAAGGAAAGAATTCTGGCTTCTCATTTTTCACCTTTCTCATCCTAGGGACACTGATATATTAATATTATCCTATCAATGTACGGATAACTTTTTCCAGCAGTGATGTATGTATGTGTGAAACACAGCTGCACTACCTGAGAATTTAATTAAAAATAGGAAACAGTCGTCACATATCTACAACTTTAGTGGGTGTTTTCAATTAAACAGTTAAAGACAAGTCATCACTGATGGAAATTTTAAGAATGGTGGGAATTTAAGGATAATTGCTCATGGATGTAGAAAAATTGGATACCTGGAGAAATTTGGATAGTTGTTATTGCCCTATGAGCGGGGCATGGGTAAATATTTACATCTCTCAAGTGCACTAATGTAAATAGTCATGTTCTAAGAGATATAAAGAATACGTGGAAAATACAGGACTTTCAATCAGAAGTGCTAATTCTCAAAAAATAAATGTATTAGAATGTATTCTGTTGAACAGGTGCTCCTAGTGTAGCAGTGATGAAATTTTGATATAGGCAGAAAAGTAATAAGCTCAAAATTATGCCTAAAGATTTTTATATTTTTTTCATATATTTGTAACATTGCAGACTGTTAATACATAGTTATAACTTCTAGTACTTTTCCTGACTTCTCCTATCTTTTAACAAACTCTTACTAATACGTTCTTGAAATTCTATTTATTAGTCTAGCGAGGACACTTTGTTTTGCACCATACATTGTAAACACAATAACATGGAGGGCTAAAGGATCGCGGGGGGCTCCAACGGGGCAGAACCCAGAGGAAATTACCTAACCAACTGTTCTTCTACTTGGACAATATTTGTTAGATATACTAGTTAAATAAACTTATAAAAAATGTAGAAATACTGTATCACATATTCATATTGCCATATTGTACCACCGTGAATGCTTTCCATTAAGGACTTGCTTTTACATTCTCATTTTAACACTGTTTGGAAAGGTTTTGAGTTTTTTTCCAGGCAGCAAAACAAGTAGGAAAATATCAAGGAAAGTTAGAGAGAGATGTATTTTGAGTTTAAGAATATTTTCCAAGAATTGAAGAAAATCAAAATACAAGAGCAAAATGTAGGCGCAGATATTCAGGGAATGTTGAAGATATTGGACATGCGCACTGCATAGAAAATCATGGAAATAATAAAAGTGGTGGGGTAGGAGTATCTGCAAAAGACAGATTTCTTTTAAATAGAAGGGTAAAAAGTTAAGAGAACAGGGGTCTGCTTTCATCAAAATCACTTTGAAAAAATTCTTCAGAGGTTGACCTGGAAGCCTGCTGTAGACACTTGAGGCTGAATTTTCAATATAAGTAGCCATGTAAGTAATAATCTTAGGTAGCTGATTGTGATAATTGTATTATTCCATTAAAAGCTATTACAAATTGAAGGACTCTGTTATTTCTGGGTATGGTAGTCACCCGATTTATTTGATGAATAACTGCTTTATCACTGTAGGGGATGCTTCTTTAGGCAAGTAATGAGGAGTTATAGAAAACATGCTCAAAGAAAATAAGCCTGAATAAAGTTACAAAAATGGTCTTAGTTAAAGTTAAAGAGCATAAGAAACATTAATTAAAAACAAAAGTAATGTAACTTAGACCTTCATTAGAAAATGATGTAATTGTGGTAAACTATTGGGTTAGTGAATTTAGATGGACTACCATGCTCTAGGTGAATGTATTGAAGTAATGGATTGGAGGAATGAAAATAGCAGAATTATAGAGAATTATGTTCTAGACTTTTACAATAATGATAATTATTTGTGTCAGGAGATAGGTGTTTATAGAATGAGAATAGCTGATAAGAAGAGCTCTTGAGTGTAGCAAGAAGAGATATATCAAACATTAAAAGCTGGAAATTGAGCCTGCAAAAATGTAGGCTAAAAACCAGGCACTTTGAATATCAGGGGCAATTACTAAAATAATTTGTCAATGATGGAGATAGATTTTTATCACTATGATTTTTCTTATCAGGAGTAAACATTTTTTTCATAATTTTTACAACCAGATGAAGTTTAGTCTAGTGAAAAAAAAAAAAGTCAAAGCAGGAAATCAGAAAGTGAGTATATCTCTCTAGATTTGGCTTACCAAACAGATTCCCTGTGTGCTTCAGCTACATTAGAAGCTGACCATGTGGTCTGCTGCTCCTTTGTGCTCTTCTTTCTCTGTCTCTCCCTTCCTCTTGAATATGCACTCTCTTGTCTTCTCACCTTCTTGCTTTCCTCTAGCCTGCATCACACTGTCTTTCAGTTTAAATATTTAAAGTGTTCAAGCCCTTTCTCCCCTTGTTTGGAACACTGCTGCTCTGCACTTCATGCAGGACGTGTTAAATAGCCTTCTTCCTACTTGTGTTTTCAGCGCTGATACCAAGTTTTAAAGTAAAATAGGAAGCAGTCAGGGTCAGAAAATCTTCTCAATTTGTTCTTCTCAAAGTATCAATAAGGTATTTTCCTTCAGGGTTTGTCATTTTCATGAACTGTTACCACTTCTAGTTCAAGAACACAAGTGTTAATTAATCCTTCTAATTCAGAAGTACATTTCTCTGTACTATACAGAAGATCTAAGGTAACAAAATAAGCTTCTTGCAGTCCTCTTGAATTGAGTTTCTCTGGATCATTTATGTCAATTAAAGTAATTTCAACAGAGGCAGATTTTTAAACTGTTCACTGGCTCTTAATACTTCTAATAATCTTACTCAGAGCAGTATGGAAAAGGCAAAATGAACTGAGTGGCTCACTACAGGAAAGCCCTGGCAAATGAGTACTGCATGATGCAAGTTGGAATTTCTTAAAATTGACACAGCCCTCATTAAAAATTGTGTCATTGACAGAACTTGAAATTTAGTTGTTAATAAGGGATGCCAGTGGCTGGAATATCTATAGTGTGGACTAATAGGAAATTTTTGATCTAGAATAATGATATTTTGAATTATTTTAGCAATTCATTTTTGTAGTAAAGCTGGCAGATGACACAAAGACTGTTGGAAAGGGAGTGGCTGCATCTGCAGAGTATTTAGCTCCTTCAGTATAACTGGAATTGAGAGGGGGGAAAAGGAGATGGAGGGGAAAGAATCCTGTGAGTTGTATTTCAAAGAAGTATTCAACATTACTTGAGGGATAAGGCAAGATATACTTTGCTCCACCTCCTTGTGTTCTGGTCTAGCAGTGGGGCTGCTGTTACAAATATAAATAGGATTGCAAATTAAAGGAAGAGGATATCTGTTTGCAGAATGCGATATATGTCAAAAGGATTATGTTATATATATGGTTATATACATGAATGATAAACTTTTTTCTTACTCTGATATTTCAGTCTGTGTGTATGAGTTCTTGTGCTGTCTACCTTCCTTTATGAGCTCTGCAGAAATTGGAAACCTTTACAGCTCAGAATCAAAGAATAACAGAATTACAGAATATTTTGAGTTGGAAGAGACCCATAAGTATCATTGCAGGAAGTACTTATTTTTTTCCCCCCCAGGAATTAAATTGGTTTCCAGAATCTGTTTAAACTTTCTCTGAAGCATGCTAGGGACAGGATGGTGATCAAGTGACTCTGTGCTCTGTGGTCCTACAGAAAATCCTTTGTGCAGCCTCACTAGTGTGTATTTCTGTCAGGCTTATGTTCACACCATTAACCAGATTTGGAATCAGGGCAAATTTCCTCCCAGGTGAGCTTGGCAGGGAAAAGGTATCTTGGGATATTTAGGAAATGCATCTTGCCTGTCATTGTAGCTGACAATGATGTCAGTGTTACAGTCTTTCTTTCTGTAGAGTTTTCAGAAATTAGGTTTGATGTTAAACCCTGGCAATCTCTGGAACTTTGCTGTATAAAAAAATTAAATCTGATGACCTAGGGTCCCTCTCCTATAAAATCAAAATGCCTTTTTGTTTGTACCTTCCCACTTTTTTTATCTGCAGATTGAAAGAGATGCTTATTTTATTGTGTCATACCATAAAAGGACTATCAGAGCTCTATGATTATTATCCCTCTTCATTCCATTGGGCACAAGGACATATATCATCTTGTGTCCACATTCTGGTTCTCCAGTGCAAACTAGAAGAAGATTCTTGGTAAAATGATGAAATAAAAATTCATCCTCTCCTCTTTCATTTGTGCCCTTTTTTTTCTGTATAAACCAGTTAGGAGGAAAAAAATGAGCTATCAGAGCCTCCTGTACTTCAGGTGTGCCTTTTATGGACACTCTTAGACTTCTTGTCCTTCTGAAAATGCACAGAGTAGAGAGTATATTCTGTAATGGAATAAATTTTTAAAAGTTTTTGGTCTTTTTTTCTACACAGTGAGAGTGTTTACCCTACTTTTAAAGAAAAATAAGTTTGGTAATGTTTAACTCTTAAATTATTTTTATTGACAAGCCTTCAATTTGGTGTTTTAACCAGTGTATTAATCCAACTGATGAAAGAACATTAGTAATCCCTAGGTGTGCTATAGCTTTATAAATTGAGTAAACCTGTGGTGAAAAGTTATTTTTTATCTGTTACATATTCTCAGTAGAAATTGATAGAAGGCACTTCATATTGATTCCTTGCAGCTGATAAACACATTTGTCCCAGACCTCGTAGTTTGTGGTATGAAAAAAATGTTCCAAACTTGTTTTCTTTTTAGGACTGTATTTTTATTGGAAGAGAGTTTATTGTTGGAAGAGAGTTTTGGGTTTTTTTTTTGTTTTATTTGTTTTTCATTTGTTTACCATTTTATCTATCTTATATTGATCAAAAAGCACAGGTGGAGATTGCATTATGAACTGAAAAGTTCAAGTTGATAATTCAAAAAAGTCATATGAAATAAGAGAGCCGAGTCATATATGATCCTTCACAGAATGAACAAATCAGAAATTTAATTATTCTGAATCTAATAGAAGAATACCAGATATGCTGTTTTTAGTTAAACAAATTAAATTCCACTAACAATGTTAGTTACTTAAAAAAAAAGTTAAGAGTTACTTAAATGTGTAATTGTTATGGTTACTATTTTGTTTAGTGAGAACTACGGTAATTGAAACAGATGTCTATGTTAACAGCATCGGTCCAGTTGACCCAATCAATATGGTAAGTTTTAATTATTGATGCAAGATATCATCTGCATGTTGCTATGGGTTAATATTGTGAAATAATTCTAATCTCATTCAAATTTTTTTTTATTGCTTACTGTGTATTCTTATGCTGTTGGATATGATTGTAGTTATTGTAGATGTACATTTAGTCTCTCTGTTTGAAATCGTTGTAATTTTAAAAATACAATTTTTCTTTTAAAAAAGTGAGGTTACACAGAGTACATTGAATCAGGTATCAGGTCCTTGTTTTAGTTTGTGTTGAACATTTCCACAATATTTGTGTATATCTGGTTTATCTCTGGCCTGGTTTGATTTCCTGGAGCTACTCTTCAGAGCCTAAGAAAAATAACAATTGACACAGTATTTGAATAAAACTCTTTTCAGTGAAGTGATCTATTGTTTGTTTGGTTTTTTTTCAAATTCATAGAAAGCAAAATTTGAATTTTTTGTCCTTCTTTTTCCATTTAGTCTTCTGTGTCCTTTTCAGTGTGTGTGTGTGTATATGACTGGTTCCTTAGAAGTTAAGCAACACATCTCACCTAGTCTGTGGCACACCTGTTGAGATCTGACCTATCTGTTTAGTACCAACATTGAAGTAACAGCACTTATGAGGAAGTTGAGGATGTGGTATTGTCTTAGCTCTCTTAGATTATGTGTTGCATGAAAAGCTTACCTCCTGTACTTCCTCCCTACAGAATTGCTGACAGTATTGAATTTGCATGGCAGAGAAAAGTTTTGTTCAGAAGCTGGAGCATGCCAGTGCATCCAGAGAGTGCAGTAATTATCCATTATGGTTAAGGATCTTGTGGTTTAGATGTATGTCATCATGTAGGAGTGGAGAGCAGCGACTTCCAGTGATAGGAAGCCAAGCAAGAAAATCCAGTGGTACTTAGGTACTGTGGGAAAAGATGCAGGTCTGTGGCAAAGGATATTCATTCTAGCATAATGGTCTAACCAGCTTAGGGCTGTCATTACCTGGGGCTGTGGCAGGGAAGTCTGTGTCTCAGGCCAGGACTGTATGTAATGAAATGTGTGATAGAGCATAAAAGTGGCTGAGGTGGGGAAAATTTTCCAGCTTCCATGTCCTGTGTAAGGGTGTTTGTTTTGTCAGTCTCCCTTCTGCAGTCTTTCTCTTTTGCTTCTCTCTGTCTAATCCTCTTCTGAAGGAACTTACTGTGGAAGCAAACTGTGAAGATGTGTAAGGAGGATCTAACAAGTGCTAGAGACTTCTTTTTCCAGTAACCTATGTAAACTCTTCAGCCTGTGGCCAGTAGGTATTGCACACACTGGAACTGAACATGAGAAATGCGTACAGCTTTAGTTTTCTAGTTTTAGAGAGCCAGCACATGGCTGGCTTTGCAGAATAGCCCTGCCCCATCTCCCATACCCTCCTCTTGTCTCTACAGCCACTGGGCAGTCTTCCAACTATAGTTCAGTTATGAACCTTGACCTCTCGTGTGCCCACAGCTTCCTTCTGCTTCCTCAGCCCAGGGCCTGGGAGTATAGCCATGGAACTATTGCATGTCAGTTGTTTAGAGGTCTCTTCACATCTGCTAGAGCTGTGCTAGACCTGGGTGATGATGTCCTTGCCATGCTGCTAGTAAAATCCAGCCATGCTAGCTTATAGTGCAAGGTAACGATTGGTATCCTACTGAAAAGGTATATTACTTCACTAGAGACTGGGATCCTGATAATTAATAATGGATGTTTCTCTCCAACCTTCTGATTTCTCTTTAAAGAAAAAAATAATGAAGCACACCACCAAAGGGTAATAAGGTAAATGTTACCAAGATAAAGGACTTTAAAAACTATTCTATGCTTTTTAAAAATGGACAGAAAGCTACTTAGCAATTTAAATTAAAATCTAAAACTACTGTGGCACTCATAAAAGGGCAATTGCTTTCACTGGGTTTGCACTTCAAGAACATAGCTTGTATAAGCACCTAACCTCAGTACAGAGATCAAACCTTTGTAAAAATAAGTAAAACCATATACTTGAAAAGAATTTGATTAAGGTTTCCAAAAAAGTTTTTATTCTGGGAAACAACAGTCTCAGCAAAATATATAATAACAAATTTTACCCTGTAAGCTCCTTTTATGTGAGCTGTTGATTTCGTTAGGAAGGCACTTTCCCTGGAGTCAGTAATGTTTGAGATTTTTAACTAATAATCCAAAATTTACTTCCATTTCAAGGGCTGTCTTTAGCCCCCAGTTTTATCATGTACTAAGAGAAGACATTTTCTGTGATTTCCAATCGCCACTGGATTATTCATTTCCCAGATATGTTAATTCACTCTGGCAAATGATGTCCTTTAACTATCAAGTTTGGACACAATATGGCACGACGTAGAGGGTATTTTTTCTAACACTGATGCTGAACCAGCATATCAAGGGAGTATGTTTGTCTGAAAGCTTTAGAGAGCACATACTAAGAGAAGAAACATATTTGGTTTTTTAATTGTCTCTTTTCCTATTTGATAAACTTTGTCTGTTTTGCTATTTGATAAACTTCCACTTTTGTAATTGAGGTCTATGCATGACATTCATTAGACCTTGTTTTTGAAGGCTGTTGTATTTTGACTTTTACTATTTAGCAAGATCTACACAACATTTTAGATTCTATAGTCACCCCACGATTAAGATACATTTTCCTAGAGCTTGTGATCTCTTCAGGCATCTGCATCCTGAGTAAACACTTTAAACAAGTATCTGGATCAGCAGAGTATTTAGGCTTATAATATTAAGTCTAAAGATTTTTTAATCTGTCTTTTAGAGCTAATCCATGCTATGTATTGTGCAACAGCCACATAAAATGCAGCTAGGTGCCATTACGTGGCACACTTAGGACTATTGTAAATGTAAGTGAACTTGGTGGGAAGAAATGATGATGTTTGACTCTAGTTCAGAAGGTTGAAAGATTTCTTTATTATAACTATAATATAATGCATTAATACACTATTTAAAGGAGATACTAAAACTACATACTTACTTTTTCTAACTATTATATCTAACTAACTAACAACTTGTGACCCTCTCGCGAGAGTCTAGACACAGGTGGATTTGATTTGCCATCAGGCTCAAACAATCCTCACTAGAATCTAATCAAGCAATCACCCCAGGTAAACAATTCTCCAAAACATTCTACATGAGAAAAACAAAGAGCAGAAATAGAAATTGTTTTCTCTTTCTTCTCTCTGTGCTCCTCTATAAAAAAACCTTGAGAGAGAGAAGAATGTGTCTGCCACACAGGACTACCTGGGTGTCAAGTCCAGCCAACATGGACTTGTGAAAGTAAGGTCCAGCTTGACCAACCTAATCTTCTATGACAAACTGACCAGCTTAGTAGACGAGGGCAAGGCTGTGTTCTATCTAGACTTCAGTAAAATATTTGACACCATCTCCCATAGCATCCTTCTGGAAAAACTGGCAGCTTCCTGAATGAAAGGAAGATCATAAGGGATGCACTTTGGCCCATACTTGAGAATTTATGAGGCTTCTTAAAAGTTGTGTGGATTCAGTGTGCAAGCAATGGAAATTTTTGTTAAGTCAAATATATATGCACTTTATGCAGATTGGTTTAATTCTTCTGCAAATGGCAGGAATTCTGTGATCAATTTGTTCATAGGACAGGACAAAAGTACCAATGGGTCTTTGAGTATTACCTGTTTCTTATTGTACAGTATCTTCTTTGAAAGAAGCTAGAATTATATTCTTTTTCCCAATCTACATTTTTATTTCAGTTAGGGAAGATAGATTCCAATCATTGTGGTGCCTGTCAGCACTACAAGTGATCATGGTTAATTGGCTTACTCAGATGACTGTTTGAGATTGATGGACGCTGTTCATGTACAGCAGCTGAGTAAATATTTTTCCAGAAACCTTGAGCATTGTGGGGTTTTTTTATGGAATATACTTAAATGTCAAACCAAATATTTCTCTAGCATTTCTTATGTTACCATCTCTAGAAATTGAGTAATATTTCACAACTACAATTTAATGATTGTTCTCTCTTTTTTTTATTCCCCAAAAAGATTAGCTTTAATTGATTAATCTGGTTCCTTTTCAGCAGTTGGTCCCAATTCCTGTGAACAACTTGAAGGGTATGGTGAGGGGTGAGGGAAAATGCAGTTACTGTACAACTGACAAATGTTGCTGCAGCCTTCTGAAACCAAAGCAGAGAACAAACATCTTTTCAGTCCTGACTTTAAACAGCATTCAGTATTTTTCCTGTTTTCAGCAGCAGTTTACCAATTGTCCCTTAATAGGTATGAAGCCAGGAGAGGTACTGAAGGCTCCATATGAGTCACTAGGAAAATCTATGCTCTTTGCTGTAAAATATGGCCTAATTTCTATGTGCCGTATAATAGCATTGCTATTACGTAAGGCTGCAGTCCTTTCGTGCTGTGGTTGGTTCTTAAATCTTAGATTAGTTCACGCTTTAGGAAATACTGGTTTCGTATTGTACCATTGTATCACTTAAGCCACAGTTGGCATGGTTGAAGTAATGATAATAATCAATATAGTAGCAGTAGTAGTATTACTACTATGACAACTATTGTTTATTTTTACTTCACTCCCCTGATTTCAGTAGAGTGTGCCACCATACTGTTTGGAAATCTTGTTTGTTTCATCTCAGATTCTTAGCATTCACAGCCAGAGCAATAACCAAACTGCCTCTGAAGTACCTGAGATTTCAGATATAAGTGCTCTGTAGTTGCACAACACTAATCTGTGATCCTGTAACTTGTTGAAGAAATGGCAGGAGTGCTGAGCTGTGGATGTGGATAGGGCTAGACAACAATTCTGAAAAAGCTTCCTTTCTATCTGTGGTCAATCTGTCAGTGTGTTGTGATAAAGTCTCTTAGTTTCTTGTGTTTGTAACACTTGATCTATTTAAGTATTGATGTGAATGTATTTCTTAAAGCTTTTCCTTTGTTGCTTCTGTACAGTAGATCTTCCACAGTCACCTTTTCTTCTCCTGTGCTCAGTTCCTTCTTGGAAGTTTCATGCACAAATTTAGCCACCTTTCTTCGTCAATAGCCTGTTATTCTGTGTCTCCTTTTGTCATAAGGAGTCTAAATTCTGTCCTGTGTCACTCATCTGTGTTTATAGTTTTGTTAGCTCAATATGGCTGAATCACAGCTTTAAAGCTTACAACTTTTAGCCTCTTGCTCACTCCAAGTTGCTGTGAATAATCATTATTCTATGCCATTAAGGACTGAAATCTAAAAATTTTCTGTAATGTGATGGATCTTAAAACCAGGAGTAGGGTCTCAGTTTTAGTCTTGCAAATTCTGAATACAAAGGGATTTTGTATTTCTTTATTTTTTAACCTATCACATGAAATTCCCCATTGTTACACTTCGGTATTTCTGTAACCTTTCCAATTGCAGCATGGCTCCATTTGTTCTATCTAGAGATGTCCTATAGGTAGAATTTTCCACTTTTTCTACTGACTTATCTCTTGCTCAGGTTCTTCTTTTGTCTTGTCTTTCATTGGATTTCACATATAAACTGTTCCCTTTCACTTTCAAGATACTTCAAAACCTGTCCTCAGCGATTTTTAGTTGGTTTTTTTTTTCCTCAAGAGGCCATTTCCTGCCTCAGATCTTGCTAGTTTCTGCTCCCATACTTTCAACTTTTTTATCAATTTCTCCCAAGCTGCCCTTTATGCTTGAAAGGAACTTCCTATAAATGTCTGCAAAGCCACTTCATTGTTTCTCACTTTGCTTCTGTTTAAACTTACTTTTCCTTTTGCTCATTTCCCATTTTTCCCTCTTTGTGACGTTTACAAAATATCGCAAAGAATTAAGCTCATGTTGTGCTAAAGTCGTTATCTTTAATTATGCCCCTGTTGGCTTTCCAAATCTTGCCTTTTATGTTAAATTCAAGCCATCAGCTCCTTGCAGAGGTTATGTATCCTGTATAAGCAATACTGAGTGCCTGCATAGTTCAGTTGTGATCTGAGATGATCTAAACCAAGAGTAATGTTAATGTAAGTATTACATAGCACTTCATTCAGAAGGTAAAGATTTAGCTTTAACTAGAGTTAAAGCTTACCCAAACAGTACTTTAGTCTCTTTTCACCCCAAAGATGCACAGACTACTTGTCTGCTCTGATGAGTAATTTATCTTTACTTCCTGTGCCCTAATATCCTCTCCAAATACTTTCTGTCTTCTTCAGCTGTATTGTGTCCATTGTGTCTGCAGCTAAGACAAGATGCATTTAATTTTTGTCTGTACCTCTTATCTCTGTGTCAGCTATAAGATAAATTGAAGAGCATTACACACCTGTTCTTTAATTCCTTCTCTGTCTGTCTATACAGTCATACGTTGTACTCCATTCCAGTTGGATGGATAATTCTGCTGGCCTAGATTTGAACTGGGTTTTGGAGAAGAGAGGCAGAGGGTGTGCTTTGATTGTTGCAATAGCTGGTCACAGCTTGTTGTAATAGGGGCTGACCTCAGCAGTGGCTCTTATCACAGAGGTTTTCATGGCCACCAAAGCTGCTCTCATTCCCTGGCCCCTACAAGGGCTGCTGTCAGGATCTGTGCTGACACTACAGAACCTCATTCCCTCTTGAAAGCCAGGAGCTATAGCTGGGTTTTTCTCCTCACGGCTCATGCTACAGGAAGTTCACTTTGCTGGTGAGGGAACAGTCTGGAAGCTCTGTCCTGCAGCAGCATCTCCAAGCTGTTTACCAAGAAAGTAACCCTACCCCTGGAAAGAGTGTTGCTTTGCTCCCTTGGCAGCAGGGCTGACTGCACTGACCAAGTAGCTATTAAATGGAATATGCTTTTGCTGATAAGTGAATGCAACTTCACTGCCTGTGGATCTTGGCTTGCATTTTACTCTGGTTTTGCATTATTTTAAATTTCACTGAGTCTTTCACATCTGGGTGCTTATTTAGACCACCATGGAGAATGCACATTTAAAACACTTTTTCTTGGGCTCTATTGAAGTGTGTCATTCAACAGCATACAGTAAATGCTGATTGAGATGTTGCCTTTTTGAGTAACAGTAGTGTCTCTATTGCAGAGGTTTATCCCTACAACAAGTTATGTTCTTGAGACCAGTAAGACCAGTAAGTAAGTAGAGTTAGGAAGTTCTTGATGTCTGTACATGCTCTTATGTATTATATACCTTATATAGCATAGCAGATGATTGATGTTTGGAACTGATTTATGCCCCATCAACTAGAAAAACAAATAGGTATACTGTATTTCATGTAAGATCATATATTTTACAGGAGTTGCAGAGTAGAAACCAAGCCATAGATAAGTCTGTTTGCCATCAATGTTGGGATTTTTAACCATGGCAAGAAAGCCATTTACATTAAAGACCGAGCAGTAACTGCAATTAGTCTAGCTTTGAAAACAGTTGCACCATACTGAACGGTGAAGCATTCCCTTTGCTTATAAATGGAAACTACAAAGTCGTGTATGCTTGAGTAATGTAAGGCTTTGTTGTTAAAGTTGCCTGTGAGTCCAATTTTGTCTAGAGTGTCTCTAATTACAGGAAGGTAAATGTAGCTGCTTAATTTAGAAAGTACAGTCAATGGAGCAGATAAATCACTATTGACAATCTCTAAGCCAAATCCTTAATATATTTATTCCTGCGTTTTTGATATATATGTATTTACACGTTTGGTGGTTGGTTTGTTTTTATTTTTGTGGGGGTTTTATGTTTGGTTGGGTTTTTTGTTTCAGTTTTTGGGGTTTTTTTGGTTGTTGTTGTGGGTTTTTGTATTGTTTTGTTCTGAGTTCTCTAGTTCTTTCTAGAGTTTAATATTTGTTCATGAGAGCTACTGTCTGAAATATTCAATATTCTATTGAAAAGTAAATAAAAACTTTTTATGTAACTTTTACCATGAGAATGTGTATAGATTATATATATAATTTATCTACTTCCTCTCCTTATGCTCTCTTCAAATTACCAAAATCTAAGCTGACAAAATAAAAACATAGATTTTGCTGAAGTGCTTTAGTTACTTTTCTAGCTAATCTTTTCACTATTGGCAAGATTTTAATGATAGCTCATAATCTACAAGACACTGAAATAAGTCTTGCCTTTGTTGTTTGCATCTGTCAATTTGCATGTTCAAAATAAGGACTAGATTAGCACAGATGCCAAATTATGATGTGAAGAGTGAGATTTTTTTTCTGAATTGTGACTGTGTTGGTCTTTCTGTACTCCCTCACCTGTAGATATGATTTATGCACACTTACTTATGCACACTTACTTATGATTATGCACACTTACCCTGTGCATATGTTCTCATAGCATCCTCCAGTGTGATTATCTGTACAGTTACAGCAATCTGACTGATTAAAAGACTCTGGAAGCAGACACTATGCACTTCTGTTCACTGCATTTCCTGCAGCCCTCACCTCTTCCATGGCTGCAGTATCATTAATGTAGTATTACAGGTATGTGTCAGAAGCGCTGTGGTCTGTTGGATCTAGTAGGTTTCACCCTAAGGTCAGTAAGTTCAGATTGCTTTAGTGACCAAACTAAAATGGTTTACTAAACCAAAAATTTTTACTTTTGCTTTGGTCTCAGTTATGGGGATTAATTTCTGAAACCATCATTGGCCCTGAAGCAGCTCAAAAAATCTCTTTAAAGGGCTTTTAAAGTAACCTACGAGGGAGAGTAGCCACATTTTCAACATTTTGTTAAGAGAGGTTATACATCAAGGATAGGTTAAGTATTTTAATAAATTACTTTATACCCCCTTATTGATGTCCAAAGAAATTTGAGTGAGGGAAAAGGTAAAGGTTATGAATGTCTACTGGCACCACCCTGGGAAAATGAAGATAAATTGGCTAATGCTTAATGCTTTATTTTGTGCTTACTTCTTCGGAAAGCATGTGGTTACTGGTTTTGTCTATGATTTTTTTTTGTTTGTTTTTAAAATCTTTTCATCAGAATACTAAATTGGTATTTAGTATGAAATCACACCTCTTACTGTGAAAACATATAGGTTGATAGATGCGGCGTGGGTTTTTGCTCTCCCCGGCTGCACGCGGCTCTTGGGAGCCCGGCTGTGGCGTAGCTTCCACGTGCTGCCGGGGTTTGCTGCCGCGGGTTCCCGGACACGGCTCCGTGTCTCGGGTGCGTGGGCTGGCCAACCGCTGTTACCGTGCGCTAGGGACCCGGCAAAGAGGAAGGAATTTGTCCATTTACTCCGTGCTTGGCAGGAACGGTTTATTGGTCACGTGGCGCGGTTCGATGGAAAGGCGCTACCGCTCCCGGCACTCGCATGGGAGAAAATGGCGTCTGACTGCCGGCGGGATAGGGCTTTATAGAGGGGCGGGGCGAGAGGATCCACGGCCTGCCGCCCAATAGGGGCGGCTGCCGTGGCGATGATGTCAGCAACCGCGACCAACCAGAGAGCCCCGTAGGGGCGGGCGCCGAGCCAGAGCGGGCTGAGCGGGATCGTGTGGCTAGCACGGGGTTTCCCGGGGCCGGACGGCAGGGTGGTTACAGGAGCAGCACAGGGGTAAGAGCCGGCAGCAGGCAACATGGGGGCAGAAACCGCGAGGGGGAACAACGCGGGGGAAACGCGGGATTACAGAACTTGACTTATTTTAACATAAATTAAAAACCCTAATCTAAACCCAAACTCCGGGATGCAACAGATAGAATGCTTTCTTTAATTTCCCCTTCTTAATTTTTTTTTCTGAAAAATTCCCTGCCTCACTGACATTGAATTCCAGTTTAAGAAATTAGAATACAGAATAGAATATAATGATAAAATAACTGACTAAAGTCATGTCAACTTGTTAGTTGAACTGCTTTTAGGGGTTCCATATGAAACAGATTTCAGAATGTGTCATTACAGGAACATTGAAGTGCCCTTCACACAAAATCTTGAATCTGGAAGAAAAGCTGGAGTGGGTCTCTGAGCAAAGATTAAATGATAGGAATATGTTTTTGTTTATTTTTCTATGAAATTCGCTGGTCATTAGCTTCATTGTAGGTCTGTAGTTTGCAGCAATTTTTTTTTAGTTCTGAGTTTGGTTTTGGGACTCTGCCTTGATTTTCTGTTTCAGAAAACAGAACTAGGCCACTTTCTCCTGTTCTCAAAGAAAATGTGTTGCACTTAACGTAATCTAGCCAATAATTTAGCTACTTGTTACTTGCTTTCTCCACAATTTTTTTATTGTGGAATATCAAATCACTTGTTGGACTGTCAGGCAAAATATCCAGAAATTCTTTTTTTCTTTTTGCTACATTTTATCCTGTCCTTATTGATATTATATTGGAATTTGTGTGATGCAGTTTAGAAAGAGAAACAAATGTATTAGATGATATCTGCCTCTCTTTCTTTCACAGCTTTCCAGTAAATAAAAAAAGCAATTCACTGACCTGTTTTAAAGTCTTGACTTTAATTGAACTGTTCATGACAATGAAACATATTGAGGATTTTATTTATCCCCCTTCAGTAGCTGTTCCTGCTCTGTTTGAAGTAATTGTTTTTATATATTAAATGACTTCCACTCAGGCAATGACTCTGTCAGTAGTCACAGTTTGTACCCTGCCTGGCCCTTTAATGGTAATCTCTGATTAGTCACACTGTTCCCAGCCTTTGGAGGTTGTTACAATCTTTTAGAGAGGAAAGAGATGGAGGAGGATTGAAGTTATCTGTAAATAATTCGGCAGGTGGGCACTTCATGCCAGCTGTGAAAAAAAAGTACTCAGCAATTTAATCAAATGCCAAATATGAGCCAATATGTGCCATTGTTCTTGAACCCTGTGAGGCTAAATATGAATAAGCATGCATTCTGTTATGGTGTGACTAACAAAGCCATAGATGGATTCCTCTTTATTCTGCATGGCTATTTTACCATTAGTTTAATTTGAAAGAGAGGGTAGTAAGCCAATTTTTATGGTTGCACGGTGGCATTAAATGGTGAGTTTCATGAAAGACTAGTAGAAGTGATAGGAGTGTTAATTTTAAATTTTGTAAGAAAACAAGGGAAGCAAGATAGTTGGCTAGAAAGATTTGTTGCACTAAAAAAATATTGTATAAATCTTGTTGCTGTTGTGCTTGCTTATGCTATCCCTCAAAAAAGATAGGGCTTTTATTCATCTTGTTTCAGAAATATAGTACTCTCAGAAAAGACAGTGTGGTGATTTTTCTACCTATTTTTAAATAAATTTTAGGGAGGCTGCAAGTCCACGTCTTTCAGATGGGATGAGTGGTAGGATTATGCCTGTAGTTGGCTGATTCCAGAGGGAGAGGGAGAAGGATATGTCTGAGTGCAGAAGTGTGAGCTTATAAATGAAGGACAAGTCTCTTCAGATGTGTTACAAGAGGCTAGCACTTGGATCTCATTTGACATTCAGCAAGACACTTGGAAACAAGACGTTATTAATTTTCTGATGTTAAATTATTGTGTACTGGGTTATTTTTGAACAGGTTTAAATGTACTGTGAAGAATTGTTCTTGGGGTTTTTTTTGTGTTTTTTTTCTTTTTTTTCCAAAAGTTTTCTAAAGAACTCCTCTAGTACATGCTGGTTTCATCTGAGATAGAACTAATTTTCTACTTAGTAGCCGGCACAGTGCTGCTGTTTGGATTTAACAGGATACATACTCACACATTTAATACTGAAAGGTAAAAGAATACGAGCATCTGAGTCCGTTGAGGCCGTTCCCTTGTTTTTTGTGCTCAAAATAATCTTCCTTTTTTATTCCAGTTTATTAGGGTGGTTGGTATTCTATGACAAGCTGTGTTTTCTTGCTTGGGTGACTTTGATTATAATGACTCTGATAATTTTTCTTCTCAAACCAGGCATCACTACTGTGAAGTGGCTGCTTAGAATAGCACCTTCAAACTCAGACGGTCTTCACTTTTCGTACATTTCATCATGTCTGTTGATTTCGCTCACTTCTTTTTTTCTTTCTCCTATTTGTATTGTAAAGTCAATGCATAAATCTTTGCTCATTCTGTCCCATTAAAGCCCATTAAAACACTTCTCTGGTGCACTGCCTTGGGCTCTTTATACTACAGAACGGCAAGTTTCATTTTCAACTACAAATGAGCACAGAAAGATGAATTTTAAGGTTAAAACAGTTCCTGGGTTTTCACAGGTATCTGGAGTTCTGTTTAAAGAAAAATAAATCGGTCAAGGACTTGTTTTGCCCTTCAGAATCTTCCTGTGATGGCACTGACTCTTAAGAAGTGTGCAGAGTTTTAGAACAAAGTCACCTTAAAAGTGCATTTTTATAATATTTTTGGTCTCTCTGTCTCTCCACTGTTTTCCTCATGCATTAGTTGTTCATAAGCTTTGAAAACACTGAGTTACCACAGTTCAGGTGGTAATTCATCTGCCATACATCACAGAGCAAGAGGAAACCTCCCTCTAGCATATCTGTTTCCTGAATTTGTACTTCTCCTATCTGGAGACGTGGGAAAATTAAGAGAGATTAAGATAGACCTGGAATATCTGCCTTGGTACTTCTCAAGGATGAAGTGCCAAATTTCTCAAACTTTCTTAAGAGATGGGTGCTATCAGTTGCTGAAACTTGCAAGGAATCTGTAACTTGTACAGTTAGCTGCTGTGATTGCTTAAAAGGAGAATGAACAAAAAATCCACTCCAATCAATGAAGCCTTCAGCTTTTATTTAAAACCAGAATTGATTGCACTATGCATTGTAATTGACTAGTAAGCTAGTACTTAGCTTAACCCTTTGGCTCAAGCAAGAGTGTGAACACTGTCTCTTCCTCGCTTTCACCTATCCATTCAACCTGTAACTGAGATTGAACAAACAACACTAAGTGTTTCAGCCTGGTCTCCAGCTCTTTCCCTGCAGAGGAGCTTCTCAGTTGCTCATTGAAGCCCTCATGGGGCAGCTGTGCAGGAAAGATCACATGTGCCATCGGGCAGTGAGACTGTTGCCATTAAGGCTGGAGTATGGTCTAGAGCTCTGACCACATGGAGAGCTGCTGCTTTATCCCTTTGTCTGAAGTGCAGAAACAACTGGCTGGATTCTTCAAAAAGCAGAATTCTTTTATGCATCTGTATTGGTATCTCTCTCAAGTTTTACTATGTCAAGAATTATTTCATAAAATGGGGTTATCATTTATCTATTTATTTTGTTTTTCACCTTTCTTTTCTGGTCATAAGTCTACAGAGGAATTTGATTTTCTATTACAGAGGGAGCTTCCTTGAGGCTTCAATAAGTAAAGTGGAATTTCTTTAGGGAAATTTCCTTCTTGATTATGATGATGTATACTTTTGTGGGTATGTTAGTAGGTGTACAAGGCAGATGGTAACAGATAGTTCTGCAAGCTGCCATGTTTAATTTCCACATATTCATGAATTCTTCATAATCTGAAATTTCTTGAAAAATGTTAAATTGTGTGTTGAAAAGTTTGGGGGAAAACATAGAAAGCTTGTTTTGTTTGGTTCTTAAAAATACAGAATATCTGTCTTAACATAGTCTAACCCTGAAGTACTAAGGTTGCCCTTAAATTTCTGTCCAGGGCCCCCAGAGGTGATTGCACTGTGTGGGAACCTCCAAGTTACACTCCCATCACATATCTTCTTCCTGAAGTAATCAGTGTGTGTCAGGGGAGAGGAGGTAGCGACAGAAGGCTGTGTGCATCTTTTGTCTCTCATTCTGGGTTCACTGGCTGCTGTCTGCTATGCAAATGGTAATACAAAAGAGAATAGAGGAAGCAGCTTCGGATTTATATATGAGTCAAAAAACAGTTTGCTTTCAGACATTGGTAAACATAAACATAGATATGGTTGTTTCTCTGTTTTTAGGAATACACTATAGATATAATTTTTGCCCAGACTTGGTATGACAGTCGTCTAAAATTTAACAGCTCAATGAAGGTGCTTATGCTTAATAGCAATATGGTTGGAAAAATCTGGATTCCAGACACTTTCTTCCGGAACTCAAGGAAATCTGATGCTCACTGGATTACAACTCCCAATCGTTTGCTTCGAATCTGGAATGATGGAAGAGTATTATACACTCTAAGGTGGGTTTTTATTATTTGGGTTGAAAAATAACCAAAACCCTGTTATGACCAGGGATATGAAAATAATGAATATGAACCAAATTTGCAAGGAATTGATTAAACAAGAAAATAAAAAAGATAATTCAATCATGAAAAAGATTAAATTCGTAGTATTGAAATATAATGCAGAGATAATTGCCTAAGGACAGCTGAAGGTGATAGTAAATTTTGATCTCATTTAGGTACAGGCAAGATTTAAAAAAGGATGCTATATAGTATATAGCATCATGGTTGTCTGTCATTTATATTGCAGATAAATTATTTTTGATCAAAATACTTCACAATCTAATTTCCACCAGACTATATTCTGTAAGTAAAATATTAAATGCTTCAAATAATAAAAATTATAAGAAGTTTGATTAAAGTTAAGGCCCCAGTCCTGCTTGTAATTCTTAACACATTTATGCTCACAAGCTATTAAAATCAAGAGATCTGTTCATCCAAAACAGGCATAAACAAACATTTTGGTGATAATTCTGCTTGGCAAATGGGAGATGTGTGTGCTGCTTTTAAGCTTAAGGCTATCTGTACTGATTTTTGAGTCACTTTTCAAACAGCTCTTGAAAGGCTGTAGTCTACAGAAAGTATTTTAGGGTCATCTCTGTCATATTTTCTAAATATGCTGAACAAATCTTGTAATAAATCAGGAGCTGATCAAGAAGTAGTCTATGCAGAGGATGCCATAAATATGATTTTGCTCTTAAGAGTTTATTTATTTGTTTATTTATTCATTTAAAACAAAATGTGGCACTCGTAATAACTTTCTTCTCAATCATTTATGCTGTGTTCATGTGCAGTATATGTTGTATGAACAATGTATAAATTTCTGATGTATCAAATGTAAGAAGAATTAGAATGTTTTACAGGGATTCTCTTCACTGAATTTTTTCTCTAGTATGCATCATTTGAGATGTGCTCTGAAGAGCACATTTTAGATGGTTTATTATGCGAGTTGGTGTTTATAAAAGTCTCTAGAGACCCCCTTCTGTTGACATGCTAATTTTTTTTTGTTTTTTCTAATTAGCAATTGTAGAGTCGTACTTGGACTTTACCCTTCCATTGTCCATTCATTTTCAATGAAAAAATTCTTCTAAAGAGATTCAAAGTAACAGAAGGAAATAAATATGAGCAAAAAATCGTGTGAGCCCTCACAGAGCAATAGGGTAGAATTACTGTGTCAGAGAATGAGAAATAAAGTGCAATGAGCTGGTAACAGAACAGCAGAACAGGCTTTCTCCCCACACTGTAACAGACAAACATCTGTATGGGTGAAGATATGGCCTGAATTTGACCTAAGGTAAAACAACAATGAGAGGTTCATATCTGGCTTATTGAAGGAATAATAATACGATCTGACAGTGCTCCAGATTCGTGGGGTCCTTGTCGGTAATTTAGGGGGCAGATGTGGTGAAAATGTTAACCAGCCTTACAGAATCTCCTCTGAGGGTGGCCCGTGTCTGCCCATTGCACCATCAGTGATTCCAGATCTAGTTGTGGTGCTTTTAACACAAGGCTCAGCTTGTTTTCTTTTTCTATGAGTGTTTAACTATCGAAAAACTGAAAGTGGAAAGTAAAGGCAGTAAATGCATAGATCATAGTTGACAAATTGGAAAAGCATCTCCATAGTGATGCAAGTATTCTGCTTGAAAGTGTAGAGAAGAGTCTTTTTTCCTCTCTCCCACAATGTATGCTAAGAAATACACTTTTCCTTATAAACCTTTGGTCAGGTCATAGTGGCAGTTTGTGTAGAATAAATACGTTGTTCAGAGACTTATAAAACTATCTGGCAGCATGTCTCAGAGTCTTTTCCTATCTCTCCTCTAATATGAAAGCATTGCACACAGTCAAGTATGCAAGCATTATGGCAATTTTTAATGCTGATTTTGGAAGACATTCTGCCTTTATATACAGTGTTGCCAACAAAGGAGGAGGTATTTTAAATGCAAAGAAGTCAGTTTGAAGTCTAGGCCCTTACTTTGGCTTACTAGTGAATGGTAGCAGAACTGGGTTTTGCACTTATTGCTTGGAAGTCCTGTGGAAATCTGTGATAGCATTTTCAAAAGCAGAAAGTGATTTATAAGTCCTAAATCAGTTCTAAAATGTTTATAAGTTGTGAATTATTTGAATGCCTTAGACTTTAAATAGGTAGAAACATAGTTTGCTTTTTCGTATCCAAATACTGTTTTCACCAAAACTGCTTCCATGAGTATAGAGCAAGTCCAATGTGCCCCATGATTTTTCTCTTATGTAAAGCCATTAGATACAACGATGCCAAATGCACTTTGACTTGATAAATGTGTTCTGCAAAAACTTCCTTTTTATGCTATCATAAGCTCCTCTCCTTCCCCTGTCTTCAGACCCTAATTTTTATCCCCTATTTCTTGTAGAGCTAAGAGATGCCCCCAAATAAATTGAAATTTAGGAAATAGCTTGAAATATCAATTGAAGCAACACAGATTCTCAAGTTGCATCCACTAATAATTCCTGCTTTGTTCTTTGGTGCTAATGCTGGGTGTTGTTTTTCTGATACACAGGAGGCTATTCATAATATCCATTAGTTGGCAAAATTTATTTCTGTGCATGTTTTTTACTATGTAGTCTGAAGTGTCTGAATTCTTGAATATAACCTATTTTCTTTTTTTTTTTTTTTTTTCACCTTCCTTTTCTAATTAGGTTGACAATTAATGCTGAATGTTATCTTCAGCTTCATAATTTTCCTATGGATGAACACTCCTGTCCTCTGGAGTTTTCAAGCTGTATGTGGTAGAACACTTTTTTGTCCTCTTTACGTTCAGGCTTTAGATTTACTTAAATTTTGGCATCAGGAGAGAAAATGTTTACTTTTTAAAGCCTTGTGGCAAAAGAAAGAACTGACCATTCATGTTTTGACTAGATTTATTGCATTATTTAATACACTAATGAATGAGTTTAATCACATGCATTTTTTGCAACTTTAAAAATAGTCTTTTTGCTTAGGAGTCTAATACAGTGCCTATTCCAGTTAATGGAAATGCACTGTCCTGGAAAAACTTTGTTTTCTTATGCCTGCAAGACTTGACAACTTTGAATTAGTTCCCTATGATATACTTAAAAGGAAAAAATAAGATGTCTTCTCAACTTGCTCCTGTAAATGTTGAATCAGTACAAGAAGTCCTTTTCCTTTCAATGGGACTTAGTTTATATGAGCAAAACCGCAACCTTCAGGCTCTATTTTTTTTGATGCAAACTATGTTAAAAAAAAAATCCTAGGCAAGTGTGCTATTGCATTAAGGTTGGAGAAAAACTCCAGTATCATCAAGTCCAACTGATTTGAACTTGTCCAGACTGAACACCAACTTCTCAACTAAACCATAGAATGAAGTGCCGTGTCCAGTCGTTTTGTACTTTGTTTGTACAGTGTCTGTACTTTTAAGCTCTTTCTGATCATTTAACGATAATGTAATGACATACATGTTTTAATAGTGATGATTCTGAGCCAGTTTTTATTACAGGAGTTCGAGAATACCACTTAGATATTTTCTTAACATTTTTATTTACACAGTTTTTCATTGATCTTACATTTACTTAGGCTTAAGATTGAGGCCATTTATTTTGTGGTTAAATTTAAAGTGTATCAGAAGGACCATAGATGGTCTCCGATGCACTGTATGTACAGCCCTGATTTAGTTTATAAGTAACTTCAGAGATCAGAAAACATGCTTTGGTACATTCTGTGGCTGAATGTTTGGTTTGTTTTGTTTCATTCTAGATGGATATCCCAGAAATGAAATTGAATACAAATGGAAGAAAACCTCTGTTGAAGTGGCAGATCCAAAATACTGGAGATTGTATCAGTTTGCATTTGTGGGGCTACGAAATACAACTGAAATTTCTCATACCTTGTCTGGTAAGGCAAAGTGTTGAGTTTTATTTTGTGCAATATCTATTTAGATCGAGACTAACAGATGAAGATACAACCGAAAACCGTATTAGATGTCATATAAATATTTTTTATTATTTTTCTTAATTTTTAGGTGATTATATTATTATGACCATATTCTTCGATCTCAGCAGACGAATGGGATATTTTACTATTCAGACATACATTCCTTGTATACTCACAGTTGTTCTTTCATGGGTGTCATTTTGGATCAATAAGGACGCAGTTCCTGCAAGGACTTCTCTGGGTAAGAATGTCTTTTTTCAGCCTTGAACCATCTGGTACTCTCAAGGAATACAAATGTGCAGCAGGGAGTAAATTAACCACAGTTTATTCCCCTTCATATTATGACCGTTGGTCATTCTCTCTCCTGAACTGCAACATTGGGAGTGGGAGAATCCTGCTGTAGTTGCTCGACGGTTTAAGGAAGCAATGCTGAGCGTGGAAATCCTGATCCAAGTCTTGTGGGTCTGCTGTTGTTCACATAAATACATTTTTTCTTCTGTATGTATCTTTTATCATCTCCAGGGAGTGTCATCTGGCAATTATTAGTTTGACACTTAACATCACGGAACAAATGAAGTCATTACTACGTGACTAAAAATGGAGAAAATCTGGTTTGGTTCTTTTTTGTTGGTTTTTTTTGTGTTGTTTGCATTGTTTTTTTTGGTTGGTTTGTGTTTGTTTGTTTGTGTTTGGGGGGGTTGTAATGATTCAATTATTCTTTTAGACCCAGGATATGACTGAAAATTTGCAACCAAAGTTGCACTTCAAGAAATTAAGCCTATAATTCACAAAAACTCCTGCTTTTATTACAGACAGTACTGAAGTGGGTTGCAACTTCTAATACAAGGATTCTGTGTTAGCTTCTGTGTTCTAATACAAAGTCTGTGTTAGTGTCATCTTGGCTGACCTGTTTAGCACAGTGTCAGTCTGCTAAATTTGACTGTTTAGGGTTTGTGTGCTGCTTGGAGAAAAGTTGCAGTGACCACATAAAGCCTAATAAACAGGTATACAGAGTGCACAGGACACAGCTTCGAGCTTAGCAGGGACAGATGCTTATAGAAGAACTAGTGACAGCAGTCTGACAGATTTTGGAGGAAAGGTCAGGAGCTGAGAGTTGCATCTTAGGAAGTTAGAGATGTGAGTTAATTTTCCTCATCAGTTGTATTGTTCCCACCCTACACCATTCCCACCCTACAAGATCATTTGCAGAAGCAAATGCTACCAGAAGCATGAGCCCACACTTCAGCTCCCTGCCTTTCCCACTGAAACTGGACCACCAGCAAGCCTGTCAGATTAATGAGTCAAGAGAGAAAGTAAGCAAGAGCAAGCATGGCTCAGTAGCCTAATGAAAAGGTAAGGGAAGAAAAATCTCAGTCGTGGACCCTAACTTTGTTATTTAAAAGTGATACAAAGTTTAGTGAAGAGAGTCTAAAGTCACAAATAAATAAGTGAAAATTACTTTTGAAAGTTTTAGACCTTGATGCAGAAATCTCATCAGATTTCTTTGACTGACTAATCATTGAATATCATTGTGGATTCTGCCTAGTTTCAATACAATAGTTACAACTGGAGAAAGGTGTTCTATTGGTATCCTTCTAGTTCTGTACTGAGTTTTTTCTTTTTACAAAGTACTTTTATATGCCATGAACCTAGAACTCTGTCTTTGATGTCACAGTTAAGCCGAAGTTTTCAAGCTCTCACTTCAGCAGTACTAGCCTTCACCTACCCAAGATGGAATACAAACTTTTGTAATATCTTATTTACAGCTCCCTGCAGGTAACTCTGAACTCCTTTCATGTAAACATGCAAAAGCCATCACTTCACAGCTTGTAGGATGACTTTTCTTACATGCAAATGTTCTGGAGAAGGAGAAAGAGAGTACCTGTCAAATAAACACAATTTTATGGAAAGAGAAATTAATACAAGAAAGCCAAAACTAAGCAAGGTTTATCATAGCAGGTAGTTGTTTTGCTGTTGAAGGTTTGCTCCCTGTGACAGCTCCATCTGCCTTTCACATAGCAGACAAGGCTGGAAAAATTTGTGTCTCTTTTTGTCCTCTCTGAACGGAAGTTGGTACAGGGAATGGTGGGTGCCACTTCCCACCTGGAGGGTGTGCTGAGGTCTGATACCCTGAAAAGGCTGGACCTTTTTCTCTCATATCTATTTGAAGATCCTGGAAGATTGTGGTTTCCCAGAGCAAAAGATTTGGGGTGATTACAGATATTTAAATATTTAGTTATACAGAGAAATGCCAAGTTGATTTTCAAAAGTATCTGGTGAGAGTGAAGAACTTTTGAAGAGCACCGTGGTTATCTGTTTGCCCCTTTAGGTATGTAATGTCATTGGGAAATCTCTTGGAAAAACACTACTGCCTTCCTGTTGTAGGGACCAATGATTCCATGTTTTGATTTGTGAGCCATAGAGAATTTTAGCCTGGTGTAATGTGTTTGTTTGTTTGTTTTGGTTTGGTTGTTTTTGTTTTTAATAATCTTGTGCATGTAAATAACAAATTATTTCTGTGTTCAAGTATTGCTTTTCAAAAGAAAGGTCACACTTTAATTTTGGACTACTATGTAAATGGATTTGCATCACCCTGAAGTATCAAATAGAAGAAGAAAGTGTTAACACCTTATAAATGCTAAACTAATGAAAAGTGGTATAGTTGAGATTTTGAACACATAGCTATTAAGGACAATTTGTTCTTTTAATTAGCTTGTATGTAAGTGAATCAAGGAAAACATTTTCTATTACTTAAGATACAGTGTTGAAAGCATATCTGGTAACTTAGACAATGAGAGCAGAAAGCCGTGACTATCATCAAATTTGATCTTCTATGTCTTCTTCAGAAGCAGACAATTGGAAACATTATTCATTTTTCTTTTGTTTACCAAAAGTTTGAAATCATTGATAAGTAATACACCTTTTATTTCTGAATGCATCCTTTTTAACATTTTAATCATTCGAGCGAAGGGACTTCCTTGTGCTTATAAAATTTGTGTGCTTATTTGTACCTGTTTTTCTACTGTATTTATGTGTACATTTCATGTCAGATTTATAATACAGCTTCCTCTATGATCCCATGGAGGATGCTGCATCCATAGGGATGGATTCTTGCCATAGCACCAATGTACGTGGATGTAATCAGTGGTGAACCCACTGACCCCTCCTGTGGGCCAGTCCTTATATGACTCATCAATGAATTAAGAGCTAATATGATTACCTTTTTTGGTCACAGTATGATTTGATTACCTATACATTTCCCTCTTTCTGTCCTTTTTTCTTTCTTTACAGGGATCACAACAGTGCTGACCATGACAACGCTGAGTACAATTGCTAGGAAGTCACTCCCAAAGGTTTCCTATGTGACAGCAATGGACCTTTTTGTTTCAGTTTGCTTTATTTTTGTGTTTGCTGCCTTGATGGAATATGGCACCTTACATTACTTTACCAGCAACAAAAAGGGGGACAAAGGAAAAGAAAAGAAGGCAAAATCTAAGCCATCAGTAAGTTTAGTCAACCAAGAAAAAAAAAGAAATAGAGTGGTTTTTATTGTAGCATTCATTTTGAGTGACTGCTTCTTAAGTAGAAAAGCTAACGTTCAAAGATAATTAACACTAATGTTTATTTTTTCATTTTTTTCTGCAGTTGGAGGCTTGTACTAATTTTGTGTAAATACAAATAGTGAGCAAAGGGTTTAGATGATTTCACATATGTGAATGAGGACACATGAACCTAAGGTGGAGAGTGGTTTGGTATAATATTCCATGTCCTTGGTGCTACTAGAACTGCCCATGAAGTGTGTGCCCGTGGAGATGGTTCTGTAGGGGCACAGTGCTTCTGAAAACAGCACCTGGCAAAGAACCACAGCTAAAACTGTAGCAGTAAAGATAATGTGCATGGACTGAAGGTATGAGGATTTCTTTGGATCTGCATCACCTAATTTAAGTCTTACAAAACTTTGCAAAGGAAAAAATGCTTATTATTGGCCAGTATTCTGAATCCCACTACAGAAATTCTATCTTAACTCTTTTCTAAATTGGCTTCCATGTTTCTTTCTGGTTAAATTAACCTTCTGCTTTTGCAAGCTGATGTTTTTATGGTAAACCTCCACACATCTCAGGATCAAGTATTACTCAATTTTAAGAGTCTTTCTGTTTGCATAGTAAGAATACTGCAATTTCCAAAGAATTTATTGTTGGGAGTCAGTACAAATATTTAAAGGTAGTCTTTAAAGTAAGAAAACATTGGAGAGAATAAGAGAAAGGAAAATGTTATAAAGCCCCTTTCGAAATCATCTCATCAAAAGATGCAGGAGCATACCCGGACCATAATTCCAGTTGCCTTTTCTGAATGAAGGCTGAGCACCAGCTCTGTATGAGGTGAAACAGAAATTGATATGAAATTACAGAAGTAATTGCAGGTATGGGAGTGCAGAAATCCTGTTATGATCCATATCCATTCTGCAACTCATCTCAGCAAGAACTGGTACACCCATTCTGAGCGGCACTGCTGTGGGCCTCTCTCTTATGGGGGCACTGTGAGGCTCTTGGGGCTTGATTCCAGGGAAAGGAGAGCCCTTAGGGTTCACCTGCTGAGCTCGTCCAAGGGGATCAGCTGTGCATTTAGGACAAAGCTAGTGGTGAAGTGTTAATACTTCCCTGTGGTGCCTTGGTCAGACATCACTCTGATCCTTAGAGAATCCTGCACAGTCAGGAAAACTGGAAAATGGAAAGCTCAAACCTGCTTCCTGTTAGTGGTGGAAACAAATGTGGGCATGACAGAAGGGGCAGAACGCAGGCTTTGGCAAGGGGTCACCTGAGTTATGAGGGTAAAAGGTAACTGAGGATGTGGGGGCATCCCAGTGTCAGCACAGCAGATTCAATTTCAGGTTGCTGCTGCAGTGAGGTCTCAACAACGCTTGGTGAGCAGGGTGTTGATAGGTCTGCTCTTGGCACGCACAACCCAGAGAAGGCAAAGATATCAGGATGTACTGCTGTATTCAAACCAGGCAGATATTAAAGATCAGCTGCTGACAAATCAAAAGACACTGAAGTAGTTTGCAAGTATGCTCTATTGAATGAAATAATGCCACTTTGCAGAATCTGTTCACACATCACCCATGTGTGCAATAATTTGCCAAGTGCTTTGAGATTTTCAGTGCATATGAAAATTTTAAATGCAGAATAATGATGAGGTAGAAACTATGAAACTTACTGAATAAATAGCTGGAATTTGCACTAAGAATAAAATTAGCAATATAATACTAAAATACTGTTTATTTGTGTTTTACTGGGTTCTTAAACAATGCTTTTTATTTCTAAGAAGTTGAAAAAAGAAGTCTTTATGCATGGAATTCTTTAAACATGTTATGGCTAAAAGACCATACCAAAAAAAAGAGATTGCACAAAAAAAAAAAAAAAAGAAAAAGGGAGAATTAAATTTAATATACTTAGATGCAAGGATTCTAATTTGATAAGAGTTTTTCTGGTGATGTTTTATGAAAAGCTGTGACTTTTCTTGTTCCAAATAAATAAAGAAGGCATCTAATTAGTTAATAAGTCATACCATTACAAATACTTTTCTTCTTTTTTTTTTTTTTTCCTTTTCTTCTTCGCCTTTATTTTTGTCACAGACTTCTATTAATTCCCTTTTCTTGTAGTTACGGATATGTAACTCAAAAAAAGAGTTTAATTTTAAAATTCAGTTTAATTTCTTCTGAAAACTCATTTACAAGTGATTTTTTCCTTGGGAAACTTGCCTTGCATAGATCTTCTATTTCTACTGCAAAATGCAATAAATGGGTTACTATTCCAGGAACTGATGCCAATAAGCCACAATAAATGATCTTGTGGAAAAAAATGGCAAGATTTTGCAAATGATTACAGCAGTTTTATCTTAGAAAATATGTGCTGGCATCATTCAAGAAAGGTAATATGAATTGGCTTATGCAAATCCACATTAGTAAGGGTAATGAGTTTGGGCAGGAAAGATTAAACTTAATTAGTTGTGGATCTTGTTCTGATCATCATTTCACCTGAAATGAATGTATCACCTGTGCCATGATCTCCACAGACAATGGCTTTCTTTTGTACGTGTATTAGTGTTATTGCAGAATAATTGGGTTTGATCCTATCAGAGTGTATTATAAATGATCTCATAATACATGCTGTTTTATCTACAATTTCAGTCGGTACATCCATAAAAAACCAGCATGTACTTCTGTATCAACCTGTTCTGGGTGTTTTGTTGTTTTATTTTGGTTTTTTTCAGTTTCTGCCAATTTATATATAGACGTTTTCTTGTGAGGTGTTGGTCTTTTTTCCTCTTTTCCCTCACATTGCCTGTTACACACGTTTTATGTATTTCCTGTAGGTAGTTAAGCCTACAGGATGACTGTGTTTGCCTCTCTCCAGCCACCTCTTCAAACTTGTAATTCAGTAGCCACCTCCAGTCTGTGCTGGTGATGTGAACAGTGGAAAGCAGTACTATAATTTTTTCCTTCTCCCATGATGTTTCTGTGTTGAGGATTCCTGTTTTACCCCACTTGTAGAAACAACCCATGCCATAAATCTTACATGGGCAAAACCAACAGAGAGGAAATTTTTGTAAAAGCTGTGTAGGTGTGAATCAGAAATAGCCAACTTTCCCTGTTTATCTTCAGCAGAATAAAGACTTTTTCTCAATTTCAAAAAATAAATGAACTTGTTTTTCATGTTTTATGAAAATAAGCCCTCTTTGCAATGCCTCAAATTAGGATAGAAGCATGTAACGCCTGTTTTTAGTATTGTCAGTATTTCATCATAACTAAAAAGAATAATGAGGTCCTTCAGGATGATAATTAGCTCACTAAGTCATCATGTATAATAAGTTTTGAAACAGCAGTCTGTGTGAAACTTCCTCTGGTAGAGACACTTTTTAAATAAAGCTATTTGAAAACATGGTGGATACTAGACTGCATTAACATCATCCCTTGGGATATTGGGTAAAAGGTTCCTGAAGCAAAAGAATGTCACCTTAACAATGTATAGAGGTCTGTGTACTGGCCAAAGTAAATCCCAGGAAGTGGGACAAGAGGACTTTAAAGCATAATGAGAAACTAAATGCTGGCTTCCCGCTTTCCATGTTTTTTCATGTGTTTTCATTGTCTATCATATATAATTGGCTAATAATATTCAGTTAGATTTTCTCACTGCTTCCTTTCCTGCTGTTTTATGTCCTTACAAGAAAAAATATGAAGAATGTAGAAAAGAGAGAACAATATAAGAGTAGGGTTAATGTAACCCTTCTCTTTGGTCTGAAGATCTTAGAAGAGATGCCAAATGTGGGATGGGGTGGAGTATGTTGAAAGAGGATTATGGAATAGTTTAAAACAGCTGTGAGATTTAGAAAGAGAAGATAAAGGACAGATTAAGAAAGAGAGTATATTTTGAAACAATCAGGAAAACAAGAATGATGCATATAAAACTGTGGAGAAACAAAGAAATAAAAAGGGAAAAGGTGGGTTGTGTTAGTGTGAGTAAAAGGAAGGTGGAAACGCAAAAGTCACAAGTAAGGGAATAGCAGACACTATATGTACTAGGCAATAAGCCACCCAGATTTTTTCAATGATCATTATAACATATTACACTGAGTTTTTATTAGATACAAGAAGTTTGTTGTGCCCACAGAAAGTGAAAGCAAGAATTAAGAACTGAATTAATCAGTGACTTGAGTGGCATTCTCCTAAGGAGTCATGTCTTGGATTCTAAAGGGAGGGTGTATTATTTAGGGATTTAACATCTGAGGGTTAGATGGCGTAGCCTGGCCTTACGTGTCTAAGTCTGTTAAACTTCACCAGTGATGCTGTGCTAAACCCATTAGCCTTTTTATTTTTGTGAAAATGTAGCTTCCAGAAACACATCTACTGTCCTAAGGACTCCAAAAGATGGGAGGACCATCATTCTTTTGTTATTGGTGATTATAGCCTGATTGTGGACTTGGTTGTGGCCCAGTTGTCAAGAAGTGACTGACTTCAAAATGTTTGTCTGTGTTGTGTAGATGGGATCAGCTAACCCTGTCTGTGTAACTAATTATCTGCTATTCCCAAATCCCAGCACAACCCAATTTTCACTGTGGCAGGTGAAAGTAGTTCATGATCTTTTGCCTGCATGGGCTAATTACATGTGGTTCATAATTTTCTAAGATCCCCAAACTGTTTTCTTTAATATAAGATATATATTGTGCTGAAGGTGATTATATTGCCAGGGCCTATGGAATTATTTAATATGAGGATTAAAACACACAAAACTATATTTCCCTTTTTTTTTTTTTTTTTTTTTAAGAAACCACCTGCAATTGCTGTTCGACCTGGATCAACACTAATTCCAATTAATAACATTAATCATCTCCCTGAACGTGATGATGATTACGGATATGAGTGCCTAGAAGGAAAAGACTGTGCTAGTTTCTTTTGTTGCTTTGAAGACTGCCGCACAGGATCTTGGCGAGAAGGAAGAATACACATCCGTATAGCAAAAATTGACTCCTATTCTCGAATCTTCTTTCCAACTGCCTTTGCATTGTTCAATCTTGTTTACTGGATTGGCTATCTTTATCTGTAAATTTCAGAGGTTTGACAAACTCAGAAAAAAAATACTAATTGAATAGTCATTCATACTTTTAACTGAGCAAATATTAGAGCTGGTCCAAAATGACTCAAATTGTTTGTATGCTTTAAAAATTTGAAACAATGAGAGGAAATATGATGATGTAGTCTCCCTCTTGTGATCAACTCTAGAACTGATACTGGTATTTTTGAAGAGAACATCTTACAATAAATATCCCTAAGATTTATCTTTCTTGAACACACATACATACATTTTTTTCCAGCTCTAAGAAAATGCAGAATCACAGGCTATGCTATTTAACTGAACTATCCTACATAAGCTCTCAATTTTAATCCTAAATGACAATGCAGAAGGATTTTTGTAGCATCTCTTACACCTTTACAAAGAAAGCCTTAATTGAATGGGATTAGTTACTCTCATCCATTTCATCCATAAGGTGATGATTTTATTAATCCCTAATTTTGAAAAGTTGAAATGTAACATTTCTCTTTTCAATCAGCCATTTGTTCTCTCCAGTATGTTAAAAAGTGTAATTAGATGATAATTAATCAATTCAGATTTATACAAAATGCAGATATAAGAGCAGCAAGGAATGGATATATCAAAACACCCAAGGATAATTCTGAGCTTGTCTTATCCTGACCACGGATAGAGACTTTTGGCTTTCAAGCTTAGATTACATTTATATCTGTGCTCCATTTCCTGTTACTTCACTGTCGTGAGTTCCCCAAAGTTGTCCAAGAGGTCTACAACTTCCACAAATTCTTATCCAGCTGCCATTGCCTGCTCTTTGAATGGAAAGCAGACTGGTGTTGGCCCAGATTTTGGCCATTAAGCATAATGATCTTCACATGCTCAGTGTTGGAGAAAAAGTCATAACCCTACATTTGGAAGAATTTGTATCAGCAGAATTTGGAAGGCCTGTAACAGTACTGTATTCATTGTACTCACAGTCACTGTGTTAAATCCCCAGTTCTACGAGTGCAGTGTGTGGTCTCCTCCCCTTTGCACACAGCATAGTTTTGTAGATCTGGTTTGTTACTGCAGATGCTGCTCACTGAGCCAGAGCCAAGTGGATTAAGGTATTGAATGTGTGGTATGGATTGCTGGGTAATTACCTTCTTGATGTTTGTTTCTAATGGAAAAGATATGTTATGCAGGGGGAGTTAAAATAATCCTTATGCATTGCTGAACCTTCTCCAAGATGGGATACATCCCCCCAAAACCATAGGAGCAGTTCTCCATCCCTTCTGTGGTGAGAGCTTTGGTAGAAATTCTTCAGTAGTAGTCTTTCTGAACTGACCTCTTAGTGTTGACTATTGCTGCCTGGCAGCATTTGATATCTAATTCCTATTTCTAAATCCATTGTCTTCATTATGGAAAAGTCCAGTCTTTTCTCCTTTCTGAAAAAGAAACTGGTCTCAAGTGAGCTTGCAAAAATCACTGTAAAATTAAGATATGCATTAAGTAAAAGTCAGCATTACACAGAAGACCGTACAGATCTTTAAAGAGGATTAATGGGATTAGTATTTGGCTGTAGGTAAGGATATTCAGTACTAAAGATAAAGACATGATTAATAGCCAAGAATAGAAAATGTTACATTAAGGGCTCCCCCCTTTCACCCCGATATTTCTGTTGAATATGCTCCCTCCTCTGTATTTCTCAGAAAGGATTACTGTATTTATAGTCTAGTTGGTACCAGGCATAGTAAGATACGATATACAATTCACATTTCAGAGGAAATGTTATTCCAGTGTTCAGCCCTAAAGTTTGATAGAGAATGTGAGATTATGTGCAGTTGTAGTGGAAGGAAGTGTGATAGAAGATCCAATTTTAATGAAAACTTTATTTCAGTATTTAGCTGATGAAATATAGCTAAATTTTATTAGCTAAAACTCAGATGATGAGGATGACTGGCATTATTTGTGGTATGACCTTTCTGAGTACCAGCTCTTCTGACTGTTGGACTGAGTGTAGAAGTGTGGTACCATTAACACTGATCTGCTATGATTTATTGGTTTTTTAGAGTCTCAATTTCATAAAGTGTTCAGTCCAAAAGAAACATGTCACTTTTTATTCCAGAATGTAGGTTGATGCTTTCTGACAGCATGCTGAACACGTTCCTCTGTAGGAGGGATGAAGGTGGCTTCAGCAGTACGTTGGATACGTGCTTGAAAAGCAGTGAGCTTGCTGTACAATGTAAGGCCCAGATTTAGTGAGTTCCTGAGTTTCATTAATTCACCTTTAAACAAAGGAAACGTAAAAGAACTTGGCAGTTCACTAGAGAAAATACAAATTTCACAGCCTGCTCTCCTCTGGCTCATCCAGTTAGCTTTTTCTATTCATGTGGTTGTCAGTTGCCAATCAGCCTCCAGTGACTGAATTGGAGAACAGAAAACATTTAGAATTGGCAAGGGATGGATAAGAAGTCTTTCATCTCTAATTTCTATGGAACAATGTAATGGAGTATTAAACCTATTGAGTGTTATGGCTGTTTGGCTTATGGATACACTTGCTTCTGTCTGTTGACAAACTCTTCTGTGTACTTCATTTGTTTCTGATGAAATAATTTTAGTTTCTCATAGTACTGTGAGTGCAAATAGGAATGAAAATGCAGTGAACTGTATCACGGCATGTAATAAATGTGTTATTTTAGTCCAATGTATTTTTTTTTAATTTGCATGTAAACACTTGATTTCAAGAAATCTAAGTGATGCTTTTAAAAATGGCAAAAAACAGACAGTATAATTAATTGGAGTTAGATGCTGCAATCATTTTTCAAACTTACCTAGATAAAAAGTTCGTTTACTCTTAGCTGGGATCACATTTTTTGGGAGTCATATTATGCTGACCATTACTGCATATGCACACTCTTAAGCCTATTCCTAATTAGTACTGTTATTAAACCAGAATTCAGAAAAGGGAGTTCTTATGTACTGTCATAAAGAGTGATGCTATCATGAATCGATGCCATTAACACATGCTTAATTTGCACTAATTTCAATAATGAGTGTTCAGTAGCTCATATAATTGAACATTAACGATATGAACCAGAGCCTTTTCAATAAGAGATTTTCTCATTGAAAGAGGGGGACATAAGAGGATAAATTGCTGTAAAGGCAGAGAGGGGGGAAAATTCTGGGAAAACTGTTTTATACTGCCCCTATCTTTGGCATCTCTCGAAATGTATTTTTCAAAAAAGAGACTTTTCCTTGATACTTCTGTATTAGTGTTTACCAGTTGTCCATTTTAGTAGTGAATACAGATCAATGTGTTATTTTTTGGTAAGGTTCTGTCTATGATTGTACCTCACTGATCTTCAGTGCATGTCTTCTGCGTCTGAATAAATCTGTTTTATGTAGTGGCAGTGAAACCAAAGCATGAACTCTGGGTAATGTATTTTGTATTCACATGTTGATGTGTTTCAAAGACTTTAACCTTATGCAGTTTTCTGGCATTCAGAGATATAGGATTGTGTAAGACTTTGAAGGAGAATCACCTCCAACAGTATTTTTATAACTTTCTGTTCTTTATTTGGTATGGTAATAGAACATTTGTTTAAAATTGATATATGAACTGTGCTTTGTATTTGTGAACACCTTACAATCGAAAGTGAACAGGAGGAGTCTGGATTTAAATATCTATCTGCCTAAAGTAAGATATGTTTGATTTAATTGTATCAGTCATAATTTGTCTGCTGTTTCCAGATAGCTGAGAACTAGTGCAAATAGCAAATACATTTTTCTGTTACTATAAATATTTTTGTAGAATTCATTGTAGTTTCTCCCAGTTATACCTTAAATGTGATCTTTCATGTTTATGAAATAATACTGTATTTTTTAGTCATTATAATAGATACAGAAGATAGAAACTAATGTAGAATTCCACAGCTGAAAAATACAAAGCCGGGAATCAGAAAGAATTACTGTGCTTCTGTTCCTAAAAAAGCTCAGTGGATGTCCACATGCCTCATGAATGTGCTGGATGGGGAGACTGACTTACAGGAAGTGGTAGAATAGTGTCCAGACTGTAGAAAAGGCTTTTGCATTGGTTGATGCCATGGATTTGCTACAAAAGTGGTTCAAGTGGAGGAAAGGAATAGATCTGTCCTCATTTTTTCAGTGATCTCTTGTTTCTGCTTCATTTCAGTCAGCAACAGCAGTTCTAATGCTCTGTTGCCAGATGAAACAAAACCTGAAAAATTATCTTTATTTTACTCTTAGTTAGTTAATATTTCACACAGATGGGTGGGATCATCTAACTGAACACCCAAGATTATGACCAAGTTTTTCTCTAAGACAGGTGGTGGGAGTTTGCATCTGGAGGCTGAAGGATGACTTGTTGTGATGGGCATTTTTCATTCAGTTGAGAATCTGCACTGAAAACTGGTGGGAGGAAAGGAAACAATGGTATGAGGGAAAGACTGATGGTGGCAGTGATCCCAGAATCAAGTTACATGGATCTGAATGGCTTATATTTATTTCATAGGTTTCTGACTGGTATTTGTGATAATGCCCTTGATTTCTCTGCAATATAATTAAATATTTCTAATGTTTTAAATAAAAAGGAAAATATCGTGTATTTCCTGCATGAACTGCAGACTGAACGAGCAATAGAAAATTATCTTGAGTGCACATTCTGGTGATGTCAAACAGAAAACAGAGATCAGGTTAAATGAGAAAAAGCCTTTTTTAATCTCCATTTATTATTAGAGATAAAAGCATTTTTTAAATTACTGATAATTAGTACGGTAGGCACTGGGAAAGGCCTAGTACCCAGTCTAAACTGCTGTTAATCCCCTCAAGGGCTAAAATATTTGGGAATACAAACCTGACTCAGACTGCACTCAGTTATCATCCCCTATTTCCATCAGGAATTGAGAAAGATGAATTGTGATTATGCCAGACATTAACTAGGATAGGTGGGGTGCTCCAGGGAGGTTGGTTTCTTATTAAAAGGAAGGGTCATTTCTGCCTGAGACTGTAATTTGAAACATTCTTCCTTCAGAAGATGGATCTGTGCTGTGACTTCCATGATGATGGAAAAGCATCCCTGCATTTAATGTTTATCTTTGCACAAGGGCAGTTTCACTGAATTGACTGTCCTGCTACGAGGCACTGAGATATTCCCCACGTGGTATAGAAGAGTGTTGGTGGTACTCCTGGGCAAGATGTTTAAACCTTGTCACAGGGATCAGTCACAGTTGTCTTTTGGATGTTATGATGCTAGTGAAAAGGCAGGAAATAAACTTTTGATTTTACTTACTAGTAAACCTCACTGAGAAAACCAGAGGACTTTATCAGAAATCTCAGATGTCTCTTGGATACAGGAGATTGGCTAAAACTGAAGCAGACCAAATGATATAGCTGGTTTTACCATAGCCAGGTCCTGTTCACCAGCAATATGTTGATTCTTAAAAAACTGTGAAAGCCTCATGGTATTTTAATGGGGAAAAAAAAATCTGTAGAATTCTTATTCCCCTTCTCTGTGACTAATCTTGCTCTGCCTGCAGATTGTGCTTATGGTACATCAGTCTCACTTAAGCTGCATGAGGAGAGCCATGGGGGATCTAGGACAGAAGACCTGTAAACTGTTCTACCTTGTTCTTTCTCAGTTCCTTTTCTTAGTCAAGAAAAGATGTTCAGAAGGGTAGGCGTATGGCGTGTGCAAATGAGGATAATTTTTCTACTGACAACAGGGCCTGAGTCCCACTGATGGGATCAAGAAGGATGAGACTCTGCTCACAGTAATAAGGCTTCTCTTTTGTAATTCTTTGTAGTAGCTACTTTTCCATACATCACTGCAGGCCTACCTGAGATTCAAAATATTTTTCGGGTTGGAGGTAATTCTTTTGTGTGTTTCTGGCTTCATACAATGTCTTTATCATCAGGGTTTGAGCATTGCTGAAGTCAAAAGGAAAGGTTTCCTCTTGAAGTTTCCTTGTCCAGGCATTGCAGGTAGGAGATGTCTTCCTGCCAAACATTGGAAAAGTGATTTTCAGTTGATCCTGCTAAGGAGACAGACTGGCTCAGGCTGGGGTGGCATTAGGATTCCTATGTCATTTAGACCTGAGAAGGTTGAAGGAGTTTAAAGGCAGTATTGTTAGTGACCAGTACTGCCTCCACAGAGGATGTATTACTTTTGCCAATTTGATACTTAAAAACAAAACCCAAAACTGTTACTGTGGGTGGGAAACGAGAATGAGTCATCATTTTACTACAGATGTATATTTCCCCTTGAATTGTTTTTCTTCCTTAGGAAGATGGTATGGAGGAGTCTTTTGGCTTGTGAAATAGTCAGAAAAGAGGTGATGACCACTTTAAACAGTGAAGTCATGTTAGTCCATCTGCCCAACGATGGCCTAAGAGAAGTAGAAATGAAAGCACTTGCCCTATAGTTCAGATTTCCCAAGAAGGATAAATGTGGAAATTTGCATATTCATAGGTCCAGTATTAATATATAATCTGTGTTCACACTTTAGACACTGAAAAAAATCGTAATGGTTTGTGAGTCTTCACAGTATCTTTTGTATTTCCACTGTTACCCACTACAAACACTTGGACTCTTTGTCTGAACATGAAGAGTTGTGTTATGATACCTTTAATTACATTTTAAACTGCTATAGATTATACTTCAGAATCTGGTAATCTCATGGTGATTTCTATATTTAAAAAATAAAATATTTTTACTTAATTTATCAAAGCATAATACTCCTATAATTTATATTTCCCTGCATGAAAGTTTTATAAACAATTGCAGTTTATGGTCTGATAACACTTGTTGATTTATGATATGTCTCAGTATTTATCAAATTGAGGGTCCAGTATTCAAATGAACCCTTAATCCAAATCTCTGTCTTGGCATCTATAGTTCACATAATGTTTCAGTTACTCAGACTTTGCTCCTTACTAGTACATCCTTGTTTTTTATTCAATGCTTAAAAAAAATGCTGATATTTTTAACTACCTAAGTGAATATTTATACTATGCATTTAATTTGATAGTGTTTTGGCACCAATGGACAGTGTTGCAATATTATGCATCAGTGTTCCTTTTAAAGTTATTTATTAATGCCCTTGTGGATAACTTACTTTAAGAAATATGGAATATAAGATAAGTGTTGTAACTCTCTGTGCTGCTTCTAAGGTTTATATATAAAGTACATGATACTGAAGCAAATTTATTCTTTCATTTCAGTTTTCCTTCCAAAAACATCCTCAGTTGGCGTATTATTTTTATTTTTATTATCAGTGCTATTATTTGTATTATTATGCTGATATTTACAGTTCTACTTAATTATTTGGCGCTTTTCCAGTAGTCTTGGAATGTATTCATTCATTATTATATTTAATTACCTGGAAACATCAAGGCATCCTCACAGTCTTTCAATGTGATTAAGCCATGACTTCTTCAGCCTCTCTTAAAATGCCATAATCTTTTGTGTGCAATACCAAAACTAAAGCATTTTCAGGTATTAAATTGAGTTTTACTTGCTTCTCAATTTTGAAAAAGTCTGTCTGCTGGGTTATAATGAAAAACTGATATCATTATTTTTATATTTGACAATATTATTAATGAGCATGGCTGAACTAGAATATTTCAGAGGTGATAAACAGATGATGCTCTTGGCTAAATACCATTTACAGCTACAATGGGCATTATAGAAATTACAATGGCAATGGCAACAACATATATATATATGTAGACTGGAAAGCAAGATATGAGAACGTATACATCAGTTTCTGATTGTCATTTTAGCAAGCTTCCTTTTGCCAATAAAATTTATGTTCTAAATGTGACCAAAAAGGTCATAAAAAAAACCTACTTAAGGTTTATACATTTGGAATGTAGGAGTGGTTCAAAAGCTTAAAATAATTATGGGTCTTTGTTTGATGGGTCTTGTGGATTAATTTTTAATTTTATTCCTTTTTACTGAAGAAGAGAGAAAAGATGGGCAACGATATCACTAAAGGTAAATATGAAAATACCATCTAGGTGGATAGTGGATTTTTATACATATCTATAGGTAGGAGCAAATTTCCTCATTTATGTCCCTATTTGCAGAGTAGATGGATTCTGCTCTTCATTTTCAGAACTCTGTTGGCATCATGGTGAAAGATTGACTCAGAGTTTTGCATTTTTTAGTATACTCTTAGTTTTCGGATGCCTTATTTTCTGATGTGCAGTATAAGACATGAAAGAAAAAAAATCTGCTTTTCAGAAGTTTAGCCCTTTTTAAAAATTATCCCTTGAGCATTCAGCTTCAAGTACTTCAAAAATAGTAACTAGGCATCACTGAGTGTTTTAAATAAATTAGATTGCTATAGAATAGTGCAGAAAGTTCAATTATGGTTCAAGGCTAGAATTTTGTAGCCTTTGGGGAAAATTTTTTCTTTCTTTTTTTAATTTTGTTGACATGTGGGGAGATGTGAAAGAAAAGATATTTCATCCTATGGTCACTTGTATTTCTTTTGCTTTCAGTAGCATAGCTCATGAAGAATAGTATGTCAGCTGCTAAAAGCTGATTCTATGGAAGTGCAAACAAGACTTTGAGACTGGTAACAAGAACACTAATAAAGGCTCAGAAAGGAGATGCTTGTGGCCCTCATTATCAGAAGGGGCTTGGAGGCACAAGGCTTTGGAAACAGAAATTCTGAAGTAACATTATGAGAAAGAGTTGGATTATAAGGACCTCTAGAGAAAAAAAATCTCAGAAACTTTTTGCCAGAAGACTAACAGCGGTTTGAAGGATAGGTTTTATGGTTCATAACTCTACCGTGAATGTTAATGTCTATTGAATTTTCATATCAATGTTGCACTAGTCCTTGTGCATTGAAAGGAAATGTGCTTGCACCCTGGTACATGGTTCATACAGATGTTACTGCGATGTAATCTGTAATCTTCTAAATGTAAAATTCTGAAAGCCATAGTCTTAAAAAAAATAAATTTATGCCCCACCATTGAATAACATGTGTTCTGTGCAAAATGAATAGATTAGATGTTTGTGCTCTGATGTCTCTTAAATTGATAAGAATCAAGAGAGTTTCAACTCTGAATTTTGTAGCAGTTGTAATGCATTTATTTATACTGTATCTGCTGTGAAGTTGATTAGTTACACTGTGAAAAAATAAATAGTGCCTGGCTACTTACTTTTTTATGCTATTTATTTTCTATATGCTGTACATTCTTTTCTCTTTAAGACAATGATGACAATGGTCGTTCTGGCAAAAATAGTTTTACACACTGCTCTGATATACAGCAATCCTTTATATGCTTTAAATTTTTCCCTTCCCCTCCTTCCTTTCCCCTTCTCTTTCCTTCCTTTGATAATAATGTAGGAACAACACCAGTTATGCCCTAGAAATAAAGCTCTGGAACTAAAATTCCAGTTTTATCAACCATTTTATTTGGGACCAGTTTTATAGCTGATAATATGTCCTGCTTGTAACTGCCAAGAGGAGTGGTCCTACTCTCCCACACAGCCCTTTCACTTTGGCCAGCACTGGTGCTTGGCTAATACCACTCTCTTTCCCATTCCAGAATCCCTCATGGCCATGATGTGTGGCTCCCTCTTCTTTGTTCTGTCATTTTAGGAAAAGTTGTAATGCTCTATTAGATGTGCTTCAGGTCAAGGAGCGGGGCTCATGCTGAAGCAAATATCCAGGGGAAAATCACTCCTCATTGATTTCCTCAAATACATTCTGTTCTCTGGCTGGACTGTCCTACCAGAGGATCTGCCTGTAAGTGTCATCTTCCTCATGTAGTCTGTCCCAGGAAATATTTCTAATGCATTCTAAACTGACTGTGGAAAGGTGAGGAAAGAGGGATTCAGTCAACATAAAAACCGTGGGAAAGGAGTCAAAGATGTTTAAAGTCTCTGGTAGTTCTGGAACATGCCACAGCTATCTGCAGTCTCTTTCACATTCTTTTCAGATTAAATTTAAGGGTTCCTACATTTCCTTTAGCATTTTATGTTCTTTTTTCCCTGGTAACTACCTCCACTATCATGTCTTGACAGCTTGATTAAATTAATATCTTTTTCTTTAAGATTGTTGATGTCTTGTCCATTGTACGTACAGTGAAAAGAACTGTAGTATTTCATAACAACAAACCTCTGAATTCAAAATATTTTGAATGGCTTTTTAGGTCAAAAGAATCAAACCTCTAGCTTCCACAGTACTGTAGATGAATGAAGGAATTAGGCAAAGCCTTTGTGTACAGACTTCAAATCAAAATCTGTCATCTGTATTTTTAAGGTAAACATTTTTCAGTATTATTGTCAATGGGGTGAATTTCAGATATACATGCCTGTAAGGAGCTCAAATGACTTTATTTCTCATGGAAAAGCCAAAGTTTATTATTTTCTACCAAACTGAGAGTACTATGATTTGGGGTGACACAAGCCTTGCTGACTGAAATTACTAAATGTCAGAGCAGAGCCAGAACAAAAAAAGTTAATTTTAGGAGTTCCCAACTACTTAATTTTAATAATATCTAAAATAACCTTTGACTTTCTAAGAATTACTAAACAAATGTCATAATAAATAAATATTTCTTAGTAATACCCAATTTTATTATTTGCTAATAATTTCCACAGTAGAAGTTAAAGAGGTCTTCTAAAGTGTGTATTAGGAACTCAAAGTGTATAAATGAAACCTGTGGATATTAAAAAATCCTAGTCAAAAGAAATGACTGCTTTTCAGAATGACAGAACTTTTCAAAGTAGTATGTAAACCTGTCTGCATTCTCTCTCATGCCCTAAGGTCCTGCACAGTGGTTTTTGTGAGGGAGTAACCTGGTCTACAAGCCCTGAGACTGCCAACAGAGCTTCTCTTGGTAAGGGTAACATCTGTGGTGCTCTCACTCCTCTTTTGGGAAGGGGACTGTGAACACAGAAGTCATTCCACACAGGCTAGTGAGCAGGCAGCACATGGTAACAATTTTCGGACCTGACCAGCTAGTGTTAGGTACATACTGGCAACTGAACGTTTTCATGATCACTGCCAGTTCCTCATGGATTGTGTCAGCTCAGGTGCTACTCTTCTGTTTTCTCATGTGTTCCATCCCACGAGAAACATTTCAGGTTTCTTTATCCCTTCTCCTTGTTTCGAGCTTTGGCTACCACCTTCTCATAACTTTCCTCAGCAAATCTGGTTCTCAGTTCTTTTCCTTACATTATAAATTACTAGTGTTTCCTAAACTTCCACTGTACTGTTCCTCTTTTTCTCATTTTCTGCACCTTTGTTTTCTCATTTTCTGTTATTGCTGGGTTAATTCAAACACTCACAGCAAGAATTGTGGAGAGTGATGAGCACTGTGGAAGTGATGCTGATATAAGAAATGAGACATTTCTTCACACACCACCAGCAGTCAGGCAATACAGTATATTACCATCCTGCTGAGTGAAGAACACCTCAGAGATTTTTGTCTGGCATAAGTCATCTGCTAAGAAATAGAAAATAAGCAGTAGATCTTTCTTAACACTCTCCTAAGGATGTCATAAGACAAAAAGGACCAAACATCCTTGAGAATGATTTTTCTTTAGGTTGTTTATTACATGGTCCTGCTGTTGAGGTCGATGGGCTCTGAGCAGCAGAGCCTCCAAAGGTGGTGGTTGGGTTCCTGAGTGCTGGGGATTCCTTATGACCTGTTTGGAGGGATAACCTGGCAAAAGTTCAGACACTTTTGTAAGCTTCCTGCCAGCTTTACCTAAAGAAAAGGGGGCGCCAATACCTCAGCGGTGACCTTATTTTCCTGCTCCTAACTTATTTTCCATGGAGACCCCTACTAGAAGCCCTGGGGGCTGTGCTCAGAGCATGAATCAAAGGTTGGCTATGAGCCTTAAGACTTGGAATTCAAAGTTGTCCTTTTCCTACACTGGCACTGAATCTGGAAGACTCAAATATTTTCTGTTTTATTCGAGAGAAATTATTTTTGTGTGTCTCAGTTTATATCTATAAGATATTAATAATGCTACTCATAAAGCTTTTAAAATTAACATTGACTTAATGAATGCAAAACACTTAGCTTTTTTTTGTAAAGGACTTATCAGAAAACTAGAACAAATTATATTTTTGAACTTAAATTCTGAGAAACATACATTTGCATTCCCTTAGTCAGAAGTATACTGATTAAGCAGATGGGTGATATTTCTGTGCCTAGAACTTTTCTAAGGTAAATAAATCTGTAATTAATGAAGACAAGTCCTCAGAATTTAGGAATCAGGGTTCCACTCAGGAAGTAATGAGGAGCAGAGTTATCTGGCTAGTAAATGCTGAATCTGAAATCTTTGGAAAGAGGTGTGAAACTAAGAACTCTGATATCTTTCTGTTATTAATGATAATACACAAGAGAAATTTTATCCTGCTTATCTGTTTCCTGTTTTGGGTCTGTTGCTGATGACAAAGCATGCTATCTTAATAATGGGCTTATTTGTGGTTTGTCCTACAGGCAGTATTAGAAGACTCTAAGACCTTCATAGTTGCAGTAAATTAAGCTGTAGACACAGGTACAGCTCATCACTGCCCGAGGTTTGAATGAGTGGGAAAAAAAAATCTGTCAGCCAATAAATAAAGTTAATAGCAAAGTTTAGTTGCTGTAGTGAGATTGCTGATCGAATTTTATTTAAAAGTTTACAGGACCAGAGTCTCAGCGTAAGGCAGCATTGCTCCTCTGCAATCAATAGAACTGATTTACATCTGCGGCTGCTGGACCAAAATTATTTTATAACTAAGAGCTATATGTTCTGATGTGACTGAGAAGTATGTTTTGCATCAAAGTATTTGGTTTGGAATTACAGCCTTCTCAGCACATAGTAAAGTCACAGTGAGATCACATGGTCACCATTCAGACTGTCAATGAGCATCCAGTTCTGCTCCCATCAGAAGCTGCTACTTATTCCATGCAATCAGTTGCACTGAGTACATACATTTGTGGCTTAACAACAGAGTCATCTCTGCTGAGAAATGAATTTGATTCCCTGTGTTTGGAATTTCTACAGCAACTTGCAAGAGGGTTTTGAAATATAATTTACTAAAATATTTTCACCATGTAGCATTTGTTGAGCTAGAGATTTTTTGCTGCCTTCTGATAACCCAGAGTGTTTTAAAAATCTAACATAATTATTTAACTAAATGGGAAAATCCTGTTAGAGACAACCTTCACATTTCCCAGCAGCAACAATGAAGATAAATGTGAGTGTGTTATTGCCACAGCATTCCAAAAAACACATTAAGGGAAGTGATACATCAAAGCTGACGTGTCCTACAGACTGCCAGGGATTAGTGGTCGATAACTGGGCAGCAGGGCCAGAAGAGTGCAGGCAGCCATGGCTGGTGCCCTTGCTGTCAGAAGCAGTACCCTGTAACAAAGGCAGAAGTTAGAAACTTGCAAAAACTTGGAAGTTGTGCAGATGTTAGAAGTTGTGTTTCTGGACCATTGCCATGTTTGGCTACCACTCCCACCTCAAGCGCATGTGCTGTCACGTCCCTTAGAGGAGGACCCCTGTGAGGGGAAGGTGACCCTGTGCACCCACAGAGCTTCCCTTGCCCAACTCTCCTGAGCAAATCCCTGTTCTCTACTGCACATACTTGAGTGATCCTTCAGCCCTTTGGGTGAAGCAATCACATCTTCTTGGAACCCTGGAAGAGGCCTCTGTGCGCGCGTGTGTGTGTGCACACGTTTTGGGTCATTGCTCTTGTCCATGTGGAAACAATATTCCTGATGGGTACACCGAACTTCTGACCTGTTAAATTACATTGCAGTGTCTCTGTTGGTGACCCCCTCTGTGTTCGTTAGTTTTGGGTGTTGGCTTTAATTACACACTTGACTTTGTCTCTCTGAGGTCGTTTTTATGTGCTTTTGTGACAATTCTGCAGCCTTTATGTCCTGAAGCATTTCAGTTTGCTCCTCTCTAGGAACAAACCTCTTAATACCTCTGTTTAGCACAGAGCCAGTGCCATCCTATTGCTGCCTTAGGAAACAGGGCAGGAGCCACTTTATGAGCACTTGATGAAGATCATTGGTATAATTTCCACTTTTGCAATGGTGTAATTTCCACATTTGCAATGTTCCAGTGCTTAAAAGGGGATTAATAAAAAGAGGAAGAACAGTTTCTTGCATGGACAAATAGTGACAGGATAAGGGGCAATGGTTTTAAACTGAAAGAGGACAGATTTAGATTGGATGTTAGGATGAAATTCTTTACTCAGAGGGTGGTGAGGTACTGCAATAGGCTGCTTAGAGAGGTTGGGGATGCCCCATGGAAGTCTCCAAAACCAGACTGGATGGGCCCCTGAGCAGCCTGTCTAGTTACAGTAGTCCCTGCCTACAGCAGAAGGCTGAAACCTCTCTGATCACTGAAAGGGATCTTTAAGGTCCCTTCCAGCCCTAACCATCCTGTGATTCCAGGATTTAATTGTAGTGGAGACAACACACAACAGAAATATCGTTAGCTAACTCCTTCAGATTAGAAGATAGCTTTGCTAATGCTGAATTCATATTTACCCAATGACTCTGTACTAGAGATGTATTTATTCTGTTACAAGCACTGTTTAGAGAATATTTTATACCATTGTGTTGAACTAGCACAGATTCTTTCTTAATGATACAGTTCACTTTTTCTAAACAACTATTGGTGTTAACAAATACTTAAACAACTAGAAGTCATAAAAGAATTAATGAATTTAAAAGAGTTGCAAGTTATTGACAGTTCACTATTGCAGAATAGCCTACATGGCTAAAATGCACCATTTAAGGGATTAGGAGCACCTGCTACAATTTAATTTCTTTCTGATACCTAGTTAAAATTTAGCAAAAGTTTGTGATGTTTTCACATTATTTTTAATAGATTTTTTCTTCCATTGGTTTCTATTTTGATTTTGTAAATGCAGCAGCTGAACTAGTACTCAAAAACTCTATCAACCTATACAGAAAAAAACCTATACAGTGATCCTTGCATTTTGAGCTATCAGCCAGGTAGATAAACAGCTCAATATTTTGGGCACACAAATAAAGTTCAAAGATAGATAAACAGGCAGGACTGGACCAAGAAATTACAGCCTACCACTAAAATAAAATTTAAATCTCAGAATTCTTGTTTTATAACAAAAAAAAGGGACCTGCACAATCTCATTTGATCCTTGCTTCTCAGAGCATAACAATGAAGGACAAAATGGATGAGTTCAAAGTAAAATCTGGAGTGGTTAGAGGAACTGATGTGAGTTCCTTAGGACCCATTGGCATTATTAGGAGTGCTGTGCCATGCTCTGCTGAGATGTGCTTTCCTGAGTGTCATGATCCTTGGTAAAGCTATGCTAATACTTCTTTCCCAGAGCCGGGTGGAGTTGCATCCTGACTCAGTTCTGTGATCAGACAGAGAAGGGAGATTGGGACAGGACCCAAATAAACTCTTCTGCTTATCTGGTGATTTCTGTGGGCAGGAGGCCCAGGTGGACCACTGACCTCGTCCAGAGGTCCAGACCAAGGCTGGTGGTGTGCTGCAGGCACATCTGCTCCATATTGCATACACAGCCTCAGTGATAACTACCCTGCTTAGTGTGAGTCTTTCCAGCATCTCTGCTTAATGCAGCAGGGAAAGAAGCTTTAACACCCAACAGGCAATCATTATTGCTCCAGTCTCCTTTCTTCTGTGAGAAAGATAGTGGTGCTGTCTACTTAGAGACTAATGGCTTACAGTCAGGAAGAAGAGTACTATCTTTCTTCCCCCACACCAACCACACAGTCCATATCAGCTTTTTTTCAGTGCTTCAGAAATGAAAGCAGAAATTAGTATCTGAGATAATATCTATACTCTTCTTTCTTGGTGAAAAATTTTTACAGCTAATTTGGCAGAATACCTACTGGCCAGTGTTATCAGAGAACACAAAATCATGTATTTTACCTTTCTCCAGGGAAACTTGTGTTTTTACTTATGAGTTTGCCTCAGTTTAACCAGCACTGCTGTTTTCTCTTTTAGTGTTTTATCTTACTTGTCACCATTTCACTTTCAGACTGCTGCTCTTGAAATACCAATCAGACAGGTTCACAACTGCACTTCTTAAATGGATTACAGCAGAAGAGTAAATGAAAATTTCTGTATTTGAGGCCTTTCCCACCCTTAGAGCCTCTGGACCTCATAGAGAAGGCAGAAAGCTTGCACCAAGCAGAGATTAACCTTTATTTGCTTTGTATTTCTAAATTTTGTTGTGTTCTCAATTAAAAATATTCCCTTTGAAGGCTTTCCCTCATGAAACAGATTATTGCTTGCCTGAGAAATAATAATTAGCTGATAATTTAGTCTGAAAATAAATAAACCACTAGTTCATAGTTCATAATACAGCAGGGAAATTATAGTTGCCTGCGAGGTAATCCAAAATTGCATTCTAATAGCCACTATCCCCTTTGGAAAAAGCTGTATGAAGGCCAGGTTTCACCTGGAGACACCTTCATTGGGAGATGGAATCTGAGGGCTCCTCCTTGATCCTTTTTTCTACCCAGACAAAGCTTTCCAAGAATAGTCTCTTCAGTTTCCTTTTACAGGGGAATTTCCTAGAAAGAGGAAGCAACTGAAGGCAGGAAGATTGAGATCCAAGCACTGAAGGAGATAAACAAAACTTTAAATGTCAGAGGAAAGCACTATACCTTTCAGTGCACCCTCAGATGATGTATTACCCAGAGTGATGGTGAATAAAGTTAAATTCAGTTGGCAGTGGGTCACCAGTGGTGTTCCCCAGGGCTCTACAGTGGGGTCTGAACAGGCTGGATTGATGGGCCAAAGCCCATGAGGTTCAAGAATGCCAAATGCCAGCTCCTATGCTTGGTTTGCAACTCCAAGAAGCACTACAGGCTGTGCCAAGAGTAGTTGGAAAGCTGCCCAGTGGAAAAGGACCTGGGGGTGCTGGTGACAGCGGCTGAACATGAGCCAGCAGTGCCCAGGTGCCCAAGAAGGCCAATGGCACCCTGGCCTGTATCAGCAATAGTGTGGCCAGCAGGATCAGGGAAGTGATCCTGTATTCAGCACAGGTGAGGCCACACCTCAAATCCTGTGTCCAATTCTGGGCCTGTCAGTACAAAAAAGGCATTGTGGTGCTGGATCATGTCCAGAGAAGGGCAACAAGGCTGGTGAAGGGATTGGAGCACAAGTCTTGTGAGGAGAGCTGAGGGAGCTAGGGGTATTTAGCCTGGAGGAAGGGAGGCTCGAGAGGAGCTTTATCACTTTCTATAACTCCCTGAAAGGAGATTATAGCCAATCTGGAGGACAATCAGTTCTTCCACATACCAAGTAAGACGACAGGGTGAAATTGTCTCAGGTTGCACCATGGGAGGTTTAGACTGGATATTAGGAAAAACTTCTTGATAGAAATGTTTGTCAAGCATTGGAACAGTCTGCCCAGGAAAGAGCTCAAGTCACCATTCCTGAAAGTACTTAAAAGATGTGTAGAAGTGACACTTGAGGACATGGTTTAATGGTGAATGTAGTGGTTGATCTTGGCTGGATGAAATGCCTTGTGGGGAACTAAGCTCACCCAAATTTAACAGGTTTTTTTTGAGCTGCACTTCTAGACACTGATTTAGACTAAGCCTGGTGCAAGAACATTTGTAGAACTAACTAGAAAGTGCAATCCATTCTGTATGACCTGAATGAAACTATCAGCTGGGTTAAGTCCTGTTCCCCATTGCTACAAAGTCTGTGACTTGAATAGAATATCAGAAATAATGGAGTCAGGAAGAACTATTTTGGACCTTATATTTACTTTGAACTTAAATTGAATTGCAGTCTCTTTGTAGGCTCTAGATGATTTTTTTTTTTTAATTCTGTGGTTCACAAACAGAAAAATAAAAGTATGGAAATAGAACATAATTATTAAGGAAGACTTCCTTTACAGTTGAAACTGTGCCGTTTGGACAATCTTGTGTACAGTCCTGCTGAAGTTTACCAAGCTTGTTTACTTTGAGTCTTGATCATATTATAGATTGTTTCAACCTTTGGAAGTGCAAAGAAATTAATTAAACAGAGACCTGAAGGGAAAGAATCTCAACTGCTGTTGAGACTTCTCTTTGGCAAGATAGTATATGAAATTCTATTGAAAATGCCTTAACAATTAAATTTTTAATTCGAACAGTAGATGACCTGTTTGTCAAGTAGGTGACAGCTGCTTAGGACTGCCTCTACATAGTAGATAGGACGATTGAGTTATACTTTTACTGAATTAGCCTCTGGCCAGGAAAAGATGTTTCTAAAGCAGAGTGCCATCCAGAGGGAATTTGGTATGCGTTCTAGCTTTTCTTTGGGCTGTGCTAGAATAACAATCTTGTTCTCTCTGAGGTAGAAAGAACAACATGCTGTACATCTAAAAACAGGAACTTAAGAGGATTGCTGCAATCTTATTATGGAGGCATAGGACTTTAGCAGATTGTTCCCATATTTCTTTTAGGAGTTTTTTAGACTGAAGCCGAAAACAAAACAAAACACAGAAATTTGGGCATAGTGACATTTACACAAGTGAATCAAGTTGTGAGGATATAGTTTTGGAAAACAATGGCTCTTGTTATTGCAGCATGGCCAGCCTTTGTTATTGATCTGCAGAACAGCCTTCCTGACATGCTATTCCTGTTAGTTGTATTGTGGAAATTCTAGCAAGCCCCTTTGAAATGTTTTTCTTTTGTTGTGCTGAACTATCTGGTTATTCTTAGATGACAGGTAAAATGACCCCCTCTGTTTCTAGTGCTTCTGGAAAAAAATGATTGTGTCTGTGGTGGGTTAGCTTTGGCCAGCAGCTAAACTTCCACCCAGCTGCTTTTTCAGTCTTTCCCCCTCAGCCACCAGAGGAGAGAGAAAATAGGAAGGAAAGGTGTAAGAAAACTCCTGGGCCACAATCCCTTGCCAGTTACCATCACAAACAAAACCCACTAGACCTGGGGAAAATTAACTTATTGCAATTTAAAATAGATATCAAATTACTGATTTGGGTAGGAGGAAATGAAACAACAAACATTAAACTAATACCTGTCCTTTCCCCTTTTCCAGGTCCCCCCTCACTCCATTTTTCCTCTGCTCTGGCTTTGTCTCTTCGAAGGTTACAGTTCTTTAGGATTATCTATTTCACCATGGAGCACTTTCTCCTTCTCTTCTGGTCTTGGTGTTCTCACTGTTGTGTTTCACTCCTATCTACACTCCTCCACTGCCTATGTGGTATTTTCTGCCTTTTAAAAATATATTTTTACAGAAATGCCACTGGCTTGTCTTGTGGGCTCAGCTGTATCCTGTGGCGGGTCTGTTGAACCCTCTTCTCTTCCCAGGGGGCAATTTTTCACAAATTCCTAGCTATGCCTGAAAATTACTTTGAGAAGTAAACTTTGTGAAGGTATTTTGAAACATTTTTTATTTTGTATTCTGAAACAGTCATGACTGTACTGAGAAGTACAGTCACCATGTAGCATTTCTCCCTCTTGAAGTCTTCCAGGACCCAAGGATAACTGTAGAAACCATACATTCCTCATCACAGGAGGTTAAAAATCAGTCATTTATTTTAATGAATGACAATTACAGTCTGAAAATGTAGTTTTTAATCACAATACTGAATATTTTCACTAAGTCTCAGTGACTTAAACCATTTAAATAATCAGTGACGAATTACAAATTCTGCAAGTATAACTCAGGCTTTAGAGGTAAATTCTGACAGTCAATAAGCTGCAATCTTGTGACCAATTTATATACACTTTTCATACTATTAGATCATTCAAACTGCTTGAACAATGTTAAAAACACCCATTATCATATTAATGGTTGTTTTTAACATTGTTCAAGCAGTTAGAATCTACTGGTAGCAGAACTTTGCAATGAAGTCTGGTAACTAAATAAATTTTCCTTTGGCAAGAAGAATATAATTTATACCACCTAAATAGTTTTTCAGACTACCTTGTTTTGATTTCTCCCTGTAGATGCACGATACTTATTCTGTTTTATCCAAGAATAACATCTTTCATGAGACTGAATATTTACTGTTTGAAGTTCTATCCCCCTTGATAATATTTGCTAGTATTATTAAAACATAAATGCAAAATTGCTGCTGTTCAGAGTACACCAGCAGGGAAAGGCCAGACTGTTGATCAGCCTGATGCAGAGACATGCTGACAGCAGAATATTTATTTGCCATTTCTAATTCTGAGTCTGCCCCAAAAAGTGATATTTGTTTTTAGCAGTGATTCCAGCTGACATTTGCATCGTATTGCATTACATTAAGCAGTGTTATGGTTTGGAGAAATACTAAGCTGTGTAGGTAGAGCACACAATTTAAAACAGCAGCTCCAAATGAAAGACATGGCTAAGAAAAGGCCCTTGAGGTTTAGTACGGATTTTGGAGGAAAGCTGAAGGGAATTTAGTCTAGAAAGACTGGAAGACACCATTTCAGAAAGATAAGTGGTCTCATCAAGTCAACTAGAGCCCAGAGCTACTTTCTGAGGAGCTCAAGTTGATTAAATCTGCCTGAGAGTTTTTTACATGCATGCAAATGGTTATTCCTGAAATCCCTGCTAGTGGAGTTATAAAAATGGTCTCAAATGAACCAGCACCATTTTTTTGTAGTTTGCTATACCTTCTTTCAGCCGTAAATCAGAGCAAACCCAAAAATACTACCCACTGAACTCCCAGCTGACCTCTAACCAGACTTCCATATTCTGCTTTGCATTAGTCTCAACAATCTAGTAGAAAGTGAAAATCTCTTTTTCCTTCAATGCCTTGCTCCTTTATTTCTATGGAAGCTTGCCATCTTCCAGATGGCTTTATGTGGAGCAGGTCTTGTTTTTATTATTTGCCCCCATGTTTAACCTTGGAAAGTTATTTAAGAAGCTCTAGCATGAGCTGTAGGAACCCTGGAGTAGTGCTGTGTGCCAGGTAATGTTACTTAATGGTAGAAATGTGCTTAGATGCTCAGAAATGTGTAAGTTTAGTGAGTTTTTGTAGGGAAAAAAAAAAGATCCAACTCAGCTCAATAGACAAAAGTTAATATTCAGCAACAATTTAGGCCTGGGCTAAATCTGCTTATTCAGAGCTTTGTATTTAGGGTTATGTCAGATAGGCAAGAGCTACACTTACACATATTGAGACTCACGACAAACTGAGGAACATGGAATAGGCTTTCTGCCTCTTGTACATCTTCAGCTGATGACCACGCTGCAGAGATGGGTGAGCTGAAGGCAGTGCTTTGCCTTTCTAACTATTACTGTCACCACCTCTCATCATCATGACCAGTAGATCTTTGTCAACCTCATTCTGAAGATGACCTGACCAAAATAAGTCAGAGTGGTATTTCTACAGCTCAACATCACAACAGAAGATGTTGAATGTGAAATAGAGGTTCCTTCCTCTCTAGTGTCTTCTTTTCCTTCCCCAGACACACATTTTCTGTCTCCACCTCCATTTACATTCTTCTGACTAGCAGACTGAGTTTCTTTAACAAATATGCTTTACTCTTCTGTTTGAAAGAGGTGGCAAAAAGATCTATCTTTCGCTGGCAAAAGTTTGCCAGTTCTTGGCAAGGCATACAGAACCAGGGACCAGATGCTACAAAGGATTAAATTTCCTAAAGCAGGATTCATGCAGACATTTAGTGATGAAATTCAAAATTGTGACCTCAAATTGTATCTCCTTAATCTTGAAGCTGTCTGAAATCACTAAGACTTAATTTCTGTCAGTACAAAATCTATTCTTAGACTGATGATATATGTGTGCAGCTCCACAAATTTTGTTCTCAAATATATTTTCAAAAAACAGAATGTCAGAGGATCACAGTATTTCAGCACAGCAGAAAGGTACTTTTTCTGGTTTTCACCTCTGGTTCTGTTGCTCTGACCTGAATATGAAATGCCATCAGATAATACTGCCTAATTCTATTTAGGAAAGGAACATTGGGGAGACTTGATGATACTGGAGAGTCCTAAAAGTAGATTTCTTTTTCAGAAGGCTTAATTTATGTTGATTTGAGAGTTCTAGAGATTAAAGGTAACAAGAATAGAGCAAGGACACTGAAAAATAGTGATGAAAGTGTTCTCTTCAGCCATTTTAAGTGCTATGGGCTAGGTCAGCATACTGGGCTTGAAACCTAGACTCTTGTTAACTCTTTTTATGTTTTAGTTATCTTTGCCACTCCCACAGTGCCCACAACTCATCTGTGGACTTGGGACTGCAAAACTTGTTTCAAAAGCTTGAAACGTCTTCTGCAATAACTTTAATTTTTGAATATAGTTATCTGAAATTTGTTGGCATGGTGAAGTTCAGTCAGACTGTTTAGAAGAGAGTGTTTCTGACTGAGATAAAACCAGCTGTATTTAGCTCCCCTCAGCTGTGAATTCCCTTTGCCTATCACATGTTTAGGAGGGCAAAACTACTCTCCGTCTCTGATTATGCAGAAACATCTTTGCTACAACTGCGCTGCAAAGACCAATTGGTTCCACAGAGATTCATTTGTAAGTGTCTATGTACCAGCATACAGATAGACAACTGATACAAAAAAAAAACCCCAAGAGATACTATTTAAATGAATATTTCTGTGTGCTTGCTTATTCTCAATTATTAAAAATAATAATTAGAAGATTTTAACTGCTGGAAGGACAATGGTATTGTTATTTAATACTCCCAGTGGTCTTACACCAGTAAATTTCCTTTCATGTCAATTAGGTACCATGGAAAAAATGGAGAAGAAGAATGTTTAACAGTGTGATACAAGTAAAAAAAATATAATACTTCCTTAGACATTGTTAGCTCAAACTAAAACCTGACTGAAAAAGGAAAAGCTATATTTATTTGGAAAATGACAGTAGATAATAAGGAATTCTCAATAAAGAAGAGACTGCAGCTAAAACTCAGACCTTAGTTTCAAATTTTCTGGCAAATTATTTTGACCCAGTTCACAGTTAATAGTAAAGTGCTAAGGAAAACTTGTAAAACACCCTATTAATTAGAAAATTTAGAAAAGCAGTAAAGTTTTAAATCTTGTATTAAAGTTCAGGTTAGAGGAAAATTATTATTGCATGTTCTGGGGGGTAGGGGGGATTGTGGTTTGTTTTTTTTTTTTTTTTTTTTTTTTTTTTGGTGGGCCTTGTTTTATTTTGTTTTCTTTTTACTAGACCAATGTTTCCTGAAAAAAACCCACAAGCTTTGTGCAAATTTTGTCATATGTGAAAGCATTTTTTCACCAATAGAACCAAAATTCTAGCCTTTTGGTAAAATGATCACCACTTTGATCATTGATGTTGTTAAATTCAGTATAGAGTAAATATCATCTCTTCACTGAATGAGGGACCAGACTGTTCAAAACTGATTGGAGATTTAGCCAGCTGACTCCATCCTGTAGTGAATAATGGGATTTTTCATTCTCTCCTGTGACTATCAACACTTCTATTTGGAATGTCTTCATCAGATCAGTATGGAAGTTTTACACTATATCTTTGAATCCTTCTTAGTAAGTACTTTTATATTGATACCTATTTAGAACTTCTCCTCTCTAGTTTGTATATGTGTAACAAAGTGACAAGGCATGTGAAGGAAAGAAAGAATAAGTCCTGTAAAATTGTGTATGCTTCATTGGTGTCTGTAGAATAAAGAAATAAAACCATAAGAAGAATTTGTGATTTTTACTATCTACTATTTGGTATAAATATGTGTGTTCAAAATTTCCTTTAAAACAGGAGCAGAGCCTTTTCATTTTAGAAAGGCAAATATTTTGTCTGCAAAACAGACAAAAGTTCCTGCGTTTCTAAATTCAGTACCTTAATTTCTTTGTTCCATGACATTTGCAAAGAGCAAGTGGTAGACTTGGTAATAAGCTCTAATAATTCATCATGGTTGAAATTACATTATTTAACACCTCAGCACTAAGAAATCTAGTAAAAAAAAAAAGAAAAAAAACTTTCAGTGCTGCTCAGAATGAGCAAAATGCATTTGGTGTGTGGCAAGTACTATGCTATGGTACTTACACTTTGAAATTGAATCAGCTCTTATTCTCCTGCAGAATCTTACTTGAAATTCATATGCTTAGAAAGAGGGTCAGGAGAAACAGAGTAGCACAGATTTGTGCCTGTCATTCTACACTTGTTCCACAAGTAGTGGTTACTGGGCAGCTGAGTTAACAGTAAAATAAAACCATAATTTTCAGAAAGAGTTCTGGGTAGGATGCCTTTAAAGCTCTAGTCATATTACTGAAAGAACAGTGAAACTGAAAGCTCCCCTTAGGTGCTATTAACAGCATTTTTTGAACTAAATTTTAATCTTTGATGTTGTTTCAGTTTACTATTGGCTATGAAATTACTGATGCATTGCTTGAAGAAAGTGCTGTGTCTTGGGGTAGAGGGGTAAAAGGTATATTGTATAGGTTCTTTGGAGGAAGAACAGTGGCCAGGTTCTGTACTCCCAGTGTGTAGCCTCCCACATGTGAAGTTGGTGTCAGTTTTCTTTGTTCCTTTTCAGAAATTATATACAGCCATTAGTTGAGATGGGCAGATTGTGCCTGCTGGGTGGCATATCTTATCATCATGTGTAACTCCAGACTTGCTAGCAAAATGGCCTAAAGCGCATAAAAGGCCAACTCATGGATGAATGACAGCTGGCTAAAGCTGAACCCAGATGAGTTTAGATTTGTTATGAATTTGTGCCCTAGTTTTGTTTTCTATTTGGATTCTCCATCAATACTAAGCTTTCCCCCGTAGATACTAGAGTAATGCTCAGTTCTTCTCGTTCTTATGAGGAAAGCAAGCCTCTGCTGTTTATACATGAAACTGCTGCTGTTGGACTGCAACAATAAGCTGTGTCTGAAGTCCTGCGTGCTTTCAAAATTTTAGTGCAGAGCACTGGAATGAAAATTCTCAGAAACAAAAGACTTACACTATTTTTTCACAATACTTCCTCTATTTCTCATCTATTGACAAAACATTTTCTCAGGCATAAGTTCAGTATCAAATCTAGGCTGCTTACAGTGGACGGAATCTTCTCAGAAGAGATGTAATAGGATGGGGATGACTATAACTTTATGATGCAAACTGTCTACTTTGCCTTGGCAGCTCCAGTTCATTAAAACAATGTTTTCATTGTGATCTATTTGAGTCAATAAGCCTTGGTACCAGTAAAACAGTATTCATCTATTCCCCTCAGCAGTACTGCAATGCTTATTTATGCCCAATCAGGCTGCTCTGCAGAAGGTATGTTCATGCCAATTACATACTGCCCATTGCATGAAATGACTAATTAAAGTCTCCTGTATTGATATTAGCCTGATGGAAGTCAACTTGCTAGCAGACAGCTAGTCAGAGGCACGCCAAGACCTATGTAAGTCCTAGGAGGTGTCTGAAACATATGTTCCTCTGACTCAGGTTGCATTAAGCCATTCTGTAAGCCACAAATTCAAAGAGAAAAGGTAGGTCTCAAATCTTGCATATGTAGAAAATAAAATTTTAAAGTACTTTTAGGTAGCATAGCATAATCTCTTGCTATCTTGGGTTTTGTTGCTAGTTCTCCTAGGTTTCCCTGTAATTTAAGAATTTTATGTTTTATTGTTAATATTGTGATATCAGCTGACAGAAAAACAATTGGCAATTTGCATTCAGTTATATTATAATTATGATCAATATAAGCATAAACATGTTTGGTCTCATACCTATGAAAAGGACAGGAGTGACCCTGTGCAAGTGAAACTGACTCTCTGTTGCTGTGCACTCTAGAAGTGGACAGCGTTTGTGAAGGTGAGCTAGTCCAATACATATCATTAAGGTGACAATAGGTGAAACATTGAGAAAATGTTTTGGTTTTCTGGATTTTATAAGGGATAAAGAGCTATTTTTTTTAAGTTCTTATTCTTTTAAACTTAAATATTACACCTTTAAATACAGCTTATATATCTAGAGATGTAGTTTGTCCTGGTAAGGCCAGATGAACATCAAGTGAAATAATTTGCCTTTGTTAAGTGAGCATATCCCATTGATTACGCACCAACAATTATGTAATACAAGGAGGGACAATTAAACTCTGTAGATTTAAACTATTTTATTATATTGAAATATATTATGTGGTTTGTGGAAAGAACATGACACATTTACTGGAGTAATAACAATTTTCCAACTCACAAGTCATTTAAATGGAGATAGATCTAATAATAATCAGCAAAAGTGGCTTTTCTAAAGCTCATACTCCATTTCAGTTTCACTGCCTGGAGCTTATGAGGGATGGCATTTCAGCATTCTTTTTCACGGCCTTTTCAGGAATGAAGTAGCATCTCATTAAGATAACTAGAATATGCTACAATGAGTAGATTATGGTCATTTCTGGGAGGCTGCAGGTATGGAGAAGATGATCTCAATGTTTTATATGCTTCTTATTGAGAAGCTCAAAAGAGGGAAACTTGGCTTTTCTTTACATTTCATTACCATCCTGACAAAAAAGCACACCTGTCTGCATCATGTGCAAAGATTATGGGCAACTTTTTAATGTATTCATTAATACCTTATGAATACAGGAAAAATACAAAGAATAAGCACGAGGACAGCTGAAAGAACTAGAGAAAACCAGAAAACCACACTGGGAGCCAGATGTTCATTGTCCTTTATGGTGAGGTCTTGAATAGCAGTTCTCCTAGGTTATTTGCATGACATTGCTTGGATCACAAAGGAGAAGAACTGGAGTGATGTTTCATAGTCCATGTTTTCAGCCAGGACAGGGTTAATTTTTTGCAACAGATGTGAAGGGGTGTGGCCAGGATCCTCATGTTATTGGATACAACCTCACATCATTGCCAGGGTGGGGGAAAGGGACTCTCACTTCAGGGTAGGTGGCCATTCCTTCAGGTGGAGAAAACATGGTGGGAGAGAGCCCCTGATTTACCCCTTTGAGTTGGGTAAGGGAGATGAAACACTACAACGCAAGAGAATAAGGTTGTACCTAACAGCAGAAGATTGGAACTGAGCTTGCAAAAATGGGTATTTGTTTATTTTGGGGGGCTTTTTGTATAAGTTGTTTCTTTGTCTTATACATTTTGTTATTGATAATTTTGCTGTTACTGTTTATTTTCTTATCTCATTGCTGTTTCCAATAAATTGTTCTTCTCTGAACCCATAATTTTTGCCTTTTGTGCTTCCAGGTGGAGGAGGAAAGGGAAGTGAGTGGAGGTTATAGTGTGAGTACTAAATTGGAGAATAACATTACAAAACCATGACATTCAGTCATTGAGAATCTATAGAAATCGGAAGTTGGAAATAAACAGAATTGAACTTCCAAGGAATGGCCGTCAGTTTCATCAAAGTTACAATTGTGTTTAGACCTACCTGACTTATGAGCAGTGTGGTAATTGTTTGCAGTGTCTTAATTTTAAAATGGAAAGTGAACCAGGACTCATTTTTTATGTAGCACAAAAATGGGCCATGGAGGAATTGTTTCCAACTGCTCAAGACTTATAAAGGAGGGGAACTTTTCCAACAATAAATTTGACTTCTTTTTATCTTTCTATAGGGAGAAACCAAGAATTTCTGAATTCTTGCTCTTCAGTACCTGCAGAGACACCAAACTCTGTTGTTCAGCTTATTGTAGCAAGGGCATAGATTGTCACTATGTACAAAATATAAACCACTTTTTTATCCTTATCCTCTCCCTTCACAAATCTATGGAGATACATATATATATCTAAGCAATATGCATTCACAAGATGTCTTTAGATGTTGTCTTGAAAAGACATCATAGATAAATCAAACCTTTTTATAAAAGCAAACACAAATTTTTCTTCCTAATACTTTGGAACTGCTCATCTCTTGTTGAAAGACACAAGGCTGGTGAATACAAAATGACCTTTCTTTTATGAACCTCTGTAAGGGGGATTTGAAACCTAAGATAAAAATGTTTCATTCAGATTCTTCATGTTAGAGCTAATCTTCACAGAGATATAGTTTACTTTTTACTTCTGATGTAGAAGCTGTATAGTCCCTTGGAAGAAAAAAAAAAATTACTGCATTCACTTAACAGCATCCCCTTACCCCACTCTAGAAATACAGATTTTTCTCAAAACAATATTTTTCTCACATGCAATCATGGCAGGAGTTACTCCAGGTAAAAACATATTCTTTTTTAATCAATTATGAAGGGGAAAAGAGTGATAATATTACTTACCTCCTTTGGTAGAAAATGGCTGTCCCTAGAAAGTTAAATCACCCAATCTGATTGCAATAATTAATTTCACAATGATAGATGCAGCACTTGAATTTCATTAGACTATGCATTATGTATTGTCTAGAACACTATAAAATGAAATATGCAGGGAATGTGATTTTTTACAATAAATGTGTCTATATACATATTTATATCAAGAAGCAATACAGGAAAGAAAATTATAAAATTGTTTTCCTTCATGAGTAGAAACAAAATGCAACAAAATGCACTAGTGTTTTTCCCTTTAAGATTTTTTTCTATTTTATTTTTGCTGTGTGAACCCTGCTGAAGGTTACCCCTTTAAGCTGAAAAAGTGAGATGAAACACTAGAGTGGAAGAGAATAGGTTTGTATCTAAGAACAGATGATTTGAATTGAGCTTGAAAAATTTTTCATTGCATCTTTGCCTAGATTTGTAATTAATAAAAAAACTAAATGGTTTCAAAACCCAGGTAGCCAAGATTCCATTGCAGTGATATTTTTGTCTGCATAGTTTTACAACCTACTATAATAGCGGAAATATTTTTACTTGGTTTTAAGAGCAGCTGTAGTTCTTAATATCAGGCAGAACAAGTGCCAGTTCAGTTCAAGGAAATGTTGGGGTTAAAAGATCTCACTGGAGAAAAAATAATGGATTTAGGGGGAAAGATTTTGTAAGGTTTTGTAAGGCTATGTCTCCTTTAGCAAGTAGCTTAGGTTAACAGAAGTGGTCTGAGAAGCATTTGTCCCTGAGGATCTATCAGACCTATTCTAATGATCTTGGAGGTGATACAAAATAGCTCTTGCCTCATATGCTCCTGGACTCTATTTTCCAGTTTGGTTTTATACAAAAGAAACACATTAAAGCCACTTTCATGCCTCTCCACAGTGCTCATTGAGGTGCAGTAGGTGATAGTAAGCACAAGGCTCAATTCCAAAGTGCAGTCCTCAAATTCTCTAAAATGCTAATACAGATGCATATTGTTTCATCTTTTAGTGTGTGCTGACTAGACCTTGTTAATGATGCTCTGTAAAACTGGGACATGTGAGTGTTAATTTACCAGAAAAAAAAAAAATCTGCTAATCCTTTCATAATTTTACAAGAAGGCAAAAAACCCCCCATAAAATTAAAGGTTCAGTTTTTCTCTATAAAAGGTTAATTTATTGTGCAACTTCCAAAGATAAAAAATAAAGTGCTTTGAGATCTATCCTTATATTCTGAAGATTTAATGAAATTATCACTGGCAAAGAATATAGTCTGTTGTTCCAGTAAACCACACTATTTGTGAATCTGTGTTTCCTATTGAACTCATACTTTAAGTGTTGAAATAGAGAACTGTGCTGTTTCTGAATGACAGCAGACTTACAGCATAACCCACACTATTTGTGCATCTGAGATCCTATTGAATGTGAACAGAATTGATGGTGCTGAATTTTTCTAATCAGAAATTAAGCCAAGCTGCACCCTGCCTCTCTGATCTCTGAGGACTAGCTGGAAAGCAAGATGGTTTATTTTCTGCCAAATTTCTGTACCCTAAGCAAAACAGTATACTGAATAATCTGGACTCTCAGGATGTCATAAAACTGTTAAAGGTCTTCTACAGACAAGACATACATGTTTTAAAGGCTGATTTTTTCTCCTTTCTCCTCCTACTAGAAAGCCCCCAAAAGCTTGTATCTTGAATTTTCTACTTCATTCTAGGCAAAGCAGCATGCCTTCTAAAGCCACAGGTGAATGCCAAAAGTTGATTTTTAGATGTGGGATTGTGACTAAAAAAAGCTCTGTAAATGAAAGCCTTTTGATTTCTTGGAAAAAGCTACATTTCTCCAAGTTAAATACAAACCTTGGGCTCAGCATGTTTGAGTCAGTGCCAGTCCCATTCACTATGGTGCCTCCAGAGGCCTTGTCTATACCCAGAAAGATCAGCTGGCAATTAAAAACAAGCAAACAAAACTGCCTAAACCAAGAGTACACATTTCATACTCAGAGTATGAAAAATGTTATACATAACTTTAGTTGAAAACTGTTTCAAAACTGATATGGTTTTCTTGCTGAAAACTTAGCAGAACATTCTCAACAAATAAATCAAAGCTTCATGAATATTTATATAGATTCTTGGTGCAATGTTACCATTTAATTGGCAGTATTAGTACACACTTTTTTTATTGTTTTCTAGTGACTGAATTAGAAACAAGGTTACTAAAGTATACTAAAAATAAGGCATCATGTTGTTTTCATGAACTAAGTGTTTCTTCAAAAGAAAGCTAAATTTGGTGTATTTCCAGTTTACCTTAAATTCCAGCAAGCTGGCTAAGCTGGCTGATATCCTTTTGAGTGATGTGGAAATTGTAAGGTTCACCATAACGTTGGAGTATGGCTGATATCATTAGGGACTGGAACATCTCTCCTGTGAGGAGAGGCTGAGAGAGCTGGGACTGTTTAGCCACAATAGAGTGGTTGGAACTAGAATATATTTAGGGTACCTTCCAGCTCTAGACTGTCTATGAATCTCTGGTTCTTTGATTCTATGATGTGTAAGAGCAGGAACTAGCGGAGGACACAGTCAACACGCAAGGTTTGTTTGCTGCCCCTACGTCACCAATTGTGACACAGTAGAACTTGCTACATGCTCCAGCAGAGACTGCTGCCTGTGGCTGAAGAGCAGGCCACCAGAATGCCAGCATGGATATGCAGCACTCTCTGAAGGGGTTCACATTGCTGTTACTACATCAGGGCACTCACAATCATGAGCAATTGCCTTCCTTCTCTGGTTGCCTCGTTGCCTGGAATAATCATCATTTGTGGCTTGATTGCTTTGTTCTGCATTGTGCTTTTTGACACCACACCTGCTCATGGGCAAACAAGGACTGTCAAGAAGTTCAGGGAACCAGGAAAGATTGAATGTGGAATCTGTAATGCAATTGCCAACCCAAATGTACCTCAAGAAGACACTGAATTTGATACAGATGATTTACTAGTCAAGATGGAGAAGGAGATCAGTCCTGACTCCAATGTGGTGAGTAGCAGGATTTTTATTATTACTGTTTTATCTTTGCCATCATAATGATCAATTTTTTTTATTTGGTTCTTGCTGTTCCACACTCAGTTTAAAGTGGAATTTAACTCTATTTTTAATTCATCTTGATATGTAGGAAAAACAAGGGGATCCCTTTACAGAAAGTAGTGAAAATTAATAATATTAATATAGGTCATTTGTAAAAACTATGAGCTGATATCGAGAAGTACTTAAAGATGTCATATACTGTTTGTAGATTAAGCCTTTGCAAATAGTTCATCAACTTTGAATTCAAAATTAGTATTTGTACCTTCTGAATATGAAGGTAGGCCTGACAAAGTTTGTGTGTTTAAAGGCAATATGTTTATAGCAGATAAAACAGTCAGTACTAGTCTCTTGCATTTCAATATGTATATATACATATACATACAAATTTATATATGGGTATTTATATGTTAGAACATGGATATAGATATAGAATTTAATTTAAGATATAGAATTTAATATATTTTAAGATATAGAATTTAATATATTTTTAATGCTTGAGAAGACAGGATCATCTGATCCTTCTAAGCATCCTTCCATAAATTTGCCATATTTTTCATCCTTTTATTCTAGTTGTTCTCTATATGTTACTAGTTTATGGCTGGGAAAAAAAATGTATGCTGATGTTTGTATTGTCAAAATTTTGTCCAAATTTGTATTGTCAACAGTATAAATATTAAAAAAAATCCCATTTATGTTTATGAAAAAGTCTACAGCTTTTTCAATGCAAATTCAGTTGGAGTTCATCCATGTGGCACCATAGGCTGTATCATCTGTTGATCGGGTTCCTTCTTGCTCGGAGTTCCATATAATGGAAAGAATGCAAATCTGTAAATATTTACATATACATACATATGCACACACACACACACACACACACACACATATATATATGTGTGTGTGTGTGTGTACACATACACGTATATAGTAGTATACACATATATATGTAAACTATACATATATAGTATATATATGTATATAGTATATATACATATATATACTATATACATATATATCTAGTAGGTGCTGAGGTCTAGCAGTGCTGGTCAATTTTTAAACATCACCATCTAAGGACACAGGAGCAGGCAATTCCCAAAGGTTGGAAGGCAAGCAGATGAGGCAGAAGGCATTACTTATGGCACAGAAGCCACTGTTTCATACTGGGTTCCAGAGATGGTTGCACACCATGTGCATTATGAAGCTGCCTTAATTGTCTAACAGTGTGTAAACTTTGGATAGCTATCATTTGTAGGTAATGATGTTTTCTATAATGATGCACTGTAAAAGATAATGATGAAGTTAAATCTTTTCACTTTTAGAACCATTTAGAACCGTTTGTGGTAATGTAAGTCCTTTAGACAAACAATAGAAATACTGTTTCTGGTCCATTTGAAACTGCTGAGTACATTATGAAATGAATAGAAGAAAATTAATCATCAACAGTAGATGGTAACTTTGCAAAACAATGTGACTTTCCTGTGTTTATATTGCATGGAACTCGGTAGATAAAAAAGGGGAAAATAGCCTGGCATAATGAAAGTGGGAATAGCTTGTTTACTGGTACACCCTGCCTAAATATTTTCCTGAGAACTGCAGAGTCTGCAAGAGCTCCTTCTGGTCTTTATGGGTTTTTTGCATGTATAAACCCAGATATGACAGAAATCCAGTTGTGGATTGGATTTTTAGATGCTAGCACACTATTAATTAAAGTAGGTAGAATATCTTTGAGTCAGTGATCAATCTGACATATTTTAGCTAAAATAATTGAGGTAGGGAATATAACTGCTGTTACCAGTACTTACCAAGCATTTGTCCGCCCTTATAAAAATGAATGTTATTATTTTCTTTTGATTTGAGCTGTAAATATGACTATGTTTTGGGAATCAGTATTGAATTTCAGTAATGCTCTTCTTCTGGGCCATTACTATCAGAATACTGAAATTAACCTGTTTTTTATTAAGACCTTAGATTCAATTAAGATTTTTTTTTTTTTTTTTTTTTTTACTTATAAAGTGCCTGGAGATCTTTCCAAAAGAGCAGTTTGTGTCTGGCACCAAGGTATGGCAAGTACGACTGATGACTGATGCCCAGGAAGACAGAAGTTCAGCTGAGAAAAGTTATGTTTTGACTTTCCACTACTTGCAGAACACTTTATGGATCTTCCTGGAGATCAGTTCTGGCACTTCCCAGAAGAGAGGTGATGTGAGATTTACCACCATCAGTAAGAACAGAAAGTCCAAGTAGGCAGCAAAAGCTAAGCCAAGAAGGCAGCAAAAGTGAAGTTAAAAAGAGAGAACCTACCCTATTTTCTGTTTGGCAACTTGCCCTTCTACAGCCTTTAGTGCAAAGAATCTTCTCTCCTTTGTCACCTAAGGACTAAGCTTGTGGGTGTGTTTCTCAGTGCTTCATTAAAAATTCACTGTGTTTAACACTCATACTAGATGTTTGGGCTTATTTATAGCTTTTTATATTTAAATGTGATACACTCACATTGTTGGTATAATTGAAAAGCAAATTAGTTATTTTAACTACAATGCAGAGGAAACTAGGGGGAAGTAAATGCTTTCATTTTACTTTTCCTTTTAAGAACTAGAAATACTGATGAAAAAAAAGGACTTTCTCTTAGTGTTAACAAATCTAAATTTCCTTCTATTAATTGACGCCTGGACAAAAGTTCTAATCTTGACAAATTAGAAGGCTGGGAATTCACCAGCATGTGAAGTTTAACAAGGGCAAGTGCCAAATTCTGCAGCTGGCATGGGCTGGGGAATGAGGTGCTGGAAAGCAGCACTGCAGGAAGGGACCTGGGGGTCTGGCTGATGGCAAGCTGAACATGAGTCAGCAGTGCCCTGGCAGCCAGGAGAGCCAACCCTGCCTTGAGGGGTGTCAGGCACAGCATCACCAGCCAGGCAAGGGAGGGGATTGTCCCCCTCTGCTGTGTGCTGGGGCAGCCTTACCTTGAATACTGTGTGCAGTTTTGGGCACTGTAATATAAAATAGTCAAAATGTTATTAGGGAGCATCCATAGGAGAGCAACAAAGATAGTGAAGAGTCTGAAGGGGAAGCTGTATGAGGATCAGCTGAGCTCACTTGGATTTTTCAGTCTGGAGAAGAGGAGACTGAGGATTAGCTTTACAACTTCCTCATTAGGGGAAGCAAAGGCACTGATTTCTTCTTTCTGGTGACCAAGAACACTCAGGATCTGAGGGAACAACATGAAGCTGAGTCAGGGCCAGGATTTTGAATATGTGGTGATTCTTTTGAGTTCCTTCCAACTCAGGATATTCTGTTATTCATGTAAGATACACATATGTTAGCTCTAAGATTTTCCCATTGTATCAGGATTACATTTTTTTTGGTGACAGCTAGAGGTCCAAGGAGTGTATGAATGCTGTTTGCTGTGGACTAGCACTATCTTTTATTCTATTACCAGGACCTGTAAATTTTTTATAAAACTACATTTTAATGTATCTTAGAAAAGGTGTTTTATTCTTTGAGTTTTTAAAGTATCAGTTAAAGGATTTTCATATAATTTAAAAGACTCTTGTATGAGCTTTCAGATTCCAACTTTTGTGAAGCGAAGAATCCATGCCAGGAATATGAAAGGATTCTTGATTAAAAATCTCGTTTTAAAAATTAAGGTCTTCTCAGATGTCTGGGAAAGATACTATTACAGTTCTTTTTGTTTTCAATAATCCCTGGGGAAATGCTAGTCCAGACTGATTGCTAATTTACTTAAGTACCTAAACTATTAAAATAGTGTAGAATAGGTACTGCTCTGCAATTATATTCACACTTGTTTCCCTTTAAATTTAAAACTTTTTCAAATATTAAGTATTAATACTGAATTACTGAATGAATTGATAGCAAAATAATGAATTACTTTTTTCCTCCAGAAACATTTTGGAACTCAGTGAAGATCATGTATAAAAAAGTTTAAACAAGTATTTAAAACCATTAAAATCAGTACATGCCATTTTTAAAAATTATTCACTTCGGTCTCAGAGAGAAGTTAAATGAGGAATTTCACATTGCATTCTTTAATTTTTATGGTTGATCCAAGCTATCAAGCCTTCTTAGACCTGTGGTGACTACCTTGTCAACACTTTATCACCTCTCTTTTCTGTAGCTGGAGAAATACTGCTTTGAATGTCTTGCACCCAGTGCCCCAACCTACTCAGTCTCAGTCATTCACTTCTCTTCCAGCAACCTTTAGAATCCTGACAGGTGTATTGGTATGTCATTATCTTTAAATTCCTCCTTTTGCATTTCTTTCTTTTACATTTCTTACTCTTTGCCAGAAACTGTCAAGAAAAATAAAGTGTCCAATCCTAGAATCATAAAATTGCTAAATTTGGTAAAAACCTCTAAGATCATTTAGTCCAATCATTAACCTCATGATGCCAGGTCCCCCACTAAATCATGTTCCTAAGCATCACATTATTAGTGTCATGACAGTTACACACTTGGTGTGCCGCAAAAGCTCAAAATTAGTTTAGTTTTTTTTTTTTTTGTGGTTGGCTGGTGGTTTGTTTGTTTTAGTTTGTGGTGTTTTGACTAAGATATCTTTACTTAGGCATGCAAAAGTTTTGAAACTTTCTGAGCTGCACACAGACCTCAGTACAACACGTGTTCCAGAAGTATACAATATAGTAGATATAGCACCTTCTTGAATCTATTTTTTGTGAAGAAATGAATCCCATGCTGACTCCATAATTGCTCTTGTAAACTTAAAAGTATTTTTGAGGGGAGGTGGGTGGAAATGTGAAGAGAGGAGAGGTGGTTGTCAGTGCTAGCAATGGATGATCAAAAACTCTTTCCCACTGGAAGATAAGGAAGAGGTGATACAGTCTCCTTCAGTGTGGTGTCTGACATACTAACCTGATTTGCTTGCAGCTAACACTGCAGCAATAGAAAATTAATCACCGGTGGCTGAATATCTTGCTCATTCATCAGGATGTGATATGCAGAGATAGCCATTTTGGACTGTTCACTGCCTATGACTAATAATATCTTAGAAAAAAACATTATTTTTTACCCCAATTCTAGTATAGTTACCCAATATTAAAAAAAAAAACAACAAAAAAAACCCAGATAATTGTTGGTTAACCACACTTGGAAATGGACCCAGGGAAAATGAAAGCTAGTCCTTAAAGACTCTTCTTTCAAGAACAAAGATTGCACCCTTTTTAAAGCAACCTACTTTGCTCTGCTAATGTGTCAATGTTTCCCTCAGAGACTTCATGCTTCACTTTGCTTTCCTTCTCATTCATTTAATAAATGTAGAGATGAACATATAATGATGCATATATTAAACATATATAAATATATAATTGTATATGTAATAAAAAAACCTTTCATAAGAATCTGAAAATACCTTGATGTGGGTAATTTTAATAATTTTATGGAAGTTACACATCCTTCCTCTCTGATTATAAGTGATAATTTTTGTTGTTATGATAGATTAAAATATTGAAGCAGTTAATCTAATGAAGAAGAAAGAATAATTGAATTCCAGATGGGATCTGATGGGTCAAATAACAGGCAATTAATTCATAATGTCTAAGACCAACACTAGTAATAGAAAGATCAAGCACTGAATAAAAACTCACCTGTGGTAAGAGAGCAAAACTGGGTCTATTGCTTTACTGACTTCTCAGAACTGGCACATATAAATTAAACCTCATTTACTATTTTTGATCCACAGAAAAAGATTTTGAATTGTATGTGTATTTAATTAGAATCCAATAGTTTGAGAGGTTTTCAGCTTTGCAAGTTTGCAGAACATAGGACTTAGACTTTTCCTCCTACCACAGAATATCAAACCTTAGCTCTGACTTGGCTCATATACAATGTAAAAACTGCCCTCTTTCTCCATTGCTCCTTATTTACTGTCCTCAAGCTTGATAGCTGGAACTTTGCCATGACACTAACAGTCTGTGCACCTCTAAAAGGAATAGCAAGATTATTTACAGCCTAAATGGCAAGTTCCACCAGGACAAAGCCACTATTAGGGCTGATAGAACTTGCAAAGTTTGGTTTTCCTAAAAGGTGTGTATCTCATTATTTTACAGATGATTTTCTTTTTATCTTTCTCTGATTAATGTTTTCTGTAATTCTCAAAGAATTTAAAAATTTAGAAAAGGGCTTTTAAATTTTTTTGTTATTGTTTAAATATTTAATAATTTTATTATTTTCAGTTGAGATTTGTTTTAGTGTTTTTCTTAGAGGAAAACAGGAACAACTTAGATAAATTTTTGACTTTGACCTTTATAATTTATTTTTAAAACTTAAAAATGTCACAGAAAGGCACGTGTTATGATGGCTCCCTTGAAGGCAGGGAGGCCCTGCAGAGAATATCTTGTGCAGTCTAAGAGCTGGATTCAATGCTTCTTGTGGGTCCCTTCCAACTCATCATATTTGACCATTCTGTGATTCTGGTACAGTGCCTTATCTCTTCTATTAGACCGCTGAATGATGACTCAGTAAATTTAACTAGCAGCAATTACAGTCATGATATGGATTTGGGCAGTTAAAGCATTTTAGTAGGGTCACTTAATAAACTTTTTCTCATAATGCATCTGTATTTTTGCTCAATTCATTAAATATCACATAATTTTACTCTTTCATGGAAAAATAGTTTAATCTGAATTCACTTGAATTCATTTGTTAATGTGTTTCCTATCAAATGAGTTGAAAAAAAAGTGTAGAATCTCCTTGTATAATCTCTGGAATTTGTAAATCTTTAATGGATATTAAAGATACTAAAGAACTTCAATAATGCAGCAACACTACTGATTTTACTGCTACCACTTTTTTTTTGGCCTACTTATTTTTATTCCATTTCTCTGTATCTTTCCCTAAATCCCAGAAGGTAAGATGGTAGAAGGTGCAACCTTCAGGATGCATGTCTCTGAAACATTCAACCGTCCAGCTTCTCTCCCACTCTGGCTCTTCTGAATTAAATGAGGTGAGTTTATGTCTTAGCTCTATTGGCTCACTTTATTCTAGGGTGATTTGATAGATTCTACCTGGGACAGGTAGGATGTTGGTGATCCTGAAGGAACCTGGTGCCCTTCAGGATTCCAGGACTTCCTAGGTATCACAAAGGCAGGACTGAACATTAGCATACAAGAAAGTAATATCACATAGAAATTTTATTATTATGGTGTTCCTAACAGGCATTGTCAGTTAAAATGTTTGTGTTGTTTTTTATCCCAAAACAAAACTTTGGGTTGTAGAAAACCTGACATTTTGAATAGGGTATTGTTCCCAGGTTTTGCTATCAGACTCGCTTATGTGCTGAGAGCATGGACAGGGCTTAAAGAAAAGAATTAGTCCAGGTAGTTTTTTCATTCTGGAGAGATGCATTCGGAGTTGTAAAATGTAATTGCATTTTGAAATTTGACTGTCAAACTCTGAGGTCTGAATTTTTGTTTGTGAAAACTAAGGTTGGTAAATTGACATTAATTCAGCTTTCACAGTTATTTACACCTTGGGTGAAGACCAAATCATGCTGTTCTTAGACAAAACCTGAACTAAAATAACTTTCGCGCTTTTTCAATTTTAACAAAACCTATAAGAGATTGCAATATAAATTGCAATAGAATATACATAATAAATAGAATAAAAGTTTCCTACTGCTACTTGAATTTGTTGAATGGAATTATCCTTTGTTTGAAAAAAAAATGGGATGCAAAACATACTACAGCTCTCCCCATGGATATGCTTTTGGCTAGTGCCTTTCTTTTTAGTTATACATCAGAGTCTGCCTCAGGGTTTGAGTAACAATGATTTATAGGAGTTCGCAAGGTGAAAAGAAGATTCTTTCACTTATTAAACCTAATGGGAACTTTTTGGCAGAGTTAGAGAAGTTTTAAAAACATCTTTCCTTCTGTAAAGTTCTAATTGCTTCTGTCCACAGCACAAACCTGGCTGAAAGACATAATTATGAGTAAAGTACCACTGTAGTTTTATGATTTTGTACAATGGTATTTTTAAATGATAGTTCAAACTAACACTGGAGTTATTTTTATTCAAATGTCTTCCTTTGGTGTGTCACACTATTATAAGTAACATTAATATTCAAACATAATGTATAATATTTAATTCTACTACAAGGATAAACCATTATAAAGACTGAGTGTTTAAAAAGGGTTGCCACTTGTCCTGCTCTGTGCTACTGTGAGTGCATTTTCAAGTACATGGCTGTACGGTGACCCACATATCCTTGCATGTGTTCACAGGGCTTCCAGTCAGGGAAAATTATCTTTACATTGGATTTGGGGAAATTGAGCTAAAAAGCACTTTGACACAATGAATATGGAACAGCAGAATTTAATTTTGAATGCTATTCTAACCTTTGTTACATTGACATTTAAAAACAAAAACAAAAACAAAAACAAACAAACAAAAAAAAAAAAAAAAAAAAAAAAAAAGAAGAAAATAAAATAACCCCCCCCAAAACCACCACTGTCCTCATCCAAACAGGACAGACTGTGGACACTGTTGGCCACCATGGGAAACAATTGAAAGCAGGCATTTCAGTAGGATACTGGAAAAGCTGTGCTCAAAACTAAAAGTAGTTTTGGGCTGCAGTTTCATCTGGCTTGATTTTGAACATATTTTTGAGAGAAAGGAAACATTTTTTTAAGCTTGGCAGCTGTCATGGAGCTCACATGTGGCTGCTGACTGATCTGAGGAAGATAAGAATTCGTAGACGTGCTACATCATTAGGAATGACAGGGAGTCAGTGTGTAAGCTCTGGTTTCTGGCCACTTAACATTTGAGGCAGAATTCTTACACCTCTCAGAAAACATGATTTATCTTTTTTTTTTTTTCCTCCCATAAAATAAGTTCAAGCAAACATTACCTTCTTAGGAACAAGCCAGCTCAGAACTTAGAATTTTTAAACTGACAGAACTGAGTGATAAAAGCAAGTTAAATTAAGCAGAAAATGCTTCTGATAATTTGGGCCATGTAGACTTGATAAAATTAATAAAATTGAAATAATCTGAAAGCCTTTAGATTCTGAGCAGGAGCTTTATTTTCCCCATGAAAAGCCATAATTTCCTTTAAATGTAATTAACTTTATCGGGTCACTTTTGGTTGCAGCTTAGTTACACCACTGACATTAACTTGTGAACATCTGGAACAATTATTCCTTCTTTTTGGCTGATCAGTGGGTAGCACAAATGGAAAGGAGGTGTCACTAAGGACACCAAGCAGTATTGATTATATACTCTACATATGATTCCAGAAGCATGTGGGAGGACTTCATTGCCATAGTGCTCTACTGCAATAAGCAAAGAGAATTTAATTTCATTGTTGGCAAGGGAATTAGCTGGAAATGTAGAACCTACTAGGCTGTAAGAAGGCTATTAGTAATCTAAAGCGAAATCTTGGAATTAATTTAATTAAAATATTTTATCCCACTGTTCTAATCCAAGGTACTCCTTTATCTTAGATAATGTGCATTGTTCGGAACATCTGCCTCTCCTACACGCCTCCCTTTACAAAAAGACAATGATAAAGCTAGAAAAAGTTCAGGGAGGGTCAAAAACAATTCAGAGAATGATCAAATATACAAGGAATAGGTTGGAAATGTAGGACCCTTTGCTTAGAAAAGAAATAGTGTAAGAAACTATGTCATGACCTGTAAAAACAGACACATCACAGCAAAGATGCAGCTCAAAATTTCTTCTGGTAAAAGAGCAAGGATCCAGATGAAACTGTTGAGAGTCTTATGCAAAAGGAACTAAAGGCCGTGATCCTGTCCATGATAGGTAGGTGAGCTATGGAGCTCCATGATATGACATGAGGTGACTGTTAAAAGTTTACATGAGTGCAAAAAGCCATTAGGCAAATCAATGAAATAAAAAAAAGACTATAATATTCAAGTATATATATTTTCAGAGTAAGTACCTGAGCTGAAAATATTGGAGTCTGTGAGAGAGTTCTGGGAAAGCATTGCTGTCCACTTGGTTGGTTGTAGTATTTTTCCCTGACATCAGCTCTGGACCACCATGTTGAATAAGAAATATTAAGCAGAGGGACTTTGCTTGGATGCAGCAAGTCATTCACATTTCAAAATATTAATCCTGTTGCAATAAGTCTTTTTGGGACTAGAAAACTATAAAACCCACTACAATCATAGAATATCATGCGTTGAAAGGTCCCAAAAGGATCATCAAAGTCCAACTCCTGGTCCTGCACAGGACATTGCCAAGAATCACACGATGTGCCTGAGCATTGTCCAAACACTTGTTGCACTCAGACAGGCTTGGTGCTTTGACCACTTCCCTGGGGAGTCTGTTCCATCGCCCAACACCCTCTGGGGCAAGAACCTTTATCTAATATCCAACCTAAACCTCCCCTGACACAAATCTGGGTCAGTCCTTCAGGTCCTGTCACTGGTTACTACAGAGAGAGATCAGTGTCTGCCCCTCCTCTTCCCCTCATGAGGATGTTGTAAATGGCAATGAGGTCTCACCTCAGTCTCCTCTTCTACAGGATGAACAGGCCAAGTGACCTCAGCTTCCCCTCAAGGCTTGCACCACCTTTGTTGCCCTCCTTAGGATGCTTTCTAATAGTTCAATATCTTTCTGATAGTGTGGTGACCACAACTGCACATAATATCCATGGTGAGGCTGCCCCAGTGCAGAGCAGAGCAGGACAATCCCCTTCCCAGGACAGGGCTGGCCCTCCTGGCTGCCAGGGCACTACTGACTCATTGTCATTGATCAGGACCCCCATGTCCCTTCCCAAGACTAGGAAAAACAAAGCTCTGGGAACACTGCCTCAGTATCCCTATAAGATTGCCAGGTTACTATGTGCTTCATTATCTGCCTACAGAGACACTTGCACTTCTGCAAGAGAGGGGAAAAACGATCATCAGACTTGAAATGCTAATCCAACAGCTTTCCAAAGTTCATAATTACAGTTGAGGAGCAATTATTAATAATTTAATACTTCAGGTAAATGAAAGAACTCTGAACTGAGTCAGTATCACACAATTTTTGTGCTTTATTAGCAATGAGGAGCATGTTTAATTCAAATGTATAAGGCTTAAATATGGCATTGTTTTCTGAGACATCTCAGCTTAGGACATCACTGGAAAAAGAACTGGTGGGAGAAGTTGTCCATTCATTATTATTGAAGAATCAAAACCTCCATTTCATATATCCATCCGATACCTTTTTCCCTACCTCTACCATATGCTGTCTTTGAGACTTTAAAGGACAAATTTTTTTCAGAATGTTCTCTGACTCAGAGAGTACCTGCTAGGTCACACAAGCAGCCTGGGTAACATGCTGAAAGAAGTGTGGGGTTTTTTCCCCTTGAAAGCTTCACAGCATTCCAGAACATAGAGCATGATTCATTCTTCACTTTGCAAATTTTAATTAGACAGATCCTTGCTATAATGATGAGTTCCACTCTTCCTGCTACAATTCATCCTTGCTGATGCCTTGCATTCATGGAAATATCATTATAACCCTTCTATATTTCACGTCTGGTTAACTGTCATGATGTAAGTCCCAGCTAGGCACCAGAGCTGCTCCCCACAGCCTCCCTCCCTGGTGGGATAGGGAGTAGAATCAGAAAGAACATACAAATTATAGGTTAAGGACAGTTTAATAATTGAGAAAAAATTAAAAAAAAAAAAAAAGAAAACCAGCAACAATTATAATGAAAAGGGAGACAACACCAAAAAAAAACCAAAAAAAAAACCCAAAAAAACCCCACCAAAAAGAGATAAATAAAGTCCAAGATAGACAAGCCATGCACATACAATCACTCAGCACTGGAGACTGATGCAAAGGCTGATCAGTAGCTCCTGGCCATTCTTCACAGCTTATATACTAAACATGACATTTTATGGCATGGAATATCTCTTTGGCCAGTTTGGGTCATCTGTACTGTCCATGTTCCCTCTCAGCTTCTTGTCCACCTGCTCACTGGAAGAACATGGAAAACTGGAACGTCCTTGACTTAGAGTAAGCACTACTTAGCAACAACAAAGACTAAGTGTGTCATCATTAATATCATACTAAATCCAAAACATAGCCCTGTACCAGATACTAGAACAAAAACTTACTCTATTCCAGGTGAAACCAGGACATTAATTCAAAGCAACACGCAAAAAAAAAAAAAAAAAAAAAAAAAAAATCATCTTTGGATGTGATTCTAAATTCTGAAAATTTGGACACCTTTAGGAGCAATGTCATCTCAAATGTGAGCATGCAGATCAACATCTCACTGCAACAAAAGGATCTCTTCTTGAGGATGTGGAGTTGATTTCAGAAATGAAGATTTTGGCATTAAGAAGAAGCTATTCATTTCAGGCTGACTATAATAAATTGGTTCAGAATGAGCATTTATTACTTCTGGGAATAGGAAGCACTTTGTATTTATACAAGGCCTGAATGAATACTTCTCCTTTCATGAAGGCATAGTACCAAAAAAAAAAAAAAAAAAAAGTTAAAGCAGGAAACTCACTGTTCTCTCTTTTTTTGCCAAGAATTTGTGACTGATTACAAGTAATACCTTGTTTCTGATTCTCTTGCAGCCTAGAATGCCTTCCAGGATGAAGCAAGTATATGCAAGAAGAAAGGCAGGGGGCATCATGTGCCAATCATTCTGGCTGACACAGCAACTTTATGGCAACTTCTCCCTGTGCATTTTCCATTATAGGTATCTGAAAAGGCAGAGGAAACATATCCAAGAATTGTGCAAATAAGAACACTGGGGACATCTGTGGTTCCAGTTCACTGTGAGTTTTGTGTGCATTTCTACTCCCAAGTAACTGCCTAACTAACCTGATGCAAATTAATTTTTCATCCATTAAAATGTTGGTGTAATATTGAAAGGATGACAATTCAGAGACCCTATCTATCTTGCTTTCACTCAACTATCTCCTTATTAGTACTTTTCTACTCTTGCTCCTTTCATGATTAACAAATATATGTTTATATTTTAGGGTATTATCTCCTGGGGAAAGAAAGAGACATTAATATTAGGAGACATTTAGGCAAAGTGAAAAAAAATGTTCTGATAACCTAGAATAAAAAGAAAACATACCTGTCATGCATTGCTACATGCAGAAATAGGATTGCACTGGGTACTTCTGAGTACCTGCAAATTGCAAATAATACTGAAAGTTTTACTTAGGCAACCCAGTGTGCATATATACATAAAGGTATCCTTCTGTAGCAGCTGCTGGAATGGGTGGAAGGTATATTAGCTTTACATTCCAACTGAGATTATTTATTGGAATTTTCAGTACTGCTTGTGGATTAGTTGCATGTAAAATATTTAGATCTGTTATTATAGGGTGTTAGATATGTAATACAATGTATCAGTTTCCAAAGATTTTATGCTATTTCAGTGATGATTGAACATTACTTGAGATAATAGTCTCTAATTTTGAGGCAAACTTGGAGTAAATATTTGTGTAATGGTTCATTTTATATGGACTAAAGAGGAGAAAGCATAGTTGTTTTGTGTTTTTTAAAAACAGAAACATTGTTGCAGTCTTAACTAACATAACTTTAATTATGTTGCTATGGTAATGCTTAAAGAATTGCATTTGCTTTTATCTTGCACATTCTAATTCAGAAGTCAGTGGGGATATCTCTAAGCTTATGAAGTTTTCTAAAGATCAGACCTAGATCTATAAGTTTGAATTAAAGCACCTGCCAATAACAACTATAATGGGTCACCTTATTCTGCTTTCTCTTTCCTTCATCCCTTTAGAGAATTCATGAAATTTTTTTACACTTTACTAGCCTTGTAAGGCTAGTACACTTAGAGTTATCAATTAACAAATCTGTCTTGTATAAATTCGCCGGAATAGCAGCTATATAATTCAAAGAAAAATCTCTATTTAGATCAAAAGTCTTATATATAATGAATTAGAATTGCATTCAGTTTCCTTAGCATGGAAAGCAATATTAAAAGAGTCTTTAAAATGGACTACTGGAATTCATTGATTTTGCTAATCTATCTGATTATACATATCATTTCTTGCTAATGAATATTGCTAAAGTTAAATAGTAATTCAAATAAGATATAGTGATCTTTAATCTAAGATATAAAACTCCCTGCACAAACTTTGAAATGTTCTGATAAAAATTGTCAAACATTCTTCACACTTTTGGATAATTAAAAATCCAAAATCACATCTACAGCTGGCAGTACTGACCCCTGAGATACACCAGCAGTCACAGGCCTCCAACTAGACACTCTGTGGCTGAATACAACCCTCTGGGACCTGCCATTCAGCTATTTCTTAATCCACTACACTGTCCACTCATTCCGCTGCACTTCCTAAATTTGCTTATGAGCATGTTGTGGGAAACAGCATCAAAAGCCTTGCTGAAATCAAGGTTAACATTCTCCTCATCTACCAGGCAGCCATTCCAGGAGATTGTGTAGGTCAAACAATATTTCCCCTTGCTTAATCCATGTTCACTACTCCTGTTAACCTTCTTTTCCTTCACGTGGTCAGTGACATCCAGAATGAGCAGCTGTTCCACCCCTTTATCAGGGATTGAGGTGAGGCTTACTGTCCTGTAGTTTACTAGGATCCTTCTTTCTGGTATTTTAAACACTGAAGTGACATTGGCTTTCCTACAGTTCTCAGGCACCTTTGCAGCTTTCCATGACCTTTCAAACATGATGGAGAGTGGCTTATTAATAGCACCCATGCATGTGTTCCATCAGGGCCCATGGATTTGCCATTATCAAGTTTGCCTAATTGATCTCTAGCTCTATCCTAACCTATAAAGGGAAACTCGTCTTTCCTCCAGAGCTTCCTGGTCTCATGGGGCAGGGATTCTTGACATCCAGACTTGGTGGTAAAGGCTCAGACTAGAAGGACATTCAGTAACCACCTTCTCTGTATCCATAGTCACCAGAACACCAACCTCATTCAGCAGTGGGCTGACATTTTCTCTAGTGTTCCCTTTCTTATTGGTACAATTGAATAAGTCCTTCTGGTTGTCCTTGACATCTCTTGCCAGCTTTCATTCCAAATGGATCATAGCCTTCTTTGTCACATCCCTGCATACTCTGACAACATTCCTATATTTATTCCTATATTTATTCAATATAATGGCCTGTCCCTTTTCCACATTCTGTACACTTTCTTCTGTTGGAGTTTTGCCAGAAGCTTCTTGCTCATCTATGCAAGACTCCTGACCCCTGAGTTCTTACTTACAGAAACACACAGATACTGAGCTTGGAGGAAGTGAAGCCTGAATATTAACTAGCTCTCTTCCAGAGCCCTGATGTGTGGAATTTCTCCAAGTAGGACCATCAAGAAAACAAAATTGGCTCTCCTGAAGTCTGTGGTTGTAATCCTACTTACCACCTTCCTTCTTGCATGCAGGATCCTGAACACCACCATCAAATGTCACTGGGACCAAGACTGCCTTCAACCTTCACATCCACAATCAGTCCTTATTTTTTAGTCCATATTAAGGTCCATATTAAGTTCAGATGACCTGTAAAAATGTCTTACAAAATGCAGGATTGCCTAGTGTAAATACTTGTCATGAACTACAGGTGTCTTTTGGTGATTACTGCCTCTGTGGCTAGCACTAGAGATCAACAGGAACCTTGAAGGTTTTCTTAGAAAGCAAACTCCTCTAATTGATATTTTCTGACTTTGAGAATTTCTACTGATTGATTTGGAGTAACTGCTGCTTTTTCCACACTGGTCAAGATCAAGACTTTATGCCTGAGTATAAGAAAGTGGTGGTTCTTGGAATATTTTTAGCTTCCAATATGAGCATAAATTTCAGAGGTACGCAGGTGACTTACAGTTTATGTTCACAGACAGTTAATCCACAGAAAAGGAGGGAAATAATTTATAACACCACTTTCTTTCTGGGCACATCAAAAAAGCACTTGTAGATTGAACTCACAAAGGTGAGCTTTGGCTTAGCAAGGTTAATTTCCTAAGGCTTTTCTAAACTCACAGGAAGGAGATAACTTCATCTAGAGTGGGACTCAGCATGGGACCCCTCATCACAAAATGACATTTTCCAGTCTTGGAGTTAGAATGAAGAAATTACTGTGGCTTAATCATGATGCACTAATTGAGCCATGATCACAAGTATTTAAAAATCTATGGTTTTTTTTTTCATCCAAAAAGGCAAATTCTTATTTAAAACTATCTCTTGAAATTCAAGTTGACATATCTTTCACTGATTATGCGGAATATTTTGTATGTTGTTTTCACTGAGAAACTCTGACAGGCAATACTCAACTTTCTCCTTTACTATTGGGCTTATTTGTAAAATGTCGATGCTCCAGTTACCACTCTTCACTTCTTCTAGGAAGAATGTACTATTTCTATTATACCAAGTTCAATCATTACTGTAAGAGACTGAAATGTTAATGGTCGATGACTTGATCAGCCATTTGCAAAAGCAGCAGGTGCTTTGCTGAGGATGAGCACAGTAACAGCCCAGGTGCAGAGGGTGTGAGCTCTACGGATTAACCATGGCAAAACAACATTTGTTTAGCAGAAGCTAGGTTTTGAGGTAGGCAAGGGAAAAGACTCCTAAGAAGCAGATCCTACAGGGTGGGATAATGCTTTTCATCATGACAGTGTCCCTTACACAAGTGGCTCAGTTGTAAAACTCTTCCCCTGCCCCACGCTGTCAGCTGGGGAAAGTATCGGAACATTCACGTTTTTCATCCCTTCGGATGGAGATAACTGGTTCAGCTACATTGACATGAGAGACAGATGTAGCTATCACATTTTAGATCTGTCATATACCATCAAAGACCCCCCCGAAGGATGCTAAATCTCAATTCTGGAGGACTGCCCATGATCCACACAGCCACAATGTTGCAAAAGACAGTACCTGTGTGATAGTCTGAGCATATATTAACCCACTGAAATTTGTGTTTCACAGGCTTTCCCCATGGCCGATAGATCAAGGCTGCAACCACAACTTTTGACCAGCAGACATGGAAATTGCAACAATCAAGTCTTGTCACTGGATCCCTGAGTGGTGATATCTTTCTACTCTTATCCTTTCTTTCTATTTTTTTTCTTGTTTTCCTTATACATTTTCTTAAGTAGGCTTTTATATTATTATATTACTATAAATAATAATAACCATAATGGCTACATACCTCCTTTCCATTGCAAACAATTTGTTCTAAAATTAACTTGATATGTGTACATATTTATAAACACTGATCATTTACTGTTGTTTAACTCTAATCTGCTCTAAGGGAACTATTTACAAGAACCTGAGTCAGGTTCTTGATACTTACATTGCCAGCAGCTGAATTCATTTTGAACTTTGTCAGTGTAAATGTCGTTCATGTCTCAAATGGCACAGTCAATTAAACCAGTTATAAAATATGCAGCAACAGTTAAAATGTTTAATTTTCAACATTTTGTGTTAAGTACATTGTTAAAAATCAATGTTTCTATCCCATTAAGTCCTTTAGAAGGACAGGTGCCTTCTATCATTAATTCTGCAATGAAAGTTTCTTTTTTCTTCCTTTGAAAGTGGCTATCCATCCAGTTCTACAATGAACAATCACTAGCATGATCAGCACAAAAAAACATTTTTGAAACCTTAATGCATTCTGCCCTTTCTGACAGCATAAATGGTAGCAGTTACAATTAGAGGAAACAAGAAGAAAAATGGTAGTAAAACCACTGCTCACATATCCCTTCTTCTCAAATGAAGCTTATCTTGAGAAACAAGCCCAGAACATCTTATATCCCAAGTAAGCCCAAGCTGGGTGACAGTTATTAATTTGACAAACCATAAAGAAATAACAGAGACACATCTTTATTATCTACCATCTGTATGAAACAGCTACAGCTGTGTGATTAGAGGTTGTAACAACAAATATCTGTGGACATTTGACATTAAGAGACACTTAACATACAGCTTATTAAAGCCGCTTTGTTAAGATGGATAAAGGCAAAGGCATTCATAATGAAAGCAACTGTTGTCCTTAGTTATCCTCTAGCTGCCTGTGTGCTACATGTCCAGAGGGACAAGAATCTGGAGATGGGTCACGTCAAATAGGCATATTACTCAGAAGAATACATTTAAAATTCATTGTTCCCCACCCTTGTACAAACTAAAGGATATTCCAGTTTGGGCTAACTCTAGAAGACAGACATGTAGGGACACCTTTTGCATTTGTTGCAGCAATGTAACATAGAGGTCAGGAAGAAATGGACTTCTCCCATCACTGTCAAGTCATATGGTGACTTCTACATTTAAAGCAGTGGTAAGCTCCCTAAGCAGAATAACTTTCCCCAAACTGTCATTATTTTCAAAGTGGATCGGATCTTTTTGTCAAGCACAAGAGCATTACAGATTGATGACATTTGAAATACAAATGGGAGAAAGGTTTGTGTCTGTCCTTGGGAAAAATTAACCCCTCATCACCCTCCCCCAAAGAACTAGTGGGTGCCCTCCAAGCATGCTCTCCTAATCTCCCCAGTTTGAGATGCACAGGGACTTAGAATAACTAAATCTAGAAGAATCAGGAGATTGTTATGCAGCTGATCTCCAAATATCCCTTTCCTGTGCCCATTAACTGGTTTGGCTACTGTTTAACTTCCAGAAAGCCAGTCTTAATGGGAAACAATCAAGACAGAAATAGGAAATCTATCACTTCCTCTGATTATTGTTTTTCCACTCATTAATCAGTATTAAAACTCTGTGTGTTTGCATATTGAATTTGTCTGGTTTTAGCTTCCAGCCATTGGGTTTTTCCTTTCTTTCTCTTATAGCTCACCAAGTGCCTTAACAGAGATTTTCTCTGTAGGACGTTATGAAGCCACTCATATTAACTGTCATTAACTTTCGTTTGCATAAACTGTAGTGATTGAATTCTTTCTCTCTCCCTCAGGATGACATTTTCTTTAGCCTTTGAATACTTTTCTGCACCTATTGTGATTTCTCAGTAGTGTTTTTGTGTAGCGTGATCCCCTATTGCTACTCATTATGCTTGTGTTGATCTTTTCATTACTTAAGGAGAAGTGAAAATCACTTTGCTGTTGTTGCTTTGTAATCCCAGTTATATTTCTTCTTTCAAAACCATTTAAAGATGTGTTTAAAGCATATGTTTTTCACATTTTTTCAGTACATGTTCAGCATTTCATATTCTTTATGTGTAGCTGAAAAAACTGCTTTCAGTGTGATTGAACCTTGTTTATCACTGTAGGAATATTGCCCTGATCTTTGTCCTTACCACTATTTATGATGAGACCACCCTTTGTGTTACCTGCACAGTTTACATGTAATAACTGTTCTGTTAATTCACTGAGTGTTCTTCAAATGCAGTAGAATACCTTTGGGTTGTGCTCTTCTGCCTCACTTTTAATTAATATTTCTCCACAGCTGTCAGGTACACATTTCTGAATCATTGATGCGCTCTCACAATGCTGTGCAGCACTAACATTTTAGATGAAACACTGAGTGATTAGGTTCATATTTAAACAAGGTGAAGCATTCACAACAGACAAAATAATTTGTTTGGAAAGATTTGTGTTTTCAAGACTTCTCAAACTTTCCTCTTTCCCCACTGGCATAACTCTCTGAGCCATCTCTTTCTTCCTCTTCCCTTCCTGTATCTCTTTTGGCTGATCCTGGCAGCAAAAACTCACATAGGTGTCAGGTTAATGATGGTAAGAGCCATTCCACCTCTGTCAGACAGAGGTGCTCTTCCATTCTGTTAGTCTGATTTTTTTTTGATGTCTAATGACGTAAAGAAAATAGTCTCTCCTTTCCTTTAGTAAACATGTACTAATCATGCTTGCTTTCCTAAGACCAGATGAAAGAAGGTGGGCCCTCTGCTTTTCTTTGTCTCTGTCTCTAGGCAGTCCCCAACAGACTTCTGTCCTCTTCATGAGCTTCAAAGGCTGCTTCTCTTTCACATTAAAATATTTGCTCTAACTTCTCAATTTTCTCCTTCCACAACACTCTCATTATCTTCCTTCTTTCAGCATCTCCCATTACCCCTTTTTCTGTTCCCTTAGATTTCTCAGCAGGCTAGACATAAATGCTTCCTTCAGCAGGATTTGCAGTTGATGTTCCTCCCTGTGTCCATACATTTACTGTTCCAAACAATGAGTCCTTCTTGATTTCTCATCCAGGTAAGTAAAAAAATAAAAGCCCTGCAATGTGTAATACCCTACTCCCATCAACCTCTACTAATAAATCACAATTTCCTTTTGGTGAGATTGAGGAGATGGGAGACAGCCCTGCAGATGGGAGAAATTTGTGACCACTGCATTCAGCAGGTAATTATTACCAAGCTCAAAGTCACTTTAATGCTTTTTCTTACCCATCTGAGATTAATTAGTTTATTATAGTGATCTAGGAAGGTTCCAGCAGAAGAATGTATTTTTTCTTATCTGCAGGCTGCTGAAGAAGATGACTTCTAATATGTGTCCTTTGTTCTCTCTCCTTTTTTCTTCACTGCTAATACTTTTAGCTAATTATTTTCTTCTTTCACCTCAGGAAGCTAGAGTGGGAAAAAATGGAGGGAACAGACTATTTAGTAAACTCTGGATCAGAAAATGCAAGAACACCTTAAAGAGTTTTCTGTGTTTGCACATATTTGGCCCCATTTCCTTCTGAAATGTCCTTTATTTGGGGCAGTCAGTGCTTCCCAAATTCACCACAAAATTTGATTTGGATCTTGGTTAAACTGAGCTAAAAAGAATTGCACTTCATGGTATTAAATTCGGGGAAACTTTGGGTGACTGACATTAGAATTAAACTTTTATACTGTACAACTTCTGATTTTCTGGTAAACTGAATAGAAGAACTTTGTCTGAATTTCTATATTCCTGGGAAAATCTGCAGCTATTGCTGAAACATAATTATTTTGGAAAATTTTATTTGGTGTGTTTGATGTGATATGACTGTTCTGACAACATTCTATTTTGTGTGGGTTCTTTGTGACCTTACCCCAGGATACCATGAACCTACTTAACTTTAATTGAATTAACAAATATATCATTCAAAATGCTGTTGTGGAAATAAAGCTTTTTTTTTCTTTTGTATTATTTTTGAGTCTATAGGTTAGAAGGTCGTTTTCTGGAATAAATAAAGGTTTCTTATGCCAGGCAGGAGCAACATCAGTAATTTTGCTACTTGGATGTGCAAGGCATTTGAACTGATTTCCAGTCACCTATATTTGAGTCACTTGGGCAAAAATTAAATTAAAGCCAAATATTGTGTTCTACAGACCAGCATGATTAAAAGCAGTATATATATTCAAATATATTTGGCTTAATATGAAACACAGATGTAATTTCTGTGCTTCTGTTCAAACTTATGATCTTGGTATCTCAGATGTGCCACCAAAACTTAGATGTGCCTTTCAATACCTTTTTCCTCAACAGGTTTTATTTTGCTATCTGAGAATATTTCTGTTCACTCACAGAGCTACTCCATTTTGACATCAATGGTATTTTCATTTCTCAATTCTAAGGCCAGTAGTATTTCTTTAAGTAGTAAGTGACATGTTTTTTTCCTGCTTGAAAAAAAGCCAAGAAGAGCAATTGAAATGTGGTTTTTCTTCTGAATCACACTTTAGATAGGATATTATTAAATTCTCTGTGAAGAATAGATTTTCCTTCAAATGTTGAATTCAGTTGTTATGAACTCATTTACGATTAGATTTAATATGTCTAATACTAAAAAAGTAAAAACTCATACAATATGAAAGAAAATAACCTTAATCTGAAGTTTTGTTTTAAGAAAATCAATGTCTAGAAAACTCTCTGCCCCTTTAAAAAAAAAATATTCTGATACTGCATGTGAGGTAGTACTTGGAATAATATGCTCCAGACAATTTAAGACATTAAAGAAAACCAGGTTAAAATCAGTATTATACCACTAATGTAAAATTCTTCAACCATCTTCTTATGCACCATCATTGTAATAAAATGCTCAGTGTATAATTCTTAAAACCAGTCCATATTCAGCCTTTGGTCTGGAATCAAGATTGAAAATATCTTGTACAGTTCATTTTTAATTTTTTTTTTTTTTTTTTGTCAAAGACTGTGTCTGAATTTGATTAAAGTATTTTTTTCCCTTATTTTGAGATAGTAAGTCAGGTATCTCAGAGCTCAAAGAAATATCTTCTGATTTTTTCCACTTTGTCATAATTCATTTTAGGTGAAATATTTATGACCACAATATGTCTCTTCATTTCTGAGCTGTAATTTGTCATTTTATGAAAGCATTCTTGTCCCAAATTTCATACTCAGCAAGATCAGATTATCAGAGTTATGAGATTACTGCATTACATCTACTTGCTTTCAGAACCTCCATCCTTCATAGTTATCTTTAAGTTAAAAAAAATTAGAAAATTCTACTTCGATTCACTTGATATTCAAAGTAATTTCTAATAACAGGAAAAAACTTTTAATGTTCTTTAATTACAAAGTACTAGCCATACAGCCTGCCCATTCTATTCTAGCAGAACTTGAATATTTTCTGTAATTTTGAAAGTTTTCTGATGACTGAGAGAAATTATTGTGCAACAGAAGATCTAGTTTTCAAGAGCAAATTTTAACTTATGTACAATCTACTTTGCTGTCTTAAGCAGATTGTTACTTGGACAATTAGCTAGAAGCAAAGTGATTCTCCTTTGGCATTGATTTGTGGATAGAACAACCTGCTCACCTCATTTGCAACCAATGACATTCTGCCAAATTTCAAGCCATTTATTTTTAACACAATTTCTCCTAACACAATTACTATGTCGCTACTTTTAAAGTAATCAACCAGTCACAGAGAGAAATATTATTACTTATTCAGCCATACATAAATAAAATATGCTGGAAATATTTTCATATTTATGTACTAGGACAACAGCAATTGTGGGAATTAATTTCTTAATAATTTTGGTGTTTTTTCCACTGATAGGATAAGTGCTGTTTCAAAATAGACAGCTAAAGTAACAGTACTTCCAAATATATAGAGAAAAAAATATCTAATCTTCTGTCCTGTGCCTAGGAGCTGAGTTAACATTAACACACAAGCTTTGACTTTTCTGAACTCTGCAACAGTCCACTGAGGTATAGGACAAAAAGCTTGAGATCCATGCAACAGGCCTAGTTTCTGGTGAAAATCTCACTAAAATTACCATTTTCCCACTAAAAATGTCAGATTCAATAAACAATTTTACTGGTATCAAAACTGTACGCAGGCAATGGCAGTTCTAGGGCTGTTGATTCATAAGCAGCCTGGAATCCTCCTTAATTTAAACTATAAAGAGAGATACTTCACATAAGGCTGTATAGTTACTTGTGATGTACAAATGCTGCTCAGGGGAAATACTAAAGATGAATAAACCAATGGCACTTTTTCCTGGCTAAGGCCTTTCCCTCAGATGAGAAGAGGCCAGGCTCAATCTCTTCAAATTCTATTTAGCTGTACATACAAGACGCTGTTTCAATGGAGAAAAATCTTCACACTTTAGATCTTCATTAGTATTTCCATATCCCTAACTTAATTGCAAAGAAATTTTTGAAAAGTTGTGTACTAAGAAAATTCTTCCAACTAAGCCCACTGGTGGTTTCTGCCAGTGTGTGTTCATGTGTTCATAAATTCTTCTCTTAGTAAGGAGGAGGGAAGATATTTCTCCACAACAGACTATTGCCATCAATAATTTTTTTTTTAGTATTGTGGCTCATTTGACCTTATGTTTGACCCAGAAAGTGGTCCAATGATCATCATACTTTATTTGCTACATGGGGAATTGCTCTGCACAGCACCATGAGTCCCAGTAGCAGTATATTTTCTTAAGTGATTTTCCTTGTACAAAATAGAATATTCTCCAGTGCTGTCTGCTCAGACTTTTGGCATCAGGGCAGAACCAGGGCCATTTTTTTTTAACAGGCTCAGTATCATAATGAAATTCATGGACAGTGTTGCCATATGTCCTACGGAAGCTAGACTATGATTCACTGCAATACCTACAAAAATGTCAAAGCAATGTTCTGGAGCTCACTCGCTTTTCCCAGAAGACTGAGAACCTGTTCTATATAGGTTCTTTACATCACTTCACAAATCTGAAAATTTTCCAGTGGTGTATTTTTCTCTCTGACTAACATCTGTCTCAGCATTTCTTCCTTATGTCTCTTCTCTAGGAGAAAGGGAAAAGTGTGGTCAGTGGACTGTTTCTGGGAGGCTGACTTTTTTTACTGTTAAAGTACCTGTATTCTGTTTCATGCTTCTACATTATTGGAGGCAAGGACAAAATTATCGTTGCATGTAAGATTAAAAAGTGGTGGTATTTGTTTGATATTGGCAATTTTCTACAGTGTTAGAAAGTATTCCGAGGAAGGAGTCTCCATATATATAGATGTACTATATTGATTCCATTTACCTGACAACTCATGACAATTGGTTATCTCATAACTTTAAATAATCTTGGATTTGTAAGTCATCCTTTAGATGTCATGAGCTCAGATCATTGAATACTCTGTGTTTTTTTATTTGGTTGGTGAATGGATTTGTTTAACATTAATTATGTCAACTATATGGCAAGTATGAAATTTTAGGAGAAAAAAGGGCAAAGAATTCACCCAAAGTTTATGCTCTCATTTAAACACTAGTATTGACTCCTGAAGCACATTTAGCACTTTCCCTAATTGTGCTGCCTACTCAGTGTAAGCAAAATTAGTGCAGTGTTGATAACTTTCTTGGGGAACAAAAAAACCCCAAAACAAAAAAATAGCCAAAAACCAAACCAAACCAAAACAAACAAACAAACAAAAAACCCCCCAAAAAATCACAAATAGAAGTTTAATTTGCTCTTACTTCTAATCTTGCAAGTCCTGTCATCTCTAAGTTATATATGAGCTGCCTGAAGTGATGTTCAGTCATTAAGCTGAGATCCAAGACAGGAATGGGAAATGTAATGTTCAAGTAAGGATAAAAAAAAGAAAAAGAAAAACATCACTGTTCTTGTAATTTCATTTTATTGACTCCTGCTTTCATTTGCCCTGTAAAACTCAAGCAAAACTTAAGGACAAATCTAAACTTTTAAAGTATTAAACTCTGTGAGTTTCTGCTCTTTATTTCAATTGAGATCATATATGGAAATTTTAAAAAGTGCTTTAACACTCTGCTTGACTGCAAATGTCAGAATGAACTGTGTTATCAGGTGATTTATAGAGGAATGTTTCAGACAGTACAATTAACCAAATTTTTTTAAGATTCATGTCCAAGCCCTCTATGTCCTTACAAAGGGAAACTTTCTTTAGGCTCAATCATTCAAAGTAACATAACTGTGGATGTCTCTCTGCAAGTCCAAGATATTCAAAATGGTCTCAGTGAAACCAGGGAATTAACTTTCTCAAAAAAATATGTTGCTGTGCTAAGTCATATGCTAGATAATTTATCTCCAAGATACTACCCAGAGTAGTCAAAAAGAAATAATCAAGTCTAAATGAAGCTGAAACACCAGAAACTCAAGCATACATTATAAGTTCACCATATATTAGTGAAACTCTGAGGAAATCCAAGGAAACCAAATTCTAAATCTGTTTGGAATCACTCCACTAATTAAAAAACATTACAACTTCAATACCTAAGTCCCCTTTCTTCCTAATGGTAGATGGATCGGGAACTTATGAAGGGTCTCTCACTACAACTAAAATCACTACAACTGTATAAAGTCTTTGCTTTAGCTCTTGGTTCCATACAGTATTATTTTTGTCTTTTTCTTGGTTAGCTTTTATCTTTGTTTTCTCCAAAGCGGTTTTGCAGAGCCAGAATTAGCTTAAGCCCCATTAATGATGATGTATCTAGAGCAGTTAACCAGTTGGAATGAGTTCAGTGTTGGAACGCTGTATTTTACATTTGTTAATAGATGGCATGCAAGGAATTATTCTCCATGGAACTGAGATTCTCTTGGCAGCTTGCCCAGGTACTCCAGCACCTCACTGCAGCAAGAAGACATCTCAGCTTTACATGGATGTTTCCTGTACATTGTGGGCATGAACACACTGCTCAGAATGGCCCTGTATGCATATATATTATTTCTGATATTTCTTAAAGACATTTCTAGGACTAGCTAAGCTATCACACTCCCAGGAGAGAAATGCTTTTTTCTTATTCAGTATCTTGAAATCACTCTTAATTCAAACTGCCTTCAAGGTAATATGCATCACAAAATTATTAAGATTGCAATAGCTGAATAGACAGACTTGCTACAAACATTTATAAAAGTCAGAGGTGGTGGAATGAAAATTCTTACTCCTTTATCCATGTGACTACACAAAGTCTTTTCTATTTTTGTTTCATTGAGGATTCTTTCCTTCTGCAGGCCCTAGATCTCTGATTGTGTCCAATATGGAACTTCTTGAAGTAGGGCAACCCTAAATCAAAAAAAAAAAAACAACTTTGTATTTACACAACAAGATCTCAGTCTTGAAATCCATTCAGGTAAGTTTAATTTTTCTCCATGAAACTTTTTAATTTCTTTCTTATTCACAAGAAAGTTTTGTCATTCCTTCCAATTAGTGTCAATTCTTATCCTCATAGGCTTCAGTATTTTTCTAAAGACAGATTTTTTTCATTTCCTGTGTGTGACTGATGAATTAACAGCCTTTTGTCTCAGAAAGGATCAATTCCCTTCTTTGATAACTCAAGATGTATCTTACAGTGTGAAGTGTCTTTTCTGCTGAATCTTATATTTCATAGTCATCTGTACTTTAATGAAAATACTTGACACAGAAATCTAAATGGGTGAATGGTTGTAGCTCATTAATCAATTTTAATTAAAAAATAGGCATTATGATAGGTAGCCTGTTCAGAATGGCTTGAGGTGATTAATCTGGAAAATTTTCTTCTAAAGCTGCTATAAAAGGCCTTTAATCTCTTTGTGCCATTCCCTCTTTCCATTTACATGGACTAGAACTGTGCTTGTATCTCGAATTCTACAGAAAAAGCCCTAAATAAGAGATACCTGGAGATCTGAAGGAATGGGCTATTTTGGGGGAAAGGAACCTTAGGTAAGGCCTCTCCCTGTGAGCAAGGGCTTTTTCTAAGGGTTCTGTGTTCCTTTGTACTTCTCTGTGAGGGGATTCTGCACCAAGTTTTGAGTTTGAACACTTAGATCATAATGGAAGAAGCACTGAAACCACACTATAAGTTTAATTGGTCAAGGCTGGATAATAATTTTCCTTATCCTTGTCTTCATCTGTGGAAACAGATGCAAAATCATAGAAATCTACCCACAAGTTATTATTTGGGAACAGATACACTATTGTTGATCAAGTTCATTTTAAAGAAGCCAGCAAAGAGAGCCTCAATTTCCTCACAACTGAGGGAATTTTTGGGTGGGTCCAGTATTCACATATCCACCAGGATAAGGCTCTCACACACTGTTACTGGATACTTACAATCCAAATGTGAATATATGAATATATTTGACAAAGTGTTTGATGTTTTGACTCGTATTTTGAATTTTCTCTTTTCCTCATTTCTCATGCATGACTGATTTTAAACCCTGATTTGATACATTATTGGTTAGGTTTTGGGTTTTTTGTGAGATTCATTTCCTCACTAACTTAAAAAGCTGCCATAATTAAATTGCTTTTTGTTCAGAATTCTCAAATGAGGCCAGGTGCTTGAAAAGTAAGCCTCCTACAAAGCATTTAGTTCAATTAACAGAGTCAGATATGAGAACACTGGGCAGACAAAGTCCACTGGTTAAACTGGTGCATACATTAGCCTACTGGATTTCCAGAAGTCATTTGTGTCCTGAAATAGTTTGTGTCCTGATCACAGATCATTTTGGAAAGGGATACTTGGATTTCAGTTTGCTGTTTTATATGGTAAGAAAATAGATTCTGATTTTAAAATATATTGAAAGCAACTGGTCCATACTATGGGTAAGAAAATCAGTTTGACTTTTCTTGGCACTTGGAGAAGATGTTTTTAAATATAGTTTAACAATTAATAGGAAATGGTGCAATTTAAATATATTTTAAGATCAATACCAATATGTACCTCTATGTTTGATGTTTCTATAAAACTATATCAAGAATTATTTTATATTTTGTTGGTTTTATTTCCTTAGGCAGGGGGAAGCAGCTTGAGATTTTTGTATTGTATTTCTATAGAGTCAAGCCCTCTGCTTCTATTCCCTTAGTGAATAATTTCTCCTTGGGAAAAAATGATCAGCTTTCTTTCATCAGTTTAGCTGTATTTTATTCCTTTGCCTAGCCTGCCTTGGTATGTGTACTACCTCAGTACATATGTCTTAAATATTTTTCTGTTTGCTATTCTCTTACTTGGTATTAAATATTGAATATTTTATTCTACTCTTTTCTTTTCCACTTTAATCTGTGAACAGACAGCAAGCTGGAATGATTTAATGTGGACTACGACTTGTGCTGAGTTAGCAACCTAAGAAAAGGGAAGCTGCATTCAATGAAAATTCTCTGTGTCTTACTGATGGAGGCACATCTTATTGGGGCTATCTGGCTATGATCATTCAAGCGACTGAAACACTAAGCTGTGTTTGAATAACTTGGTCTCTGGAAAATCAGATGAATAAGGCTCTGGCATTTGTTCTCTTGCTAGGTGTGAGGGGTTGATTTTGTCTGGATGCCAGGTGTCAACCAAGCTACTCTATCACTTCCCCTTCTCCTATGGACAGGAGAGAGAAAATAAGATAGAAAACAACTCAAAAAAAAAAAAAAAAAAAAGGTAAGTTGCACATGCACATGCTAGGAGAAAAAAGTATAATTTATTCTCTACTTCCCATCCACCAGCAATGCCCAGCCACCTCCCAGGAAACAGGACTTCAGCTGTGACAAACTCTGCCCAGTCATGGACAAAGCTGGCCAGCTGCTCACTCTATGTTCGGTCATCAGCCCTAGCATGGCTGAAATCCTTCTGGCAGGATAGGGTCTCCATCACTTCTGGTGGAAAGTGGTGTTCCCAACTTCTGAAACCTTTTACCTTTCAGCTTTGGAAGGAAGAGGTTTTTCTTGCTCTGATAGTGCAATATTACATTTTACTTTTGTCTGATTTACTTGCATAATGACTTTTTTAAAAAAAATCCAGATTTGTTAAAGCCTTTTAATAATTTAACATCATACATATGCTTTTCTAAATTCACATCATTATTTTTCTATTCTGTTAGCAACTATTTGGTGAATAAACTTGTAAAATATTGTCATGTAATTGATGCCTCCATATACTTTTCATTTTGAAACTCTTCCATGTCTTGATTTGTCAGTAGAGGACTTATTCCCTATGCAGCCATGAAATGCATGTAGCCAAGGTTATTCTTTCCACTTGAAATTACCAAGCTTTGATACAGTTGCTGGAGCTAGGAGACTTCTTAATTTTCTTCATCACTGCTCTTTATGTCCCACATCATAACTATAATCAGTTTATCTAAGGGCTAATTGGTTTTCACTTTCTCAGCAGCAATGTATGCATTCAACATGTAGACTATTTTCTACATAAATTGCTTTAGCAATATTGTATATTGCTGAGTTACACCAGTATACTCTCAAATTCTACATGCCTAGACAAATTGAAACTCTGAGGAAGACAAATATGTACTTTGTCTAGACATTCTTTATACTTGAAAACTGAAATTGGTAACTGCTAAATTTCATTTGCATCCCTGTGTATTTGTTGTATATTGGATGGCATATGCATTCACACACAGAGATCTGCAAACTGAGAGGCGCTGTTTTTACCACTGTTAACATAAAGTTTTAAAGCAGAGGAATCCCAAAGACTAGGACAAAGGATTTTTCTGAATTTGTAGATGGAAACTGAAAAACAGTGAAACTGTTACTTGTTCATCAGTTCTTTTGAACCAAAAACACACCAGCTTCCTTAGGATGCGTCCTTGGAGCCATATAGGACGTGACAGGAGCAGACAAGAGAAATGGCCCTTAAACTGTAGTGAGGATTTGAAGTCGGAACAGAAGAACAAAGAAGGGAGAGTGAAAGGAGCATTCTGTATTCTGAGTTTTCTACTGGATTTTGAATTCTCTTGGGAGTGAAGACAGGAAATTACGGTTTGAACTTCCTCAAGTGATTTGGGAATTGCCAGGAAAAGAGTTACTGAAGGTGAGAGGAAATGTCATTGTAGATTGAAAACTTACTCAGAGATAGCATCAAATATGTAGCACAAGAAGGCAATTGTATCAAAACAAGAAAACCTCGATTTAAAAAAAAGGGGAAAAATGAAGAAAAAAAAACCAAACTGGAAAGATCAGAAAAGAAAGGATTTGTGCTGGTGGTGGAACTTTCTTTTCTGCTGCTGAATCGTATGCTTGTGAAGATGTACTGTCTTCCCCTTCAAGAAATGCACCTTCAAAAAATGCTGCACAAGTTTCAAATGACTATCTGTCCAATACACTGAAAGAAAAAGGCATGTCCAGCAGCAATGGTATGTTCATAACAGCACTCATAAGGTTATAAAAGCATTTTATTTTCATACAGTTCCTACCATGAAGCTAATGTTTTCCTGAGGGAAGGAACTTAAGCTGGATGATAGCCTTCTTGGCAGACACTCATAAGGCAAAGACTGACCTGGGGTTACTGTGAAATCTCTGAAACTTCCTGTTGAGGATATTGTCCAAAGATCAATCCAAAGATAGTGTGTGTATACTGCTAAAAGGATAACACATATGTCTCAAGATTTATGTGGAGTTGTATTGCACCATTTCTTAATAACAAAATGAAATATATTGCTAATATACTAACAGCCAAAGAAGAATAAAATAAATTTGCATGGCAAGGTAGGTAGCAGAATGTGAATTGTCTCCATGGCACTGAAGATTTAGGCTCAAAAGTCTGATTAATAGTCATAGTTTAGAGATTTAATTTCCAGCAAATAATTTTGCTTCTTGCTGTGGCTTTGTTTTCTGCCAGGTGGTAGCTTTCTTAGTACATTTGAAGAGTGAAAATAACTAAATAAGATGTTTAGATAGAAATAAACAGTTTTATTAAAAAACAAACAATCAAAACCCAAAAAAATCCCTACTATATAAAAAGAAGGAACAGATGGTACAGGAAAAAAAAGAGGAAAAATTAAGTTTTAAAAATAAAAAAATATTGATTTGAAAATAGAATTAAAGTCATGACAGTGAATATAATCTGGTTTAATAAAATGAAATAATCTGAAAAAATGATAATTTAGGCCTTTGTCTTGAATTCTGTTCAGCTATAATTGCCAGAGTAAAAAAACCAAACCAAACAAAAGAATAAATAGGAGTATTGGCATGAGTCAAGATTCTTGCACACATTATTCTGTTTCTGGAGTGTTTGTGAATATCAATCTGTTATTCCATATTTAAATAGTTCTGTCTTTTTAATGCTCTATTACTTTTCATTATAATTTAATTTTGTTATCTCTTTTGGACTGTATTATTTTTCCTCCAGTGATCAGTAAAAATATATCTGCATTATTCATGGATTTTATTATTAAAAAAAAAATAAATTCCCTGTGTTTAACGCTTGTTTGCACACAAAAACACTAAAAGTTTTGTCTGAGCTACAGAAATGAACTTTAAATCCTAATTTTGTAAAGTTGTGGCCTTACCAACTTTAATAATATTTGTTAAATGATTGCAATATCTTGTACATCTCCAAATTATTTTGTTAGGATTTCTCCATCTTCCAATTATTTTCCTGTTATTTTCATGCCAGAAAACATGCTTTTCCTTCAAGGCAGTGTTTACTTGTGGAGAGAAAAAAGTATTGCAACTTCCTGTTACTTGGTAAACGTGGAAGAAAAACATCTTTGAAAGACTGTTCTGGAAATTTAGCTTTCTTACTAATAAAGATGTTTTTTTCAGTACTATCACCGTTGCTGTGGTCATGCCATATGAAATACTCCTTTTCTCCTGGATACAGAAAGTTGTAAGTTCAGGAGATGGCAAATTCATTTTTATAGCAATGACTGGTAATCCAGATCTTTGCTGGAGGCAGTTAACTCTATGGTGAGAGAGTCTATTGCCAAATTGTGTCTTTTCCCAGGTGCTCCCAGGAAACCACTCCATACCATTGTAGTGTCCCATCCTGTCTTTGTTCAGCTCATCAGGAAGGTCTCTCTCCACACCCCAATCACCCAAGGAGTGAAAATCTTCCCTTTTACTCCCAGGTAGCTTGGAAGCGTGATACAATTCTGGTTGCTGTCTAGGGTACAAAACTAGTGAAAAGTAACATTCATGTGCCCATTGCTAGATAAAACTCTTGTTGAAGGAATTATTTGAACTATAAAGCCAGAGGTGCTGCATGGAAGCCATGTGCTGAGCGCCGAGGTTCATATCACAGTAGTTTTTGTAATCTCTGTTCCTTTACAAGAATTTAAATATATTGATAGCACTAGCACCACATGTAAATAACTTATGTTGATTGTTCCTTGCTGAAGTTTCTGGAATGGGCAAAATTTCCAGGAGTCTTGGTTTTACAATTTACAAGTTGTCATGTGGGGTTTTCTTCTGAATGTAAGGAACAGAGGATGGTGAAAATGGAAATACTTGTTAAAAAGTAGTCCTACCTTAAATTATTGCCTCAAGGACCAGAAGAGCTCTTAAAAAATGTGAGGATTGACTATTGTAGTTTTTCTACTTTTTGGCTTGACTAGTGCTCTGTTATGTTTAATGTTTCTCCCAGCTGTAAGATGAGGTAACTCCTCCTCAGCTCCATGTTATCCATAGCGCCTCAGATTACATCTCCTGACAACCTGCATCAACTCTTTGGTGATGTAAATCTTCTCTAAACATCTTAGGTCTTTCCTGCTGGATCTCTCCTGGTGCACTATGCTGCTCATGCTTCATGTGTTAAATAACCTGTCACCTTTTGGTGCTGATTGTTCACAGCTGTATTGCTTAATTACAGTCTATGCTGCTATAGGCTCAAAGCTAAGAACAACAGGGAATAAATTGTCTGATAGCAATTTTGGCCAGCTAATGGCCAAATGTGCAGCTAAATTAAATTTCTCCAACAAGAGCAAATAAGTGAACAAATAATCAAACAAAACCTATCAAATGTTATAATGATGTTAGAATTAATTAGCTTCTATGTTATAACTATGATGCCAGACTGGATTGCACTGATTATGCATTTATAAATCTTTCAATTACAGTATAGAAAAGCAAATACTACCACCCTCAGTTCCTGTGACCCAGAAGAAGAATCCAGACCAGAAGTATCCAAGAACTTGAATGTATTTTCAATACAGTGCTTCATGGAGAAGAGCTTCAGTTTTCAAAGAAATTCTTGACTTTATGTAGAATACTGGCATGGAATCTAGTGGAAGAAAAAGTCATTGTTCCCTACTGACTTCCTGTACAAAAGATTTTGAATCCCCACTCTATTAATTTGCAGAATAGCATAGTACTAGCTCATATAGCACTGCATAGTTGCTGTTAAAAATGTTTACTCCTTAGAACAAGAAGTACCTTCTTGCACATTTCAGTGTTGAGCATGATGCCCTGTCAGACATCTGCTACAATTCTTTTGTTTGGTTATTAGGCAGATTGTTGGGCTGCCTTTCCAATCTACTCTTGAAGCTCACTAGATATTTTCTGCAAAGTAAATACACCTTTAAATAATTTGAAGCATGAGACTACTGTATATTCTCACTGCTTGACTTGCTAGGAAATGGTAAAAAAAAGACTGACAATATGGTGCTGTTACAAAAAGGGCTTGTTCAGATAATCCTAGTTTGCCTGGAAGACCTACACCTGCATAATTCACAATAATTTATGGGAGTAGTGTCTAGGAAGATGCTAGGGGCTGAATTATTTTCAAGAGTTTTATTCAGCACACATAAATTACAATTTGTAGTATACTGCCTTCTTGATTCTAAAAGCACACCCCTGCTTTCTCCCAACAGAGATCCTTATGTTTCTCTATAAAGTTTCTCTGTATGAGTCCTGTTGAATTTCACCACTCCTCCTGTTGCTCTGTCCAATCTCTACCTCATATTCCTTCCCTTTCCATTAAGACAAAAAGGAGATAGCTATTTTCCCCTCTCTAATGAGCCCTGAGCAGAGTGATTATTGGTCATAACTGGAGTGTCAGTTTGTTTTGTGGAGATGTTCTGACAGAGGTTTAGATGATTTGTCAGAAAAAGAGTATTCATTTTCATGTAGATGTGTGATAATTTCGGCTGTAACAGCTTCACGGTGTTCATGAGAATTTGTAAGTTTTGCATCCGTTCCTCAAATCCTTCCTAGACTCAGATGGCTTCCATACAAATGTGTGCCACTTCAAAGCTAAGCTCATGCTTAGATGTTTTTCCTGTTCAGGTCCTTAGTTAAGATACAGCAAAAGAGTCTAATAAATAAATGGAGCCAGGATGGGGAGTTTTAATCATTTATTGATTGTATGAAGTGCTCTATTTTTCATTGCAATTCTGTGTGCATAAAGCTTTTCTTTAGCAGAGAATGATACTCCTGACAGAGAAATCATTCATTTTTAACTAAACAGTACTTGCAAACTCTTTAAAATTTGCTTGTTGGGGAATCCTTTTCCATGAAATATTTCTTAACACATGTGATTTTTCAACAGTCATTATTCAGGTTTTGTTGTTTGCCTTTAAAAAAAGCATGAAAACATATCGTACTTTGACTTCTAACAAATAATATTATCTAAATATAATTACAAATTATTGACATTACAATGTGACCATTTTTATTATTTATTTGATGATTGAATAGCTTTTAAACTCAGTAGTATATTTTGTATGATGTCATTATCCACATTAAGTTTTCATATTTAATATAAAAATAAAATCTCAGTTGCTCTCTATAGGCACCTCTGAAATGAACAGTTTGCTTCACGTTACCAAGGAAACAGATTTTTGCAAAGATATAAGGCCACTTTGATGTCATTGTAAACCACTAAAGTGGAAATCTTTAGTGTTTGTCAGCCTCTTGAGAGTAAGCAGTTTGCTCTAATCAAAATGAATATAAAATTATTCTGAGCATGTAGAAATGCAGTATTTTTGAAGCAAGCATGCTCACTAGTAACCACACATCTTTTTTTCAAAAATGATTCAGGACCAAAAGAAATTTGATTACACTTTATTGAAAGATATATAGACATGTAACCCTGCATATTCCTGAGCAGTTTTGTTCCTGAAATTTAAATTGGCACGAGTATAACAAGTTGAAAATATATTATTCAATTCAGCTGCATATTGTGAGTTGCTCAAGGGGATAAAACATGTTTATTTTTGAAACTCACTAACAATAAATGATTGGAACATGACGGGGGGGGACCCCCAATGAATAATTCCTGCTGTTCAGGGCTACACTGTGGATTCAGAGAACAAGCTAAATCCCTTTGTGTGAAATGGCCCCACAGGCATTTCTGCTTAGGGGGTGAAATGACTAAGTCACAAAAAGAGTAGAAAATATCTACAGGGGAATAAATAAGTCTCATTTAAAATATAAAACCCCATCTCTGTGAATATGGAAGGTCAATTTCTGCTTATCTGTCATTCAGAAGTTAAATACAATAATAATAAATCCCAGACAAAGACAGATAGCTGTTTAATGCTTTTCAAAATTATTCTCTGGCTTCAGGGGCAAAAAAGGAGTACCCATACATGTATGTTAAATCAATATTTTGTCATTGGAAATATGGTCAATAGAAATTAAGGAAAAAATAGCATTACACTTTGACATCTCATTGGGACCCAGAATCTTTTCATTTAACTGTGCTGCTTGCAATGGAAATAGCTGGATTCATGATAAGGTAGGGGAAGAGAACAACAAAGTTGGAAAGTACTTTTGGGGAATGGGTGAGGAAAAAGGAAGGTAAGAGAAAGAAAATGAAAACAAATTGCAAGAGAGAGAGTGGAAACAACGAGGCTGTAAATGCCATAGCCTGAAACCATCAGCTATAGAAATCTAGGAGACAGGGCATGCATCCACAGAGGAGATACAAATAAAAACCAAGCAGTATAGAAGTGAAGTCAATTAAAGATACTAGCAAGAAGTGGTAGGAGTGGAGAGCTCTTGCTTACCAATGGCTGATTGTACGTGATTGGCTTTTTGTTGTCACGTGCTCTCTTCACTTTCCAACCTCCTTGTTTATTTGTTGGACATAATGTAAAGATATTGACACTTAAACACTTATCACTTTGTAAAGTACATTCTGCTAAATAAACACCAGATTACCTATGTTTGTTTAGTGGACTGCAGGTTTTTGGTTAAGTAATGCATTTCATCCCTTCAGTACCATCAGGAATGGGGTCATTGCATGTATTGTTATCACAGTCTGACTTTACAGATAGCTTAATGTCAGCCCCAGTACTGCTTAAATTCCTTAACTTTCTATGAAAATCCTATTAAAAACATTTACTACTTCATTTACACATACTCCAAAAGCACAAGAATATTATTGATATGCTCTCATGGTAAGGATAAATCATTGTGTATATATGTGTATATATATATTTATATATATATGTATAATTCCTTTGCATTCTTTCAATTATTATAGCCTCCTGAAAAGTCCAAATAAATGACTTGTTAATACCTGATTAATTTCTTTTTGTCAGCTGGAACAGCTATCACTTTCTAAAGGTATAATATAAACAACAAAGCCATGAACCTACAAAACATATCTATAAATTTCATATTAGCAATATACAGTGCATCTGTATACAGTTTTTCTATGAGACAGAGACTACTGCCACTCTGCTTGGCACTGATAAAATAGCATTTAAAATACCATGTGTCTGAAAAATCCAGTTCAAGAGGTATGAAAACCTATGCTAAAACATATAGAAAAATCTCTGTTTTGTTAACCAATATAAAGCAGTGCTTCAAGGATATATATTTACTCTTTATATAAAAATTGGGAGTGAGAGATAAATGGCAAAGAAGGAGAATAAATATTCTCTAGGTCAATGGTGACATAAAAATAGGAAGGAACTATTGATTTAAAAAGATCTTAAGCTGTAAACCAGAGGGATGTTCCAATTATGAAAGAAAAGAAATTCTAAGCTAGCTTTCCTACTGGCATAGTGAGAAAAAATAGATTATTATTTTTACAGTGTATCTTTGATATTTTCCTTATCTGGATTGTGTACAGCTGAAAGAAATGCTCTTTGATTTGTGAAATCACTTTCAGCTTTGTATTCCTATTTAATATAAAAATCTGATCAGAAGGTGTGCGAGAAAATCGATGGGCGATCGATACCAATCATGTAAGAAACGCAAGCTTTATAAATGCACGCACAAAGTCTGCGATATCTACTCCCTGTGCTGCTGCCTAAGCATCAGATATACATAAACTGAGCTGGATACATAGAAATAGAAATTCTGTCTTGTAAAGTGACATGAACACCATGAGATTAATATGTACTGAATATTAAATACATAAATACTGGCTGGGGCCTACCCCAGTTTTAGCAGTTTAAAAATTAGGTATCCAGACTAAGTCATGGCTCTCTTTGAGCTCTGTGCAGTCAGCCCTGGCAGCATATACATCTTACCTGCCTTATACACCTATTTTATAGTGAGGTTAATTTTCTCTTTATCGTAACCACTGTCTTAGCTGGCTGGCTTAAATTAAGCTTGTAATTTTAATTACTGTCATAAATCTGCAATTTCCCTTTGGAAACTGTAAAAGGAATTTTTGCAAATCCCACATAGAATTTAGTGGCAATAGTTTATTTTTAGTAATGGTTACTCTGTGAGGTGTTCAGTTAATATGCACAGTGGGACCCAGTGAAGTAGATTAAAGAAAATCTCTGTATCCAGCTGTATGGCTAATGAAAGGACTGACCTACAACTCCACACTACCTGGTGCAGGCAACATCCAGGGATCAGCTGAAAACTTCCTGCTAATGAAGATGAAGGCCAGCATAAATCCCTAAATAGCTTCACCCAAGTCAGCAGGCAGTTGACCACCTACTTGGATGAGTAGAGTCTCTCGTGCCATGATGTGTATCACATGCATCTGTGCCAAGGAACAGTTGTTGGAAGAACTTGCCCCAGTTACAACGACAACACATATCTAAAGTTCATGTTCCCACATTATGCTGGGGGAAGGAGGTCACAGTGCAAGGAAAAATTCTTTCAGCTCTGCCTCTATTCTAACAATAAAAATACTGCCAGCCAGAGATGATACATGTGCACAAAACCATGATACAAGCTATTTCATACTGATGTGGTATAAAGGTCCTTTTCCTCTTGGCTAATACAAACAGTCAGTGTATTCTATAGGGGACTACTGGTGATAATAAAGGGAAAACAGCACTTGACAGGGCTTGTTTGCAGAAGAATTCCAGTCATATATGTGTCAATCACCAACCAGTACTTTTGTTAAATATATATTGCAGACAGCATTCAGCTTGCAGCTTGCACAGAGGTAAGTCCTAGCTCTACCACACCTTCCACTGCAATGAAATTCCAGAATTCAAAAGTATTTCTTAACCACCAACAATAAGGTCTGTGAATTTTAAATACAGAAAACAATGACAATGCCAAGGTTCCTGCGGATTTAATGACTCCATTATTCTCTATCTAGTATTGTACTTTGCTTTTAATTTTATTGAGGTATGAAATACTTTTAACAGATGAGTCGTTCCACAAGACAGACTTTCCTAGCTGGAAAAAGAACAAAGTAGAGAATCTCAGTAATGAACCAGCAGGGCAACATGCCAGAATTTTTCATTCTTTCAGGAAAAAAAAAAAAAAAAAAAAGAAAGAAAAAAAAAAAGAGAGAGAAATGTGAGAGGACAATGGCAAAATTATACTGGAAGTAGGAAGTAATATGCACTATATTAACCAAGCAAACCTTGTGCTGAAAGATTCATGTACAGAATGTCATGCAGAAAGAATCACATGACATTAACAAATGGAATAACTGAAAGAAGAAAATAAGATAAGTTTTAATAAGGATTAGTAGTACTAGGAAAATTGAATAGAGTAATAACAAAAATGCAGTACCTTTTGCATGAAGATTTTTGTGCCAACAAGAATTCCTGATACAAACCTCATCATAGGAAAGCCTCATCATATCAATATCACATCAAAGAGGGAATTTAAAGTAACTAGTGACAAAAATTGAAACTAATGGTACAATGAGGACCAGAAAAGGAAAAATGTAATCATAGAAATCCAGTGACATACAGTGTGAACAGAGAAGTGTAAATGATACAGAAATGTAGATAAACTAACCAGGAATAAAGATAAGCTAAAAAGACACAGCAGGCTCTCAAGACAATTATATAAAATTATATTAAAAACAAAACAAAACAAAACAAAACAAAACAAAAAAAACCCAAACAAGAAGACTTCAAAGATAAGCTTTGTAAATTAATAATTTTATAGAGCAACATTCTGGAGAAACAAATTACTAGATCTGAGGACCAAGGATATCCCTTCCAATCACATATTTGTATTTTGAGAAAGTTGGAAAATATATTCTTGTGTGTCAAAGATGACTGCGTCTTTATTCAGTAATATGTGCACTGCACCTGGAGAATGTTGTGAATATTTTTAGGTACCTGAGAATGAATCAAAGACAATTCACATGCCTTGTTATCTAAAATGAGATAATAGAAACCTTGGGTAAAAATTGCAACAATTATTTTTGAAACTATTCCTAGGACATGGAAGTATATGAAGCAACAGATTCCTACAACAAAAAACGCAGCTCTGCTTAGCCAGAAGCTCTCTCATTTCAGAAGAACTCTCATCAACATCAATAGGTAAGCTTAGACTTGTAAGGATGCACAGAATGTAATAAACAATGGAGAAATGAGGAACTGAGCCTATGGAACAGCAGCTGATTTTAGCTGTCTCCATGGTGTTTCAACTGCATAAAAAATCCCAAATCTTCTTGAAAGATTAGATGTTTCAGCAACAAAGGTCAGACTTTTATTAAAATCACATATAATTCACAGTCCAGTTGAATTGAAAAAAACTACAACCTACCTTGAAAAATTAGTAATTGAGCTACTGAGAATGCTTGGATAATTCAGGAAAAGTTCACCAAGTAATAAAAATAGACACACCTCTAAGTCAAGTTTGGTAAAGATGGCTTTCTTTCAGTGTAAATTATTTTACAAAGGTCAGCATTTGACAAGGATGTAAAGTAAAAGACTAAAATCTTAATAGCTTCATAACATAACCCACTGTGGTAGAAGGTACATAATCCAAATTTTCAGAAGTGCAGTCCATTACTTAGCCTACAGAGAGATCATTGATTTGAGCACAGAAAGATACTAAACTATTAGAGAATGTCCAAAGGAGAGCAACAGAAATGGTGAAGGGCCTTGAGGGGAAATCATATGAGGAACAGCTGAGGTCATTGGTCTGTTCAGCCTGGAGAAGAGGAGACTGAGGGGACACCTCACTGCAGTTACAACTTCCTCATGAGGGGAAGAGGAGGGGCAGGCCCTGATCTCTTCCCTGTGGTGACTGGAGATGGGACCCGAGATAATGGTTTAACTTTGTGTCAGGGGAGGTTTAGGTTGGATATTAGATAAAGGTTCTTGTCCCAGAGGGTGTCGGACACTGGAACAAGCTCCCCAGGGAAGTGGTCAAAGCACCAAGCCTTTCTGAGTGCAAGAAGTGTTTGGACAATTCTCTCTGGCACATGGTGTGATTCTTGGAGATGGTCCTGTGCAGGGCCAAGAGCTGGACTTGAAGATCCTTGTGGGTCCCTTCTAACTCAACTTATTCTGTGACCTCGAGGTTTGGCAATTCAACAATTTGCTCCTGGTTGGGCTCCCTGTTTGTATGCTGGGCCAATGTTTTGGCACATCTAGGACTATAGGGAGAGCCTCTCACTCACAGTCAGCTCTGGTGTCTCAGCGCAGCCTGACCTCAGGTCCCAGATCCCAGCCTGGAGGAAGCAGCTGCCTCTTGTTGCTCCCTCTGCTGTAGCACACCAGTATACCCGAATTAAAACAAGAATACTGCAACAAAATCAAAAGAAAAGAAAACAAAAAAACAAAAAAAGAAACCAAACCAAACAAACAAACAAAAAAAAAACAAACCAGAAAACCAGAAAAACTCCAAAGAAATCAGTCATTGGAGTTAATGCTGCAAAGTGGTATAGCTTCAACCCTTGCTTGTCTAAGAATCACAAAATCACAGAATCATCAGGGCTGGAAGACATCTTCAAGTTCATCTAGTCCAACCATCAATCTAGTACCACCATAACCACCCATAAACCAGATCCCCAAGTTTGAATTCTTGGTGGGACAATCCTGGCTAAAGTACCAACCAGATTGAAACTGCTGAGTTACAATTTCAAAGTTCTGCAAGAAATGTTAATGATAATTTTTCTTTAGAACTGTAATTATTTTTTTGTTTTTTTGCTTGTACCTGATTTATCTTTGGCTTTTATTACTACTACAGTGCCATCCCCAGTGCCATAGTGAAATGTTATTTCATATTTAAAACATTCCTGTGAACTGCAAAAATGGCAAAATCTATACATTTTCTGTTCCTTCTATAACTCTCACAAGCCTGCTAGTGAAGGGGATATGAGTTGAGCACCTGTGTCAGGAGGTTGAAACCAAACATTTAAAAGTCTGAAGATTTTACAGAATACTCTGCCTTTAATAACAGCACTGGAAAGGTTTCAGTCATTCATCAGACAGTTTTGGTATTGGATATTGAGGAATCGTTTAAAAAAAGACACACTGAGAAATACTGAGCAGATAATAACAAGACATAACAGCAGAATTACCTTTGTGAAATTAGTGTCAACAGCTGAGTAAATCATGCTCGTGCCCAGTTTTGAAGTGTGTGTGGACCAACTGGTTGAACTGTGTGGTATAAATATCATGATGGGAAGTGAAGGGAAAATTCACTCTGAGCAATGGAGGAACATACCCTTTGTATCTCTTCAGTCTTTTCTCAACACATTATAGCCTTGGTTCCTAGCATGTTCTTAACTCTTCTCAGAGTTAATTATGTGCCTACAGATAGATATAGACTAAAAATTAGTAGGGGCATCAGGAGGACTTCCCTATAAGTGAATACTAGCTTTGTGGTTTGTTTGTTTGTTTGGGTTTTTGTTGTTGTTTTTCCTGACACACTCAGGATGTCTGGCTTGTGTTTTAAATTATTGCAGCAAGTGAAAGTGCAAATAACTGAAATACAGATTCATCAGCAAAGCCACAGCAGAAGGTGAATTAAACTAAAGATTTTGTGCAAGTGCATTTTCTGGACATTTTTCCTGGTAGGCAGTGTGGTGGCAGTTTGTTTTCACTAATCTTATTGCTCATCAATTCTCATGTTTCTAGCTAGAAGACAAGTGAATTGTAGCTGATTTATAGCTCTTTAGAGAGGCCTGAAGGTGCAACCTTTAATTTCTTTTCAGGTTCAGACTTGTCTTACAGCTTTGAAATGGTTACTGCTGCTGCCTAAAAGATTTTAAACAAATATGCTGACTCCCTAGATAAGTCCACTGTTGTTTTGAAGCACATTGTTTCCATGTCAAACTGTTTTCTGTTATTAGAGTAATAGGAGGAAATGGAAAAAAATAGCTGCAAATTTTGGAAGCTGTCGCATTCATGGCATCATTAATTTTGATTTATTTACTTTTATTCCGGAAGCATCTCTGTAAACGGTAGGAAGGAGAAGTCAGAAAAATGTCAGGTCCTATCAAAAAAAGGAGAAGATAATTAAACAGGAGGAAGGAGATGAAAACAGCAATTTAAATGCCAGTACAAGTGACAAGCTTGTTAACCTGCTCAGTCCATGACAAATAAGAACAATTGAGATGGGTGTAGCAGTGGAGGTGGAAGAAACTCAATCAAGTTTTAAGCAAAAATATAAAGAATAAATCTTTACATCTGCAAGCTCTTCTGTGCTCTACCAATGTGACTGCAATACACTTGCACCCTTGGATGAAACACTTCAGACAGCAGTGTTTAATGGTAGTCTAATCCAGTTTTCTGGAAATGTCTTGCTTTTTTTTTTTTTTTTTTTTTCAATTCTGGGTTTAAATATCTGTGCTCTTTACAATGTTCAAGTTTGTTGATTGAAAAGTAATTTCAGCTACTGAACTGTTTTAACAGAAAAATATTTACTACAAGGATTCCTATTAGGAGCATTCACAAGGAAGTTCCCTTTTAAACTTTAGAAGTGTCAGACAAATATTAACTATTGCTTATAAACAAAGTAGTACACAAGTGGAAGGAAGAAGCAAAATACCTTCCCCTATCTCATTAGTAGAAGTGCACCTTAGAAGTGCACCTTTTTTACTGTCTGTCTTTTCAAAAAGTTATAAGTGAGCTGAAAAATCATTTCTAAAGTGTCTGTGAACATGTCTCTGTGAACAGTAAGGCCAAAATTATAAGAAATATTTAACATTTAATATAAAGGTTAAGCATTAAAAAAGGTAAAATGTGCCCATATTATAGCTCAATAGGAATGTGCTAAGGGAGACTGCTGAATTTGGTTTTCCATTACAAAGAAAAGAAAAATTTCAGACCTAGTACTGTCCCCAAAACATTTGCCTCAATATGAGCCTTTCCATTAATTTCAGTGGGAATTGGATCTATCCTTCTACTCTCTTGGCCAAGCAATGATACCAGTCAGTCTTTAAAACTAAGATTTGTTCTAAAAGCAGCCTGCAGAATGTCACCAATGAAGCACTCCTTTGTGCTCAAAACAGTGTGCCTTTTCAGAAAATACAGAATTTGCGGTCAGAATCAGCATTGGACTCATGCTTGTGTTAATGCTTCTCACTTCTAAAGATGTCAGCTTTTAATTGGCCAGAGTATGCCACTGGAATGGGCAGCCAGACTCCCTGGTTGTAAGTTAGGATAACATCTGTCTTTTCAACTTGCTTTGGCAAAGGAAGCATGCACAATTTTTTGTTATTCCAAAAGCCCTTGAAGCATGAAGAACACGAAGTTCCAGTGAACTGGAACTTCTTCCTTCCACTGATGCTGTGAATAGTTGATTTCTTTTCTTTTCTTATCTGTTTTTTCTCTATCATTTCCTGATCTTTTTTTCCCTGTCTTTGTGCAGTTTTGGTGAAGCTTTTCTCACAGATTCACAGAACAAGCTGATTTGGAAGGGACCCTCAAGAAACACTGAATCCAACTCTTAGAGCTATAAAGCACAGTCCCCAAGAGTCACACCATGTGGCTGAGGGTATTGTCCAAACACCTCTTGAACTCTGTCAGTCTTGGTGCTGTGACCATTTCCCTGGGAATCCAGTGTCCAACCACCCTCTGGGGGAAGAATATTTTTCTATTACCCCAAACCTCCCCTGACACATATTCAGGCCATTCCCTTGAGTCCTGCCATGGTCACTACAGAGAGGGATCAGTGCCGACCCCTCCTTTTCCCCTCATGAGAAAGTTGTAACTGCAATGAGGTCTCTCCTCAGCCTCCTCTTCTACAGCATGAACAGACCAAATGACTGCAGCTGTTCCTCACGTGGCTTCCCTTCTGGTTCTTCACTGTCTTTGCTGCCCTCCTTTGGATGCTCTCTAAGGTTTAATGCCTTTCTTACACTGTGGCACCCAAAACTGCCCTGAGGTGAGGCTGCCCCACTGCAGAGCAGAGTGGGGCAATCCTCTCCCTTGCCTGGATGGCAGTGCTGTGCCTGATGCCCCTTAGCTGGCCCCTCAGTTGACCTCCTGGCTGCCGGGGCCCTGCTGACTCACATTCACCTTACCATTGACCAGGACTCCCAGGTCCCCTTCCACAGCACTGTCCTCCAGCCTCTCATGCCCCAGTCTGTCTGTAGATCCAGCATTGCCCACCCCAGGTGCAGAACCCTGCACCTTCCCTTGTTGAACTTCATATGGTTGGTGATTCTAATTTGTCAGTCCTCTAAATTGTTGAGGTCTCTCTGCAGGTGTTTTCTTCTTTCAAAGGGAATCTACAGCTCTCCCAATTTTGTATTATCTTTGCATTTGATCTAGTATCCCTTCCAGTCCTGTATCCAGGTCGTTTATGAAGATCTTGAAGAGCACAGGGTTTGCCAAACCCCACTAGTGGCCTAATGTAAGGTCTTCATCCTTACATTACTTAAATTTTAAAATTAAGTTTTTAATAAAGTTGAAAATACTCTTTACACCACAAATGATGCTGGCATGCATGTATGACATACTGCAATTACCATTCAAGCAAGCTGTTTGTATATTTTTGTGTGTGTGATGCTTTAAAACCGCACAATATTAGTTGGCTTCTAACATTTAGAGCTAAATAAATATTGAAGTGAATAACGGTACTTAATGCAAAAACAGAATGTAGATGGCTCTTCAGCAAAGACCAGCCTAATTTTGGTGAGTTTTTATGACACAGGATAAACAGAAGGGTTGAAGAGAGTAGAGGAGGAGGAGGAGGTAAGATGGTCAGATGTGCAATAAACCTGAAGAAAGGCAATTGTAAGGGAACATGGAAAAGAGCAACTAGTTGCACTGAGGTAGAGGCAATGCCACCTAAACTGCTGGAAGTCCTGATCACTTCCTAAAGATGTTTTGGGATGTGTTTTAGCTGCTTATTATCCTCCCAGCTTCAACACTCAGCTGGTCACAACATTAACTACCTGCATTGACAAGGAGCAGCAGCCCCTCCAAAACCTAGAGATCAAGAACAAATCCCTGAGTGAACAGGGATGGCCAGAAAAGCCCCACACCTTTCTTCCAGCATAATTTGGATGTTATCCAGACCTTCTGAAGGTCATTTTCTATACACTGTTTTTCATTAAAGGACTAAAGGTGGGAAAAAACACCATGTACATCCAGCTGAGTCTGAGATGTGGTATATCAGGTGTGGCAATACCTTTGAAATGTAGACTTCCAGAAGCAACCAAGGACAGTGTTCTTTATGGTCAAATGTTATTACATGTGACATGTCTTTGACAGACCTCTTTTATGTGCTTTTAGCCTATGGCAATATGTTATGGAGAGAAGAATTCACTGACACATCTAGGAAAAGAAACCCAATGCATAAAAAATTGAAATGACAAGGTTGACAAGGTTATTTTGTAGCTTTTGTTGCATTATGATAATAACTAACAAACTAGTATGCTGCATCTGAAACTTCTTAGGATAAGCAATGCCTTTTTCTCTCATATTCTCTCATATTCTCTCATATTCTCTTTAGTACATTTCAATATTTGCTTTAGAATATTTCTCCTCTTCTCCCAGTAGAGTAAAACCAAGCATTTTGTACTTTGTTCACTAAATACCCATCTCTGCAGTGTTGTATTTTGTGTCCTCTGTTAGTGTTGGCAGGTTTTTTTGTTTGGTTTAGTTCTTAGATTGCTTATTTGTTTATGTTACCAGCCTGCCTCCTAAATCCAGGAGGGAAAAGTACCACAGCAGCACCTTCCAGGACTTTTTCTCTAGCAAGAAAGGCTCCTTTGTTTCTTTACACACTTCTCCTATGAGCCCGTTGCAGTCACTACTGTGCTTTCTCTAACTTCCCACTTCAGAGACCAGAGTCAGTCTTTCCTAAATCATACTTGGAGGCATACATAATCCTTCCCTACCTAGGTTTAATAAGTGAAGAGGGTTTGAAGATGTTGACTATTGTTGTGATTAGATCTTTGCTTTTTTATTCCTAATAGGAACTTCCTTTTTCCCCCTTTCTTTTTCTTTGCTTGTTTATTTGTTTTTAATAGGCTATATAAAACCTTAAAATGGATCAGCCTACACAAAAGCACTATGAATGGATATTATTCACTGAATTCTATGGGCCATTTAAATAAGCTTTTTTTAAAAATATTGCTAAAAATGTAAAGTAAAAAAGTTACTAGGGAAAAAATCAATCTCTGAAATCACATGCACAGAACCATAGGCTCCAAAGATCTATTGGTTCCTTTCTTTTTTTTTAACAGTATGAAAAACCTCTTCCATGCAACACAATATGGAACTACCTAACTCATAACAAGCTTCTGAAGCACTAACACATATGCCATATCTGTCTTGTGCCTGTAACATTTTGTAAACAACTCTGTTTGATGTTTGCTGTTGCTTCTTTGATCTTGTAAAATCTACCACAGAGATATGAATATGTTCAACAAAATCTAAGAATATTTATTTTCTAGTTATGGCAGTCACATTGTATTGTTAGAAATTTGTTTCCCCAGTAATGATGAATCATTTCAAGTGACGCATTCTCAATAAGGGAATCAGATTCGCTTATGACAGATTTTGCAGTTCAGAGGTAATATCAATAATTTCTCAAGGCATCATGAAACAGCTGTACCATGCAACTGCACACACAAAGAAAACAAACTGGAAGGATTATTTAAAAAAAAAAACTATAAAAATTCTTGATCATTGTCAGAAAACATCTCTATCTGTTTCAGAGTAATCTGCATTTATTTTCCATGAAAAATACACAGACAATACAGCGTACTAAAATATCTGATAGCTTAAAATATTTCATACTCACTTTTTGTTCTCACATATGGTATTATTTCAGTCAAAAAAGGAATTTTCTTTATATAGGATGGTTTTCTAACCCAAATGTGTTAGGTTTTTGTTTTCCAAACGTGCTACTGGTATAAATGGTAACACTAGTAAAGACATCTGGAAATTCTTTCTGTTATGCATAGGGTTGTATGTGTGGATAATATTATGAAGGCAGAAGGAAGTATGCTGGCTGTTCAGTCTATCTGTGGAAATTATGCAGGCTGTATGACCTCCTTCAGAAACCTTGGACTGAGCCTGTAATCTCTGCAGGAGTTCACATTTCCCACAATCTGTTGAGAAGCTGATAGGAGGCAACCAGAGAGGGGAAGTGAGGTTGGAGCACTAAGAGGAAGACTATGGGAAGCAATCAGGATATTGCTCTTCCTGGACTTGTGGAAACACCAGGGTCTCTCTAGCAGGAATTGTAACTGGAATTCATGGGGTGTTTGTTTTTTTCTGACTGAGCAAAGACTATTAACACTGTGTGTCTGTGCAGCACACTGTATTATTTAAGGGTGAAAGCTACAACAATTTCAAAGACTAGATACAATCCTAGAAATACAAAGATAGTTTAGGTATATCTCAGCATAGTCTCCAAATGGAAGCCTAATTATTGATCTATATTTCTTAATCTAATTGTCATTAATTCTTTCTATTTAGAAAATAGACTTATATTTAAATACTCCACCAGTTTTCAACAAACAGTAGCACATTTTCAGTCTTATCAAGCAGGAAAGTTGATCCAATCCTTCTTAGATTAAATTCTTAGGATGCATATGAATGATTCCTTTAAAATATATTGTTTCTTGCAAATTGAACAACTATGCTTCTCCATATTAAGGTTATGCTTGAGGCACCTTACCTTATTTTATTGCAATGTTTTACAAGGGAAAAAAAGAAAAGAAAAAAAGAAAAGAAAGGCTAGTGACAAAAACCATGTTTTTTTTCAAGAAAATGTGATGTGTTTGAACCTTCCCCTTTCAGAGTTCTCCAGATACTTTGCCTAGTTTGAATGGTTTCTGCAATACAACACTGGAAGAATTGGTGATTTTATGTGAAGTAATTATTAAAAAAGAGTTCTATGTCACTCTTCTATGCAGCAAAGAATAGTTTGAAGTAAACAATGGAGATATGAGTACTGAAGGACAGCTCCCATCTCTCAGACAGAAGGTTGTGAGAAATTAAGAACATAATAAAGATAATGATTTAGAAAGTAAAATCTAGTTTCTACAAGCTTTCTTAATGTAGTATTATATCTCAGAAATTTCCAGCAGAGTTTAGAAGATGTCGATTTTTCATCAGTACACTTATATTAAAAATGAGAAACAACTCCAATTTTAACTGGAATTCAAGTGGAGTATGCCAGTGCTGGTCTGATGCTTGTACTTTGGTCTAAGTTCTCCTGATTCAGGGAATGGAAATAGATAGCAATGGTGAACAGGATTTTGATTAAGCCACTGCAGCTTTTGAGCTTACAAGAATACAGTTATTCTTGAAGGACCGGGTCAGATTCAAATGGTATGAGCAACACAAATTCCCTCCTAAGGTCTGGTGAACATCTTCAGATTTGGAGAAAAAAAAAATACCACAATTTATATTATTCTTCATGGGAGATTTCACAATGTATAGCTTAGAAGTACTGAGTCAATCTTCTTTCTGAATGCAGAACTAGCTCCTTCTGATACAGTGGCTTCCAGTAATGAGATATTTCTAATGTTGCATTTAGGTCAGGTGTTGTCAGCCTGAGGTAACTGCATGAGGGGGAAGAATTACACTGGATAGAGATAAAATATAATGATGGAGTTAACTTCTAAACATTTATGTGGAGAATAAGGTGGGCCTACTTTCACTGAGAATTATTAACTTAAAGAAAAACTGACTACAAAAAAAGGTAAAGACATGGGTGATGGCAGCCAGGAGAGTTTAAAGTGGACATCAATCATGTAATAGTGATTGTTCAGCTGTAAATATTTTATTCCCATATACTGAATTGCAGTGTGGGGGAAACTGTCTGTAATGGAGAAATTTCTCTAGCGAATAATCTCTAGATTATACTAAACAGTGTATTTATGCAGTGGGGCTGCAAGCAGCCTCTGGGAGCTCTTACCAACCTTCGTACACATTCATGCTCTCCTAAGGATGTCATCACCTTGGGCTGCTATCCAGCAGTTTGTGTGAGAATAACTTTGTGCTCTATTGAAGCAGGGAACACTACAGAAAAAGCAGAAATGTTTGGCAAAACTGTGCTAGAACATCCAAAGGATGAAAGCTGTGCAAATTTGACATGTTTGCTAAATAGGTCTCCTCTTGTCTGAGTCAGAAAATCTGCCAACTGCCACAGCATATATGGCACAGACACTTCAAAGATATTAATACTGTTAATTTCTCACTAAGCATGGAGATACCTGAAATTTGCCTAAAGAAAAATGATGTCAGGAAAATGTTTAACCTTCATCTATGGTTTAGCAGCAGCTTTGGGGATCTGCTTTGATTTAGCAATGATCTAGCTCAATGCTTCCTAACTTGGTGGTATCTAACCCTTATACATAAGTTTTTAATTATCTTGTGGCAATATTTCTTCACACTAGTATTATAAACAAAAGGAGGTTTAGAAATGCATGAGAATGTCTGGAGAAGCTTGGGTAACTTTCATAGTATCTATTTAAGAGCATTTAAAATAGCAAGTAGATTTTAAATTTAGTAAAGTTATAATGCTTTATATTTAACTTTACAAAGGATATATAGTTTGTGTTACTATCATAATTTTGCAGTATATTTGTTAATATTATGTATAAATAGATAAAATATTAGGCATGTTATGATGTTTTTAATGAAATAATGCGAGATGAAGCTACATGGAGATCACATAACTTGTGAAATGTAAAGATTTAATATTTCTCAAACTGAGTCACCCTCAATGCTTTCATGTAAGCAAGGAAGTGCCTGTAAGGAGCAATTATACAGATATCCCCAGGACCCTCTCCAGGGACTCAACATGCTGAGGTGCATTTCTAAAGTGCCTGTACCCTAATACAGGCAGAATGGGGAATAAACACACTGAGTTAAAGACCTGTGTGCAGTTGCAGGGCTATGGATGTTTTGGGACCACAAAGGTGCTGTGGGATGATTCCCATAACCGGAGTGTTGCAATTCAATAAACTCCTAGAATGAAATGGCTCAACTGGTAAATGAGGGGAGAGCAATGGATATTGACTACCTAGACTTCAGTAAGGCCTTTGAAACTGTTGCTCACAGACAAGCTGTTAAAGAATTGGCTGGATAAGGAGAGTGAGGTGCTTGAAAATTACCTGAATATCTGAGTCCAGAGAGTGGGGGCACAAGGACTAGCTGGAGGCCAGGTAGTGGTGTATCCAGGGGTCAGTGTTGGGTTCAATCCTGTTTAACATCTTCATCATGGGCCTGCTGATGACACAGAGCTGGAAATAAAGGATGATAAGCCAGAGGGTCATGCTGACATCCAGCGGGACCCTTACAGGCTGGGAGAAATGGGCTGGAAGGAGCTTGCTGTGCTTCAACCAGAAGAAGTGTGAAGCCCTGCAGCTGATAGGAAACAATTCCAGGCACCAATAAATTCTGGAGGCCATGCAGCTGGGAACCAGCTTCACAGAAAATATACTGGGGGTCCTGGTGGACACCAGGCTTCACGTCATCCAGCAACGTACTCTTACCACAAAAAAGGTGGAAGATATCTTGGGCTGCATTAAAAAAAGAGTTGTCAGCAGATTGAGAGGTGATTTCTTCCTTCCCCTCTACTGAGCACTGGTGAGGCCACACCTGGAGATCTGTGTTCAATTCTTGGCTCCCCAGTACAAGAGAGACATGGACAGACTGGAAAGAATACAACAAAAGGCTGCAAAAATGATGAAAAGGTGGGATCATCCTTCTTATGAAGAAAGACAGAGAGCTGAAACAGTTTCGACTGGAGAAGAGAAGCCTCACAGGGGAACTTAGTATTATACATAGATAACCTGATTGGGGGATGCAAAGAGGACAAAGCTTAGCTCTTTTCAGTGCTGCCCAGTGGCAGGACAACAGGCAATGGATACAAATTACAAATACACAGGATGTTCTCATTGAACAGCAGGAAGCACTTTATTTTACTCTGAGCATGACTGAGCACATGCACAGACTGCCCAGCAGATTGTGAAGTCTCTACCCTTGGAGAGCTTCAAAAGTCACCTGAACATGGGTGGTCCTGCCTGAGCAAGGGGTTTTGACCAGGTGGACTCCTCAGATCTCCTAACTTCAGCCAGTCTGTGATTCTGTGACAATACTGTGTCATCACAATTTCTATGATAGTGTGTGAGTTTTATGAGAGTAGAGTATCTGAGAATAAAATGGGATCATTCAAATAGATTATAATGAACCAGTGATTGAGATGATTAGAAATAACATACTGGGAAGCTAAAGTAGTTTTTCTGTAAATGAGGGCTCTGAGGAATTTTGATGGTGCCAAGACAGATTTGTTGTGTGCATCATAAATACTCAAGTTCTAGTTTGTAAGAAACTAATAGATTTTTGTAGTAAAAACTGTTTAACATATGGCTTGTTCTTTAGATCATGAAGGATACAGTATTCTGTCTACTATTTAATTTTTTTTATTGTTTGGTGTGACAAAACCCCTTAAAAATATATTCAATTGCTATGTCTTTATCTAGCAGTTACCAAAGGAAAAAATTAGTCCTTCAGACTCACTGTAGGTAGTTAAACTTCTATTCATCATAGACATTCACTCAAACACTGCAGTTTTTTGTATTATAATGATCCTCTCTTTATAAATGCTTTGATATGCAGAGAAATACTTAACTACTGGCATATGAGCTACTATCCACTGACATGCTCAAACTCTGTAGGGTTTCTTATTTATGCTGAGACCACTTTATATCTCTCTGACAGCATGAAGTGGGCACATCCCATTTGTATTCATTTTCAGGCTTCTTATCACTGCCAAGTTGTTGAAAAGTTCCCTTAGTTTTGATCCATGCTCAATTTTCCTGCCAGGCATAAAAAATGCTAAATGGGAACCAGTCACAGTGCAGATACCACCCTTAAATATTGGGCTGAATTTTGAGATTAAAAAAATATTGCAAGTCCAAGTGGATTTCCTCGTGAGCCACCTTACATGAGGGACGAAGTATGTATATTGTGATGGCAAGTTTGGGTGGGTGCTGTGCAATATAGTCTTGAGGGGGGTTTTGTTTTACATTTGAAGCTTTGTTCTATGTGAAATTCCTAAAAGAATACTGAAACAAAATTGGTGAACATTGGACTATGCAGGCGGGGTAGGCTTCTAACCTTGCATATTTTATCTAGAAAGATATGGCTATATTAGTTTGATTTTTTATAAATATTTTATTAAATATTTGCTATTAGAAGAAAATTTTGCTGGGTATATTATCTCCTTTAAAAAGTGAGTTACAACATATTGCACAGAACAGTAGTGTGGCAAGCACATTTCTCTCTCTCTCAGGATTTTTTATTGAGGTGCACAGAGAGAAATGAAAGAGGAAACAATTTCTATTTCTGCTCTATGTTTTTCTCTTGTGGAATGTGTTTGGAGAATTGTTTACCTGGAGTGAGCTCTTGGTTGGATCATGGTGGATTGTTTGGGCCTGAGAGCCAATCGGATCCACCTGTGTCTGGGCTCTGGAGAACAGGGTCACGAGTTGTGAGTTAGTTAGATATGATAGTTAGAGAAAGTAGCATGTAGTATTTAGTATCCTCTTTTATATAGCATATTAATGTATTATAACATAATTATAATAAAGCAATCATTCAGCCTTCTGAAATGGAATAAGACATCATCATTCTTCCCATTGGGTTCGCTGACATCTACAACACAGTAGGGCTCAGGGTTGTAAATAAACCATGTAAACATACATAGCTCTAATGGCATAAATAGGGAAGAGTGTCTGAATTCTTGAAGACTATTAGGTATGATGCAAAACATATTTTATATTCCCCAAGTTGGAACAGGATCCATGTTTCAAGTAATGAAAAGAAGGCTTGCTTAGGAAATATTGTAGCACTGTGAACTTTCACAGCAATTAAAAGTTGTTAGTAAACAAATTTGGATGTGAGGAATCTAATTTTCATAAGAATTTAATTCATTAAAACATAAGGGGTAGAAGATAAAAAAAGAACAATGTTATATTATTCAATAAGTATTTAAACAAACTTGGATGCTTGTCTCAGTAACAAAATGAAAATATTCTGAAAAGAAAAAAAAAAAAAACAAACCCAAACAACTATATGATTTTGTCCTAGATCTTCCCAGATCTATTCATTTCACTGTTATAGGTGTCCATATTCCCATTCCTAATGAGATATTAGCTTGTGCAAACATTCTGGTATTGCTAGATTTTTTTCATCTGCTTTTTATTATCTGCTCAGCTATATCAAATTTCTGCTTCAAAGCAAATACACTCCATGCTCTCTCCATAACTTTCTTCAGCATGTTAAAGAAATACGTGTAAATGATTGATTATTTGAGGATCAAATATATGTCTCATTGTATGATTTCTAACCAGTTTTTAAGAGACTGAGTGCTTTTTGATGTTTGTGTTACTTAGAGCTCTGGGCAACACCCGTCACTGTTGTTCATAAGATGGATGGTTGTAACTGCTATTATGTCTACTGTGTGCATTTTCAGAGAGCCACTAATATAAATGTTGTATGGTTTATTGCTTCATGGAAAAATGAGCCTCTTAATGCAGCATGGCTTTGGTTATTCTTCATTACCTGAAATACTGTGGAAGAGCTTGTATGTCTAATGAGAATTATAGATTCAGCGCAGAGTGTACAAAATATAATTATCACTGTTTCCAGACTTAAAAGGGTCTTATTCATCATGTGCAAAAAATATTCAAGGAACATTAAGTAACTTTGCTCCTACTTATTACAGTGAATGCATAGAAAAATGCATAATTAATGAAGGAAACCTAAATCTTCTCATTTCCATAGGTCTTTTTTGAGCCATTTGTTTGACAGTGAATGAACATGAAGCTCAGTGTGACAGAACCTTGTATGTATACACAACTATTGTCTATTTTCCTCCTGTTTCTGTCTATAGCCATGTACAATGGATGATAACAAATACACCTTTGTCTTCCATTTTGCAGTAATGTGGTAAACTAAGACTGTAGATCAGAATCTAAATATCTTCTAAGTGTATAGAGACTGCGCAACACTAGGAAAAATGGTATAATATTTTGTCTACTGTTTAAGTGGAGTGTTTAAACCTGGCTTTTCCTCCATAAAAATGAATTTATTCAGAAATATGATTGTCTATATTTATGTATGTGCCTTACAACATGACCACTTCCCAGATGAAAATAAGTAACAGATACTTATCATGTTCTAGAGTTGTAGTTAGCTTTATGGCCCTATCATAGACTTTTTAGGAAAAATCCAAAGGACTTACATATCTTTATAGATTTTCACAGTAAAATAGTACAAGCAAAAAATGGAAAAAACTCATAGATATTACGAGAGTATTTTGTTAAATATGTTTTTATTTTAATTATGCGCCAATCTTGCATTGAATGCAACACAAATTTCCACATATTCAACCATGGGAAGCAGATTTGAAAAAATACTAGAACAAAAAGACCTTAAAATGTTTAGCTGGGTTTCATAGTTCAGCTTTAATATTGCCTTTTCTCACTTAGGTTAAACTTAGTATTTAAGAGATATTATCTTAGTTTGTTGGAGCTAATGTCTGACATTAAAAGCTGTGTAACCACTACATAATGCCAGAACATGTGACTGTGTTAGCACCCAGAGAAGTTTAACTTCCAACTTTGCTACTGCAAAAGTGGCAGGAGCAGGAGGAACTTTACTACATGATGCTAAGTGTCTCAAGTTTCTCAAAGATTTAAAGGTAATTTTCGTCTGATTCATATGAAAGAGCTAGGCAAACAGAATAAAAATGCCATTACATGCAGGACTCTAGTAAATGAGAGTTTTTTCTACCCATTAGCTAAAGGAACCCAACACCTGGGACAGGAAAAGACCAGTTGTCAGTCTAAAAATTATTAATACAAAAATTGATAGAGTAATTAATATAAGAATAATAGCAATGACAACAACGATAATAGAGCTTAGATCTTATAACATATATAAATATTTATATTTACACTGGTCAAAAGACTCAGATCTATCTTTCACTCATCTTTTACTACGAAGAGTGAAATAACCACTGATTTTATTGCTATCTTCCTCCTGTCTCTTGCCACATGATCAGTGAATTATTCCATGGAATGATGAACAGCTTATTGGCAAGGTTATTGTGAGACCTACTCAGAATACTATTTAACATGGTAATTGATTTGCTGTCCATGTAGACAAGTTCTAAATACCTCCAATATCATGCATCAGCTGCCTCATTGCAGTGACAAAAGTTAGGTGACACATAGGAGTTGAAATCCTCTTCTAATTCAGTCATTACATGTTAAAATAATTAATAAGAGCAGTATGAATTTAAAGGAACTGAAAACAAATAAACATAACTGTGTTGAATTAGGGAATTCATGTGTGGATACACTTTGAAGCTCTTCTCTCATCAGATATGCAGTACACAGTACAGATTTATGAAAAACCTTGTGATCCATTACAGTCTGTCAGTAACATCAATAATATGTTTACAGATCTTTAGTACTTTAATGCATTAAGGTCAAAATTTCATGAATGATATGAAAGGCAACTTTTTTTCTATATATTGTTTTTATAACCTTGTTAGCTAGAATTAAGCTATTTTTTAAGATTGGAAAGATGTTCTCTGGCCAAAATAATACTGAATATGGTGGAGCTAAGAATAGTCTGCATTAACACCATTGAAGCCAGTAAATTTACTTCTACATATACCAGGTCTACTGCAACAGAAGAGATTAACGTGGATGATTGCATTATTTTTAAATGGATGAAGGGTTTGTACCCAAACTAATAGAGGAGTTCTAAATCACTGAAACAAGATAGCATTTCTTTCTATTTTGATTAATAAATCATGCAAAAATGGGTAGCTGTCTAGGTTTTCAAAATCAACAGCAGAAGAGTAACTAGGGGTGTACTGGGGGAGGGAGAGGGAGTGGCAAATCAAAACAAAACCTTAGAGGTTCGTTACTCAGATCTATTCATTTATCACTAATTACCACAGAACCCTGCTCGCTGCTGTTGCTGATACTTGCATCACAAAGCACTATAGAAGACATTTATATAACAGCCTAATAAATGAGAATTTCGAAGTGAAATTGGCTTTCTTTTCCCTCCTGTAAGCAGAAAAAAAATGCAAATTCAGATGATAAATCTATAGAATGAAGTCACTTTACAGATGTGTTAAATCAAATTAAGAGCACTTTTATAATATTGAGCAAATGGCAGCTGTACAAAATTACTCATTTGTAAGCCTCATCTATTACAGTTAATTTTGCTGACTTCAAGTACTTAATTTACATTTGTTAAACTAGCTAAATAATGTAGGAGGCGGCACGAATGGTATGTTTGTTCATTTTAGAATTTATCATGTAGCTTAGGATACAAGTGTTTTGGCTACTTCGTCATTTCCTTCCTTTCTTGATAGCTTTAATCAATGAAATTGAATGGCTAAGAGGTATTTTTAAGATTTATTTTAGAGCTAGAATCTACTTTTTAAAGGACAATCAGATTGTGGTAAAAATATCTCAACAACTAACACAAAAGTTAGTAGAAAGTTCAAGGCTGTCTTAAATCTTTTGCTTTCTGATACCTCAGAAATGGTGTCAGCTTCTTGACCCTATCTGTTTCTTTGGAGCATGCCCAATAGAATTAAAAAGTTTCACAACACCATTACTGTTTGTATGGCTGATTTTGAGATTAGGAGGACACATAACCTTTCAGGCTTTTTTTTTCTAATGATGCATTAGAAAAAAATGGGATGATATATGTAATAGTTTTGTTCTCTGCAGGAAGCCAGCCATATAGGTAGCAGGTAAGCTTCTCCTCTATTAGATTAAAATTAATTTTGGTGGCAGAGTCTGCTGGGAATACTCAGGTGCTAACATTTTATTGACCTTAGTGAAAAAGGAAATGGTTTTTCTGATGTGCTATTAGACCTGGTTTTCAGGATTAGTTGGAGTGTATAAATTGAAGAAAACTACATTAAAAAAAAAAGAAAAAAAAATAGTGCTCTTAATATATAAACACAAAGTCCTGTCACAGATTTTTCTCTGCAAGAAGTTTTCCAGCAAAAAATACAGAGATTTAGTCATTGCTTGGCAGAGGGGAAAATAAAGACAACCACTGAAGACAGGACAAATTACCTTGACGTATTTGGGTAATGGCATGGGATAGTTACTACTTCTTTTGAGGTCACTTTTGTAAATTGACTACCAGAACCTTTTATATAAGAACACAGAAATACCCAGAGGTAGTTTATGAAGTTAGTAGGTCTCAGTGTTTCTGTTTCTAAAGTTATTTTTCATTCATTCCCTAATTCCTAATATTTTACTTCCTTAGTGACTGCCACCAAGCACTTAGCTACTCTGTGACCATGCTACTGTCACAGCTTCAAGATTACTCATAAAGGGTGGCTTCAGAACTCTTGATGATATGTGAGGTTAGTGTTATTTTTACTCATGTGTAACACTTTTCTTGTTTCAGGTTTCATCAGTCATCTTAATTTCTTCAACAAAATGGCTGTCAGGCATTGGAACAGGCTGACCAGGGATGTGGTGGGGTCTCTTACCCTGGAGTTATGTAAAAGATGTAGAGATGTGGCCCTTAGAGACATGATTTAGTGGTGGGTTTAGTTACGCCCAGTTAATGGTTGGACTTGATGATCTTAAAAGTAATTTCCAACCAGAATTATTCTATAATATTTATCCCACAGTTTGTCTCAGAAGGACCTTCTGCAATTCTGCAGTTAGTTCTTGCCTCAACTACAACTTTCATATTGTTATTATAACACTAAGATAGCTATACATATATTTTAGCATTAATACATTTTGTGTCACCATCAAACTTTAGGCTTACTCCTTACTTTTCCAGACCATTTTTGGATGTTTTGAATGGCACAGAACTCAGCAGGCGCTCATCTGCATCTCCACTGTTGGCTTCCTTTTTAAAGAAGTATTCCACCCACTACAAATGACTGTTTGCTTCCACTTTCTTATAATATTTTTAATTATGCTAGGACCTTTTTTTATGCCATGGCTGATTACTTTTCCTCAAGACCCCTGGTAGGTTATGAAAGCAGATTGCCCACATACTTGCTGATAACTTCAATGAATGACAAGAGGTTGGTTGAACAGTAATTTCCTTTGAAGAAATTTTACTGGGTCTAGCAAAGAAACTTGTATTAATCTACTTCACTAATTCTGTACTTTTTATTGAAATGGCAATAGACAAATTGAAATTAATGTGAGTTTACTGCTAATCAACATGAAAAGCTACTGTATGGTGTTAATCTTAGTGGCTCTTAGTATATTAACTGATAAAACAGAAATGTACAGAAGTTTAGAGGAACACCAGCAAGTGACATACTGACATGTCATCAATCACTCTGAGTTAAATGTCATCAAATCACTCTGAGTACAGCAAGAGAGCACAACAGACAAGAATTTCAAAAGTAGGTGGAACTGAAACTCTTCGTTTTTTGAGTTTTACAACAGGCTTAACCACAATCAACTGACTCAGACAAATACTTCTGTAAAACTGGTAAAATACTGGTAGAAAGAACTGTGGACTGAGATGGCAAAACTTCTGCTCTTTTTTCTCCTGCAGAAGAAATCTGAAACTTACATTTATATTGCAGTAATATGTGATTTCTTTGTGTATTCTTCTTATCTAACCTATTTGCTTAATGCATGGCTACATGATGAACTTTAAATTATTTGTAGTTTGCTCTCATGAGTGCTTTGTATGTCTGGGATTAATTTCAAGTATCTTCTTCCTTGGTCTCTAACTATCTGTAGAGAATTAAACAAGCAATTTACATGCATGTCAGTAAAATGGAGTTCTTGTGGGTAAGAATATCTGAGGCTTTTATTGAGTGGGGGAATGAGAAAATATAAGATTTGATTAATATTTGCATTTCCCTCTCAATTATTTTTTGTGAGTCCTACTTATCAAATTGTAGTATTCCTTCCTAGGACTAATATTCTGAATTCTGGTAAATTATTTATAGTACAGTATGTCTCTTGTGGATCCTTACTGGACATTTTAAGGGCATCCTGAATATAAGTACAAAATAACATTACTGCTTATGTTGACAAACCTATACCTGAAGTTATATCAGACAATTTTGAATCTCTCAATTAGTGTTTTGCTTGACTTTAGAATGTTTATGTTACTGACATGAATGTAGTTTCATCAATATATTAAATACAAGGGAACACAAATTTGAAGACAAATCTATTGTCTTCAAGAAAATCTGTACTATGTGGTGATTTTTCTAAAGCTTAGTCAAGTGCTTTTTTTTGACTTTGATTTCACAACAAATACCTCAGTGTCTTTGCACAACCCTGATGCTGCCACAAGTAGTTTTAATAGGGAGGGAAAATATAATTGGGGGTTTCATAATTCATTTTCAGCTGTCAGTTTCAAGAACAATACAGAAGACCAACTCCACTAAAAGCTAACTTGAAGTGCCATTCAAAATTCTGAGTTTTCTTCCAGGGGTGCTGCTGGAGTTCACTACCCACAAAAAACAATGGCACAGCCAGGCATCAACACACATACAACAAAGCCAAAAAAAGAAAGGTGAACAAAAGAAAGAACAAGATAATGTAGTATTTCCAAGAAATGTGGATGCCATCTTTTTACAAAAATGTATTTACATGCTATATTTGATTGATTTATTTTCAGAACCATCTTTCTGGAATTTTTGTGATATAAAAAGGGTGTAGCACTGCTGATTTCAGATAGCAATAAGAGATAAAAAATGAAAGATAAAACCTCAGACAAGAAAGAAGAAATCTTTTCAATATTTGTGTTAAATAACAACAAAAAAGTCATCTAAAATATAAAAGATGGTTAAATCTTCACAGAATTTATATACTGTAATCAAAATTCTGATCTGTGTGAAAACCATTTTATTAGGATAAATGCCAGTTAATCGTGTGACTTTTATTTTAAATTTAGTATAGTTATATCTGACTGTTTTTACATGAAACTTCCCCTTTTTATCTTTTAATTAGAAAATGTGTATTTATAAACATACCTTCCTTCATGAAAATATTAAGCTACTTGTGATTTTGCATTGCTGCTAGGTCTTCACCAGGAGCTGTCAACACACATAAGCTGACACACTGATTATATCACCATGATTAGTAACAGTAAACCCTGGTTTGTGATGAGGAGTTCCTCATCCTACTCCTATTTATACAACCAAATGAAGGGGCTGCTGCAGCAGTGCAGAGCTTCACACCTGTCAGCCAGGCTCTGTCTGATCATATTCTCCTACATATGCACTGTTGCATTCAGGCTAAGACTGAAAAAACAGGTCACAGAATGATGAAATACTGTAAATCTGAAATTTAAGGCCTGTCAAAATCTTTGAAGATGCTTGAAGTAATGTGTCATATCAGTAACAATTAAACAAAGAGCAGAAAAAAAATGTTTTAGCCCGAAGGAGGGCAAATAGTGAAGCAAGAAGTCAGTAGGGTAATTCAAACACATAAATGGAGAGGTTTAAAATCAGGGAATCACAGAATGGTTTGGGTTGGAAGGGACCTGAAAGATCATCAGATTCCAAGGCCCCTGCAATAGGCAGGGACATCTGCCACTAGACCAGGTTGCTCAAAGTCCCATCCAACCTGGGCTTGAACACTTCTGTGGATTGAGCATCCATAACTTCTTTGGGCAACCTGTCCCTGTGCCTTACAACCCTCTGAATAAAGAATTTCTTCCTAATATCTGAACTAATCCTGTCCTCTTTCAGTTTTAAACCATTACCCCTTATCCTGTCACTACCTGCCTGTAAAAAAGGTCCCTTTCCCTTCTTTTTATAAGACCCCTTAAAGTATTAGAAGGCCTCAATGAGGTCGCCCTGAAGCCTTCTCTTGTCCAGGTTGAACAACTCCAGCTCTCTCAGCCTGCCTTCATGGGAGAGGTGCCCCAGCCCTCTGATTATCTTCACAGGTTCCTCTGCACCTGCTCTAACAGGTCCTCATCTTTCTTGTGCTGGATACACTACTTCAGGTGCAATCTCACGAGGGCAAATGACAGGTGGCATCTGTGTTGCTGGAAGGTTGATGCATTTCTTGCTCCTGCGTTAATGTGAATTTGAGAAGTCCATTCTCTGGAGATTATAAAAATCTTCCTCATAAAAAGACAAAGAGGGATAGCATTGATTAGAAAGGAAATAAAATTCAAAGATTTCAAGGAGAAGGGGAAGATGGAGTGTGAAAGGGTAGAAGAGTATAATTCTGGGAGAGGGGTACTGCAGTGTGAGGTGGGGTCTGGACCCATTGTGCACATCAGCTCAGGCACTGCACTGATGTCTGTGTGAGGCAACGTGAGGAGATCTCTCAGCTCTTTAAAGCAGAAGACCATGGAGTCTAAAGGAATGGGAATCATCTGTATTTCTGAATATCTAGTAACATTGACAAGAACATTACTTTCTATTGACCAATGGCCAGGCATTGCAAGGCTTTTAAAAATGGCGGTGTAAATGATACAAAAAGTTAGCATTATGGGTTTAGTAAAGAAAAATCATGTAAACTTCTTCTAGTCAGGACTGTTAGAGAAAGATTGCTTTGAGTATTTTCAACATTGACAGAAAAAGTTTTTCAGACAGGCAGGGAAGCCTTAAGACTCGTCAAGAAATATAAGCATACATTTCCTCAGGTACGTCCAGGTTAGACACTTGATAGGGAATTTCCAAAATTGTTCATAAGAACATCATTTTAGACCACTAAAAAATCAAGAGTATCTAATTTAATCTAATTATTTAATCATTATCTACGATTTGATGTTCACTACTGGTTTGTGCTAATTCTTACTTGACCTATTAGCACATAAATGAAAATTGCTTTATTCTTATCACAGAAATGTGATTTTTGTTTTGTTAAAAGAATTCAGAGGCAATTTTGCATACAGGTAAAATACTATTTATAAGGCAGAAAGTTCTTGCAGAATAAATGGAACTGGGAGAGGCAGGGTTTGGATTCTGATTCTGATGAAATTCAAGGTAACAAAAAATACCAGGTGACTTCAGTGCAACAAAAATCTGCCCTTTCAATAAGGATACAGACATGTAATTATGAATATTGAAGCTTTATTTTATTCTTTGAAAATGGGGTTGGAAAAAAATCTAGAACAAATTTTTGTTTCAAACAATAATCTTTTAATTTCCCTTTTTAATACAGTTTTTGTGTTACTAAAATGAGCTGCTATTGATAACTTGGGAAATTAGAGTGCGTACCTGGTATAAGTAGCTTTTAAAGTACTTTTTTAACTGCTACCTTTAAAGATCTGAGCTATCATTCTTACAAGTTAAGCAAGCATTTGTAATGCCTAATAAGTGAGCAGGAGTCAGTCACTGTGAGTAGTCGAGAGATCTATCCTACTCCCTGGAGGCAGCTTCTGACTCTAAACAGCAAATCTGGTGGTCTAAATACTCTAAAAATGTAAGAATTTAGCAGTATGACTTTAATGCACTGTAGATGCTGGTTCTTAAGAGAGAGAGAAGTAAAAAAAAAAAAGTAAATGTTTCCAGGCTGTCCATCAGCTCCATGGTTCTTGCAGTGTTTTTAGGGTCAATGCTTTTTGTTTTAAGAAGGAAGTTGACCTATTAACATTTAGTAAGTGCCAGATATTCTCATTATTTCTGCCAAGTAAGCTGACACAGTGTATGAACTCTTATAGTGGTTTTCCAGCCAGGAGTAGATTGGTAGCACTTAACTTTTTTGTAGGAATTAACCTTTCTTGATTTTGGTTCTGCACACCACAGGGAAAATATAAAAAGGCAAACAGAGGGACAGGGTGGGGAGAACCAAACCCCAGGCTTCTGTGGACCTTTGAACAAAAGTACACTTCTGCTGGTTATTGAAGTGTATACAGAATGCAGATAATTGTTTTTGAGTTGCATCTCAAAAAAGAAAAGCATATTTTTAATGTAAAAAACCATAATTTAATTTAATAATTTTAATTTTAATAATTTAATATTTTAATTTAATTTAAATTTAATTTAATATTTTAATCTTAATGTAAAAAAGGCATATTTTTAATGTAATGTGTATCAGCATAGACACAAAAAAATCTCCTAAATGGTTTATTAAACACATTCTCAGTTAAATATCTTTGTTTTTAAAAATCCTCTTCTATTGAAACCACATTATTAATTTTCATTTTGGATCCATCCTACATCTGTTCAAGTTCAGAGATAGTTCATTTTCTCTTTTGAGGCTGTGCTGGTACAAGAGACAGTGGAGTGCAGAGGGAAAGCAAGCACTTGGCTCTGCAGACCTTTCATGAAAGCATATAAGAAAGAAATGCTGAGACTGACTTTTAAAAGCTTAAAACAAAGAGTGTGCTATGTATTCACTTGGATTGGTGTGAATGAATTTCTGACTGAATTCCTGAATGGAGGAGATGACCTAGGAGGGGAAAAATGTTTTAAATTTGTTATTTAAGTCACTTAGTCACTGTAAAAATCAAAATTCAGAATATTGCTTCTATACAGTCAGTTTTGTAGAATTCAACTTTGATCATGCTATTATAAAAAGAAGCAAATAATTGAATAAATCCATACTTTTGCACTGTTTCCTTGGGATTCAGTAAGAGATTTCTTTCTTATTTACTCCAATCCGTGTATTTAGTCATAAGGTAATTTTGAAAATATCTAAATTTAAATAGGATCTGAGATTTTTTGTGACTAAATTAAGTAAATTGAACTCTGTTCTATGGTAAAAAAAATAGTTTAATTAATTGTTTTTGAATTGTATTTGGTTTATATTATCAGTGTTGATCCTATGCTGTTAGATTTTTTTATGGTTCAGAATCATGTATTATTAACCCTGTTGCAATCAGTGTGAAGAGTATTGCTACTGAAATGAAGATGCTGACTTTGGTGTCATAATTTTCATGTCTAGAAGCAACAATGCAAGCTTCAGTAATATTTATAAACATAAATAGATGATAAAGAAAGTAAGGCATCATTTAAATGAATAATTCTCCTCTATTCTGTGCCTTGTAATTGAAGCTGTGTAGGTTACAGTCAGCAGAAGGTTTAACCTGATTATAACACAGCTTTTCTGGGAATGACTGAGATACAGCATCACTTTGTTTTCAAAGACTGAATTTCTCCGTTCTCACCAACACTATGAAGAGAAAAGAAGGGAAGAACAAATTTGAAGTAGTTGTCCTTTCTTTTAGTGTGCAGGGAAGCTCTGTTTTGCCTAGCAAACTTGAACACATTTGTCCAAGTATGTAGGGTTGGGGTTAGGGTTAGGGTTAGGGTTAGAGTTAGGGTTAGGGTTAGGGTTTTTAAGAAATCCTTTATTTAAACAGTATTTAAATATAGTGAGATTATTTGCTTTATAAGGTTAGTACTGCTTACAAGACCTTATATCTTCCCAAGAATGCTTGAACATATATGTTCAAGTCATACCATAGTGTTTCTTTTTGAAAGTTGAAGTCTTTTGACATGACTTCATGATGCTGAGCTCATTGTCCTAAATCAGAAATAGAAAAGTTTAAAAAAAAGACCTTGCTGCCAATTTTTTCCATCAGTGCAGGTGTTTTTGTTTAATTTTTTTCTGTTATTTAAAGATAGTTACCATAGCAATTTCACATTATTTTGAAATAATATGGATTTAGAGTTCTAAGTTAGCTAAACAATTCTATAAATTCTGCCCTGTGCCTGTATTTTACATTTAGGTTAAGGCCCTGTACAACTAATAAGTAAAACTTGTTTTTTGGTAAAGATTCTGGAGCACCACTTGCTTTTGATTTCTGCTCTGCAACAACAGTCCTGGCTTTTCACACAATTATAGAAAAAGATAGCATCTTATCTGCTGAATTAAGATGTATCTACTGAACAATAGTAGAAAGATGTCCTCATGCTGTGAAGTGTTCACTGTGGATCCCCTTTCAAATGGGTTTTCTTGGAAGTCACTTTTCCTTGAAAACAGACCAATGCCATAGTTTATTCCTTTTCATGGGATCACCTGGCCTTCTGAAATACTGAATGCATGCATACTTGAATAGCAAAATTTTCTAAGATTGTTTTATAAGATGTTTCCTTATTCCTACCTCCTTTCCTCCAGGCTAAACAACTCAGTTCCCCCAGATGCTCCTTGTGAGTCTCGTGGTCTAGACCCTTCACCAGCTTCATTGCTCTTCTTTGATCTGAAAACACTCAAACTCTGGATGTAAACCAGCTGAAACTGTACATGAGCAATGATGAGCTCTACATCAGCCATTATGTACAAGAAAAAGATACATAGATCGCCCTATGTAGCTTTCTAAATGTAAATTCAAAATTACACTGAGTAACCTGAAGTAATTGAAAGACTGAAAGTATCAGAAAAAAATTGGTTAGAAGCACTAAATATTTTAAACACATAGGTTAGAAAGGTTAGATAGATTAGGTACTTGAATCTGCTAAAGAAAAAAAAAAAGCGAGTGAGTGGATGGAGAATCTGTGAATCACAAATAGCAAGGAGAAGGTAGGGTGATTAATAATTCTGATAGCTTGAGAACCAGTGAGTTCAAAATCAAATTATTATGTATCAGGCTTAAACCAGTAATAAGATGAACCATTTTTCACCTGATGTGTCATTTAAATTTTTTGCCAGAGAATGTTGTGAAGCTCAAAAATATGAACTGAAAAAGGGATTAAACAAACCCATAGGCAGGATCCATCAGGCATTAAACAGCTATGAAATATAATGCTTTGAATAAAGCCTCTAGCTCATGTCAAAAACTGAGGAAAAACATACCCCAGGAAAACATACCCAAGGAGAACTCTCTGCTTGCTGTTTCCCACTTATTCCTTATCAAGTGCCTAAAGATTTCTGGTACATAATGAGAATAAATCTGTTTAAACTTTACATGTAGGCAGTTGCTGAGTTAACTATATCTGCAGAGAAAAAGATAACTGAAGAGCCAAAAGTGGCGTGATGAGGAATAGCAGTGACAATAATTTTGCCAATTTGGTCCCATTCTGCAGGAGGTGGAAGACAGAAAAACCACAGCTTTTGTTCTGGGGCTTGCTGTTTAGGGCGTCCGGTGTTCATGCTAGACTATTCAGGCATAAAGTTACTGCCTCTCAGGAATGAGGTTTTCTGACACTGACCAGGAGTGCATAGAGCTACCACCTGAACAGATAGCATGGATTTTAAGAAATCCTTTCTTTAAATAGTATTTAAATATAGTGAGGTTATTTGCTTTATAAGGTTAACACTGCTTACAAGACCTTACATCTTCCCAAGAACACTGTCTCTTGAGGAGCAAGCCCATGTCTCTTCTTCCAGTTGATGTGAGTATCATATCCACCCATTTCATGGTTATCTCCATGAATTTTGCCAAGCTAATCTAGTTATCTGCATTGTTAATGGATTTCCTTCTGGCAGCGATGAAGAATAATAATGCATAGTACCACTAAACTGGCTTTTGTCCATGGAAAAAAAATTACTTTTTGAGGTAATTTCAAAGAAAATACATAAGATTCTGGACAAATAATGAAAACCTTGTTGTATATTGTGTTTCTTAGGCTTGCTATCCCCCTCAAGTCAATCATGATTAAGATATGAATTTGAGTTGAGCTCTCTGATTTCTTGAGGATCAAAGTATCACCTACTTGCAGCAAACCAATCATTTTAGCCTTATTTTTCTATGTGGCTGACCTTCTGAATGGCTGTTTCTCTAATCATGTTGAGAAAGCTCCTCTTCAAATCTGAGAATACAGCTACTGTGTTTGAGAGTTTTTTCGATGTATGCATCTTTTTGATTCTCCTATGTGGTCTCTTGCTCTTATCTTTTTTTAATAGATCCCTCCTGATATATCTGGAGATTTATACACTTGTGCATATACAATACTTGCAAAAGTATTTTGGCAAGCAATGGCATGACAGTCACAGGCATTGTAAAAGTTCAGTATTACAGTTTTGCCCAAAGTCAGAAGTTGAGTTCTTCACAACAGCAGGCAGTAAATACACAACAGAGGTTGTAAAACCTTTTGTGACTTAAATAACAAGGTATCTCAGTCATTTGTGTTGTTCCACAGCACACTACCCTGGTTTTACTATAGGACTTTAAATTTCATAATTTGAAAAAATACTAAGAATTTAGATTACATGGGAATATGAAGTGAAACTCAGTCTCTTCTGATTGAGCATGACTGTGTTTACTTCCTTGGCTCCTCCAAGTATCAGGTACAGCTAGGATTCTAGGATTTTTCTTTTACGAAAGTCAATAAATATTCTAGAGTTATCATTTTGCCTTGCTTCAAGGAGACAAAGTTACAAAAGAAAATATTTTCATGCCAGAGTCTCCATGTAGCTGCTTTTCAACCTATTTAAACAGTGAAAATTTGTTTTAGATCTCAACCCTGTGAAGGCATACACATCCAACTTTGAACTTGTGAACAGTATCATTAGGTTCAGACAAAGCCATTCTCATGCATTCCTTTCTGACAGCCACTGTGATATTAATAAATGTTCCTGTGTGTAGACTTACAAAGAAGACATCAAAGAACTTGCACAACACAGTATGAATAGGCACTGTACTTTTGGCAACCATGCAACCAGTATTCATTTCCAAAGCAGTAAAAATATAACTATGGATATGTTTGAAATTCTTGGCTTTATATAGTGTCTGCAAATTCAAGTGTAATGCCAAAATTAATTAATTTTCTGAAATCAAAAGTGGTTTTTTTTCATTTCAACAAAATGAAAATTGCAATTATCTCACTATCAACTGCACAGTTTTTAAGTACACCTGGAAATTTATTTCATCTAGTTGATTTAGCAAATTAAAGAACTACTTCTGTGATATCTATCCTTTTCTATCTTTTTATAAAATATCATCTGAGTCTATGAAGTGTAGTTTGACAGGAAATTATATTATGGTGGCTATCCTGGTGCTCCAAAAGCAAATAAAGCAAGCAGAAAGAAGTGTATTTGCTGTGTAAGTGCAGCCGGGAGGTTTAGTTTTACATTCCATTATTTTTGTAGCAGTTGTAGAAAATCATCAGTCTGTGATGCATAGAGATGCAAAACTATGGCATTTAAGGGACTAATCTTAATTCATACTGAAATCTGTTAATTGCTTTCAAAGTGGTGATCTAGTAATCAGTAGAGTGAAATCTGATATGGTTCATTGTAATTTCAAATCTCCTATATGAACCTGGATTGTTCTCTTCTAGAAAACAGGAATTTTTAGTGTCAGCCAAATGAATCAGTTTGTACATAGATTAATCAGATATTATGTGCTATCATTTACCCATTTACATAAGATTTTTGGCATGCTGCTTACATCTAAGGTAAAGAAATGAGACTCAACACTGAAAACACACAATGTATCTCTTTTTTTTTTTCTGGAATGTACTTACATTTAATATTATTGTTAATGTTAATTGACATTTTTATTTTGTTGGGTTTTTTTAATTCTTATTGGAATAATAACTTTAAAAATTATTGAAATTAATGAAGTTTTCAGAGTCAGAGCATTATGATGAAAGATCAAAGGAAACTTTAGGGAGATTTTTCCCTGTATGTGCACTATAGGATTCAGTAAACAATTTCCATTTCTGAAATTCTCATTATGGTGTTTTATACTTTGAGGAAATGCTAACTGCTAACCATAATGTATGAAATAAGGTAAGTCTGAAACAAACTCAGAAGCAAATATTTAATCAGAGTTTCTCATTAAGCTTAGGAGCTAGTATAAAAAAACAATATCTAGCATTTTGTCAGTTGAGCAAAAAGCTAATTAAGAATTAGCATTGTCTTTAAAGTTAGAAATTATTGCAGCTTCCGTTGCTTAAAGATTATCTGTTCCCTTCCCACGCTACATTCTGAATTGTACCTTGTTAAAATTAATTGAATTCTGATATTCTCAAACAATAATTTTTTCTATGGACTGATGCATAGAGGAGTTGGCATCTTGTTTCAGCACTATGCAAAAGATCACTGATTTCAAATCAATATTATTTTAGGGAGCTCTATTTAGAATTGTCAACATTTAAACCCGTAAGACAACTCAGCCCCACACAGCTGCTCTCTCAGTCCCCCACTGCAGAGAGGGGGAGAGATTAGCAAGGATACAGTGAGAAAACTTGTGGGTTGAAATATAGGCAGTTTGATAGCTAAAGCAAAAGCCACACACACAAGAAATGAATTAGTTTATTTCTTCCCATTGGCAGGCAGAGGTTTAAACATTTCCAGGAAAACAGAGCTTCTTCACATGTAGTGGTTGTTTGGGAAGACAAAGGCCAAAACTCCCATTTTCTTCCCTCCATATTTTATTACTGAGCACAATGCCGTATTTTATGGCATTTGGGTTCGGCTTTCCTGTTTGTGTCACCTGGGCACCCCCAGACCACTTACTGTCAGGGAAACATGATAAAACAAAAAGGCTTTGACGCTGTGTAAGCCATGTTCAGCAACAGAGAAAACATGCCTGTGTTTTCACGACTGTTTTGCTCACAATTCCAACACATATTCCAGACAAAAACCAGTACAGAATTCAGTGACTTGTGGTATATTCCTTTGCTGAAGGTACTGCAGTCCTCTGCAAGGGCTTACAATTTAGTTACTGTATAATCATAATGCTTGCTGCTGAGGGACATGGTTATTGGTGGACTTGGCAGTGCTTGATTAGCACTTGGACTCAGAAATCTTTTCCAACCTAAAGCATTCTATGATTCTATAATTTTAGGATTTTAATTTTTTTTTGTCTTTTTTTTTTTTTTTTCCACACAATCTCTATGACACCAATTAATGTAAATCTGCATCTACATGATTTTCAGGCAGGAAACTAATTGGTTTTTAATCAACTATACTAGGAAGAACCTACAAGTAACTGTGGATGGAAAATTGCATGCAGCACAGTACTTTTTTTCCTAGAGCTGTGAAATATTTGAAATCATATTGAAATATTTGAAAATCATCCTCAAATGCCAAGAGAGAAGACGGTAAATAAATAAAGACCTTACAGCAGAAAATAGTTCTGTTTTTCCTGCATGAATGCTGAAAAAATGCCAGCAAGTATTAGCTAAAGTTGAGTGTTTAATAATAACCACAGGCATCTATGAAAGAGAGCAATAATTTTAATAAGATGAACTTGGTGATTACTTTATCTGCTATGGGTTTTCCTTGTTTTACATGAAACACATTTAGTTTGGATTACCCTTACCAAAATACACATTTATAAAATAAATGTAAAATATGTATATATAGATAATTATACACATAAACATGTATTTTTATGGGACTTTATGGGACTTGACATCATATTTTGGTAATTTTACTGTTTCCAAATCAAATTCTGAAAAAAACAGATGGATTCACTGATAGGGAAAAATATTTAATTTTTGAAATTCAAGAATTTTCTCCACTAAACATGAAATTGCAAGAGGACTTTCAATTTGTTATTTAGTCTATTCTTGTGATAAGAAAGTCTAAGAGGATTATTTTGCCTTATGTTTGGTATTTGAAATCTATAGGTCTCTGTACTTGACTTATGATTAGCTAATGCCAAGCAACTTCATTCTGATCTCAGTCTCCTATTCTCCAGTCTCACACACCAGGAGGGATGAACCCAGGCTATTTTGGCCCTAATAGAGATATGTATATAGACATATTTTTAACTTAAGTATGATGTATAAATTCTAAGTGTGTTAGTGTTTTTAATTAGCAAATGTCATAAATGTTCATACATTAGCAACACATCCACATAACTCAGCAGAAATAGATGTGCATATGCTTGTATAAGATAAAATATATGTGCATATCCAGTGTAAGTCATGCACACATAGTATTATCAATAACCAAAATCTATTGGTTGTTGGACAATAAGTGGAAATAGAAAATGGGATTTTATGGCTCGTAGTTTTTGCTGTATCAAGTGACAAAATCATAACTCCAGTTCCTGTGTTCTCCACTGTATGCTGGAGACTATAACAAAAAGTAAAAATACATTTTTATAAAGATACTTACACAAACCTCACAATAGTACCTCAGAGTCTCAGAAGAATTTGTCTTCCAATATTACTGTGAAGCAGGGAAGTCAATTTATCTTCTTTTCACAGACAGGGACCTGAGGCACAGAGAGGCTAAAGCCCAGATTCAGACAATTTGAATGCCAGCTAAATCTCAAAGTCTTGTGTTTCCAATTGGCTGGGTGCCTCTGGCACAGTGTCCAAGGTCATACAGGATGTCTGTGGCAAAACTGACAACTGAATCTAATTTTTTCTCATCCAAAGTAGGGCTCTACATCACAGGACAATTGTATTTTAGGGATATCTTTATATCACCTAGAATCAAGGGGTAGCTTCTACCTGTCTGGCTTATGTTTGTTCCTCAGAATTACTTTCACATCTTGAAAGGTCCCAAATATGCAGGAATAGCTTAGGAATTTTTAAGTTAGTTTAGGAATTTTTAGCTTAGGAATTTTTAAGTCACAAAATTCAACTAAGATACATTCAGTGTCTGTGCAGTGAATTGATCTCAACTAACAGAATACAGTGACATTTATATTCCAGTTACATGGAAAACCATGCTGTTAGCACTAAATTTGCATTTTCCAAATGCTCCCCTCTATGGCATGCAGTTAATCAATCTGAAAGAACTAGTAAAAGAAAAATAAAATTTCCAAGCAGGAAAAATCTAAATCATATTTGAAGGAAAATATTCAAATCCACATTCTTCTTCAAATAAAAAAATACCATGTCTGTATACAATTTGAACACTTTAATCCCCACAACAGCAGATTTTGGGGAAAAAAAGGAAAGAACTAAATCAAAATGCCAGAGTGCAGGTTAAAATGTGTGAGTGAGAAAAATGGCAATGGTTTTTGATTTTAATTAGAACAGACATGCTGATTAGCACCCTTGAAATCCATGCTGCTTATTCCTTAAAGTAAGACAAGTAAATTCAAGTAGAAACACTGACATTCACATATAGAAAATAATGGAAAATAAACAGCAGATAAGCAGGGAATTTTAAGTCTTTAATGCATATATGCTGTGATTGCATAAAATCTACTTTCAAATTAATTTTTTAAAATTTCATTTAGGTTCGTTTTCCTGGAGTTTCAGCCACACATGAAAGAATGTATTTTCAAATAGCCATGCTTTACCTAAACTCACTAACAGATGCATATAAAAGTGAACAGCAAGTTTTTGGTTGTGTGACTATGTGGCAATGGGAATTTCCATTACTGTAACTCAGAAATGGATCCAAGTATTTTATTCAGATCATGTAATACAGGTCTGACCCCAACACAAACCAGTAATACAGATGCTGGGGATGGGAAATGCTATCTCTTGGAGCAAATCTAGGAAAAATTGGTTTTGGGGTCTGCCTCACTCCATAACAGTTTTCTACTCAATTGGCAGTCCCCTCTGTTAGGCTCCTCAATATCTCTGCCCTCTGAAAAGCCTAGCTAATGCTCAGAACCTCGATATTTGATTCCAAGAGACAAGTACTTAAGCAAAGTGTTAGAGGACCCAGTGTGGAGGTTTATGAGCCCATTCCATATTTAACTATGAGCTCTCAGTTCTAGAAGACACCCTTATCAGAGATGGTGATCTCATATATGTATATATGTGTATATGTATATATGTGTACTGTTGCTGGATTTCACTGGTGGCTTTTCAAGCAGTTGTTCTTACTAGTCCCACTTATCAGAATTCATGGTGGCTAGGGATTTCTAGCTCACTTTCTTTTCATCTGCAATGTAGTTATGGTTTAGATTGCTAAAGACGTCTCCAGCAAATTGCTCCTGCCTTGAATATCTTTCAAATAATCTCAGTCTGTGTAATACTGGCTGCCTGTGGTTTATTCTCACGCAAGCAAACATATGTTTCTCAAAAATGTTATGCCCTTCTAACAAATATACCATGTATTTTCTAGCAAGAAGCAGAAACCATTTTTAAACCATTCAACAACCCAGTTGTGTTTATCATTAACAGCTTCAGTTCAGACAATGTCTCTGGTGACATTGTAAGAAGTGACAACTTAGTAGTCAGGCAAGGCAGAGGACTACTGTCTAGCCAAGACGAATTTCACTTGCAGTTCACTGCCCCAAAATGAAGCAGACAGCACAGTAAAGCTTTTCTAAAACTGTTTTCTAGCTAAATCCTAATCCTCCAGGGTATCTAGCATCTCACAGTCTTAGCTATAGTTCCCACAAATTCCTTTTGCTTAGCTGAACACGGGTGCCTCACCTCTGAAATTGGCTTATATAAAGGAGAAGAGAACTAGGTTAGCACCTGTTTGACTAACTTCAGAGCCTGTTTGGGTATAAGTAACCGTCTTCAGTTTGAATCTTATGTTGATTCATATTCAGAAATATATTCAAAAAATTAAAAATATTCCTGGGATATAGGCTCGTATAGGATGTTAGAATTATTTGGTCTTTCTGTTTGCTTTGAAGTAGAAATATTTTTAATGGGTTGGCTCATTCAAAGGACAGAAAGCAGAACCATTTGATTTGTATTTTGCGTGCTCCCAAACTTAGAATGGTGTCTTAAACTGTGCTTCTGATGACCATTTTAGACAAAGTTGATTATTCTGTATATCCATGTGAACAAAGGAGCAAATCCCAGCTTGTACACTGAAGCAGGGATTGCCACTATGAGTATCAGCTTAAATTCAAAAGCCAAATATGAAGATGTCAGTAAAGAGAACAGCTGGATGATATTTTAATGCATACAATTAGTAGCCACATATAATATGTGTTTAATTTTTTCTCTTTACCTTTGGATATTGGAAGAAGAGGCCTCTTCTTGCTGTTGCATCCTGCATCCTTTTGATCTTCAAAGAGATTTCCTATTGTCAACAATTAAAATTCCTTTTTCTATAGCTTTTGCAATAAAATATAGGGGAGCTGATTCTTTTAATCTCAAGGAGAAACTGCATTTACTTGATAGGTAGTTTTATATTTCATGTAAGAATTCTTAAAATGTGGATTTATTAATTTTATTAGTAGTTTTAATATTTTATAATATAATTTTCATATTCTATCCCCTTCATGCATGCATGGGAAAATCTGTTATGAGAGACCCAGCTCTCCACCCCATCTGTTCCCCCATAGCCTAGATTACAAAATAATTCTTCTCACTACTTTGAATGTCATATATTTTCTTTATTTAAAAAAACCAAATGTTTTGTCACCTTGCATAGAATTTCTGTTTTGAACTCAGAAAAGGTTTCTCGTCTCACTTTTCTTGAAACCTAGAAATTTCTACCTCAAATCTTTCATTTTAATTAAATGGTGGGTTGGATGAAATAGTTTTGCACAAAACTCTCCCTTACTCTGTGTCTCATCCTAGTTACAGTTTAAATTCCATAAACATGTGAATGGCATTAGAAAGTAGTTGGATCTTCACATTTTATAATTTCCATATGATACTGCTGATTTTCAAGAAATGTTATGTGAGTAAGAAACTGAAAAACTCTCTAAGAGTAAATGTTCTGCAACATTTTAGGGTCTTTTCAAGATTATTTTCCATTTTTTCATGGATTCATTTCTATAATATAATAGCTAATAGCTAATGGATATAATATAATATAATGTATAATATATAAATACTAATAAAATGGAACATGCTGGAATGGAAGATATCTTATTCCTGGCCAGTACTTGTTTCTCTTAATATCAGAGCTGTGGGAACAATGTCTTCATTGTCATGGCAGAGGGCTTCACCACTGTTTTAGGAGGTTTGATGTGTCCCCTGACTTAAAGTAAAATCAAAAATAACTCTGAGATCGTTCTTTCTCCCCTCAAAAACTAGGTGATGGAGAATTGAAAGAATTGAAGAATGCTTCAATTTTTTTTATGTCCCAACATGAGGCTTCTATTCTGTGTAACTGCAGAAGCTCTTATGTGTAGAAGACAATAATGATTAGCTGATAAAAACAAAAATCCTGTAAATCTTGCTCCTTGTAAGTGGGGCTATGAATAATAAAATACACTGCAGTTCGTTAATTAATAATGGCATCTTTTTGACACAAGAGCACAGCTCAAAATTTAATGTAGCACAAACCTGTGCAACTAGAAGTAGAGTATGACTAATAATCTAATGTGCAATTAATTTAATTAAAGGGTTCATCCAAAGAAAATTTCTACTAGTTATAAACAATCACAACTTACATTCACAAGCAAAGCATTCTTTAATTTTTTTAAAGTTAGTAGATAATTAATCTCCCATTTTTATTGCACTTATATGGACCAAATACAGCTGGAAATACCGCTGCTAGTATTAAACAATTAACCTCTGCTAGTATTAAACAATTTACTGAATAGTTGTTTCCTGAAGTGGCATACGTTTCACAGGTGTTTTAAAAACATCTTGCTTTTCAAAACTTGCAGGAGACCACTTGTTCTTCTCGCTACTCTATGTGGCATCATCCAAAGCCTCAAGATCATGTCAAAAGAAGAAATAATCAGGTTATGGAAATACAAGTTAGTTCTTAGATCTCAAGAGAGAAAATTGGCTTATATGCAGCTGCAGTCTACTGCAGCTACCAGAGTTACCTTATTTAAAGTTGCTGTGTTGCTCCATCTGATGCACTTCCATTTCTGATGCAGCCACAGCTAATGGCATGATTATCCCAGTTCAGCAAGAGGGAAAATATCTTATGCCTTACAGCTCTTGCCATTTGAGTTGCCTGTTTATAGAAGATGGCAATTCATGGGAAGTGCTAGGTGCTATAATGATTGTCAGATGTATTCAGTGTTATCCCTTTATATTTTCTGAGTTATATTGCCATCTTTCTTGCTGTACTGTTTCCACTTCAACAGTTGAAATGTGATGTGAATTACAAGAGGCACCTCAGATAAGAAAATACCAACTTTACATAATTTGATCCCTGGCTGTTGTTCTTTTTCTAATTAAAGCATTACAGCAATATACACCTTTGGGAACCTGAAAGTTAAATGGTAGAGGCATAAATAAAACAAAATAAACTAATATGACAGCATTATAAAGCTGAATATTTCGTGGATTAAGAGTTGCTTTCCTAAGTTTTAGAAAGATGGGCAGCTTACAATGGAAAATTTACATATTTGAAAAACTTCGATAATGGAGTCACACATCAATGACAGCGTATTAATGAACTATGCTTTAAATGTTAATAGGTGACAATTCACAGGGAAAAAAAACCTGAAGTCATTCTTTCTATTTTTATTACTGTGTGCAATGACTGCTTATAATGTTGAAGAAATGAACACTCAACTCCATTTTTAGCTATTAACCACATTTATTAAGAATCATTAACTTAGACTGATGGAATTTTATTTCAAGAACACAACGGTGCAGAAAACTTGGTTTGTCTTATGCTTTTTTTAGGAGACTTTTTATAGGTTTTCTTTTTTCCACTCACCCTCATACCTATTGCATCCTCTTGGAAATTCATCGTGATGATGGTTTAAACAAATGTGAAAAAAGATTCAGAAGGATTCCTTTGACCAAGTCTAGAAAGAAAGTTGTAGCATTTTCAATGACTTTCAAAGCTACTTGACACATAGGCAATATGAAAGAATGTCTTTATTGCTGTGGTGGGTTGACCTTGGCTAAGGGGACAAGTTCCCATCTAGATACTCAGTCATTCAGGATGGGGTAAAACCATAATGGAAAAGCTCTTGGGTTGAGAAAAGGAAAGAGAGTAAAAATTAATTGAATTTTTTACCAGTTAAAATAGATTTCGCTAGTAAGAAACCAAGGCAAAAAAAGACACAACCCAAAAAACAACAAAATAAAAAAAATCAATACCTTTCCCCCATCTTTTCCCAGCCTCACCAAAGTAAGTAGTGGTGCCACCAAAACTGCCACCTTGGTCTTACGATGGGCAGAATTTCACCTGTGTAAGATATTGATTGACAGAGTCCTTTGGAAGTCAGTCCTGCAGGAAAAAAGGTGGTCCCGGAAGGCTGGATACATTTTAAGAAGTGGATATGGATACAGGAGAAGCCTGTCCCCCTGTACTGTAACACAAGCTGGTTCTCTGGTTTAACAGAGAACTTCAGTTGGAACCAAGGGAAAAAAAAAAAAACAATAGAGTGTTTCACCTTGGAAGGAGTGAAGGCAGCTCAGGAGCACTGCAGGTATTTTGTGAGGTTATGTAGGGAGAAAATTAGAAGGACCAAAGCCAAACTGGAACTTAATTTGGCCACTGCATTAAAAGAAAACAAGAAAAGTTTCTATAAATACATTGACAGCAAAAGCAGGGCTAAGGAGAGTCTCCACCCTTTGCTGGATGTAGAATATAGCTTAGCATCAGGGAATAAAAACAAGCCTGAGGTGCCTTCTTTGTCTCAGTCTTTAATGCCAAAACCAGTTGTCCTCAGGATACCCAGTTCCCAGCAGTGGAAATTCAGATGGTGAGCTGAGTAAAGCCCTCATAATCCAGGAGGAAATGGTTAGCGACCTTTTATGCCAATTAGATGCCCACAGATCTGTGGCCTCAGTTGGGATGCACATGAGAGTAATGAGGAAGCTGATGAAAGAGCTTGCCAGTCCACTTTCAGCCATTTACCAGCAGTTCTTGTTAAATGGACAAGTCCCAGCAAGATATTTCAGAATAAGCATATAAGTCACCATTCCTTATAATATAGTAATGACAGCTATACACATTTTCCCTTGCTACCTTCAGCTGAATTGCTCTTGACTAGCCCCATTGAGGAAAAGGATGGCCAAGCTTGCCAGGCCTGAGCATACAGACCTATATGTTCATGATAAAATCTTTCAGTGGAATGACTACAGCAAGCTACTTAGGTTGTTCATGAACCTGTTTTAGCTGACACTATCAGTTTCTTCAGTAATTCTACTGTGATGGACTCTTGGCCAGTATTTTTGGTCCCCACATGTGAACAGCAAAAGCAGAACAGAAACAGATTTTTCATTACTGAGAACTGATCTTCTGCGCTTTAGTTACTCAAATTTAGGGCCACTCCAATTTTGCTTAGCTATTGGCCCCACCCTGGGGTGGGGGGGGGGGGTTGAAAGCACAAATGAGACAAGGAACAGGAGTGACCCAAGTGATCTAGGATAACAGCTGAAGCTCTTTCTCTCAGGTTTCTTGTAGGAGGAGAAACTGATCTCTTTAACAGGATGCTTCTTCCTCAGCTAAGGTGGTCGGTGTCTGAGGTATGTCCAGAGTGCCTCCCTCTGCTTTATGTAGGATGTGAATTCTTTTCCATTAACTTTAGTTGCCCAAATCTCTATGTTTCTACCTACCTCTTACACAATATATCACATGTGTCATAAGTATTTCTGGAGTGTGAGACAGGCTCATAAAATGAGATGGATCACAGTCTGAAGGTATTTCTCTCTTGCTTCATTAGCTCTAGAAGATAAGATGATGAATCTATCTATCTATCACTGAATGTACATAGAATTTACAGGAAATAAGGTATGCCCCTATTACATTAAGTTCCAGTTTGTCTAATTATCTCTGGAAATATCCACATTCTGTCTAGGAGGTCAATTGTTGGAGAGCTCACACAAGAAGACAGGGAAGTAGATTCCAAAAACTCCTCAGAATGAGAGGAGAAAGAGATTGAATCCATAATTGGCTTTTTCCAGGAAACACCATTAGGTAGCCCAGGAATCTGTGTACTCCATTCACCTTATTTTTACCTAGGAATGCAAGAGTAAATTCTTCAGGGAAGCAACAAGAGGGACTGTGAATTTTGCGTATCAGCTATGGCACAGAAGAGGAAGATTACATTCTGCTTTTGTTCCGGAACAAAATATAACTTTTAACAATTTAAGTACTATAACGCACTATGGACAGACATAAAAGCCTTCTGGAATTTCACTGCCATTGCAGCTGCTTGTGCCAGACTGTCTGCATGACATTTCTTGCCTATTATGCATGATACAGAGAAAAGGCAGTGGAATAGGAGGTGAATTCACCTGGAACAACCATAATCTACCTGATAAGCTGTTTCTATGCCATGATCTTAGCTACAATAAATAGTTATTCCACCTAGACAATCAGGAATCCGCTATGGAAAAATAAGATTATTACCACCCAACACCACTATGGTTTTGTCAACATTTGACTAAGAACAGAGGATACAAAAAGGAAAGAGTGCTACAGGAACTCTGGTCCACAGGAAAGACACCACTGGACAAACAGGTGATTTTACTGTGTGAAGGAGCTTTTGAGTAAATCCTGGACTGTTCAATATCTTTAAGTGCTTAGACACTTCTGAAGAGTACAGTCTGAATGAGATATACCATGTATTTATGTCCTGCACAAAGCATCTTAAAAACAAAACAAAACAAAACAAAACAAAACAAAACAAAACAAAACAAAACAATAGGATAAGTATTTTTGAAATTATTTTTGATAATTGTAAAAAATTAGTTATCATTAATAATTATGATCAAGTAATTAATAAGAACCTAGTACTCAGTAAAATTTATAATTATAAACATACAACAAAACCTGAGCTTTTTCATTTATAACAGAAATTTTTACATAGTCACAGAAGAGGCTTTTAGTCAAAGTTGTGATCTTCCTTTATTACCTTTACAATCAGCCATCTAATCTGTTCTTCCTATGGGAGCCAACATTTTCTTGATTTTTCTATCTTTATTTTCAAATGCAATCAATTTCATTCATAAAATTTCTAAGAAAAAGTATTATTTTTCAAGTTCCTATTGTCAACCAGTGAAAATTAATTTTAAATGTCTGAAGAGCATATAAAAGCCCATACCTATAATATTCAGTCCTAGGTCAGAACACATCTTCAAATGGATTTAAATGCATAGTAAAACATACTGCAAAATTGCTTTATTTCACACAGATTGCAGCTTACATATATGGGCTTTCTTAAAACAGAGTTATATGTAACTTTCTGTTACATATGTAAACATCCAAATTTGGTAAAGAGATTTGTCCTGTACAAAGTATGTTATAAAATATCTTCCCTTTTTGGATATCAGTTTGTAAGATACTCCTGAAAATTTAGATTGATAAAGAATAAAAATTCATTTTTCCCAATCTGCAGGCTATACAAAAGACTCATTATGAATTATTTTGATATTGCTACTTTTCTCATCTTTGATTATCTGACTGATCTCTTGCAAATGTCTTGTGTCATTTTGTTCCTCCATCACATCATGTTAGGAGTCAGCATAACAGAACATGACTGATCCAATTGAAAACTTCAAAAAGATAATGGAAGTGAAAAATGTGGTTAAAGACACTGTGGTTTGGTTTAGAAAACCATTCAGTCAGAGTGACTTCATGCTAACTTTTGTTTTCTCAATCCACATAACAACTCCACGGTTGATGATAGTAATTTTGCATGCATCATTCATACTGAGGCTCATGATTTTACTAAGTTAGAAAAGGAAAATCTGAAAAATTGAATTTCTGTACTAAAATCTGTAACACTTTTTCTACTATCATCTATGTAATATTTATTGTTTGATAAAAAATATCTTACGTATAGGCAAACAGGGAAGAAATAAAGAAATAATGTTTCAGCCACATGTAACTATTAAGAAATGTTTAATTATTTGATTCAGATATTTATCAAATATTCTGTCAATAACTGGTTTGAATTGGGAGACGAATCCTACTGACATAAATATATAACTTCATATAGATAGAATATCTTCTAAAACCATTGTACCAGAATTTTGTAGCTATGGGATTAAAGCATTTAAAAGCTATCTATCAGAATGCATAAACATTTGTGTCATTGCAGCAATTGCAAATACAGTGACAAAGTTAATTTTTTATGTACTTTGTGTACATGACCAGATCCTCATTGTTGAATCACTTGTCAGAAATAAAAATTTGTCCTCAGAACAGAGGCAAAACTGATTGTACATAAAAGCTGCTCATTAGCTGCTGAAGCTCAGTATTCAATGCCATTGATATTTGTGATTCCCAATTTCCCTGCTTTTCAGCCTTGTAGCTGTCTGAAGACTTCAACTGTTTAAGGACATAAAAATTTTATTTAGACTACATTTACGTCTCTGCTTAGATCAAATTGTCCTGCCACCCCTATTTTAAATCTAAACATATTTGTTGTAATGTGTTTCAATGCTGATGCAGGCACAGCGAAAACTGTTCTATGGCCAGGTTGTACTTGCACCACCTGACAGAACACACTGATTTTCTATGGGTTGCTACTGTGTTTTCTGTGATTTTTACCTCACAGGCCACAAGCATTCTTCATGCCTAATTTATAGACTAACACAAGCAATTCCATACTTCAGGATTCCCAATCCTCCCTGAGCATTTAGGCTCACATTTGCAAAGTATTTAGACTTTATTATTTTGAGCACTGTAGCTCTGTCTCTAGGAGGAGAATTCATGAGTCTGAACAAGTTGCTTTCCTTTCCTAAGCAAAATGGGAAAATTCACCATCTAAAAATCTTCATTTCTTAGGACTGAAGGGTCTTTGTGTGGCAATACCTAGGCCAGGAAAGAGTGCCTGACAGATTTTCATTACCTCTTGCACCTGTGAAAAATGGATGCGCAAGTCTGAGATTTCAGTCCCAATTGCCTTCCTGGGTGGAAATTCTTGTGGTGGGCTGAGCAGGGAGCTGACCATGTTGCTGATTTCCCTTTGTGTAAAGGGAAATCAGAGATGTGTTAAATTCCTTTCTCATATGGAAGGAGTTCAAACCAACATTTCTTTACCTTCCAGGATAGCATGTGGGGCCATGCTGGGGTGCTAGTTCCAAGTATTGAACTATCCGTGGTTATGGCAATTTTCTGAGACGGAAAAAGTAGTGAAGTTTTGTGATGAGGAAGACATGTCCATGTCTTCCTTATTCTTGTCAGGATCTCAAGTCAGTATGAAGCTGCTGTAAAAAGCAAAGTATTTCCTGTTGTATCAGGCAGTTACCTAAGCTTGGGATGTAGGCGTTTCGGGTTGTTTAGCATCTTACTACTACGCTGATTTTTTTTTTCACACAATATAGATATTTAAATTGCACTAAATTGAAATGATTTAAGCCTTTCCAGCTACAAACAATTCAATACCAGTTTCACACTTCAATACAGTTACTAACACTTTTCTCCAGCATTAAGGAAAGCTGACAGGATTCAATTTTCCCCCCTTCCAAAACAAACAAACTAAGTGAAAATGCCATACAGTGAATGGATCTCCTAGTGTCCTGGCCCACAGTAACCTTCAAGCCACATCAGGAAATTAACTGGAAAAATACCTGACATAAAACAACTCCAAGACTGGAACTGTGGCATAAATTTAACAGTACCATCAATGCCAGTCCGAATGTGCAGGTATGCTCTCAAGTGCCAGTGAATCTGGTCCCTGATTCACTTCTTGCTATGGGCCTTGTCCTTGCAAATCTGAGATAATTTTTAGAGCCAGAAGCAAACAAGATAGAAGAGGAACAAAAAGTTACACCAGAGCAACATGAGAGTATGGAATAAATCAGAGCTCCTGAGTCACCGGCCGTGCCCTGAAATAAGTGGTAAACTTTTTCTGACTGGTTGTCCATGCCTGAGTGAAATTGCCATGAATTGCACAGCAACTTAAGGTAAATCATTGGGATTTTTGAGCGCACAACAACTTGGATTTAATAATGCATAACATGACTGCAAAGTTAAATCCTTTTAAAATGTCAAACCTATTTTAGTTTGTGATGGAAGAAATATTATATACTGGTTTTAAATTATGCCTTATTATTTGAGTGGAAAATCAATGTGGTAAGAGACAAATAATAACGGTTATTTCTTCAGTGCCTTTAAATATGGGGCTATCTAAAATTGGCACTAAAAAAGAGTGTGAGCAAATTTAAATTTTCTGTTACTTCAGACAAATAGGAATAGAACAGAGAGCATTAAAGTAGGAATATATATATATCAATCTGCATTAATGTAGAGATCATAGTGATCATATTATTAATGGTAATGATTAATGTGATCAAATCTAAAAATTACTTCTAGCAGTTGAAAAAGACTGTATTAATAGCTTTCTATATTACTTGCAGTATGTGGAGTTGTGGGAAACAAATTATTGCCCTGTAGTAAAACCTTGTCTATACAGCAAGGACATTCACTAATTTCTCCATTTAAAGATTAACTTGGCATTGCAATAAATCTGGAAATGTGTTGTACCATTGCAAGAAAGGTGGTAGTAAAAACATTTTAAAACAATCTATTTCTTCTATGGGAGAATATCCTAGCTGAAGAAGAAAAATAAAAACAAAATGCAAATGGATGTTGAAAAGTAGTTTGAATGAACAGAAAATGATTTACATTAGTTATAGTACTTGGCTAAGGTGAAAAAAATAATGAAGGGATCAATTACTCTCAAGTATCTTGACCATATTAAAGCCTGTGAAATCCAACATTGATTTTTAACCTTAAACTTAAACTTAAAATTGTTTTAACCATTTAAAACAATTTATTCTTCTATATTCTAACATGGGCCCTCACCTTCCCACTGACTTCAGTAAGTTTCAGACACTATAAAATGAATTTACAAGTTTCCATTTGATTGATTCTGTGACATCTTTATTTTGGTTTAAAGATATTGGTGCTACTCAGCCAGTAATACAGCAGTGAGAGGAGAGGATACAGAGAATGAATAAAGCTTTCTGAGCTCTGAAAAGGTGATTTACTGCTAATCAAGCCACACTTGGTCTAATTCATCTTATTTTTTCTGCTATTAATGGTCATACTGTAGGAAGAATAGATGGGGAACAGTTAGCTTTTCACATATATTTCTTAGGTCTGAGTCAATTAATTGGTAAAAGTTTGTCTGGGTTTACTTCAGCAGAAAACAGGTAGAAAAGTTCTGCATTAATAATACCACGGAAATATCCTCACAAGGTAAAAATCTAAGTAACTATATGTTTTCTTTGCATTGCTTTGAGAAATGTGTTTGGCAGATATACCAGACTTTTGAAATAGTTACCCCTGCAGCCCCCTGGAGTTACAAGGCTAGCCCCGATCTGAGAGAGCTTTGGGGGAAATATTTCAGGGTTAAGGCAAAAGATTCCAAAAAAGGCTCTAACCCCTGATATGGTCCAAGGCATTTATTCCTAGAGGTTTCCAGGGAGAAAGAGGGAAAGAGAGCAAACAAGGAAGGAAAAGGGCATTATCTAGACTCCTGTTCAGGAAGAGATAATTGGCTCCCAGCCAATTGGGTCCATAAAGGAAGGAAGGGTTAGAGTAACATGGTAACAGCTACAGGGGTCTCTTGGGGGGAAAAAACATTTCCCAGAGCGATGAAACAGACTTTATCTTCAGAGACATTTGAAAAAATTCTTTCTTGGCCGCTTTTCATAACCAAGCCTCAAAAAATGGATTTTCATATTAAATAAGTAACCTATTTAACATTATGGCATTCGAGTTTAAAAAAAAAAAACAATTAGTAAACACATCTCTTCAGGTTACAGAAGCTGAACCAATACCATATAAAAAAATTTTCTTAAATGTCTTTCCTGAGTACTGTCATTACAGATTCTAACAAAATTTCAGGACAACAAATTGAAAGTATCACAGGGGCTTAATGGTGGTTAAACACTGGAACAAGTTGCCCAGAGAGGTGATGAAATTTCCATCCTTGGAGACATTCAAGTCTATACTAGAAATGGCCTTGAGCAACTTGATTTAATAACATCTGTTTTGAGCAAGGAGAAGGATTAGATGATCTCTGAAGGTTCTTTTCTGTTTAAATTATAAGTTATTTTATGGTTCTGGCATAACCTTAAAGGTCTAGAATGGAAGTGCAAAGTATGAGCTACAAGACATTTTTCAGGACAATGGAAGGATATTGAGAGGAGCCACATGACTGGAAAGTCAGAGAAAGTCTTAGGAAGACTGCATGTCATGCTATTTTGCTATTCAAGGCAGTCCAGAAAGCCAAGTAATAATTTTTAAAAAGCCTTGTGCACTGTGATTTAGTTAAACCTTAATTTAGTTTAAATTATTATGTGGGTATTATTCTTCTACAACATTGATCTTTGAGGGAGACTTTTTTCTGTTTTAGTGTAACTGGTTGTTGTGGAATAGCAACACTGATGTATTTATTAGGCACAACTTGCACAAATAAAAATTTGTTAATATAGATTCCTGATCATAGTGCTGATATTAGTCTCATTGCTATATGGTTTGTAATTTCTTTATGTCCTTAGTTAACATAATTTCCTTATGTCCTTAAAGGTTAGTTAACTTAAATATAACAGAAAAAAAAATCTTTTTATGTGATACTCAGAAAAAGAATTTCTTAAAACAATAATTTAGCGTATCCTGTAATGGCTCACCACAAGTTATGACTTGAAGAATATCAATATAAAAATATTCAAGAACATAATCTTAGGTTTCATTATCTATTCATATACTGCATTCATACTTGCCTTTACTATTCCTAGCATATTATTCCATTCAGGAATAAGCACATTTTTCTGTTATTAATATGTCTTTTTTTTTTTTTTTTTGCATTTCTTCCTAACATGTTCTTTTAAATTAAGTAACAGAATGGCTTACCAGAAGTAAATGATGGATTAAGACCCCCTCCTCCCCCCTCCCCCCCATCTTTGTCCTTCTCTGCCTTACAGACTTTTTAAAATTTAGTTGCTTTGGTGGATGGATGTCATACACTACACTGTTACACTTTCCATATTGCTAATAGTATTTAATAATGAGAGTAAGTAGTATTTAATAATGATGAGTAAGAAATAGTTTAATGAACAGACTTTAAAATGTAAAAAATGTTTACTTAAACTGAGAAAGGCTTCTTTGAGTTGGTTAATCTGAAGTACTGACCTGTGGTGACCTGTTCAGTTGGTATTTTAGCTATTGACATCACAGGGTGGTGAACAATTCAGAGGAACCAATCTGCCGAAGTATGAGCACTGGTGAGATTCCTCAACAAAGTGCTACTCCTAATTTTTTTCATCCTGCTAATCATACAATCATAGAATGCCCTGAGTTGTAAGGGACATTTAAGTTCATTTGTTCCAATCCCTCTGCCATGGGCAGGGATACTTTTCACTAGACCAGGTTGCTCAGGGCCACATCTGATCTGGCTTTGAACCCTTCCAGGGATGGGGCATCCACAGCTTCTCTGGGTGTTGTATTGTGTTTTTATACCCCTGTAACAGTTCTGTAATGGTTTGCCCCTTCACCCCCCATTTTCTCCTGGTGGCTCCAGCCTGAGCTTTCCTGCCTTTCCCTCAATGCCAATCAGCCTGAAAATGCTCAGTCATTCCCCTGTCCCCTCCCTGGTACCTTGTCCATCACTCAGCTCCTAATCCCACTCTCCCAGAATCTTCCACTTTGGGCATCGAGTGAGTGGACGAGGGCCAGGGGTCTCTCCCTTAAACTTCCCCCATTGGTTTGTGTGTCTGTCTGTCCCTCCGCCTTCTACTCCCCCAAATCCCCCATTGGAAGGTGGGCATCACTTCCCCCTTGTCACCGCCTCGGTACTTAAGATGATTGCAAAAGCCTCAAGAGCACTTTCGGCTGTCGGGACAGTGGCATTTGGAGCTCCTTGGAGCTTGCATTAAACCTGAGACTTTTTCCCCAGCCTTGAGTCGACTCCCTCATTACCTCCTCGGACGCCACCTCTCTTCTTTACAAGACAGACAGCGCAGCGCTTTGTCTTAGCCACTCCCCAAATCTCCTTGAGAAACGGGAGTGTCCCCTGCTGCTGACCGTGCCTCGGCTGGGCAGGCGAAGCCAGGGAGATTCAGGGCAGGCACGGCGGCATCTGGGCAACCTGTTCCAGTACTTCACCAACCTCACAGTAAAAAATTGTCTCCTAATCTCTAATCTAAACCTATTCTCCTTCAATTCCCCCTTCTCAAGCCATTCCCCCTTGTCCTTTCAGTACATGCCCTTGTAAATAGTCTCACTCCATCTTTCTTGTACTCTCATTTCAGGTACTGGCGTGCCACAATCAGGTCATTCCTAAAGCCTTCTCTTCTCCAGGATGAACAACCCCAACCCTCTCAGCCTTTCCTCATGGGAGAGGTGCTCTATCCCTCTAATCATTTGGGTGGCCCCCTCTGGAATTGCTCCAACCAATCAATGTCCTTTCAGTGCTGGGGACCCCAAAGCTGAACTCAGTATTCAAAGTGGGGTCTCACCAGAGCAGTGTAGAGGACCAGAATGACTTTGATTATTGTGTTACAATATGACATCACTCACTGAGTTGTTCCGGATGGATTGGAAAGTGATAATATTCTTAGCCTTAAAACCAAAGCCAAATAAATAGAATTACTTTTACTTCTTAAAAACAGCCAATCTTTTCTTATGCTTTCAAGTTAATTAAAAAGGCGGGTTAATCATAGGGAAGGAATTTCTGTCCTTCTGACTTTAACAGTTCCAACTTCCTAATAAAGTATTGAAGTAAGAAAACACTTTTGTTGTTTCTCTTTGCCTTCAGCATCTTTTTATAGACATAGAAGGAAGCTGTCCCTGTTCCAAGTGCCAGATAGGCAAAAGGAACTAGGTCCAATTTCTTGACCAGAGCATCTATTCTATTGAAATTCCTAGGGGAATTGTAAAGAAAACTGACCCTACAGACTTGTAAGAAAAATAGCTTCTTCCAGGGAGCAAGATCAGTTGTTCTGCACATTGGCTAAAGATTTCAATGCAGTGTGTGAGTTCAGTAATTTCACAGAAATTTTTGAAAGAAAGAGTTTCCTGGATCTCAGTGATGGCCCCCTTGAATTACTGAACATATTACTACAGTTTCAAACAGCATATCTTTAGGAACTTTCCTGGCAAGACAACCTTTAACCTTCATCAGTGCAGGCCTTATGCATTTCTATCACAGGTTTTCCATCTCTAATGAAGTTGAACACTTTCAATATTGGGAAAACTGACCTGTGAAACACTGTGAATTATACAGCGTTTGAAACATTAGAGAATGATTATTTTTGTATAAAGGAGGAGGATGTTGAGGTAATCATCTGTTCAGCTCTATTAAGCTTCTATTTCCATGCACCTTAGCTTACCAAAGACTTTGTTGCTAAAAACACAGCTAATGCTAATCACCATGGTTTCATGGGAAAGTGGTCTTTTCAAATAAAAGTGTTACCTTTTTTAAAACAAAATATTAATCTACTTAATAAAGGCTGATAGGATCATAGTGCATACTTGAATTGTTTATTACATGGTAGTTTGATTTGTGACCTTGCATTATAAGGCATGAACTACATATCAAATAGAAAAATTACTCTGAGAGACCTCATAAAGTAAACATTCTCTAGTGGGACATATTTCTAGCATATTTCTATTCCTTGGTTTGCTTCAGTTTATAATCTCTATCAACAGTCTTCTTGAGCCACAAAAGTAAAATAAAGGCTAGAGGACAAGTCTCACAAATTAGAAAGTTCAATGTCTTAAAGACAAAACTCAATTTATTAACACTCTATTAACAATGTATTAAAGAGGAAACTGAGATATGACTTGACTGATAGTTATATATACTCACAGATATAAGAAAGAGCTGAGAGGTGCTTTTCTGCCTTGATGGAAACCAATATTAAAATTCAGTGAATAAATACAGAAGTTAGGCAGATTCAGTGAATGAATACAGAAGTTAGATTTGGCATTGGAAGTAAATACTCTGGGGTAATTAAAGATTAGAACATCTACTATGAGAAAATCTGCAAGGCCACTTGAATACCTGGTGTGACAGGAAGCACAGTGGCACATTGTGGCCTTGAAATCTGCACAGGTGTAGATTTTCTGATGAAACGCAACATAAAAATGGCTATTTTCAGAATATATTGCATGTAGCACATTTTTTATTGTATATAAATCTACAGTGAATTTCTTAATAGCCATATTTATTTGAGATTAAGAGAAACAGTTATGTAATGTCCTATCTGTAATACTTACAAATATCTGTAAGTATCTGTAATACTGCAAATATTTCTTAATACTATCTATAATAAATAATTATCTGTAATACAAATATTTCTTAAATATTCTCCTTCCATTTCCTTTTAGGTGCTCTGTATCAGTGATGCCAACATTTTGATGTTTCAGGTTATGTAATGTTTTCTTACTTGATTTCTGGGATTACATAGCTTTGCTACATGATATGATGTGTATTGTAGTGGTTGTCAAAGATTGGGACATACCACAGAACTTCAATTCTTTCTTAAATAGTTAGTGAGAGGCCTGATGCAAACCTTGTCTGCCACTGCTAAAATGTGCACTTTTAGGCCAGTGCCTTCAAAGTATTAATTGAAGAGGCATAGGCACTCCATTGTGCCTTACTCTTTCTCAAAGGGGTTGGTTTCCCAGTTAAATCTCCTGGCAAGTATATACATGTCTTAGATTGAATAGCATGGGAGACACACCCTGAGACTTTCCTGAAACTCCCCCCAGAACACTTTATGGTGGACAAGCTATTGTAAATTTGTGGCCTTTCCTTTAACTAGCATTGATCCCAAAGGAGATTATATCATTTAAGAAGATCCTCTTCTGATCACACAGATACTTTTGTCTTTTTTTCTGATCCTCTCCAAAATCAAGACACCTCTCCTGTGTATGTCCTTTGAACTCCTTGAATTATGACTGGCTTGGTTCTAATTTAATGGGTGTCATCTGCCAGAATTCCTTTGGGTTTTCATTTGTCTTTGAAAACTTATCAGGTTTCTCAATAGTCTACATTTTTGTTCTACATTTATATTGTACAAACATGCATAATGTATCCTACATTTAGAATACACAACAGAAAGCACATGGCATTTCCAAAACTGGTGGACACCCCTATGTAAGTTTCTCTGCTGTGCATGCTGCATGCAATGACATAGGGTGCATTGTAGCTCTGTGCATCCTCTACACTTTGAAGGATTTCTTGCCTTTATTTGTCAAAAGCCAAAAGCAAACAACACTGCAGAATAAAACTCTTTTTTTTGTACCTGTAATCCACTTACAAGGAAAGACAAAATAATTCCCTAAAAAAATGTCTCAAGAAAAATATTAAAAACAAAACAGAAGAAACAGTACCTCCAAAGTTTATAAAATTGAAAATGAAAACACAGAGACGTATTTTGGATGTTTGGAGAATGGTAATTGTCAGTATAAATTTCATATCAGAAATTTAACTAGGGATTTTTATGAAGATACTGCTTTGCACTTTGCTGATAATTTTGTACCAACTTACATTGCACAGAATATGCAAAAACACATGGAAAAACTGCTGTTTCAGTACATATAATTGATGTGTATGAAAAGGATGTTTCTGCAAGCACAGTGTTTGAATGATTCCTTTGGACGCTGCCAGAGAAGGAGCTGGAACTGGAAAACTGTCTGTAAGGGCTCTGGGACTGGTATGTCAGATTCATGAGCTTTGTAGAAAAGACAGTATTGCAAAGAGGTGTTCATTTGGATCTGAATTTACAGTGACAAAAAGCACTGAGAGAGCCTGCTTTGTATAAAGAACTGTCTTCACAGTGGCAGCATTATTTTTTTCGAAGATGATAATTCTTTCTTTGGGGATAAAAACATTAATTGTTGATGTATTTCCTTTTTCCTGGGTGTTTCCTAACTACTGGAAAAGCAATTTTCCCTCTCATATATTCTAAACTTATGCCCTGCATCGACACATTGCAATATGTTGTTGTTTTTACAAAAGTGCAGTATTTGCAAAGGTTGTTAGGAAACATTGCATTTGGGAGAGCAGAGCATCTCTCTGCTGTATTGATCAGAAAACAATCTGCCCTTCTCCACATCCTCCCTGAACTGCTGCAAGTCTGACTGCTTTGTGCTAGGTTTTATGACTGGGCCCTTGGACGATACGTCCCTCCATGCAACTGCAGTAGGCCAATGTCATCACTCACCCCAGAGGAGAACTGAGCGTAGCCAGAACCAGAAGGACGTAGGTAGGGAATGAACGTCAGGAACCAGCACTTCTTCACTGGCAATTATAACCTGTGCAATGGAGTTCCTGTACAAGGGCTGATGTGCCTTGAGTGTGTAACCATGAAACCACAGAAGAAGGTTCTGTGGTGAGCTGGAAACATCCATGAAAAACACATAAACATCTGTGATTTCATTCTAAAACCATTTTTTAAGACAAATTATGTTTCCTACAGAACTGTAAATGCTTTTTTGTACGAATGAGAATACAGTACTGTTGGAATACCATATGGAAATATTTTATTAACGTGGAAGCATTTCAGTGTAATTCGCTCCTGGATGTAGCATTGCAGTTCAACTCCATGTTCAGTACTCTCAGGGGGTTTGATTATGCAGGAGGACAGGCATTTTCTCATCCTGATTCTTTTTAATAGGAGTTAAGGGTACTTATAACTTCCTACTACCAAATGATTTAGAAACACTCAAGATCTCCTAATATTGGTTTATTGTATATAGCATTCAATCTTATAGCAATAGAATTGAGTATTCTAAAATGCACTGACTCTCTTCCAGTGTTTACTAGATATACCAGAAAGATAAGCCCCATATAGAGAGAATATCTATTTAGATAAAAATTGTAATAACACAGAGAGAAATAGATATAAATTCCATGAATAGATGTAGGTTGGAAATTAAAAGAAAGTTATTAAACCATAGAGGGCATGGTGCAATTAAGGAGGATCTGATGTAGTAAAAGAAGTAACACATTTTTAGTTTAAATCTTCATCTTTATAAAGCTTATTATAATCTATAGGTACTTACAATGACTAGAATTGAAGTCAGTGACCCAGAAACCTCCTTGTCTGAGTTCTTTTCAGTCCCATGGAAATTTCTAAAATGTTCCCAAGACAACAGTAGTCTTACTGTGTTTTGGGTTATGCTGCTTATGTCAATGAAGAACTATCAATTTTCATTACAAGAATATTTTGAATAATTGCATCTTTTTTCAAATCTGTATGCCATTTCTTTTTTGTTCCTTCTGGTTTATGCAGTCTACAAAAATTCAGTCATAAATGCTTGTGATGTTTTAGCTCATGCTTAAAGGCATATGAAATGTTGAGGATCATAATTTCCTTGTAGTTGTATGATTAGATTTTTTTCTAATTTTGTTGACTTAATATGGCATGTTGTATACAAACAATATCCATTTTACATATTTAAATCAGTTATTCAAAATAGATTTTATTTTCATAAAATAAAATGAAAGCAGTGAATATTTTATAGCCGGGCAATAATAAATTAAGCATTTTGCTATGAATTTCTGTTACTAAATAATGAAAGTCTGATTAATTGCAGTATAAGCCAGATGACCTCCTTATGCTGAGTTATTTGGCTTTAGGTGTACTAAAGCAACTGCTTCTTTTGGGTTTTACTGTTCTACTTTCTCCTTTTCATGTTTTGTTTCAGAAGGAATATGATAGCGAAGAAAATGCATAACATTAAAAAAAAAAAAAATCTGTAGGAAAAGAAGTCCCAAGTGTAGGATGGAGTTATAGAGCAAAATCAAAAATAGATGCCAGCAGTGTAAGAAAAGGGTACTTATCTGTCTACCAGTAACATTCTGGCTGAAGTCTTTCATTAGGCTGTGTAGTAGTCTTGAACCTTGATTTTCAGTGTACAGATGCATAGTCTTTATTAGCAACTGTTCTCATTAGATCTAAGCTACTGTATAAAACAGTGAAACAGTTATGGATTTGGAAAATGCCATGAAAATATGATGAAGTGCGCAATTTTTTCTTTTAAAATGAACATAGCAGGGATTTGCTCTTGTGTCCACTACATTAATATTTTTAAACTACTGGCTGTTTTGCGATGGAGTATTTTGTTTTATCCCATGAAAATTTAAAGAAAAAAATATTGCTACATTGTTAGCATGTAATGAATATCAGTTCTAGATATCTTGAAATATCAACTGTAGAGGTCTAAATGTTTGAATGAAACAATATCTCCAAGGGAACTGCTCTATGTTGCATCCCAGGTTTGGGTTCAGATTAGGGGTTCTCTCTAATTAATCTCTCTAATCTCTCAGATTAGCTATGTTAGCTAGCTGAGTTCTGTGTACCCCTGTGCACCCCCTGTGTTTCTCCCCACCCCGCGGTGGTTCGCTCCGGGTCTCTTACTATTGGAACTTTAGCCTGCCACTCCTGTAACCATTCCCTTTTCTGTCCGGAGAGTTCTGTGCCCGTCACCCTGTTCCCGCCAGCCCCATTCGCCCCGGAGCCCCATGTCTGCCCCTGCCACGTTCCTGTTGGTTGCCGTGGTCCACATCACCACCACAGCACCTGTCCCCATGGGGTGGGAGGGCTTCTGCCCTCCTTGTCCCGCCCCCTATAAAATCCCGCGCCTCCCTGGTCCCGTCACCATTTTTGTCCACGCGGAGTTGGGAGCGGTCCGCAGCTTTTCCACTGCGGCTCCCGCACCCATTAAAGCCTTCCAGCCGTCCACGAGGACGAATTTGGACAATTCCTTCGCCTCTATATTTCCTCCCTAGCACCGATGGCAAAGCGCGGCCAGCCCGCCCCGGTGCGTGGCAGCAGAAGCGCCCAGGAATTGCGACAAGCCCCGGCCCCGCCGAGAAGCAGAGGCGCCCAAGCCGGGCACTCCGGAGCCAACCAGGGCCGGGAAAAATAACGCATTGTCGCACTCTACAAAGCATCCGAAATAATTTTTCAGAACTTTAGGTAATGCAATGTTGATTTGTACATACATAAAACACAAATTTAAAACAGAGGGAGGCCTAAAACTCCATGTAATTGCTTGTCGATTACCATGGTGGAATATTTAGAAAATTGACTGCAAAAGATGAAAGGTAAATAAAGATAATGACAGGCATCAGGACACTTAACAATATTTTAAATATGGACTCCTTCTCAGGCCCTCTTCTTAAATTTCTCTTTGAAAAGCTGCACTGGCTAACAGGGAAATTACAGAAGAAATTACTGATGGACAAAAAAGATTGACTCTGTTCACGGTAAGCTCTTATATTTAAAAATAAAGTTTTTCATGATGGTTAAGAATGAAAACAAAATAATTGAAGGTTCCAAGGAAATTGGAAAACTGATAAAAGTAAGTAAAGTATTATAAAAATACTGAAAACATAAATAAAATAGTTTTGAAGATAACATTTCTAAAATAAATTATAAAATTAAAGGAATACGTGAAGCAAAATACAATCATCTCTAAAGCAAAAAGTAAAAATACTAACTATGAATAATCTGAAACTTTAAGTATTTAAAATATAGACATTTAATATGTGGATACTGAGAAATCCATCTTTTTAATTGAAAATTATTTTTTTCTGGAAAATTATGATAGTTCTCCTGTCATAAAGCATAGGAATGTCTGAGGTTGGCTTGAAACTACCATAGAAAGAAGGATGTTTAGATGTGGGGAGACAAAAACATGACTCTATTATAATATGGGAGCTTTTTTGAGGAACGCATTTTACTTCCCAGCATTACCAAGTATGCTACTTTTTATTAAGACAGAAAAGAATAATTTTCAAATCCCCTGTTTTTCCTGATAAAGGAGCTTATTTCTTTTGCCACAGGCTTACAGGCACTCATCATAAACTGCAGGACTTGGTGATCTTGCAAGAAGAGATGGCTACATGACTCAGCTCCTACTTCTAGATTTTGCTACATAGGAAAGAGGCCTAAAGCTCTCTTTGGATGAGCAATATTCAGTAATCCTTTCAGGATGATGCCACCACAAATACCGACAGCCTAAAAGACTGAAATGGGACTTTATTGAGACAAAAAGTTGAAGCATTACAAAAGCATGTCTTTCCTTGATTGGCAGCTTGGTTTCTGATTCATGACAAGGAACTACTGAAACCAAAAATCTACTGAATGAATTTGTTGATTTTAACTCATAGAATTCCACATATCTGGCTTAATAAAGGGACTATGCTTTTTCTTCTTGTCTGAGATCATGACAGCTGCTCATTTTCTTTCAATCATGACAGCAAAGAGAAAACTCTAAAATTCTATCATTTCTTTTGGGAAAAACTGTCGTTTTAATGCCTTGTTCCTCTGTTAATGATTCAGTGAAGACAATGTAAAAATTGGAGTATATGAATTTGAAAATGCTATTTAAAAGAATAATGGACAAATGAAATATTGAAATTTATACAGTCATCTGGCTAACAGTAGGGTTTTTTTTTTTTAAATGGTGTCCTTTGATTCCTGAAACAGTGCTTACTTAAAACATATGAGTCAAAAGAAACATATCCTTGCTTATGCATAACAATAAAACACATAATAGAAGTTTGACCATAATGTTTATTGTTGCTACGGCTTTTAATTGTGGCTCTATAAACTTTGGCCTCAGAACTGAACTGAAATACTTTTGATTTATCTCTAACTGCAGTGATAACCAATAAACCCAAATGTATCTGCACATTTGATTTGATTTTTGTCCCTATATTTAATGTCTTCCACTTTTTCTGTTTGGAGAATCAGCTGGTTTTCCATCTGCCTTCTGCCTCTCTTATTCCCATATTGTTGAGGAGGATTAACTTAAAATGCATGGAATATGTCTTCCCAGAATTTTGACTCCATTATGCAACTTACAATAACTTGCAGTTATCCTTTGTGACCTGTGACCATCTTTTTTTTTGGTCTTGTGTAACTACTTGGTGATTTAGTTGCAGCTCTACGTTAACAGTGACAACCTGCTTGTTCAGAATGGCATTTCTCTGCTAGGCTGCCAGGGATTTATGGGAAAGAGAAATATAGGTCTCCTGCCCTTTGGCACGTGTTTCTTGTTAGCTGGCCCACAGAAAAATGTTCTCAAGTGATCCAACTTGGCCAGAATAATTTCCTATTTGTGTTGCATCCTGGAGTTTGGGTTTAGATTAGGGTTTTTAATTTATGTTAAAACAAGTCAAGTTCTGTAATCCCGCGTTTCCCCCGTGTTGTTCTCCCCCGCGGTTTCTGCCCCCATGCTACCTGCTGCCGGATCTTCCCCCTGTGCCGCTCCTGTAACCACCCTGCCGTCCGGCCCCGGGAAACCCCGTGCTGGCCACCCCAAGCCATATGATCCCGCTCAGCCCGAGGCTCGGTGCCCGCCCCTGCGGGGTTCTCTGGTTGGTTGCTGTTGCTGGCGTCACCACCATGGCAGCCGCCCCTGTTGGCCGGCAGGCCGTGGATCCTCTCACCCCGCCCCTCCATAAAGCCCTATCCCGCCGGCAGCCAGGCGCCATTTTCTCCCATGCGAGTGATGGGAGTGGTCGCATTCTTCCATCGAACCGTGCCACATGACCAATAAACCGTTCCTGCCAAGCACGGAGTAAATGGACAAATTCCTTACCTCTTTGCCGGGTCCCTAGCGCACGGTAACAGAGGCTGGCCAGCACACGCGCGCGAGACACGGAGCTGTGTCAGGGAACCCACGGCAGCAAACCCCGGCAGCACGTGGAAGCTACGCCACAGCCGGGCTCCCAAGAGCTGCGTGCAGCTGGGGAGAGCGAAAACCCACGCCGCAAATTTGTTTTAATTTTTCTGTGGCTTAGTTGACATCAGTTCTGTTACCACTTTACTCTTCTGATTTTACAGAGAGAAATTCTTGCCCACATTCCTTCAACTATTTTACATTTCTCCCCCATTGTGTTCCTTTCAGAAGTTGAAGAAGTAATCAATTATGTGTAAGAGCATAATCTACTGTAAGCAGCAGGAAATTTTTCTCTTCTGACCTAGACCATGAGTCAAATATTAACTTCTTGCTCTTGTGTAATCTCTCCTCTGTCTGCCTCAGAGCAGCTACTGAATTACTTTATGTTCAAACTTGACTCATCCTCATGTGCCCTCCATGGACCTGCTTCTATAGGCAGATGTGACAAATGTAGCACTTCAGGCTTCTGAGATTTCTGTCTGATCCCATATAAACAATTTAGCTAACTGTCATACACAGCTTATCTTCAGTTTAGCTTGTGGGAAACCTTTTTTGACTGTCATGTTTGGAGACCTGGCAAAAACTAGAGCAAGAACTGTTCCTTCTAGTTGCACTCATAAAACTGGTCAGTGCATTTCTGTATTTCCTGGAGCTTTCTGTCAAAGCTGTAAAGCTCTTCATGGTGATGGATTCTGCCTCCTGTTCCACAGATCCTTCTCTGTTGTAGTAAAGTCATGCTCTATGCTCCTAACCCTAAATGACATTGCCAAGTAGTCTTGACTTCACCCCATACCACTGAATTCTCCATAGCATTTGATTTTTTTGCTTGGTATACTCAGCAATAGCTTCCTTGTAGTTAAAGGCTTTTTTTCAGCCTACTTGTGCCTTAAGGAAAGGCTAGGAATGTTATTTCCAGGATATAGGCATTGATTTTTTCTTTGTGGATGCATTTCCTGCCTGCACATGTTCAAGTTCTATGACAAATGAAAAGATGGTCAGGCTTTGTGCTAGTGCAGTTTGAAACAATAATAGAGAGAACTGTTCACTGTAATTCTGGTTCCACTGCCGTCTTGTCATTCTTAAGGACCTGGCTCCTAACCTGAGATTTTTTTATTCTCTAAAAATTAATGCTTTGTTCTGACTTTTCCTTTCTGCATAATTCTTTCCTAACTATCAAAAATATTTTTTCCCTCTGATGGAAAGCTGTTGTAGCTTGGGCTGATAAACTTAAACATAATTTCTGCTACGTTAAAAATACCATAAAGAAAAAATATTCATGTCTGTTATTTTGTTATCCTTATTCAGATTTGTTGGAATATTTCAAGGGTATGGCATGGGAATTCAAACATTTGATGCTTTCTAAAAGATGTGTCAGAGACTGGTAAGAGGCAGGAGGGTACTTTGTACAGACATGCAAAAATAAAATCAATTATTTATTTCTTGGGAAAAACGAGTAATATATTCTTAAGATTGATAATGCTCCCAATACTTTGATGTTCTTGAGCTGGTAGGTTTTTAGAATCCTTCATAGGTTCTCTTACTTCTACAGAGTACCTGCCTTATGAGGAAGGTGCAACAACGAGACACCTATAAATGCACTAATGGCAATTTTCAAGCAGGAATAAAGGAAGCCCATTCTTAACCTCAATTTTTTATATATATGTCAATTTCTTTGAGTAACATGTTATGCATGTATTTCCAACTATTTATACTTTCCCAATAAAGCAAGTATTTTTATTAACTTGACTGAACACACAATTATCTTCAAAAACTCCTTTGTTAAAATGTGATTTGTTTCATGAAAACAACTGTATATTTTGTGCATGTCTATAAAAGATTAAATTAAAGACTTCATGAGTTCATTAATTTGTGGACCTATCTGATCAGCTCTCATCATGTAGGAGTCTGGAAGGTTTGATTTATATCATGGAAGTCTGAATCTGATTTTTTCACAATGTGAGAGAACACTGACAAACTTAATTCCACTAGCCTATGTCATCCTTGCATTATGATAATTAGGTACCTCTGGAAGAGAGAAGAGCACAAGCGCAGCTTTATTCTTAATTCTGGTACCAAATTTTATGCTGCTTTTTAATAATCTGGTTTTAACACTTGCTTTAAGGCTTTTTATTCCATTTTTATTGGTTGTCTACTTATTCTCTGCTTTATCGCTGAGAGAAAGCCTCTAGCATTTTCTCTTGGTATATGCAATATATAGTGTGACAATGTTGTTTCTAAGGTATTACAGACTTGTATTACAGGTGACATTTATTCAACATGTCATCCCTTCTTTTTCCTTTTCCTGTAAGTTGCACTAGGAATGGTATGGACCCTTTGGGTTTTCAGTTTTCTAAGACAGGACATCACAACCTCTACAAAAAATGTATTATTGCTTTTATATAGCAATAAATATGCTTTTATATAGCATACAAATCCACCTCCCCTTATTCCCAGAGGTGTCATATTAAAGTTTCTCTTAGCAAGATAAATAAACTTGGCTTTTCCCTCTCTTTTTTTAATCCTTTCTAGCTCAAGTGCTTTGTTTAAGGGAAGGGAACAGGTTCAAATTGCAGCTGGGATTAGAATGATAATTGGTTTACAGCTGTGGCATGTCTTGTGACATGTACCTGCTGGCAGAAGAACTGATGCCTCTGAACCCTTTCTCCAAAGAGTGCAGACAGAAGAAGATGGCTTGACTGCACCTATCTCTTCCCAAGACCAAAGATGTATGCAGCTATTCATTCAAAAAGTGTGAAAAATTTAAGCGAAGGAAAGGGCAGTTGCTGCCCCAAAATTTCTGTGCACCCTGAGAACTATCTTAAGTAGTTCAGTCCCACATCTGCCACACTGTCACTTTTTCAAGAGGGCTTTGGTTAATTCTTTATAGCAAAATGACACCAAATATAGAAAAATATTATGTTTTCCTTGTGAAACAATAGCATATATTTAGCACAGCATCATTGTGTATCTCCATCTTCTTTTTGAAAGAAGGTAACAACCCTTCCCTCTGGCTCCTGGATGTCAGGATGGAATCAGCTCTTAGAAGCCACCCATTCTTTCTCCTTGAAACCCAAGGAAATAGTAGTAGTTGGTATGAAGCTGCATTTCCAGTGCTCCTTTGAGCAGCGTTTTTGTAGTTGGAGATGTAAGGTGTCTGTGTTGTGCGTGTACAGCAGCAGATATTTATTAAAGGTACTGTAGTGTTTTAAATACCTCACCTCCTTTACAAGGCATCAGCACTGGTTGTTATGGAAACAGCTGAGAACTAGAAACTGGCAGTTGAAATTGCCTCATCTGCGAGTGACTGTGTCCGTGTCTAGTCCTGCTTCCATGGAAACACAAGTCAGAGCAGCAGAAGCAAGGTAGTGGTTTCCAAAAGCTGCATTAAAAATAACCCTGAGCTTAGTGTTATTTCGTTTGTGATCATCTCCTCACTAACTCTGCTTAAGTAGAGCTCTTGAAGTCTGCAATATTTACAAGTTTAACAGATGAAAGAAAAACAAGGCATAAAAAAATAAAGGCATCTGTTCTCTTTGATTTCCTTTACTGGCATAATAAGTTTTTGAGAGACAGATGGGTTAATAAACCTTGGCCTGCTTAGCTAGATTAGCAACTGATTGTCAGAATTACCTTTGATTAATTAGGTGCCCTTTCTGATAATTATTGTTCATACTGAGGATGTTAGAAGCTGAGACATGGTTTATCTGGTTAACTGGGCCTCATTAATTCTCCATTATTACTGAGCCATTCCATCTCACAAAAAAAAAAAAAAAAAAAAAAAAAAAAAAAAAAAAAAAAAAAGTTAGATTCAGGTAACATTTTTAGTTTTCAAAATAATTAGCTGCAAAAAAAAAAGCCCAAGTAATTTTCCAAGGATTTCATACCCTTTTTTTCCCCCTGAAAAATTGGAGTCTATCCTCTTTACAAATTTCTAGGCTTTTCATCTGGCTCTAGTGCTTTTGCTTTGCAGTAGACTTGATATACTTAGAAGTCAAGTGGCTGATAGTAGCTTTCTGAGAAAGGATGCTCAGTTTTGAAAAGGTTGAATGGGTTGCCACAAGTTTAGTTCAAATACCTGTTACCCTGTTGGCCTTCTTTCCCAGGTATAATGTTTTGTTTCAGACAGATGAGGGGCCATTTTTTATCTTTCATTGTTCAAGCAAATCTTCCATCTGTTGTGATTCTTGATGTCTGGAGAAAGGGTGGCAACATTTTAGGTTATAATTGAATGGAGTAACTTTTTCAGCATTGCTTTGAGGACATCAATAACTTTTAGATATAAAATGCTCCAGAATTCAGATGCTGCATCTGATTAATTAGCCATTAATTCTGAGGAAATTTGTGTCACATTTGTTCTTGCTGAAAAAAATAATAGATAGTAGTTGTTTAAAAAAAATCCAGTTTAGATAGTGGAATAAGTAGCTGTGCACCAGAGCTTAAGGTTTTTTTAATAAGATCCACTATTTGCATGGTAGGAAAGTCATCATATCCTAAAGCCTGTGTGTCAAATAGTAAACACAAAACCCAGTCTGAAATGTCCAGTCATTTTATTCTAAGGCTTTCTGTGAAGAGTCTCTACCTAAAATGTAGAAGAATATGTTCTACCACTGATTAACTCTTTGACTTAATACCCTGTCTCTGTATCTTGTAGGTCTCAGATGAATTCCTGAATGTTTTGAAGAAGAGAATATAGACAACTCTTTGCCTATGGATTCCTCTGGGGCTTCCTGGCTCAACAGAGAAGAGCATAGCATAGCTCTGCTTTGGTTTTAGAGCAGGTCAGGATGACCTCATATATATAGGCAATCAGATGGGTGTTAACTATATGTTCACTATGTTCTTCTGTGTTTCCTACCATTGATTAATTTCCTCCTTCATTTTTCTTTTAGGCTGAGGCAGATTTTACTATTACTGTGAAACTCTGAAAATGTATCTGTGGCCCCATAGGCTGTAAAAACACTCTATTTCATAAAAAAGACAAATTCTTCTTCTCTATTTGATATCTTGTTCCACATCAGGTGCTTTATTTCATCTGGTCATTATAATTATTGAGAGCTGCCATTTCTATCTCTAGTCTTCTATTTTTAGAAGACTTTTATTGTATTTTTATTTTATTTATTAAATTCTTGAAAAAAAGTCAAAAATGAGTCTGTACCCTAAACAGCTAAACATCATCCAGAACATGAAATATTTGCGAAGTTTAGAATAACTCTCCCAATATTAACACTATGGTCTTTATAACATGTTAGATTCAGAGCTGATATACTATTTTCGTTACAATATCTACCAGACTTTGGCATTTTTCACTCAACTTACTTTACTCACCATTTCAAAATTCCCTTATTTCTACTTCCATTAATGCAAATTAGCTTTCTTATAATTATTACCTTTTCTTTCATTATATTTAAACCACATCTGCTTACAACTTTGCACTTTTAACCTCTTCTGGTAACCAAAAAGTTTTTACTGCAGGTAATATCATTCTTGTCTATATGTGTGTCTCCAGTAGTCTTCACTTTTTAACTCACTCCAATGTAGAATATGAGATTCTTACAGGGACAATATGAATCCATATTGAATTTTAATAGGAGATCTGCAATGAAACTGTATATGTATCTATTTTATGTTTTTCCTCTCCTTTTTGTACTTCCCTAAAATTCAGTTAAATTCTTTCTCCGTCCTTTGTCACAAGCTGTGATTCTTCTCAGGCATCTGAGGGACCCCTTTTGTGCTGAATATTATGTATATGAGACTCGTGAAAACCAGATTCCTTGGATATAATCCCTGAGTTTTGTGCCACCGCATGCTGCACTTATGCAAATAGTATATTAATGTAATATCGTATAGTTTTAATAAAGCTATCCTTCAGCCTTCTGATCTGGAGCCAGACATCATCATTTCTTCCCCGGATGTGGGGCTCGCTGCATTTTTACTGTAATTCTGTATTAAGGAAACATGAAAAACTGTTGGAAAATGCATCAGAACTATGTGCTCACAGGATGCTAGGTGCTTGCTCAAACTGAAAAGGAGGTCGCTTGAGGATTTCAGATGAACCATGTCCTAGAAACTGAAGATTGGGTGTGTACTGACATTATCAGTAAAAGGGACCTTTCCCAGAATGAGGTGTTGGAGCTCCTGGAAAGTGTTTAGTTAAGTATTAAGTTGTTGAGCTGTAAAGAAAATTAGATAATGCACAGATCAGGTCTTAATGGCAAAGTGTTAGGTTGGAAATGACATCAGAAACCATATTTGCTTTCTTTGGTGTATATTTCCTTATATTGCCTCTTATACTTCAAGATGTGATTTCTTAGAAACTCCTCCCAAATTCATCATTTTATGAGATGCTTAGAGCAGGAGTTATAGAATTACAGAATTATAGTCCTCTCCACAAGTCCTCTTCTGTGCTCAGGCAACAAATGATGCTGGACAATTGGAATTGTTCAGCCAGAAAGCTTTCAAATACAATCATACTTGACATCACTGTTTTTAGAATCAGGTCCTCTTATAGATGACTCACTTCTTGGGAAACAGATAAGAAAATTGTAGCTCAACCTCTCTTCTAGCTTTTTTCAAGAATGAGTAAATCACTGCATTTCTCAATATTTTGAGAAGCTTCCTGTCTCACAGAAAATCTTGGGATAGAGTATAAACACAAAGATAGGTGTGAAAGGATTTGAGAGAACGGCGGTTTGGCTAAAAATGTACCATTTTAAATCTACCTTATGTTGGTTACCTTAGTCAAAGCACCTTTGTGCATATCAAAGATTGGTGACCAAATGACTCTGCCTAACAGAGGCTTAGATTTTTGATAGATTCCCCATCATATAGGAGTTATTAAAATACTGACATAGTTAATCCAAAATACTTGTAGATTTAAAGAAAAAATAGGAAATACTGTTCCTATGGGAAACTGATGATACTCTTGGTTCTAATTTCATAAAAAAACTAGTGTTTTTTCCCTTATGGATAGATACAGTGTCTCAGCTGTGTGATCTTGAAATTCTTCATCCGTGTTTTTCATTTTATTGAAATGAAGATGCAACTTTCTAAAGGTAAGTGCTGAGAAACTAATGGGCCTGATAGAATCCAGTTCAAGTGCTGAGTGATTAATGGGCCTAAATCTGGTTCAATATTTCAATGTAATTGTTATTGGGCAAGTTGGCTGAAAACTTTTTTTGTAAGAAAAATAGTATCATATCACTTTAAAATTTTCAATGTGAGAATGGAAATAAGTAATCAAGCCATCTGTATGTATTGGAAGCCTCTTTCCAAACCTTCCAGTAGAAATTTTGTTGTCTATTCAGACTTTGATATTGCTGATTTTTCAGATTGCACATCTTTGCAGTTGAAGGTACTTCTCCCAAACCCAAAACATCACCAAAGGATTTTCTTGACTTTTGTTACTTAATTATGTTGAAATTAATATAGAGAAGCTGGATATTGCATGAATGATATTAGCAATCAGAGTAGGATGCTATTAGGGAAGATTCTCAGTGCTATTTATCCTGATCCAAGCCATCTGGAGGCCTCTGAATGTGTCATTGGAATAATTAAGAAATATCAAGAACAAAATGGTTTTAAATAAATTTTAATGACAAAACTAATTAGGGGACCATTCCCATAACACACAACAGTCTTTGTGTGTTTCTAATGTGTCACAAGTGACAACGTTTCCAGGATAAATGGCATATTTTGCAAATTCATCTTTGAGCAGCATCTTTCTGGAATTTTATTTTTAATTCTAGAAAATGTGGGGGTCTTTTGTGATTAGTGTGTGAAGTGCCTGGCAGATTTGCTTTCAACACTAGCTCTTTCATATTTTTAAAATAAAAGTTCTCTTACACTGGAGGATGGAGTGGTCTCAGTATTTCTTTAATTATTTTTGACATTTAGTAAATATAAGCTGAAAAATTGTAGAATCCTAGAATAGTTTTGATTGGAAGGGATGTTTAAAGGTCATCTACTCCAATCTCCCTACAATGAGCAGGAAAATCTTCAACCAGATCCAGTGTCTCAGAGTGCTGTTTAACTTGACCTTGAACACTTCCAGGGAGGGAAAGTGTTCCATCACCTCTCTGGGTGACCTGGTTCAGTGTCTCACTACTCTCACTGTAAAAAACTTCTTTCTGGACCTTACCTAAATCAAATCTCTCTAGTTAAAAACCCTTACCCCTTTTATCACAACAGGTCCTGCTAAAAAATCCCTCTGCTGTTTTTTATAGGCCCTGTTTAGCTACAGAAAAGCTACTCTAAGGTCTCACAGAAGTCTTCTCTTCCCCAGGCTGAACAGCCCCAGTTCCCTCAGCTTGTCCTCATAGGAGGGGTGCTCTGAACCTCTGAGCATCTTCATGGCCCTTCTCTGTATCACTCCAATGGGTCCACATCTTTTCTTTCCTTTTCAAACTCATCTGCCTTTTCAGTGGGAACTATTTGATCCTTTCTAGCATGTGTTCCTTTGCATGCAGCCAGTGATACCTCTATTATGGGTTCTTCTAATAATACATTTTGTGTGTTTCCTTCTCCCCATGCTTATTCTTTGCACAGAAAAGCCTTTATTGTAATGATTAGTTTTCCCTAGTACTTTAAAATATAGCTGAGCTAGGAATCATTTTGTTTTCCTTGGATGTGAGATCAAAGAGTATTTTGTATGGAAAAGCCTATCTGTACATCTGATAGCAATTCTTAGTGAAGAGCATTATGCCATCATCTGACTGGAACAACCATGATTGTCTACTCATAACAAAATAGCCTGAAGGACGGTTCTCTCAGAAAGACTATATGTGATCATTATGTCTTAGGGATTATTAAAAACCTCTGCACTTGATAGAAATTTTGCAAGTTTCTGCAAGTAGTGTAGCCAGGGCCTCACCAGAGAAATTGTTGTACTGACTGTCTCTGCATAAGCATTGCCACAGGAAATAGCAACCTAATATAAGGCAGCAGTGTCATGCTTAAGGCAGCTTATCAGGCACATCATTTTTTATTCTGTTTGAGCTTCTTTGTATTAACATGTTGAAAGAACAAACCTAGGAGTACTTAGACCTATTGACATCTTGTGTATTTGTTTCTATACCAACAGCTAGTAATACTGGAACATTACGGTAAAGAAAAGCAGAGCTGTCCAGATCTGATCTATTTAAGCAAGAAATTAAAACTCCTATACTATTAGGCAATTACCTCAAACATGCTTTTCCTCCAATGATTATCCTCCAGGCATATGTGCCCTGTACCTGTAAAGTATATGTAACCTGAGTCTATTGCAGAACACTATGTTTAGATGATTTATACAACTAAATTGAAAAATAAATGCACATGAGCAGATTATGCAATATGTGAAAATCTATTTTATGCATTTGTTTATTACTTACTAATTATTTATTATAGCTGATTTTACACGGATTTTACAGAGAATACACGTGCTCCTCCTGTGGCTTGAAATCTGACTGTGGCTGGAAAGCAACACTTGAGAACCACCTACTCATTTTTTTCACTCTAATAATGAACTGCTTAAATAGACAGTTTTTGACATTCTCTTACAATCTCAAAGAACTATTTAGAAATGTATCATTGATATAAAGTTCAATCATCTTAAAATTAGTCAGCTGCCATCAAATTCAATTTGTCTTAGTGTTCAGTGATAATTTGCATTTCAGGAAAGTATGACTGTAATTAATAATTGTATATTTATTTAATAATTATCAACCTTTAAAACAAGTGGATTTTTGAAATGTTATCTTTTATTCTTGCATCTCAGATCTACCTACCTAACATAGTTCTCCTTTTAAGTCACAAGACAAGCACAGCATATATCTATGCAAAAAATACACTATCCCTGAGGAGAGTTGAAATTTAAAAAGTGCTTGTCAAAAAAGACTTTATGTCCTGGAAAGAAGAAATTAAAACAATTTTTTCAACAGAAACTGAAACCTTTGGTTTTTTGTTTGTTTGTTTCACATATAAGACAACTAGGGCATAATAATTTGCGATGCTGTTCTGTAATTAATTAAATTAATATTCAAATTTAATATTTGAAGTCTGTGAGACTTCTCATCAGAGAAGGCCAATATAAAATATAAAAAACTCTTGCTTACCATCCACCATGATTTTTTCTTCAAATGCCATTGCAATATCTCTGCTTTTATGAAATATGGATAATCTAGCACAGATATATAGAAAATTAAATTTTCAAAGTTAAGCTATTTTATACAGATAACTCCTCCAAAATACAATACTAGAAAGAACAGAAACTCCTTCCTTAAACTGAATATCAGAATAATAAGTCCTTAAATGGTGTGCAGTGCCTTCTGTTGTTACTGACATGTGGGTAAAGTAAGTCCAAATTGTATTCAGATGCTGAAAAGGATGATGACATTGATATGAGAAATGGAGAAACTATTCTCCATTTCCAGAGAAGAAAATTAAGATGTCTACATGAAGAAAACTAATGTTTTGTTGGATTTTTCAACCTGTAGAGGATCCAGGGATATGCCCATACAACACAGCTGAACACTTACCCGCACACGCTATAAAAAGGGTATGAGTTCAACAAGGCTGCATCAAAGTGCAGGGATATTAGATCACAGGGAATCACACAGAATCATACAGAATCACTAGGCTGGAAGTGATCTTCAAGATCATCGAGTCCAGCCCATGCCCTGACATCTCAGCTAAACCATAACACCGAGTGCCACATCCAGTCTTTGTTTAACACACCCAGGCACGGTGACTCCACCACCTCCCCAGGCAGACCATTCCAGTACTTTATCACCCTTCCTGTAAAATCTTTTTCCTATTATCCAGCCTATATTTCCTTAGGTACAGCTTAAGACTGTGTCCTCTAGTTCTGTCAGTTGCTTGGAGAAAGAGACCAACCCCCACCTGACTACAACCACCTTTCAGGGAGTTGTAGAGAGTGATAGGGTCATTCACAGCATTTAAAATTTAATTTTACAGCATTTAAAATTTAATTTTTCTGTGAGGTTAGATGGGTGCCAGGTAAGATCTAGGATCAGTTTACTTCTTCCATATTTGATTTCTGGGCACTATGACACGATAGAAACCTGAATGGAAAAATTGCTATTTTAATGACAATAATATTTTGTGAAAAATTAAAAAAAAAAACAAAACCAAAAACAAACAAAACAAAACAAAAAAAACCCCACAAACCACAGAGGTAAAAGATGTACTGTATAATTTATAGATGTACTTTAAAAATTCATTTTATTTAAAAAATGCATGTAAGAATCTACTCCTCAGACATATCTTTGTTGACACAGCAAACATTATGTTATTTCATTTAAAGGCAGACATTGCCTCAGAGAACTATCAGATCAGCTAGACTGGTGAGCAAGTAGCCATGATTCAGTCTTTACAAACATGATGCTACTTATGCAGTATTTGGTCTGGATAGGCTATGGCAAAATGAGGAAGCATTTGAGCAGAAAATAAAAGCTTTTTCTCATTTATTTTGTTTGCTTTTAATGGAAAAGAAAGCAACTACCCTTTAATTTTATTGAGAAAGAAAAGAAACTAAGAAACTTGCATTGGTGGTCTTGAAAGAATTCTATGTAGAAGATATATACTACCATAAAAATATTAATTTATCCATCACAAAATGCAAATGATCGCTGTTCCCTTTCGTTCTTCAGATTATGAGTTATTTACAGCAATGTCTACCTATACCTCATGACAGGGATTATTGTCCCACTGCTAGTTTCCAAGGATTTATTTTGACTACTCAAACTTGTAACTATTTTATTTACTTCTGTGCCTTTGATTGGATAAATCTCAAAAACAAGAGCTATTTTCTGTAATGGAAAAATAACCTAGTTTTTCACCAAATCAATGTGTCCTTAATCAAATTTTCCATGAACATTCTTTCCAATCACCACAGTAGGGTGTCTTTTGTAGGCAAAAATGAGCTCATTTAAAAATACCTATAGATGTCCTGCCAACTTACACCTGTTATAAACCCCCCAAACCAGTTAGTTCTGAACGGTTCAAATGCAGATATCCTGGGAGTGAGATATGCGCTATTCTTTTTTTTCTTTTTTTTTTTTTTTTGTTAAATAAGACTTCTACTGATGAATGATCATCATTCATTGTAGTGGTTCTGGCTACTCCTTACCTTTCTGCTAGTTTTTGGGGCTTTTTTTTTTTTTTTTACTACTACTTTGTTTTCTTCATAGCAGCTTATATGGTGCTGTGTTTTTAGGTTTTTGACCAAGACAGTGCTGCAACCACTAATGTTCTTCTAGTCAGCTTTGGCTGACCAGTGTTTGCACAGCACCAAGGCACTTTGTTTCTCCTGTCCCAATGGAGGTGGTGAGGGAAGTGACCAAGTGACTGTGTGGTGTTTATCTGCCCACCAGTGTTGAACTACAACACCAGTGTTTTCACCAGAAACATTTTCTCATTCTGGATGAACAGCCTGCATTCCATTTCTGATGACATTATTGTCTAGAATAAGTGTTCTCAGATAAACATAGGGTGTTGCTGATCAGGTCTTCTGGAGGCAAGCCAGATTCAGTGCACTTGGACTGTATTGGAGTAGTACTCTGTGTATGTGTGTGTGTGTACATCCACCTATGTTTTCAATGAGAACTGGCTTATAGGCATTGTGGTTTGCCAATGACAGGACAGCCTTCAAGCAAAATTTTGCCTAGAAAAGTAAACTTTAAAAGCACATGTTCTCATCTGCCAGAGCACCCTCCTTCCTGTGCTTAAGCAGCAATGACAGTTTCTCTTAGTGACTTTATTTTTTATAGTATTATTCATTTATTTTCCTTTGGGAAAAGCATGGTCACACTGGAGCTATGAGACAAAATATTCTCAGAGGATCTTTTAAACCAGGTTCTAGTGGAAGTATGACTCATACAGTATCATCACTATCAGAGATTTCTACAATACATGTTTTCTGGGGAAGTGAAAAAAATAAATAAATAGGAGAGAGACTGAGAGGAAGGCAATCTCATCCTACCAAAACAAGACAAAATGGAACAAAAAATCTACTAAAAAAAATTGAAAAAGTTGGAAGAACCTGTGAAATCCACAAGGAAATCATTCCCACCTAAATAGTCTGGAGAGCATTTGGGACAATACTGTGGCAATTATCTAATTAAGTTCAAACAGAAAAGCATCCCATAACTTACCACTAATAACAATAGTTTCTCTTGTAAAAGGTTTGAGAAACATAATTCTTTAGGATATATTCCCAGAAATTCAGAGTTGCCTGGGAAACTAGTTGCCATGTGTGGTTCTTCTCTTTTCTGAGCAAATGTTGAGTCACATGGATTTTCCACGTGTCATGTTTTGTTGTTTGACTTTTGACAGGTTTTTGTTTGACTTTTTTTAAAAGCAGAGTGTATCTGTTCAGCAGCACTGGATTATATGGGCCTTTATAGTCAGCTTTGCATCTGTGGGACTTGCTCTCTTTCAATTTGTATTTGATGCTGCTCACATAAATATTCAGAATTAAATCTTTCATAAATGGGTTAGGACTACGGACTACAGAATTTTTCATTAGTGTTTTGATGATTGCTTTCAATTCTCAATTGATTTGTTTTGTTATCTGTGATAGCTGTACCAATACCTCATAAAAATCTGTGCAAGCACTGACTGCTAAGAGGCTAGAAATCCACAAATTCAAGAAGATGCTGCTTGATATTGACATGCAAAAATAATATATTTTCAGACTTTTTTTGGCCTATTGGCCTTTGAGGGCTGAACAGTGAATTTCATTTTGTGTGTTAGCTATATTTGAACATAAATGTTAGTTCTTCACAGAAAAAGCCAAATTAAAGTTTCTACACATTTCTTTTAATTGATTTGCAGACAAGTCAGGCAGGTCCTGTGAAAATTTCACTTTTGTGACTGTTAGAGAATCACAGAATGGGTTAGGTTTGAAGGGAGTATAGGGGGTCATCTGGTCCCAGCTCCCTTCTCAGGGTCATCCTGGAACACATTGCAGAGGGCTGTGTCCAGATGGTTCTTGAATCTCTCCAATGAGGGAGACTACATGTTATCTCTGGGCTAGCTGTTCCTGTGCTCAGTCATCTGCACAGTAAAGTTCTTCCTCATATTCAGATGGAACTTCCTATGCATCCATTTCTGCCCATTGCCTCTTGTCCTATTGCTTGGCACCACTGAAAAGAGCCTGGACCCATCCTTTCTTCAGAGTCTGATAGATATTGGTGAGGTCCCCTCTCAGGCATCTCTTCTCAAGGCTGAACAGGCCCAGTTCCCTCTGCCTTTCCATGTAAAAATGCTCCAGTCCCTCAACAATCTTTGCTACCCTCCACTTGACTTGCTCTGGGAACTTCATGTCTCCCTTGTCCTGAGGAGCCTAGAACTGGACACAGTACTCCAGATGGAGCCTCACCAGGGCTGAGTAGAGGGGCAGGACCACCTCCCTTGACCTGCTGGCAGTGCAGTTCCTAATGCCCCCCAGGATCCCATTGGCCTTCTTGGCCACAAGGACCCACTGCTGGCCCATGGTGAGCTTGTTGTCCACCAGGACCCCCAGGTCCTTCTCCGCAGAGCTGCTCCCCAGCAGGTTGGCCCCCAGCCTGTGCTGGTGCCTGGGGTTATTCCTCCCCAGCTGCAGGACCCTGCACTTGCCTGTTAAATTTCAGACAATTCTTCTCTGCCCATCTCTCCAGCCTGCTGAGGCCCTTCTGAAGGGCTGCACAGCACTCTGGGGTGTCAGCTGCTCCTCCCAGCTTTGTGTCACCAGTGAACCTCCTGAGGAGGCATCTGCCCCTTCATCCAAGTCCTTGATGGAGAAGTTAAACAATACTGTGCCCAGTACTGAACCTTGGGGGACCCAACTCGTCACAGGCCTCCAACAAGACCCTGTGCTACTGATTACAACCCCCTGGGACCTGCAATCCAGCCAGTTCTCAATTCACCTCTGTCTACTCATTTAGTCCACATTTCCTGACTTTGCCTACCAGAATGTTGTGAGAGACAGTGTTGACAGCATTGCTGAAGTCGAGGTAGACTATATCCACTGCCCTCCCCTCATCCATCCAGGTAGCTGTTTCACTGTAAAAAGCAATCACGTTGGTCAAGCATGGCTTACCTTTAGCGAATCCATGCTGACTATTCCTGATCACCTTCTTGTCATCCATGTGAATAGAGATGGCCTTTAGCATGAGGCACTCCATCATATTTCCAGGACTGAGGTGAAGATGATGGGTCAGTAGTTCCCTGGGTCCTCCTTCTTGACCTTATTGAAGACTGAGATGACATTTGCTTTCTTCCAGTTCTCAGGCAGCTCTCCTGATCATCATGACCTTTCAATGATGACTATGAGCAGCCTATCTGTGGTGTCTGCCAGGTGTCTCTCAGCACTTGTGGATGCATCTTGTCAGGGCCCCTTGGACTTTTGGATATCAAGCTTGCCTGTGTATTCTCTGACTCAATCTTCCTTGATCAAGGGAAACTTCTTTCCTTTGGTTCTGGATGGCCGGCCTGAAACAAGAGAGCAGTAACTTGCCTACTGATCACTGTTCACTGGCTCAACAGAAGGTTTTGTGTGTGTACCTCATGCCAGTACAATAGCTTTTAACAAACACCAGGAACATCTTGCATGGTGACCTAGACATCAAATGCTGTGTAAGATTTTTTGTATTGGAGCAGACATCTACACAGCAATAGCACATATCTGGTGAAGTATTGGTATTCTAAATTTGTTCTTGGAATCCAAGTGGGGTACTGTAAGGCATTTAATGATTTATGTCTATGCTTAGATATGTGAATCATCCTTTAGATATTTAAGCTTGTAGACAAATTTTAATGATATACAACTGGATATGCTACACTTAAAGCTTACAAATAAGTGAAAAAATAAGTGAAATCCTTGCATACTAGTTGTCTCTTCCAAATGTAAATGTAAATGGAGATGAAATTTCAGAAATGGACTGTAACCTCCTGAAAAGAATGCTTCCCAGGTAAAAGAAGTATTTAGCTACCGTGGCATTAACATTCTAGTACAAATGCAGTGCACTATCACTGTTATTGCTCTGTATTTGTGAGCAATGAAATGAGTGGTAATGATGATTTTACATTCTCACCTTGTGTTATATCCCTGAAGTTTTAAGACATGTCAGCAACACACTTTGCTTTCTTACTCAGTTCAGGTTCACTGGGCCTTAAATGTATGCTGAAATACATTAAAAATCTAGTTTTGATTTTAAGATCTTTGTCATAATTGTGAACACTTGTAGAAATAGAACTTCATTCTTGGCTAGCTATTGTTAGCTACAGACACCAAGAACAGCTTTCCTGCGGCTGTCACTTGATATTCATATACAGAGACAGACTTTTCAAGCCAGATGAACAAATTCTTGGCAGCCAGAAAATCTTTTGATTTCATTGTTACTTTCAGGTGATCTGTGGTGTTTACATGACTCTAGGCTGTATATCTAACTTTGAATTCTCTAACCAAAATAATCATTAGCTAGAGTAGTACAGAAATATTGTTTAAGGTATTTTTTGTTTTGGCATTTTTGTTGTTTTTTTTTAACTTAACAAGACTTACACTTTCTTATGAGTTCTTCAACATTTATTTTAAGCCAGAATGACTCATACTCTGGAGTTCCCATTTTCTCACCCAGAGAATCTGAGTGTCAATTCAGAATAAACACTTCCAGATTGCTGCAGATAGGTGAGATGAGTTCAGCCTGTCTTAATTGAATGCATGCAGCAAAGTGGAGCCATGAAACTGTACAACAATGAGGTCTTAAAAAGATGTCTGATGTTTCTTACCGAATGCTGTTACAGTCAGATACATAAACCATATCTAAAGTCTGTCAGTGCTTGCTTTTGACTTGAGAAACAAAAGCCTGTGGTATTGTTATGCTAATAGCTTCAAGCTGTGTCTAATCTTGCCCCCCTCTAAATTATCTCTTATGGCTCCATATTACAAGCATGTGTGAACACACGCCTATAAATGGATAGCAGGTTCAGAAGATATATGACACTTTCCCCTAGCTTCTGCATATTTCCAGCTCAGAGGATTTTCTGAGTCTGAAGCTGTATGTTTGCCTACTAACACTTACTGGATCTCCCATCAAAATATTTATCCAGTATACTCTGGACATATGTAAACCTTCTGCCTCCAAAATTCCACAGATAAACCATCCCACAGGTCTGCCCCCTGCTCCCCCCCACCCAGGGTGAAACATCTCTTGCTCATTCTGAGACTGACCTCCATTCACTTCATGTCGTGGTCCTATTTTTTTACAAGAAGAAATGGTGAGCAGTAAATCCCTACCTACAGTCTCTACATCAGGCATGATTTTTATCTTTTCCTTCAAAATAATTTCTTAGTCCTTCTAAGAAAGTTATTCCATATTATGGGTGCTTCTGTGAACCTTTGCCAATTTTTCTGTGTAATTTTTGAGGAGACGAGAACCGTGCACAATAACACTGAGTGTGCATGAACTGTGATTTTGTACAGTGGCATAATGATGCTCTTTTTTATTTCTTTATTCATTTCCTCATAAAGTCAAATATATGATTCATTTTTCCACTCCTAGCAAGCACCGAGCTGATATTTTCATCTCTCACAAACACAAAGGCTTACTCCAATGGCAACAGACAGCATAGACCCTATAATTTTATATGTGAAGCTAGGTTTGTTTTACCCTACATACAAAAAGAACAAACTCTTTTTCAAAATTTCATCTGCTATTTTACTAGTCAGTCTTTTTTTTCAGAACAGGCTGCATTTCTTCACAGTCAGCCCTCATACTTACTGCCTTGTATAAAGTTCCTACTAGTGAGAGATGCCTCTTCCCAAATTAAGGTGCAAGTGAGACCACATGCCAAATCAATAGTACAAATTTTATTTAACAATAAATGTGAGTTAGAGAGATTGAAAGAAATAGAAAGAGGGTCAGAGGGAGAGACAGGTTGGTCAAACAGGACAGTCACCACCCTTGGGTCCAGCAATATCTCACTGGTCTTTCTTCACCCTAGGCTTCTTGGTAGTGGCTGTTCAAATTCCTGAGGTAGTTTAGAACTTTTCGCTATACATTCTTGTAAACAAAGGAATTAATGCTCATTGTCTTATTCTATTGGTTAAATGATTACCTCACTTCTATTTCTAATTAGTTCCATGCTCGGTCTTTCTCTCCTTTTAAGTCAGTGGATTCCTTGAGTAGGTGGGCTGTGATCTTCCCCCTGCTGGAATTACCCTTTACTCAGTCTGAGCTGATTTCAGCACAGTTGCTGTGTTGGCTTTCCTCATCCAATATCAGTGATACATTCTTCTCCCCAGCTTTGTTTACCTTGCCCTTGGTCTGAGGTAACACCTAGACAAGAGTACCACTTTTATTTTACCTCAGGTTCCCCCTGTGGTGCCTTAGCTTACAGTCCAAGCCCCAGGTATCCACAGAGGCTTATTCAGGGGAGGGGCTTTGGTGGTCACAGATTCGGTCTGTCCCATAACTTGGGGTGATCTTTGATATGCAGATGTGATATGCATATGAGAAGTTGCTTCTTTACAGAGTTTGCCACAGTGGTAATTTTTTTCCAGATGCATTACCCAGGATGTGCTAACCAGATCTTCCTCCACCAGGCCTGGAGTCAGTGCCATCCTGTCACTCCATCCTGTGCTTATCTCTTGGCAAAGTCCTTCTGCTGTATCAGTGTTTGAGACAGGAAATTGTGCTAAGTCCTCACACCTTGACCTGTGAATTCTTTTATTGCATGCAAAGATCGTGTAACTTCTCACTACCTTTGCCAGGTACAAGTTCCAGCCATTGTGGAAAACCACTTTCCTGTATGTAGCATTAAATTATTTCTTTTAACTTTTTTTTCCTAATTTTAACTATCTGTTTACTGATGCTGGGACCTGCCCTTTCTGTTTTCTCCACAAGAGCTTTGCACAAGACTTTTTGAAAAGCTGTTTAAAAATCCAAGCAGTACATGCCAAGTATATTATCCTTACCCACAAGGGTTTTGACCTCTTAAAAGAATTTGAAAGGTTTGTAATAGTGGACTTCCATTTGTGGAAATCACATAGGTTCTTCTCAGGTAGCTTCCATTTATTCAGGTCTCAGTCAGTGCTAACACTTTATTCATTTGCCTGCAGGCTTACAGGTCAGCACTTCCCTAAGTTCCTCTGAAATGTTTATTTTCAAAGATTCTCACAATGTTTGCCACTGTCAAATCTCCATACACCAGGACTAGATGAGATACATGGTACATCTATGGTTGTACTATTTCATCCTTGAGTACAGTTGAGGCTTGTGGGTGTACATCATCTAATAATGGTCATTTGCTAGTTTTATTCTATTTACCGTGATGACCTTCCACATATAGCATTGTTTCAGTTGATCCTTCATTAATCATGTTGATCCTTCACTAACCCCAAAATACAGCACTGGAATCTCCCCAGGTTTTCCTGCTCTGAACACTGATAGAAAAAACTATTTATCTCCTCTGAAGTGCTGGTGCTCTCCCTGAATATAGGATCACTAATGAGCATAAGTCCAAAGACTCTCTCAGGGCCTTTTTCTTCTTGCTGATTTTGATGGTTTAGTTTAGATTACAGGTTACATTAGATTCTGTACTTAACCAAGCAGAAAACCACCCCAAGTTGTCAATCACTCAAATTAGCTTTAATTTGAAAGCTCGTATCTGTCAGTTGTTGATTGCTAAATTGCAAAGCATGATCCATTCAGTAAGAAAACAAAAATCCTCTTTGAAAGGAAATGGAAGAGGAATTAGCAAACATTTGAAGAATTATTGTTTTGATCACATGTTTTATAAGTAACTCACCTACCAGTAAAGCATTTTCTTTGAGTTTATTTTCAATGGGACAGGCTACTCAGTCTTAGAACATTCTGATGTCTTTGACAAGAGAGAGGAAACCATTTTTGTGTACCCAGGAATAAAAAAAAGAAAAAAAAAGTAAAGAAACACAGTGAATTTTACTGACCATTAAAAGAAACAATGCTTGTCTTCTAAACTCAACACAGAGCATTTTTCAGTATCACCCTTCTTCAACTGTGCATTGTCTTTGGGAAGATACTACTGTCAAATCACATTCAGAGCACACATTTTGTATGTGCAGGATATAGTCCTATGATGAATTATGAATCCATCTCTTGATTCTTGAATTCAGAAACAGGCTTGTTTCTTGAATACTTTTTTCTTGCTTTTAAATATTTATTGTAAATGGACTTGCAGAAAAGTATAGAAATATCACCTATAATCTACTTTTTGTATGCTGGGGAAGCCCTAGAATGCAAGTCATCTTTCCTCTTGCATCCTTTCTGTTTGCCTTTGGAGTGCCTTAGAGCTGAGAGAGGAATTTTCTCACACTCCCAATAATTTTGAATCAACACGGTGTGATCTTTTACATCCCTGTCATTTCATGCGGTTGCTAAATAATGTATTGGCTTAAGCTAGCAGCTTTGGGTATAAGAATGTTAGGACCAGTGCCAGAATTAGCTCTGGTCCATAATCAAATAATGTCTTCCCAGTTGGGAAGCTATAGCTGTCCCCTTCAAGTATTTTCTTTAAGAACTTCCATGCTCTCTTTAAGTTCATCTCTTCCCTCCTGCTGTGGTTTAAACCTTGTTGGCAGCTAAGCACCACACAACCAGTCAGTCACGCCCTGCCCCAGCAGGCTGGGGGGATAGAATTGGAGAAAGCACATGGACTGAGATAAAAAGCTTAAAATTTGAAATTATATAAAAATAATACAACAATAACAACAACAGCAAATCTAACTTGTAATTAAGAGGTAAAGAAGATAGAGAAATAAAGCCCAAGAAAGGCAAGTGATGCAAATGAAAGGAATTGATCAACTGCAACCTACAAATGCCCAATCATTCCCTTGGCAGTGTACCTCCCACCAATGTTTCCCTGGTACTTTATGCTCAGGTTCTCCTTGAGCTTTATGTCATATGATATGGAAAATTCCTCTAGTGAACCAAAACCAGGACACCTCAAGAAGCAGAAATTATGAAACTTGATGTTCTGACCGCAGAAAAAGTTGGGGAAAAAGCATCAGATTGAAAAGAATAAAGAACACTAGCCAATGTTCTGATTTAATTAACCATACTCTTAAGGCACTACCAGTGTTTGAGCAGATGAACTTGTCTGACAGTGTAGAGTGGGCAAGCTGACATTTCTGAATCTCCAAATCTTTATAGTTGCTCTGAAGTTGGCATAGAACTAGTGCAGCCTTTCACTCAAGCAACTGCTACAGTTTTAGTAACAGTTCTAGGTACAGAGTATAGAAATGCTTCTGAATAAACTCTACTTCTAATCCATGTTCTGTATCTTAGATAAGGCACATTCAAGATGTCACTTTTCTCTCAGAGAAGATAAAGAAAAAATGGTTACCAAATTCACAGCATTGTTTCATTTTTCTGCTGATGCACAGCAGAATGGCTTATTGTAGACTCAGTGCCTAAAGTCAAATTAATTGCTCGTTTGCATGACCCAATTCAGATAAACTTTTGGCTCTGTCATCAATCAAGATGGAAAAAATGAAAAACATCTGTGAATTCACATACCTCACACAACAGAGAGGGCTTTGCTTGATCACTGCAAGTGCCATATGGTGCATGCACTATTGATCAGGAATATGGAGAAATCTGGTATGGCCTCTAGGAGTTACTAGTTGAAGATAAACACAACCAGCATGGAGCCCTCTAATTTTTACTCTCACTTTTCCAAGTAAAACTTTACCTTGAGGTCTACAATCTGCAAAATATATGGGCAGCTGAGTGTGCTGCTTGTCAGTTTCTTCATGCATAAGACTTATATCTCTGAATTACTAAATCAGCTACTCACCAGCTGACTTAACACTCTGTAGTTTTAACCTAGAGATATATGTGAGATAATGACAATAACGTTAATAAAGGTGTTTGAAAAACAGAAGTAGTTCTTCTGTTAAAAAGAAAGAGAGGTATTGCAAACTGAAGAAAATTATTTTGTATCTTTAAAGACCTTTATTATATGAAGGTATTCATAAGCCAGCATGAATCATGGCATGTAACAATTGAATTTTGTAAAAGAAGTACAAATCAATTTAAGAAACAAGAAAAACATAAGCAAAATAATTATGGAAAACATATGGATTTTTTATTTTACACGGCTGTGCATCATGCTGCATTCTATGTCTGCCAAGAGAACTCCCAAATGCTGTAAAGGAGACAAAAATAGTAATTTCACAGAATCACAGAATGTGCTGAGATGGAATAGATCCACAAAGATCACTAAGTCCAGCTCCCTGCCCTGCTCAGGATATCCCCAAGAGTCAAACAATTTAAATTCAGCCTTTCAGAAAGGGTCTGAGAGATTCCCAGTAAGGAAGCATACCGTAATGTTCTGCTCACATTGCAGTAAAAAGGATTTAAAGCTAAATAAAAGATGAATTCTTGCAAACTGGAAAGTTTAAGGATTTAAAATGAGAGATTTTAGAGGAACCAAAAGCTGAGGAAGGAAGTTCCAAGTACGAGCTCAACTGTCTAAAGACACCAATAGCCCTGATAACTAACTATATTGCATTCTGCAATATAAATTTCACAGTATCCACTGAGTAGTTATCTGAAAGAATGAAAATAATTCTTCTGCAAATGAAAGTTTGCATCCCTGACAAAAGACTGAAGTATTTTTGGAAGAGTTTGCAGGCATTATTTAGATCCATTTTATAGCTTTGTCTTAGCATCTTAGTTGATTTTGTTAACTGGGTAAATGGAAGGAGGCATACGATTTGTGGAAGAATCCTGCATGCTCCATATTAAAATACTCCTGCATAATTTACAAATAGAGGTCTGTTTTTTCAAAACACTAACGGGATCATACCTTTCCCTTTTTCATAGACCCCCAAAGGATGCTTCCACATGGGCTCTCAAAGGAAACGTCATCAGTATTTGTCATTTAGTTTATGCTCAAATGTGACTGTCTGTGTACACACAGGTTTCCTCAAAATAGTTTGTGTGCTGCAGTGGAGAAAAGAGGCTCAGGCTCTTAATGATGAGCTTGTGCTACTCCTGTATCTGAATAATTATCTTCAAAAGGGAATAGGGACTTTCAGTTCTGAAATCTTGCCTGATTCCCAAGTGATGTAGAGGATTCCAGTCACGGTCTGGAAACTGGCCATCATGATTCCAATCACTTTCCACAATCATAGTGATTTCAGAAAAACAATTATGGACTTTTCTGGTACCTTCATCTATACTACATATTCTATACTATGTTTGGAACCCTATTTGTTAGTCAGAAATAAAGTTGCAGCTCACTAGCTCTCCCCAAGCACAAATTCTTAGAAGAGACTGGGAAATCACATTTCCATGGCAACACAATTTCCAGAAAGTCTGTTGCAAACAAAGGTAAAATTTCTTGAACACAGTTCGTGGTATTGAATAAGTGAAATCACTTTTTGTTGAAAGCTACATGTCTGCAGAACTTAGCAATTTTTCCAATTCAAAGAGTGAGGACAGTTATTAGAAAGATGCTCAAGACTGTCCTGTGGCTGAAGAAAGTAAACAGAGAGCTGAGAAGAATCACATCACCTTTCCTCATACTTGGGAATTTTACCCACTTCAGGGGCTCAAGAACTAATCAGCGCCATGGGTATGAGCTCAGACAGGAACACATTTAATTCAGGAAGACAGAAGTTTAAACTAATAAAACCAGTGAGACTACACTTAGCAAGTCTGCCCTCAGACTTTCTGCATCATTCATTTAAAAATCTTCCATATTTAGTCTAGCTCCCTCTTCACATGCTCATCCTCTTTTTGGTTTCTGTGATCAAGTCTGATATTTTCTTTTCCTGCCTTAGCAAATTCCTTCACTACAGAATTCTTAAGTGAAATGTCAAGACTCTCAATCAGTGGCTTTAAAATGGTGCATTCAGATATTTACTTCACTAATCTGTAACTCCTCCAAAGTCTTTGCCTGTCTATTTAAGTTCCAAGCTCAGCAGGAGAAAATCCTACTCTATAGCTAAAATATACCTGATACAGTGGGATCTCAGTATTGCATCAGTGCTCAGTCATGAACACATTTTTAATGTATCCTTTGCCTCTTCACAAATAGAAGGACTGACAATACTGTCAGTTCTTCCACCCTCTCCACCTCTGCCTTCCCCTGCTTTTGAAGGTGGAAAATGGATAAGGCAAGGCAAAAACCTCACAGATACCAGAGACAGAGAAGAATAACCATGACCACAGCCTTCCCCAGCAGACATAATTTTAAAAATGTGCCATTTAGGCATTTATCTAATCTCATTTTGAGCAATAGCAAACATCGATGATTCTACTACCTAGCTTTGAAAGTTAGTTCAATGATTAATTAACCTCACTCCTAGGAACTCCATCTTAATTTCAAGATTGAAAATGACATACTTTAGCTTCCAGTCACTAGATCTTGTTATGCCTTTTTTATTAGCAAGAATTAAATATGCTTTGGTACTGCAAAACTCTTCTAGGTATAGGAAACCCTATAAACATTAAAACTGGAAAGTGTTTATCACAGTTGTTTGAGCACTATTGCAAAGTGAGCACATAGTAAGCATCTTACAAGTAAATAATTCTTATATCAAACATTTCAATTTTTATGTATCTATCTCTTTCCCTTTTTAATTTTTTTTCCTAATGAAAGAGAAGGCCACAAATGTTGATTTGAATTTGTTATCATTTTTGTTATAATTAATAGGATATTAAATTTCATGGAGATCCCCTTATGGATAACAAATGACTGTACTTACAGCAAACTGTACCAGTCCTTAGGTGACCTAACTGTGATTTGGCAGGGAACAGGAATGACTAAGATGTCACTGTCTTAATTCCTGAAATGATAAAAAGCTGCTTAAATAATTCTGGCAGAGAAACTATGTCCTATTCAATAGGTGAATATAGAGGGAAAAAAGGTTAGCCTACTTAACAGGAAATTGTCCCAAGCCTGAATATGACAGCTCTTAAACCCTCAACAATGTGAACAAGACACAAACCTGGTCTCACTGTTCCATGTATCATCACCAGCTATGGCTAAATTATTTTTGATGCTCAATAGAAATAAAACCCACCTAAGGAACTGCAACATGTATGATCAGCTGTGCCTAGGGAAAAAAAATTCTATTTAATTATTGACATTGATCAGCTAATATCCTGAGAGATGAGGTTCACTTGCAGTGAATAGCTTGATCAGGAGACTCAAGGTTCAAAATTGCTGGGATGGCAATACAAGTAATTTTCTTCTTCCCATGACAAATGAGGAAAAAACTGATCAGAAGATTTCCAAAACTCACAAATTTTGAGGTTTGCTACCATCTCAATGTTTATCCAGCTCAAACCACATGCACAGGGGCACTACAGTTTCTTTTTGAAACTGTGTTTAAAAAGATCTTTTTTTACCAGTACCATACGTCACTTTAAAAGCAATCGTTTCAAGGTGAATAGTTCTTTCCCTATCCCCATAGTAATTGCCATCACTGTCAGGAAACTGCACTTGTTTTGAAAACTGCACTTATTTAACTTCACACTCTATCTTTTTTTTTTTTTATTATTATTTATTTTATGCATTTGTAAATAAGACTGAAAAAGCTTTTAGTAATGGGTCTCTACAATGTTTAAGTGCCTTTCAAAGCACAGAGATCAGGTAATGTCCCAACATTCTCTTTTAATGTTATTTATTTATTTATTTATGCCTCCTGGCACCTTTGTTACCTTTCCTTGAGTTTTTTTCTTCTGTATCTGTGTTTGAAATAGGCATGCAAGTATATTTTACTAACTCTGTGTAAAGTGAGTATCTGCCTATTCTGTTATCCTTGTCCATACTGAATTATCACAGAAATATTTTTGCCATTACCAAATTTTTCTTCTGCTAGTCATAAATGTTGATATCAAGTTTTCTTCAGATCTTTACTTTCAAAGATGGAATTTGCCTCCTGCTGATACAATTTTTATCACTGAAACTCTGAACTATTACCTTGCCTCTGAATGTATGAAAACACTTTTAGTGAATTGAGACCATTTAGCAAGGTAATTTTGATCATTTTATAATAATCTCTTGCCTTTGCCTTCATAAAAAAATCAGCCTTTGAAATATGCAAGATTAACAAGAAAAGGCTTAAATTACCACTTAATTCCCCATATAAAATACAGTCTACTTAAGAATGCATGTTGCATGTCCCTATAGCAAATGCCTTGGAGAAATCTAAGTGCTATGTCAGCATACACTTTGTAATGTACATTTATTCAAATATGTAATCTCATTTAAATGAAGAAAACTATTTTATTGGACAGGGCCCTACTTTCATAAAACTTTCCTGTAGCTTTTTATCCACTGCTTTATTTGTACATTATGAGTAATTATTTTTTCACTCTCTTTGTATCATCCTTTGTTTCCATTTTAGTCTTTCAGCCCTTTAGAATTTTTCCAATGTTTGCCAAGCAAAAACACAATTCTTGGTGTTGCTAGTGTAGTGCAGCTAGTTTATTTAATGTTATGTTTTGGAAGAACTGTGAGTTCAGTGATCTGAAATATGTTTATTTTTAACATACTTTCCCTCACTTTCTCCTTTGTCAAAACTGGTAAATTCTATTTGCATCAGGTGGAGTGAATGTGTCTTCCTACATTCTTCCAAATATAGACAACTGTCTCTCAAATCTTTATACTTAGTCACTTTTTGCAATTTATTTAATCAGCATTTATCTGTAGCTGTCTACCTGACTTCAATATTCATGTTTTAAATTGCTTAGAGCCTTCACCCTATTCACTACCTAACATACTGTCTCTTTTAGCTTCCCTTACTACTACTAATTCTTCTTATTATTATTTTATTATAATTTTTATTGCTATTGCTATTATTTTCATATAAGCTTTGGATTACTACTCAGCATATGTACTTTAGTGTTTTAGAATTTTGTTTCTGGAGTCCATGAAGAAGCCCTACTTTTTCCTTGAACTTTTCTACACTAAACTGATGTTTCCAATCAGTGATGTTTAGTTTAAGCTTTAGAAAACCATTTTTTTTCTTTTTTCCTTTTCCAAAGTATTCTTGGAAAGTAATACACGCTGAAGAATGACTGTTAATATCTTAGCAACTCTTGTATATTTTGAAGTGAGATGCAGCATTGAAGGAGGGATTCAGTCAAAACGACATTTGAGTGCAAGTTCTTGTGATAGTCAAATTACATATGAGCAAAACATTTCTGAGAGCAAGGAGAGCTAACATAGAGAAGGATTCAGCTGTTCAGATACCATTTTAGATATCTTAAACTGTCCACTTTGGCCTGCCATGGCTAGTCCAGGATGCAATTATTTTTCTATACATCATGCATCGTATATCACAAATGCCATCCCTGTGCAAACTTTTGATGTATTATGGGCATTTCAAGGGCTATCTATGCTTAAGCAACTGAATCCTGTTCCCAAGTGGTTGCTCAGCTGGATAGCTCCCTACACTCCATGCAGTCAAGGTCTAGGCTTATCTAAAGGGTATATGAGATATTTCTATGGCACTGGCAGGTAGGACACAATCTCTGGGAGACAACTGCCCTTCTGGAGCCTCAGCTGAAGGGCAAGACTTCTCCAAATGCGGTGAAAAGCAGGTAGGCAAACAGCTAAATTAAGCCTTTGATGTCCAGTGACCACAGGGAACACAGCAAAGGATACCTACCCCATAAAGGGAGGCCTAAAAATAGACACCTATGTTTGCACAACTCATTTCCAAACTGAATCTCACCGTCAGTGACACCATAATTAGCTAATTATTTTCCATATTAATGCATCATGTTTAAAAATGCTAAGAAAGATTTATGTTAGTTGGATAAGATATTGTGCAGCATTTCCTCCTTATAAACCTTAATTAACCTTTTTTATAATTCCCATGTGATTCAAAGAAATTTTTAAGTTAGTACTTTTCTCTGGTGAGAAATCACAGCTACTTTAACAATCGTTTTACTGTTGCAACTCTTATTCATGAGTAGCTAAGCTCCAGCAACTCCCAAATTTTAGATTCTCTCTTTTTTTCTTTCTTTCTTTGTGGAACTAGTCTTCCATTTCCCAGAAAACCTTTACAAACATGTCCAATGAAATGTCTAATGTTGACCTGTTTGATACTGCATTTTGCTATAATTAAGTCTCTTACACCTATTAAGAGACTTAATTATAGCAAATTAAACACAATTATCTTTAAATGCTATCCTATCTGTCCTTTCCCTTGAAAGGTATCAAAATTAAGAACTGTTTCAATTGCCATAATGAATCTTTCAAATAATGTATCTACTGAAAAAGGAGATACTTCCTCTCATACAGTGATGGTAATTAGGAAGTAGGAGTTTGCTTTGTGAATTTTGCTGTGTGGAATGAATAGACTTTAACAGTACACAGGCTTTTTTTCCTGTTTCTTCAACAAGATTTTCTTTGATCAGTGGCGTTTTCTGTGTTTGATTTTTGTTGTTGATTTTTTTACCTGTTGTCAGAGCCTTTTCATTGTTGTCCGGATCTCAGCTGACACAGATTTTCTTATTAGTAAGCAGAACAGGGTTGTGTTATGGATTTAATAAGAGAATAATTATGATAATACTGATGTTTTAGTTTTTGCTAAATAGTGCTTAGTCTAAGTCAAGGATGTTTTAGTTTCCCATGGTCTACTGGTGAGCAGGTGCAGAAGAAGCCATTGATAGCATGGCCAGGGCAGCTGACCCAAAGAGGCCAAAGGGATATTCCATAATACACAACATCATACTCAGTATATAATTTGGAGGTGATTGGCTGGAAGATGCCAGTCACTTCTCAGGGAGTGGCTGGACATCAATTGGCAGGTGGTGAGCAATTGCATTGTGTATTTTCATTACTACTAATATTTATTATTATTATTATTATTATTATCAGTAGTGTAGTAGTAGATTTTACTTCTTTTCAGTTAATAAACTATTTTTATCACGGACCATTAAGTTTTACCTTTTTTTTTCAATTCTCTCCCCATCCCACCAGGAAGCAGTGAGTGAGTGGCTGCTTGGTCCTTAGTTACCAGCTATTGTGGTTTAACCCCAGTTGTTTTCAGTATACAAGATCAAAAATGAAAAAAAAAAAATCCTGGAAGGGTCTAGTAGAGATAGGCTTCATCTATTTAATTCTTGTAATATTTACATATTGGAAAAGGAAATGCAGTAAAATTGCTTATATGAACTATATGAGAACAGAGTTCTGATGTGCAAAGGTCCCTAGCTCACTGATGCCAATGCAGCTGTTTAAAACTGAATGAAGTGTAACACTCCTTCACCATTTATTTTTTTCTGTATTCACTGAATAATTAGAAGGAAAATTTTTGTCCCCATCTTTATGTCTCCCTTGAGCATGGAGAAGTTAGAAAAAGCATTTGTATGGAATAGTTGAGGAAGTTTTTATTACAGAGCTACATGTTTGGCAACATCAGCTGTAAAGTAGTCTAGCAGGAAACAACAGATGTTCATGACAACATGGGAAAGGAAAAGCAGGATCTAGTACCCTAAAAAACCCTCCTTATGTGCAACATTTTGAGTTGAGGAAAGACAATCCTAAGGGCTGTTTTCCTCAAGTAACATCAAATATCTTTCCAGCATCCCTCTACAGTTTGGTTCTATTTTCATGTATACTGTGTCTTAGCACAGAATGTCTTACTGAAATTTAAATGAAGAAGACATGCTTTCTTGTGGCCATAAATAAAACAGGTAAATGAACACGCAGATAGCTAGACAGAGAGTTAGATAGACAGGTAAGTATGCAGAGAACACAGTTCTGCTCAGTGCCTGTGACTGATAACCATCTGAAATATTACTGGAATCCAGAGAACTCATTATTCTTCTCTGCAAGCCATTTGGATGGCAAGCCACACTAATTCACAAGACCTCAGCTTCAGAATGGAGTCTGGAGGGTGCTGATCTCTCTTCAACATAGCTTATATATGTCACTGTGTGAGGAAAAAAAACTCTAGTTCTTGGAGACATGTTGTACCTACTTAAATATTTCTTACATGTTTCCAGATGGTCTCCTTGGAAACTGGAGTTTCAGCTTGTCTGCTTATCCCTTTTGTCCTGGCTAAGGTACAAGAAATCATTAGCAAGTTGAGATGCTTGTAGCGCTGACAACTTCACATCATTAGTATGCTAACAAATGTGAAGTAGAAAAAATGTATATAATTTTCTGCTTCTCCTATTTGTCCTGCTGGGGAAATGAGTTGGTGAAAGTAGCAATATCAGCCTTTGAATTTGTTACCACTCACACACAAGCAAAAAAGTATGCACATAAATACAGAATTGAAGAGGCTGGTCTTACATGTTTGATGACGAAAATACAGTAATGAGCAATTTTCCTAACTCTTACATCTCAGACTAATTTATTAATTAATTGAAAGTTTCAGGAAGTTTTACATTTCAGTAGATTATGATACATGCATGTTCATCAACACAATAGCATGCAATAAATAAAATAGTATATTTTAGATAGGCTGTGTTCAGAATAGCAGAAGCTATACCAATAAAACAACTTTCATAATACTCTAATTGTTAGCATCCATGGATGAATTAGAAGAGCAAAGCAGCAAACCAGCTTTGTGTTTTTGCTGAGTTCCCTTGCCATCATCTTCTCCCAAAATGCCCTAAAATTTAGAGCAAATAGTTACACAATAATAACAGAAAACATAATTTTCATTATGTCCAATTTAATCTTGAAAATAAGGAGATAAACACATACTATTGCATCTCATTTCTTGTCCTAAACCAGCCACTTATTCCCACTCGATTAACAATTAACACTCTCTTTAGTGCAAAAACTGGAGAGTACTGAATATAAAAGCCTTTGTGTAAAGGTGATATATTGCACTTAACACTGCTGACCTTCTGGGTATTAACAAACTTTGCATCATTTTATTTTTTACCATATTTATTAAAGGACAATGTTTTAAACTTTTATTTAATGCATCTTTCTCCATGGCAATTGAGCATAGTTGCACTGGGCACCAGATTATAATGCTTTGTCCTGGTTTCAGCTAAGATAGAGTTAATTTCTGCTGAGTAGCTGTTACAATGCTGTGGTTTTGGATTCAGAATAAGAATGATTTTGATAACACACTGATTTGGGTTTTTGCTAAGTCGTTTATTCTAAGTCAAGGACTTTTTTTTCTTCTTACATGCTCTGCCAGTGAACAGGTAAACAAAATAAACTGGGAGGGAGCAGAGCTGGGACAGCCAGAGCTGACCAAAGGGATATTCCTCACCCCAGAATGTCATGTCAAGTGTGTAAAGTGGGGGAAGCTACCCATAAGGGGAGCAGATCTGGGTTTGGAAGAAGGGTTTGTCATTGGTCAGTGAGTGGTGAGTAACTGTATTGTGCAGCACTTGATTTTTTTTTTTTTTTTTTTGCTTATTATTATTATAATTTACAACGATTACTGTATTTTTTACTTTATTTTTGATTATTAAACTCTTTCTATCTCAACCTACAGGCTGCACTTTGACTCTCCACACCATTCCATGGGGTTGTGGGGTGGAGAAGGAGGATTGACTGAGCAGCTGTGCAGTGTTTAATTTCCAACTGGACTTAAACCATTACATTCTTTTAAACACTGGGCATGAATATTGCTATAAATACCTCCAGAATTGATCTGTGTTCCTGTAAATAGGTTTGAAAATGTATATGTTAATTCTTTAAATTGATATCTCATTATATTAAGGTTACATGTATACAGAAACATCCACAAAAAGAGGCAGCAGAGGGTTCTAATCCATAGCAAGTCTACAATTTTTCCTTTCTCTATTTCTCTTCTAATCTGGACATGAAAAATAAACTAAAAGAACTAAAGTACGTTAAAATAATTCTAAAGTTTGGTAAACCAATGCTGATTATTTTATATGTAAAATATTAAAATTAGCAATAAATATTATGTTTCCCTCTAGCACTGGTCTTACTGAGTGTTCATACATGCAAATAATTAATGCCTAATCTGCCTAATTTCTGGGAACATAAGACTGATATAGACAGGATATCACACATCCAGGTACTCTATATACTGGCTAGCTCCAGTGAGTTCACTGAAAATTGTGATTTCATTCTCAATTTCTTGTAGCCATATGGTTTTGATTCAAGATTTAAAATTCTTAGTTTTGGTGAAGAAAACTGACAACGTTCTGGTGTTTAAAAAGAAACTGGAGGAAATTATGAAGAGCTTAGTTTTAAACTTCTTGGACAGAGGGGCAGCAGAATCATAGAATCATAGAATATCCTGAATTGTAAGGGACCAACAATGATCATTGAAGTCCAACTCCTGGCTATATATAGGAGATACACATATATATGTGTATATATATATATATATATATATATATATATATATGTGTGTGTGTGTGTGTGTGTGTGTGTGTAGCCCCAAGAGTCACATTATGTGCCTAGAACTGGCCACCTGAGCTGGTGATGACTCAGGAAGAAGTGATCCCATTGTTCAGCATCCCAAAATAAGAAAGTATCTGAGGGAAAAAAAACCTATGCAGGCTGATTTAGTATAAGATCCCAAAATATGTTTTGGAATTGAAGATGGAAGTAAGGATTGTAGAAGCTGTGTTGCATGTGATGGTTTTGTCTGCAACAGAGTTAACTTTCTTCATGGTACCTGGTATAGAGCTATGTTTTGGGGTTTCTTTTGGTGGTGTTGTTGGGATTTTTTTTGGATTTTGGTTTGTTTTGGTTTGGTTTTTTGTTTGGGGTTTTTGATTGTTTGTTTTGTTTTGTTTATCTTGTTTTTGGTTTGGTTTGATTTGGGTTTTTTGGGGTTTTTTTTGGATTTTTTTTTTCTTACAGCTAGTGCTAATAACACAGGGTGTTGCATCCCAGGTTTGGGTTCAGATTAGGGGTTCTGATATATGTTAATAAGCCAGTTCTGTGTACCCCTGTGCACCCCCCATGTTCCCCACCCCACGGTGGCCCGCTCGGGGTCACTCACCATTGGAGCTCACCATGCCAGTCCTGTAACCACCCCCCTGTCCACTCCAAAGAGTTCTGTGTCTGTTAGCCCGTTCCCACAACCCCATTTGCCCCAGAGCCCTGTGTCCGCCCCTGTCGGGTCCCCATTGGTTACCCCAGTCCATGTCACTCCCCACAATGCAACGCCACAACAGGTGAGTTTTTAATTCCTTCTGAAAAGTGCTTACACAGAACCAAGACCTTCCCTGCTCCTCACCATATACCATCAGCAAGAAGATTGAGGATGCACAAGAAATTAGGGGGAGGGACACAGTCAAGGCAGCTGACCCAGCTGGCCAAGGGATATTCCATATCTTATGGTCTTGTGCTCAACATACAGAGCTGGCCAAAAAAGAAGGAATGGGAAGACATTCAAAGAATTGGCGTTTGTCTGCCCAAGTCACTGTTACATGTGATGGAGTTTGGCTTTTCCTAGAGTTGCCTGCCCAAGAGAAGTGATGAATGAGTTCCTTGCTTTGCCATGTTTGCATGCATGGCTTTTGCTTCTCCTATTAAACTATTTTTAACTCAACACACAAGTTTTCTCACTTTCACCCTTCTGATTTTCTCTGCCATCCCATCAGGCTATAGTGAGTGAGCAGCTGTGTAGAGTTTAGCTGTCAGGTGGGGTTAAACAAGAAGATTGGGTGATCTAGAGTAACCATTGTAAAACTTATTTTTTGGGGTGGATGGGAACAGAAATAAAGATAAAAATATTGGCTGGTTGCATTTACTTTTATTGCTATTGTTGTTGTTATTATTATCCCATGGATTTGGAAAGATTGCATTCAAAACATTGGATATCCAGTTGTCAGCCAGCCATAAGAATGATGTGTCCATCATGCTGCATTTCATGATGCAGTTGAGAAATCAAAGTAAATATAATAAAGTGATAATTGATCTGACAGAAATCTTACACTGGAATTTATATTCTTGATTTGTCTAGACACTAACAAGGAATTCCAGGGTAAGTCTACATGGCATGACATGGGTTGTCTGAGGCCTGTTATTTGCAGGAATGAACAGCTGTTCTTCTGACTCAATGACATTGTGCTACCCTGGAATCAAACAGTCAAAGATAATGACAGAAAATAACTTGATAGACCAACACGTATGTTGGATAAATATGGATGTCTATGTGAAGACATAGCTCAGCCTTTGAATGGTACTGTTCAAGCTGTAAAGATTTTTAACTTAATATAGTTCCAAAGGATTTGAAAAGAGACAGTGATAAATTATTTACTATGCTTTCTTATTAAATACTAGAAAATAGACATCCATGTTCTGTTTTCCACTCATGTAGCAACAGTAACTACGGTGTTCCAAGCATTGCTTTTCAAATAATTCAGATCTCTTAACCATGACAGACTGCCCTCTTTTTCCATCTTCATACAACTTTCAAGGCCATATATCAGCTCTATAACAAAAGTGAATTTTTTTCTCATATAAATAAAAAGTTACTGATTTTCACCTGAAATTTTACATATACAGTTCAATACTTCAAGTAGCTGAATCTTTAAAAGCCATATATGATAGTACAGTGTTAACTGTTTAGTGTCTTCACTATTATTCTAAGGACTAGACTAAAAAATTCATCAGTTTAGTATTATAAGTCACCAGCAACACAGAAGTCAATTTTTCACAAGTTAATAATCAAAATAATGGTATTTGGTGTTTTCCAAAAAAATCTCCATCTGCTTGAAAGCCTGTTACCACATGAGATGTCCAGATTTTTATATTTTTAGCTCTGAGATCAATAAGGGAAAGTTCATAACATGAATTCTACAGAATTAATTACAATAAGATCTGTGACATCTCTATCATTCCACCCTCCTGAATTATTTTTAATCATCTGAATTTAATACAGCCTCTAGGGATATAGCTTGTGATGTTTTAATGCTGAACTATACAGAATTACATTTGATCCTTTCATTATTGCAATCCTTTCCTCTCAGAAAATATTACACCTCAAAAAAAAAAAAAAAAAAAAAAAAAAAAAAAAAAAAAAAAAAAAAAAAAAAAAAAAAAGTGGCAGTGTTGGATACTAAGTTTCCAAGAAAATTCTCTCTGTTTTTTAGAAAGCGACAAGTTTCAGAAGGCTGAAGGGTGCAGTCATTATTTCAGGACAAACACAAGAAGAGATGAAACTGATTTATGGTCTCTTGAGCATGTTGCTGGTACTCATAGCCTCAGATGGGCAATGTACATTTTTGCTTATACATTGCTTGGGAGGAGGTAGTTATACTGAAAACTAGTGGGGCTGTGAGGTTATGCAGCAAAGCTCTGCAGGATATGTGCTGTCTTGTAGCTGTAGCTATGTTAGCTCTTCAATTTGGTCAGTACATGCTTTTGCAGTGAATTTCCCAAATGTTCCTTCTTAGAGCAAAGATGGTTGGTTTGTATCATGGAGTGGTCTTAAGGCACTGGACTTCTTTAAGGTGAATTTAAACATGCACCAGGAATGTATCTTATATTCTCCTGCTGCAGTCATTCTGCCTAAGGGACCAAACTAGGGCTAGTCTGAAATAAAACCCATTCCAAATGTGCATGAGGATATGATGTCTGCAGCATCAACTCTTTGGTCTGTGCATATCCATCCACCTTGATGTAATTGTGCTGGCTTTCCCCCTCTCTCTGCTCTAAAGGTCACTTGCTTTAACAGATATCATTTCAACATTAACAGACATATGCCTGCTAGCTGTCTCCCACAGCACCCTGGAAACTTCAAAATCTCCATTCATTTCACGGAATTAACCTTGTCTGACCTCCTGCACCCCTCCAATTATTTTTCTGGGAAATAGTGACAAAAATATAGCCTTAAAAAAAATTAAAAAAAAAAAAACAACAAACTGATTTGAAGGACACACAATAGATATGCATAATAGATATGCATATAAAAGCAAGAAATGAATGGCTCTAGTGAAGGTACTGAGCTTGCTTCTTCACTGGCCGGCATGTTGTGAAGTTACTTACAGCTATGCAAACAGGTATAAATTGTTACCAAATCCAAATTAGAATGTCTATATGCAATTTGAGCTCACTTTGTAAATGACTCCACAAAATGCTCAACAATGGAAAATGAAATAGACTATAGTTTGCCCTCCTGTCACCACACTATTTCAGACATTCATTATCCTGGAAAATTTGTGGCTCTTTTTCACAACTGTAAACCACTGAAATAGCAAATGAACAAAGAAAGAGGCTTTGTACTAAAATTATCTGGAAAGCATAGGTAAAAATGCTGTCACTAAACTCAAATAAGGTTTTGAATAAGAAACTCTCTATTATTGCTGGTACTCCAAAAGAGTATTGGACCTGATTGCTTTTTTTTTTTTTTGTAAAGGATTTATAAGCTCTTTTTTTTTTAGTATTTTTTATAATACCTATTAGTATTTTTTACTTCTTTATCTACCTGGGCATGTTTCTAATCTACATAAATATGGTTACTTTTCAAATTTGCATAAGCATGTAATTTCACAGTTCAAAATTCCAGGACAGCAAACAGGATGCACATGCATATTATTAGTAATTTAATCCTAAAATAAAATAAAACTTTTAAAAGAGAAATCACAGGCTTCTGAAGGCTTTTCATTTCCTTTTTAGCAATAGATCTTGTACAACTCTGGAGAACCCAAGCTCAAACTCATTTTGCAAATCCACTTCAAATGGATGTCAGAATTTTTTATTTTCAGAACAATTTCTGAAAAACTTTTAGAAATCAGTTATTAGTTCCAGCCTGTAAGTTACATCTTAAATGCTAGGAACAAGAATTTGAAGTTATGATTCCTTCTTGAAACTCTTCAGCAGAGTTGAAATACTGTCAGAATTCATTCTGCGAGTTAATCCATGTCATTTTCAGGTAAGAGCTCTACATATCCTTCTGTGATGCAGAATTTTCTTCTGAGTTTAATAGTGAGATTCTTTACAAAACATGTTAAAAGAGTGAAGAAAACAAAACCTATTTAAAAAAACCATCATAAAAGATCATTTCTTCTGCTAGTATCTAGAGTACTTGTTTTTCTGAATCAGCTAAAATATCTATTACCTTATATGTGGAAAACCATTCAGATGTGTCTTTCATTTAAAGAAGGGGATAACGTTTGAAGTCTGTTTTATTTAGCTTCTGTTTATTCAACAACAGTGTGGATACTGAACAAATTTTTACTCTGTTTTTGGAAGATCCTCATTTGCAAAAAAAAAAACAAAAAAAACCAAAAAAATTAGTCTAAACTCCAAACAAATTCCTAAGAAGTTCTTTCTTGCAGGTCACACACAAGAGAAAGGGCTCAAGGAGTCTATAGACCTCTCTGGCTTCTACTTAGAGCCCCCAGAGACAAGACTGAAGACATGGCTGTGCAAAAAGGTACAGTCAAAATTCCCAAAGGATGTGAAATAGGCATTTTGGTACATGCATTTGGTACATGCATTAACTGCAAGGTGTTCTTACCAATATGGACTCTCAAATTTGTAGCTATCACATATTGGCTTTTCACTCTGGAAGTAAGCAGGAGACAAAATTGGCCAATATTTTATGTACATGTGTATTGGGTTTGCATTGTGAGGCTTTGGGAGCTACAGTGGTGGCTTCTGTCAGAACCTTCCAGAAGCTTCCCCCATGTTTGGCAGATCCAATGCCAGTGAGCTCCAAGGGGGACTCACCACTGGCCAAAGCCAAGCCCACCAGTGATGGTGGTACATCTCTGGGATAACATATTTAATGAGGGAAAAACCCTCCTCTGCAATGGCAACTGCAGCCAGGAGAGTAGAATCAGGCTGAGGGGAGCCACTGTGCAGACACCAAGGTAAGTGTGGAAGGAGTAGAAAGAGGTACTCTGAGTGCCAGAGCAGAGATTCCTCGGCAGCCCATGGTGAGGCAGCTGTGCCCCTGCAGCCCATAGAGGTCCATGGGGGAAGCAGAGCTCCACTTGCCGCCTGTGGAGGACTCCACGGTGGAGCAGATAGATGTCTGTGGGAAACCTGCACTAGAGCAGACTCCTGGCAGGACCTATGGGTTTGTGGATAGAGGAGCCCACACTTGTGACTCCATGGGGGACCCACACTGGAGCAGTTCATGAAGACCTGCAGCTCATGGGAAGGACTCACATTGGAGAAGTCCATGGAGAACTGTGTTCCACAGGAAGGACCCTACACTGGAGCAGAGGAAGGATGTAAGGAGTCCTTTTCCTGAGGAAGAAGATTGGCAGAGACAACATGTAATAAGTTGACCACAATTTTCATTCTTCATCTCATGTGACTGTTCTGTAGCCTTTTCACTCAAAACTCAAAACCCTCCCTCTTTTAGTATTTTCTTATTTTGTAACACTTGAAAAAACACTAACATTAATTCAAAATTTAAACACAGCTGATCTACTGGTTATCATATCCACTTCTCCCCTTAAAGACTCCCTGCGGATTACTAAATGAAGCAGTTTCTTCATCTAAAAGACTGCATTTTTGTATCTCTTAAATAATTGTGTTCACATTGCGGAGATCTGAAGACTCCTGCCACAGTCAGGGAGTAATGTAGGAGCACCCTGTTATACACAAATTGTTGGGCCCAATCAGTGGGTTAGATTTGGACAGACTTCAGTTTCTTTCTGATCTTTCAGATCTTTCTTCCTCTAAGCAGAGGAAAATGTCTAACTTTCACCTTACATATTTGTGAGGCACTAAAATATTTTTCCAATTCAGAACTGATTTACAAAACACAGCTATATTTAATAAATGTCTACCACTGAGTATGGAATAATTGTCTATTAAAATCTACATTCAAAGAAAATTTTGTACTTCATACTCCTTGGTAAACTGATCTGAAAAGCACATATATAGGAGAGCATTGAAGATCCAGCACCAACGATTATTTAAAAAAAACAAATTGTAACCTGGAAGGAAAGGCTTGTCATGAACTTACTCTGGGGCCCCGTGTAAATAGGGACTGCAATATCTCTCAAAATGTAGTAGAGAATTTATTATTGAAGATGAGCATTTTCCCCTTGGCAGTGCCTGCCTTTACATTCAGTGCTAATCACATGCTATATTCATCACTACATGCAGGCACCATCACGTGCTTATATTGCTGGGGAGAGTAATTAAACGCAATGACATTTTGCTTGTGATTTGTTGGAGAGTTTTTTGCACGTTTTCTTTGCTGGCTTCTTCTATTAGCTGCTACTGTCTTCCAGTGAACATGTAATTTCCCCATAAGGGCAATATTAGACAAGTGAAATGATTTATAAGGACTGTTTGCACCTTTGTGTACAATCACAAACACAAATCAAGATAAATGTGGTATGTGAGAGTAAGAAAGTGTGTAATGCTTAGTAAAAGTGTTCAGACATTTCATAATAAACATAGCAGAACCACCAGAGGAAATTTTGCCTAACAATAATCTTCTGCTGCTGCTTATTTATCTCTTTTTTTTTAATTGGTATTTCCTCCAGGCAAAAATGAGTCAGATGATGATGAAAACATTTGCCTTGGAATCTCCTCCTAAAGCCCACAGCCTAAATGTCAGAGCATTTATAAAAACAAATCAAAGATTCATATCTCTAGTGATGCCTAGCATCTGTTGTTTTGTTACAACTCCTGCACTTAGGGAATGCAATTAGAAGAAAATAATGTCCTGCCCTGGATTTTCCCAGTATGAATACAGTATTAAAAATATCATAATTTATTGCAGATTGTTGATTGCAATAGTTTTGCTGGTGCTAATTTATTACTTGATATATACATGTACTTACACATACATAAGGAAGTACAAACTATTTATATTATTATCTTTATATTTATATTATTATATTTATATTATTATAGGTGATATTTCAGTCAGTCTTGTGTCTGTAGGACACTAGATGAAATACAAGCATGTTCAAAAACAGCATATCTGTACATCTCTGTATTTGTACATCTATGGTATATGTGGTATTTATGGTATTATAAATAAAATTAAGAATAAATGTGTTTGCAGAATCCATGCCTTCACAAGCTACTAGTGTGGCAGAAAAAGAGGATATGCACTCAAATATGCACATTTTGGGCATGCATATATAAAATATTCTTAAATAATTTTGTTTAAATACAGTATCAAAACAATTTATATGTCTCTCAGGCTGTGGCTAATCATATATATCTCACTAGTAGCAGTATGATAAAGTTTTCTCCAAGTCTGTTAATAAATACAGAATTATTTGGGGATTTCACATTTTAATGATAATCCTATCATTTCCATTTTTGTTAATATAAAGTGTTATTGAGTGGTTATTTAAAATGACAGTTGAACAGTTCATTAGATGGCAGAACTCATAGGTCTGTGGAGAAAAATACAACATTTGAGAATGTTAATTGATGCAATAACTCCAATAATGTTTTTTTTTTGTTTTTTTTTTTTTTTAATGTTATGAGTAACATTCTGCTCTCATTTCCCCAGGTGTCAGACAAGATATGCTGACTTCAGTAAATGTGATTCAGGTTTATGTCAGTAGTAATCAAGACTGAATTGTCCCTTTATCTACCCAATTATCTGTCTATCTCCCTGTCTCTCAGTCCTTCCCCTCTCTCTGTCTGTTGCTGCATAGGTAGACCGATATAAGTGCACTAACTAAACATTTAAAGAAACCTTTGAAATTTGTAAATATTGCAATACTATAAAATGAAGGATTGTATTTTCTTAGGAAGGGTTTTGTCTGACATTTCTAATTTTAAAAAGAAGAGAACTATTTTAGAAACATCATGATTAACATGAGTTTCTGTATATCCTTGACGTCTTAGTATTTATATGCAAAGTGAAAAAAAAATGCCTTCTGTTTTATAGAGATATAAGACCTCTCTTTTATACAAGTGTGATGGTTTAGGAATGGTATTGATGCTCAGACAAAACAGAAAAACCATGAGCTGCTCCCTCCTCCACCCACCTCTGGTGAAAGGGACAAAATGCAGAGATCCTGAGTAGAGATATGAACAATTTACTGGAAACAGCAATGACGTAAGAAAAGGAACAGTAACAGCAACAATACAAATAGCAAAAATGTACTAAGAGAAGGTGATTTACATACAAAGAAATACAATGTCTAACAAGCCCAACCTGGTGCCAGTTGGACCCTGAGAGAAAGAACAAAATGGCCCCCTGGACCCTCCGTGTGCCACTGCCACCTTTTCTTCCTGAGCACAGACAATTTCCTTCATGGAAGTGAGAATCCCTTACTTCTGCCTCCCGGCAATGATGTGCATGATATAGACCAACAACATATACGTACCCACATGGCTCCAGGCTCATGGCTACTGAAAATTAACACTGTCAGTTGAAAAGAAGATACAGGGAAGACACAGATCTGCTGAACATCATGAAGGAAAATAGTGGATCAAAGTAGAGTACTGTTTCATTTTAGTAGTGAGATCTTTAATCTAATCTCAGCCTCCACAGCTATCACATTTTGAGTTTTGAATCATGACATGGAGTAGTTTGCAAGAGCACAAACCATTGGCACTTGCCATTTGGACAAGAGAAAAACCAAAATCAGCACTTAGCCCCTCTAGGTCTATCATCCACAGAAGCCTGCTAGAGCTACCTTATGGTAAGACAGAACTGCTGAAAGACCTGTGGAGGGAATAAATATCAAGTCCTCAGTGCTAACCTTCCCATGGTTCTTCCCCTGTGGCACAATGCTCTTTGTAACGTTGATTTAGTCGATGAATATAACCATCCTGCTAAGCATGAAAGTATGGATGGGTAACTTATCAAAGCCTAGGGAATGATGCATTTCCATAGAAGATATGTGAGCTCTAAGCTCCCAGGGTCTGAGCAAACCAGGACTACATGTTAGGTATAATCCAGTTCCTCCATATTATTTAATACCATGTTCAATATTTTTAAGGTATTCTCTTCCATTCAAAGACCTGCAAAATAAATGCCATGGGATCTTCATGAATGTGCCCTGGTTTTCATTGATCACAGAGGGTAGATAGGTACTCTGTTACAGAGAGCGCTCCTGTTTTAGTTGTTTGTCCACATGTTACTGTAAGTTGCTCAGTGCACTCTGGGGTTCTTTTTAGGAGAGGTGCCTGAGTTTAAGGATGTTTATCTGTCTTTTTTTTCTAGTTTCTGTGCTTCTGGTCAGGTGAAATCTTCCAGGGAGAGAGGGACTATGCCCACAAGATCTCTGCAGTGGGATACCTGTGGTGATAGTGGAGAAACAGGTTGGTAAAAGCCAGAGATAAACATATGAATCAGAAGTGGGGTTGTGTCCCATCACAACAACAAAAAAAGACTTTTCAATAATGCAGATCAGAAGCAAATATTGAGTCTTTGGACAGAGGTTAGCCTCAAATTGCTGCCAAAGTCAGAAAGGACAAGGGAGTGAGATAAAAATATGGAGACTGACTTGAGTGGTCTTTCCTTCATGCCCTGTGCAGTAACTAGAAAGACTGAATAGATTAGCACACCCTTGCTTTGGATCCATTTCAAAGAAGAAAAAATGCAAGTTATTGACTCAATTTCTAATAATTTCAAAGAAAATCATGCCCTAAAGTACACTACTCCCAAGTTCACAGGTCAGGTTTTTCTAGGAAGCTATGGTACTTAGCTGATGGTTTGAAAGCACTGTATTTGAAATGTGTAATAAAAACCACAGCACATGAAATGCCTGGAGGAGATTGTGCTCGTACACAGAACTGTTTGGCAGTGCATTTCCTGTGCCCAAAAACTGATACAGTCATATTAAATGGCATTGCTATGTGTCTCTATGTACATAAATGGTGCCCTTAAGTATCTTCTTTGCCCATCTCTATTTGCCATTTTCTCTCAAAATTAAAAATACTTGTAGCAATAGTTTTTTTTAAATTCCATCTGTTGACAAGATGGAAAGAACTGAAAGCAACTTTAAAATCTTGCATCTGAAGATGCTCCCTGGAGCAATATATTGTTAGCACGTATTGCAGGTAACATTTTTAACACGGACTGCACAGGGCAATTAAGACGTTGCAAGTGTATTGGGTGGATTAAAGGTTGAATTCCAGTGGTAGAATGAAATTACTTCTACTATTTTACAGCATCTTCAAACAATAAAGTACTCAGAGTCTAAGTGATACTCTAGAGTGGCATACATTGTATATCATCTCCCTTACCACGTATTTTTGAACTAATTTATGAGCTGGAACAATTTACTGCTTATGTAATAGTAAATAATTGAAAATATTTACTAGATAGTGTTTACAAAACTTTGTTTTCTACCCAAGTGCTTAGTTATGTAAGAGAATAGAGAAGAGCTGAGTCTAATTCTGTATATTAATCTTTCAAAATCCATCATAATGAGAAATACATTCTTTATGTAGTGTCAGTTGGGGATTTTTTATATGAACTATGCTAGTTTCTTTCTGCTTTTGGCCAAGAAAGCAAACAAAGAAGGTCTTGCCAGTTTGCCATTAAACTGGTGTTTCCTCTGGGCAATGGTTAAAAACAAATCAAACAAAATCCAAACTGGTCAGCTCTGGCCTGATCCAGCAGTTTTTACATGAGTTTACTTTCTGGAAAAGGATAGTGAAAGTGTCTTGGTTTGGAAAGACAGGTGTCTGCTAAGGAAGGCAGAAGCCTCCCCTGAAATGGAAAAATGTGGACCCCTTCCCTCCAAATTGTTATAAATTTGAAATTAAGGGGGGCTCTCAGGCAAAAATATGGGAGCAGGAATAACAGTTCTTTATTAGGGAAGAAAATAAAAAGATAAAGTAAACAATGCAGTGAACCAAAACAACACTGACAGAATCAGAATACAACCTGACACCCTGTTGGACTGGGGGTTGGTAGCAGTCCAATTGGAATTGGCTGCAGTTGTCCTGGAGTGTCAGATGTGGTTCTGTTGGAGTAGTGATCCTGTAGAGAAAAGGGTGTAGTCTTCCTCTGAAGAAGCAGTAGAAGAAGCAGCTGTTCCTCTGGGAAAATCCAGCGTAGAAAAAGCTGTCTCGGTGGGCCAGAATTGCAAGACTATATATGCAGGTAGGAATGCTTGGCTCCTCCCTCTGGGTGGAGCATCTCACAATGGGACGTTATACTTCTTATCAGTCATACAGTGACACTCAGTGGCCCATTATCAGCACATGTCTCCCCGGAGGGAGGATTGATTGTGGAAGAGATAAGGAACAACTGCCCACTTAGCACAAGACAACTGCCATACAGATGGCAAAGATAATACATCTTGCTTTTTTTTTTTTTCAATCTGTGACAGCAAGTAACCTGATAATGACACTAAGAAGAAAAGAAGCTTCCAGAGAAACAATATGGAGCTGTTTGGAGGGCTAGGCATTTTTTTTCCAGAGCTGTGTAGATCTGTTTTGGAAAGGGCCCATCTCATAGAATCACAGAATACCCTGAGTTGAAAGGGATCCAAAAGGATCATCAGAGTCCAGTTCCTGAGGAAAGGTACTGGTATTTCTAGTGTCACATGAAATAAAAATTAAAGATATACATCTAGGGAGGCATTAGTTGGACTTGGCCATCAAAGGCTTGCATAGATCAAACGAAAAGCACCCAGATGCACACCACTTGTTCCCAAGACATCTGCTCCACTTCTCCAACTTATGCTTGTTCCTTCCACCTGAGAAAGTGATTATCATTACTTAAATGTGTTGTTGTCTTACTGTTTCTATTCACAGTCAGTGCATGCCTGCCTTACACACTGATTATAGCTGTTCATTCACGGAATCCCAAAGGTGGCTGCTTTCTTCCTGGTATTAATTGACATAAATACCTGTCTCTGCAGTATACCTGACCCCTACCATCAGCATCAGTGCTGTGACCTTTGCAGACTGGACAGCAACAACTTACTTATGGAGGGAATCTTAAGACGTTTTGAGTCAGAGTACTGAGGGGTGTCCATCTGTCATATGGAATGGGTTTTGGTGCCTGAATACACCCAAGATGCTCCTGTTTGGACTTTTTTATTCTGCTGTATAGGAACAGTCCCGGTAGTATCCAGAAATAGTTTAAAATATTCTTCAAATACTCCTGGTAGCTCTCAAATGACTGAAGAGAGCCAGTGCAAAAGCAGCATACATTTAGCAAAAGTAGAAAGAAAATCAGCAAATATTGTTAAGACTTTTCTGCAGTTGCTGCAAACATCTTCTCCTAATAACCAAAGATGCATTTACTTTCAGTTTCACACATCCACAATCTTGAAAGCAAGTGTATAAGCACAGGAAGAATTTCTTGATATTATTCATAAATTCATGTTAATTTTGATACTTAGAATATTAGTGATTTGACCTTACATGAAATCTTCACTTGCATTCTCTATATTAATTGAACAGAAGGTGTTAGCCCAGGTACCAGTTTGTACTCTTGCATAAAACCTTATCACGGATCTTGTATGTGTTTGCAATAATTACATCAAGCTGAAAAAGTATCTGGCTGCCATATTCCCCATTTGCTTGGGTAGTTACTGTATCTCAGCATTGCTGAAGACCCTGGCAGCATTTTGAACTGGGGAATGTTGATGGATGCCAAGGTGCAAATTTTCCCACTGTCTCAGGGCTACTGTTCTCAGGGCACCTTGCCTTTGCAGCAAATGAAGGAGAAAGTAGTAAAAATAAATAGTGACTCTCTTGGGTAAGGGATTTCCCTGTGTGCTTTTATATGTGTGTGTGATAACAATAGTTCCTCAGTGCTGAATGACATTTGATTAATCAATCAGCAATCACTTTGTGTCAATCACTGGATGCTAATGTTGCTATAACCCTGAAGTATACCAAATGTTAGTAGCCATCAAATTGTATATTTCATACTATATAAGTTCTTTTTGGCCTCTACCCAAAGTACACTGTGACTTCTGGCATCTGACATGTGAAAGCAGACCCAAACAGCAATTCAGAAATGACCCAGTTCACCTCACTTTTCCTCAAATGTATAATAAATTCAAGACTACACTGAGAATATATAATGGGGTCCATTTTCTGCAGGAAAAAAATCAAGAAAATAAGAGGGCATCAACATGACCTGGAAAGTGATTTTTTTTTTCCTGAAAAACTGGCCATAACATGGCCAGATACATACTTGAAGGAATTTGCCTTGGAACTAATAAAGGAATTTGATATAATACACACTTTTGCAATGTCCTATGTAATTACACAACTAAATTACATTAATTAGAGCAGTTACAATACATGATGGTATATATTGGAATAAGAGAGCTACTAGTCCGTCTGGATAATTAGAACCGATCTGTTCAAATCCTTACATTGTTTCTCCAATATGTATTTGCTTAGTTCCTGTTCATGGGGAGAAGCTCAGACACTAGTAAATAATTTACAACTTGCACCTCGTTCCTCTTGGATAAACCTTAGGAAAAAAAAATCATCCAGACCTATGCCTGATCTCCTAGTTTGAACTGCAAACAACAACATCATTGGACTTTATCTTTACAGCAGTGTGACATTATGTGGTTCATATTTGTGTTTATTTGGATAAATTTTCATGAAATACTTCTACAGAAAATTTCCTTGAAATATAAGGTGTATAATTTATTTTTGAAAGGGAGATTTTTTATGTTTGGGTATTTTTTACTTATCTATTTAGTGACATTTTCATGAGGAACTTTTTCCTGGCATATTGAAATTATCCAATATAATGAAAAATATATAAATAGAAAAATATGAAGCCAATTTCTTTATAGGTAGTATGGATGTTTCCCCTTCTGTCCCTGGAGGTCACCCATAAAGGTTTACCTAAAAGTAGAAATTTCCGTTAGGACTTATAGTAAACTCTCTTTGGAGGTGAAGCAAACAGAATGCTTCAAATTAATTGCAAGTTTTCTCAAGAGAGGGATTTGGGGAAAGGATATATGTCAAGAGCAAAACCAAGGATATTTCAGGACTTTGCTGGAGCTCTGTTAATGCTAATTGTTCCATGGTTATACTAGCAAATGCAAGTTAAACACATAAATAAATATATAGATGAAAAGACATTGAGATTTTAATAGTTACTCTTCCTTGTATGACAGAATGCTTTTTTTCAAAATTTCTAGAATGTTTGTTTGAATTGAACAGAGTGGTTTTTTGTTTAAAGTAGTGTGTGGAAGCAGGGTACTCCAGAGAGAGGTGCTTTGCTCACTACAAACAAGACAAAGTAGGAAGATCAATTCCAATTCAGAACTGGAATAGGGTCTTACCATACAAGATGCTGGTTTTTTTGGGGTTTTTTTTGGTTTTTTTTTTTTACTTTCAATTGCAAGTAAGTGAAACTGCTCAAATGAACTAAATATAGAAAAATTATATTGGAAAAAAATCTACACATAGTTGTAGGGGAGGGTGGTAAATGGTAAATGGTAGTAAATAAGGATGAAAAAGAATGCTCATTGAGGATCTTCACTTTCTGTAGCATTGGTAATCCATCCTGTAAGATAGAAATGCAGGTTCAAAGATGTTGGTGTGTAGAATTCTGGGACTAGCTATTGGCAAAATTGCTCTCTGTATGTCAATCTTGTATTTGGTTTAAACACTGACAGTCAGAGAGGCAGGAAGGCAACTGAAGAACTAAAGGCATAATAAATTGTTCATGGTTTGTGTTAGATAAAATTAAATCACTTTCACAAGGAATGTTTCACTTGAGACTTTTTGAAGGTTGGTGCTTAGGCAGGTACAAGTTGTAGCTTTTGGAAAGAAAATCTGCACAAAGATTGAGTGTTTTTGATGCAAAGTGAAGAATTTTTAATGTGCTGAAATTCAGTGCAGGAAACAGCCAAAGGCAAAAATGGCAGCCTGAAGCCCTGAATCCAGTTCTGACTTTGACAGATGTCCCACTAAGTATCTTTATCCCAGTGTGAGATATTTATTGTGATTTCACCAAATTAACACAGAGCCCATAAATTTTACTTTCAGAGTTTCAGCAAGGTGCTTAAATGTTGCCATTTAGATGCAATTTTTGTTATGCTGTAGTTAACTGTATAAGCATAGGGGTATAAAGGTGTGAAAATAAAAGGCTCTTTGAAGGACTGACTGTGGCAGATACTTTCCCTGTATGCTCCATACTTCTTGTACTGGTCAGCCTAGCTGACACATGCAGGAGAAGCTGTAATTCATTGCAGATGAAAGCTAGCAGCATAATCTGTATGAATTAGCACTCAACAACAGCAGTAAGATCTTAGCCAGCTGCCCTGAAGCCCCATGGAAATGTGTGAGTTCATACCACCAGTGTAAGTCCTTCATCTTGCCATTCTCAGTCTCCCATTGCCCTTCTCTCTGCTCTTCATTCATTGTGGTAACAACACATCTCATATCTGCAGAAAAAGAGAAAGACCTGCCTATGGCTTCAATATCCACTTGGGGTGTAAATGTTTGGACTGGGCAAAGCACTAGATTACGGCAGGGCTTTGTGCCCTGACAGAGGTTGTCACTCTGCTTGGTCTGTGGTCCCCATGGGAAGAACAAGGCTCTGTGGCTGATCAAGCAGCCTGTGGGCAGCACATAGCTGGGAAATACCTCAGGTACCTTTGTTTTCCTGGCCAGCCATGGGATTTGCTGCTCGGGGCTCAAATGTCAAAACCTAACTTGGATGAGAAATCCTTTCCAGAACAATGCCTCAAAGGATTGCAAAGCTATTCAGGCAGTGGAGAAGTGCCTACAGTTAGTCTCTGGTCTTTTATTATAAATGCTGCCAGACAAAACATGGAATAGAGGATTCTTTCAGCTTAGCTGATAAAATTAAGAAGTTATATGAAAAAGTTGGTTAAGGACAGCAGAAAATCTTTGGATTTATCCAGTTTTTAGGATTTTGTTTTTCAAAATGGGAAAGGAAAAAAAGGAGGGGACTATCTTCCTGGATCCTATCATATTTTAAAATTTTTCTTTAAACATGCTTCTAAGTGAAAAAATGTAGTAAGTGAAAGTATTTTATTAATCAAGATGTTAGAAATAATAATCCTAAAATTTTCTACTATTTTTGACTGTTGTTATTGACTAGATTCAGTTTCAACTAAGAATAATATTTTTCTTATGGATACCTGTTTTTCTAAATTTGCAAAATGATTAAATGGTGAACATTTTTTACTCAGGAGTATTGAGTGCAACATGTTTAAATACTTTCTAATGTAAATTTGAATTTAATAAACACTGATTTTATTAACATTTTATATATAGATGCTTATTTATGTTTATTTTATTTGTAAGTTGATTAGATTTATTTCCAAAGATTTTCACAATTCGTGTTTTCTCCATTACTCTCCAAATTCTGTTACATCTGCTTCCTGCCTTTATTGACTGAATTTGAAAAAGAAGATAACTGAACTGTCAGAATTTCAGAATTTTAGTGAGCCAGAAATTCCAACTGAATTTCAGGCCTGTATTTTTGCCTCCTTATTTTCTGTCTGAATTCTGTCCCTCAGAATTATTTTTCAATTTCATGTAGTGCACAATCAGGTGATTAAGAAGCCCGGTGCCAGCCATTGCCCCTGTATGTCTTCTACTTGAAAAACAAAACAAAACAAAACAAAAAAATAAGTAAAGTAGTAATGCCTGTGGGGTTGTAGTTAAAGGTTCTAACTCTCTATAGTGTAGATTCTGAATTTTCATTTTCATTGTTTTTACAAAATATTGTTGCTGTGCAAGACATGGCATGAAGTCAAAGAAAACAGGAGAAACTGAGAAGATCAGGTTTTTTTCAAAGTTGTGACAGGAGGATACCCATAGTAAGCTTTACCAGCCATGCAAAACCCTTTACTAGCAATGCTTTGCTGGGACTGATGTTACCCAAACTCCATGTTTCAGCTCAGCTGCAGAGACTTAGTCAGTGCCAGTTTTCCACCTTTTCTTTCTTTCTTTCTTTCTTTCTTTCTTTCTTTCTTTCTTTCTTTCTTTCTTTCTTTCTTTCTTTCTTTCTTTCTTTCTTTCTTTCTTTCTTTCTTTCTTTCCTTTCTTTCTTTCTTTCTTCTTTCTTTCTTTCTTTCTTCCTTCCTTCCTTCCTTCCTTCTTCCTTCCTTCCTTCCTTCCTTCCTTCCTTCCTTCCTTCCTTCCTTCCTTCCTTCCTTCCTTCCTTCCTTCCTTCCTTCCTTCCTTCCTTCCTTCCTTCCTTCCTTCCTTCCTTCCTTCCTTCCTTCCTTCCTTCCTTCCTTCCTTCCTTCCTTCCTTCCTTCCTTCCTTCCTTCCTTCCTTCCTTCCTTCCTTCCTTCTTCCTTCCTTCCTTCCTTCCTTCCTTCCTCTTCCTTCCTTCCTTCCTTCCTTCCTTCCTTCCTTCCTTCCTTCCTTCCTTCCCTTCCTTCCTTCCTTCCTTCCTTCCTTCCTTCCTTCCTTCCTTCCTTCCTTCCTTCCTTCCTTCCTTCCTTCCTTCCTTCCTTCCTTCCCTTCCTTCCTTCCTTCCTTCCTTCCTTCCTTCCTTCCTTCCTTCCTTCTTCCTTCCTTCCTTCCTTCCTTCCTTCCTTCCTTCCTCCTTCCTTCCTTCCTTCCTTCCTTCCTTCCTTCCTTCCTTCCTTCCTTCCTTCCTTCCTTCCCTTCCTTCTCCTTCCTTCCTTCCTTCCTTCCTTCCTTCCTTCCTTCCTTCCTTCCTTCCTTCCTTCTTCCTTCCTTCCTTCCTTCCTTCCTTCCTTCTTCCTTCCTTCCTTCCTTCCTTCCTTCCTTCCTCCTTCCTTCCTTCCTTCCTTCCTTCCTTCCTTCCTTCCTTCCTTCCTTCCTTCCTTCCTTCCTTCCTTCCTTCCTTCCTTCCTTCCTTCCTTCCTTCCTTCCTTCCTCCTTCCCTCCTCGCCTTCCTGCCTGCCTGCCTGCCTTCCTGCCTTCCTGCCTTCCTGCCTTCCTGCCTTCCTGCCTTCCTGCCTTCCTAACTGCCTTCCTTCCTTTTTCCTTCTTTTTCTTTTTCTTGTATTTTAAATCACAGAAGAAATGAAGCTTTCAACTCTTGTGTAACATGAGATTGGACCAAGAGGTAGTCATTCCTTCTGAGAATTAACAGAGGAAACAGGGCTAACTAAAGAAAGAAGATTCATTTTTTTTAAGATATTTTTCTTGAACAATTGTCATTACTTTTTGACATGAGGAGGAATCACAAATGTGTCTTAATGGATGATTGTTGAGATCCAGGTATTGTATATTAGGATTTATCTGAATGACAAAATACCAGAGTGGACAACTGCTTGTGCAGTTTTCCCAAAAAATACTGCTGTCTATCAGAACCTTTCTGGAGGCTGGGTTTTGTGTGAAAATAAATATACATGTTTTGTACATGAAGCTAAGTAGAATGTAAAGTCTGAAATCTTAGATAATACATAGGTAAACTTTTGCATTTGTCAGTAATTTCTGAGGAGGAAAAGAAAATTGTCCCTACATTAATTATAAAATTACCTAAACTTTCTCAGTCACTCTTTCTTGAAAAGGCCTGGAAGACTTTTTAAGTTTTTGTGGAAAACTGCCAACACCAAGATGAATGTATTTCTGTATAGAGGTACAAAGTTGTGGTCAAAGAATCATCAAAATTATTCCTGGAGAAGTAAATAGCCAATGACTGCAATACAAATATCTGCTTTAAGTCCAGAAAAAGACTTTTTCTTTTTTATCCTAGCATATGAAAGGAAAGCTTCACAGGAGACTTAAGCATTTTCCGGCTGCTATAATGGTCTTACTGCTAATTTTCTTGTTTTAATGGTGAGCATAATATTGCCTTTCCAAATATGATGGCAGGTAAGCTGGTCCCTTTAGTCTCTCTGTATTTAATTACTCCTCAGTTCCACACCCAAACCCAGTCTCCATTCTGATCTTTCAGACTAATTTCCTTGCAGTCACTCTGGGAAAACCAACACGTCATTCTTTAAAATCTCTTCTTTATGAGTGTTCTGCACTGCATAATTGACATGAGAGTCTTGATCTACCTCCAGCACTACCTGACTGACACAGAGATTGGATTTAGCTGGCAGTGAACTGACATACAGCTGGTGTTGTCACCAGTCTACCTTCTTAGCTTCATGTTCTTGGTGCAAGTCACTACTTTTAAGCACTTAAGCAACACAAAGGATGAATATAAGTCATTTATACAACCAGGGTTTTCACCTTTTGAAATCTAAATTCTCAACTCTTGAAATTATTTTAAAATTTTGTGGTATTATCCACTTTTCTACCAGAGTTTTACACTATTATTTACATTCTATCTGTCTGCCTGTCTGTGTATCTCAGGTCAGTAAAAGTGAAAAGCAGAAAGCCTCCTGTTTGTGTTATGTAACTTCTTCTGGCAGCTGGCTCCAATGTGCACCTCTGTGAATGTTGCCATGGAGACTCCAATTAGGAGCAACTGGATTTGAGAGTTTCCAGCCCAGCAATACGTGACAAAACAAATACAGAAATAAAAGTGGTGCCTGCCCTTCAGATGGGAGTCAGGCAGGTCTGCTAGACCAGGCTGGAAGTGGCGGCTGGAGGGGGAAGGATGTTGCTTGCGCAAGTGATTAATTAATGCATTACAGTCCTTGTTATTCTTATGTATAATTTTGCTTTTCTCTCCAGCTGTTTTATGAAATAGAATTAATGTTAAATGATAGATCTTTCTGACTAAAATATTGCGAGTAGTATCCAATGTACACAGTTTCTACCGTTCCTCTGAAAGTGAGCCCAATATGTGCTCTGCCCTCCGGATGATGATTCACTAATGCACTAGTTTGTACATCTGACTTTATAGGTATTTGTCTCCTGGTGATGCCCAAAAATATTTGCTTATTTTTAGCTCTGTGATTCCATGTTGTTTCTAGCCCTTCTCTCAAAGAAGAATTTGACAAAAGTTATTGACTGCAAGGACACAATAAAAAAAGGCAGTGAGAAATAACTTACTAGCATATAACACAGGGAGCCAGCACTTAGAGATTGTTTTTTCTACTTAGGGGTAAAACCAGTGCCCTAAGAGTAAATAACTTATACCAGAAATCATGATAACCTTTGTCTCAGCATTTCACAAGACTTATTTTATAGGCAAGACTTTTTTGACAATATTCTCCATGGGTTTTTTTAAATATTTATTTGAAGAGGTATACCTGTAAATTTTCCATGTTTTGGTTTTATTATTTTGCTCTGCAACTCAACATCCTGTGAGTTTTGTTCCATTTGGTAGAATGATTGACAGAATTTTGGATTAACAACTGCTGTTTTCTTGAACATTGTTATGAAAAAAAAGATGAGACTGGAATTTAATTTAAAAACTGTAAGTAACAGAAAAGTTGGGATTTTCCCACTGATATTATTTTGCTGGTGTTGACCTTAATCCACATTTTTATGTAGGTCTAACTTCACTTTTGACAAAATCCTTTCTAAGAAAGAAGGGTGGCTTATTTTGCTGACAAAAAGTCATGATGGCGCTACTCCACTTCTTGTTTGAAAAAAAATATGTGCAGGTGGAAAATGTATGTTGTGGTCAATCAGTTCTGTGTTGTACCATCAGGTACAATGTTTTTTAAACCTTTAAATGTTCTTTAAACCTTTAACTGAGAATATAGTCAATATGAAAGACCACTGTACAGAGGGGAGCTAGGAAGTTAAAGCTTCCTAAGAACAGGATCTATTGAGGCTGCCACCACATGACTGAGAAACCTGGGTGGCTAAGAGCTCCTTGAGTGGCAGGGTTACATCTGTCACTTTTTGAGAAGTAGGGAGCAGGAATAGGCAGCAAGTGATCCTCAGTGACCTAGGACTACAGAAGGGTCATAATTCAAGACTACCTTCATCTCAGATCTTAAAAATTACAAGCTGTCTCTTTCACCTTAGAGATTATTGAGGCTTCTCAATGCTACAGTTGTGTCCCAAAGAGCCTCTCCTCCCTTTGTGGCTTCCTCTCTCTGAATCATACTGAGATACTGTGCTCTTCTCTGCCATAATGCCTTGTGGTCTTCCCACAACACTGAAGTAGCAGTGTCCAGCAGAACACACAAGTGACACAAACCAAATGGGTCCATGCAAAGCACTGCTGTGTAACTGCTTTTGAGGATTCATATGTTCCCATAGAGCAATGTTCAAAGTAAGAGCAATGAGAAAATGTCTCAGCAACCTACCAAGATTAATCTTGAATCAATCCTCTGCTCTAAATCAGCAATGCTCTTTTATTCCAGCAAAATTGTTTAGATGATGGTTCACATTCCCTAGGTAAATGGTAAATAGGTTTGCTTCGACAGGAATTAAAGGCTCAAGGTATTCAGTATTCTGTGCACAGTCAGGCAGGACCTAGAAATGTGAAATATAAAGGAAAGCAAGGAAGCACTCCTGTGCTACTTGGAACTTTGATTGCCTTTATTAGCAATACTTTAAAAATTTTTCTTCCATTGCCTACTGTGTCTGGCTCGCAGCAGCCACGGGATGGAGGTGGCCGGCCCGCTGTCCCGCTGGTGACCGCGGGGCAGACACGCGAGGCGGCCGCCCCCGAGTCTCTGCCAAGACTGTTGTGGGTGGCGGTGATTGCTGTGGCGTGGGCAGCACAGCAGAGGCACAGGGCATGAGGAAACCGAGGCAGAGGAATAAGGGAAGGACACTTGTCTGAGTCTCCAAATGTTTAATGTCAAAGTTGGGGCAGAGCAAGTGAACCAAATCTGGACCTGAAGGGCTACTTTTATAGGGATGGGGGGGAACATGGGGAGGACGCAACCTTTGACCAATAGGAGGGCATCAGGGGAGGGGTGCAGGGTAAGGGCTCCGCAATAGAAGCCAACGTGGGGAGGGAGCAAACCTTACAATCCAATTCTGCTTCAAGGAAGGGATGAAAGGCAGGGAACACTCCAGAACCAAAGGAGTGTGCTATCTTTGACAGGGGTGAGACAAGGGAACAAGGGAGGTATACAGGTGGATTGACATGTGGATTGACATACATTTTGGCGGGGAAAACTGTGATAAACAACTCAGGACTGAACCATTAGGGAAGCCAAATGGGGTACAGAGAATGAACCACTACAAACTTATAACAAGGAATATTAAAACATACTACAGGAGAACAAACTGTAAAATAACAGACTACCACAGCCTACCAGTATAGCTTCATAGTTTGAGACTTGAAAAACATGAGGAAGTAACTCAGCAGTTCATTGACTACTAACTGAGGGTAGGTTCTAGAGATTTATTGGCAAACTCTGTATATGTCCACATTGCCATAAGTTACTATGAAGGAAGTTTATAGGCACAATAAGGCTTGTCTAGCAATTTTAAGATACAGTAGTTGATAATGTACTGGTATGTAATTTATATTTTGCTAGCTGAAATATTCTGTGGTTTCCCTAAGTCTTTGTTACCTGAATAGAATTAAGAAAATCCAACTTTGTGTTAACTCAGAGTCTATTACACAGTTTTTTTTCTAATAACATGTTTTGCCTCTTTTCTACTGCTTAAAAATTTGCTATTTAAGTTCTGAACAGGTATATTATATTGGGTGATGATATCCATTCAAAACTTCAAGTAGGTATTGAAGTTCTTCTGTATTTCATATTTCCTTTGTTCTACCAGTTGGGAGGTATTCCTAAGATTTGTTCTCATTGAAGCTTAGAGAACCCTAACATCAGTTACTTGTACCCTGTCATCAGACCGTTAGCAGGTACCAGCAGACTTTGTTCTCTGAGAAGAAAATATTTCCTGCTGTCTCAACAGAACTGGCTCCTTGCATCTGTGCCACCAGACCATGGTAGAAGAGAAACAAATGAGGCAAAGCATATGCCAGACCTTATGGATCTTGGCTTCTTGTCATCCCTCCTCAAACAGTGTAATATCATGTCAGTCTTTAACTTCTGTACCCTTCAGTGGCCTCAACCTTGCACAAAATCTTGGAGACTTAAAAACTCTTTTTATAAAACTTCATGTATATTTCCTATACTGTGCATATTTTTGAGAGAAAACAATGATTAAACATAGCACTAGTTGTGATAATGGCCAGAAAAGAGTTTACAGTAAAAACATACGATCATATATGCTCCACAACACAGGAAAGCGCAAACTCCTTCTGCATATTCTAGGAACGTGTGAGGCTGGCAAATCATTGTAATGGAAGTACACAGTTCTTGAATGAAATCATTACATGTATTTAAAACTAAAGACAACAACTATATTTGCAGACCTTCCTCCTTGCCACTCATATATTTAGTTCAGTCTCTCCCACTAAGCGTTCATATTTAATTTGCTCCTTTTTCCAAGAATATTTCCAAGCCTTCCACTACTAACTTAAAGAGTATAAATTATCCTTGTCATCTAAAGAAGTAGAAAAACAGATGAGAGGGGGAAATAATATTGGAGACAACCAAGACCCTAAGATATAACCTAAGACAACAGTGTTTATGAATATGAATAAACTTTTTTTTTCTGAAAATGATATCAGAAATCAAATTAATACTTTCATTAAAGACATTAACAAACAGACATGTAGAAAAATGTTACCCATGATTCAGAGCAACTGATTTAAAAACAGATTACAGGAATATGTAAATGAGTACATGCATTAGACAATATCAATGTTTACTTAATCATGTGCAGACCACTTAAATGATAATAATAATTCTAGTTGTTTATAGGTAATCAGAGGAAAATCTAAGTAACACACATGAATTTGATGGAAAAAGGTATGTATAATGCTTTAGAAATATTCATTGAAATCACATGCATTTAGATGCTATAAATTGAATTACACATGGTACAAGAATTCTTCAAAGACTGCTACAAGTTAGCAGTATATATATTCTGTATATATACAGAATATGTACAGCACAGCTTTTGGACAATTCACTATTCTCATTAATGGATATAATCAATATAATGTTTTTAGAATGCATCTTAATGTTTGGCTATAAACACCATTTTTTTTAATGTCAAGTACAAGGCCAGGATCTATCAAAACCATGCAGTTCCTGATTGATTGATGCAATTAGCAGGAAAAATAACATTTTTTTTGTCCTTAGATTTTAATATACAAATCAAGATGCTTATGGAGGTATGAGAAAGTAAACACAATAATGGGGGGCAATGAAAGTATATGCAGACTAAGATTAAATTGTATTGCAATTGTCATGAGATAAGATGCTATTTCTGTATTTTGGGTTTTTTCCAGTTCTTTTTTCTTTAATCCACTAAGTCTTTCTCAACCTGCAATTCTTTAAAAGTATTCAACAATTTCTACATAGATTTCTTGCTCAAGGCAACAGTAAAAAAAAAAAGTATAGAAAAACTTGTTTTGTTAGGTCTTTTCATGAATAGCAAAGAAATTCTACTGTAATTAAGGAGAAACATATGAAAAAAATGCAGAAATTGTTTTGAATAAAGGTATTTAACAGGAACTTGGTGAAAGAAAGGAAAAAGCAGTAACAGCAAAATAAATACAGGGAATGTGAACTGTTGGGAGGAAACAAAAGAAAAACTGTATAAATGAGAACAAAGTGGTTTGGGGAAACTGAAAAGGAAACGAAGGCATCAGGAGTATGTTTTCTGGCAGGATCCATGAGTTCAAACACATTATAGTTGCAATAAAACCTACAGTTATCATGTCCTAATTATAAGACAGATGGGATAAAATTTGTAATAATGATTAAAAGGAAAATTAATTTAATGAATACTTGAGTATGTTGAAAGAGTGACAATTTACATTTTCATCTGGTAAAGATGAGGAATTCAATCACTTGGTGTGATTCATCAAAACCGAGATGTTTCCTGGGATGCATGAATATGTTTGAAGTTCTTACATGCTGTCTTTGTTTTATATGGTAAATTAAGATTTTTAAAAGCTAACAGTTGTCGTGGTTTAGGACCAGCACTCCTGCTCCCCTCTGTTGAGAAAGACAAAAGACAGAGATTAGGGACTGAGATGAGAAAAATTTACTGGAAACAGCGATGAGATATGAACATGAACAACAACAATATTAATACTGAAGATATACAAAAAGAAGATGATTTACACACAGAAATTGCTCACCGCTTGACCCGACCTGGTTTGGCCCCAAGACAATGAACAATGGTGCCTGGACCCTCCAGCCCACGCTTTTTTTCCCAGCTGCTCACCACACTTGTTCCCCAGGAAAGGAATACCCCTGCTTCTAGGAAGCAAGAGTCCCTTTCCCCTCCCCCGGCCATGATGGAAGATATTATGGAATAACACAATATCTTGGACATGCCCACACAGCTCCAAGCTCTGCCCCCTCATACCTACTGCGAAAAATTAACCCTGTCCTTGGCTGAAATCAGGACAATTATGAAATATTTATATGAATAACTCTTAAAATTTTATTTATAATTTCAGAGAGCAGAAAATAGGAAGAAGAAAGGAAGGGAAATAAGTGCTCACCACAATTTCTAGTAGACTAAAAAAACATTTCCTTCCCATTGCCAACACTTAAAGTGGGCTTACAGAGTTGGTTATAAATTGGTATTATGGTAGCAATACCACCTGGATTAACTGAGAAGCAGATAAAGAATAATATTAATATAAGACATGAAAGGACAGATCACTTTTTACATCAGCACCATTCTGTTTAGTGCATTTAGCTTACTGTTCCATGATATCTTAATTTTTAAAAAAATCACATACAAGACCAGGAAGATTCAGGCAAATGGATTAATAGGTAGTCAACTGATTTCTCAAAGTGGGGAAGCACACTGAACTGAACTAGGAGTGGCTAGCAGTGACAGCAGAACATAACTTGAGCAATGCTGATTTAAAGATAAACGCGATAAAAGATACATCTCTGAATTCAGCATTGTTCAAAGAGATACTAAAATACAAAAACCACTTCCTGTATACATGTACTTCAAAAAGCTGGAATTTAAAATAATGAAATGTTAAAATGAAATGGTGCATGAAAAAGTAGTAAGAACACTTTAAGGGCTAAAGAAATGTAGGTTTATGTGTTCTACCTAATTATAATACCAAAATTAAGATCATAAGTTGATTTGATCATACCATATACTTAGCTTTACTGGATAAGACATTCAACCTTCAGCATTTAAAGACAACATGGGATTTGCTGAAAATGGAATAGCACTATTTTCCTTATGACTGAATATGAATAAGCATCAGAACTTGTGAGATGAATTTTCTGTCTTCGACTGTCTTCAGACTATTTTCAGATTCTTAGCCCTTCTAAACACATCAGTTTCTGCTCTCAGTGAAGGAAAAAACTCTGCAATTTGGTAGTCCATGCTATGAAATGCATTAGACTAGTTCTGATAAACATTTTTGGTCTTAGAATATGAATTTGAGAGCTTAGGAAACAAAGGAAAACACAGAACTAGTATCCCCATTGTTATTGAAATCAGTGTAACAGGGAACATGAGACTGCAGTTCAGGCCCAATGAGCCCTGCATCAAGTCCAAAGCTTTGCAGTTAAAATACAACATACAGTGTAATCGTCCAATTCCTGGGAAAATCAGAAGTTTAATGGCAGCCTTTTTGTATACATTAAATTGGGGAACTGAAACAGAGTCTTAGCTTCAAGGTTTCAGCACATGACAAACTGCTACCCGTCAGTATCAGTCACAGGGTGACCATATGCCCTGAGTATCCTCAGGTCCCCATGGCTCCCACAACAGAAGGAAGAAAGCTGCAGCATCATCAGCAGTTTGGATAATCATGGATCAAGGTAGCAGGGGGTGCTAAGAGCATGCCTGAACTCAAAGCTAGTTGGGAGGTTCTGGTTCCAAATCAATTTCCTTACCATGGTGCAACCATAGCTTTGCTATCAAACTCCACTACACCTTTCAGTATCATACTGTAACTTGGTCACCTGCTGTTGGTGTTAGTCTTCACAAGAAAAATATGAAAGCTGATGTGCCTCAGTACTTGAGGCAGCATTGAAATCTGTTGCTGTACTCCACAAATCCCCACAGAAATACATCCCTGGAGCCTACATTGCAGAACACCTGGTGTACATTCTGCACAGTATATATTTTAACAGTTTTAATTTGAAAGATTATTTTCAGTCCTATTTTACATATTTCACTTATGATCATAAACTTTCATCAGCATTTAGTAACAGGATGTCAAGGCAATATGGCATATGCTTACTAATTGGTATCACAGTCTTGCATTGAAGTGGAATCTACTTTAGAGACATCTGCCTACTTAGTGTGTTATAAACAGAATATATCCTTTTTCCTTCTGCTTGAAGGATTACATAAGTACTTTTTGCTGGTATATTTAAAGGGCTAAAAATCAATCCTGCTAGATGTTTTAAGAAACCAACACAGGGATAACTTCCCCCCCCTCTTAAACCAGACATTATGATTAAGTCTTATTTATTGTTCCTCAGGTTTCATTCATGATTGGTATGCACAAAAAGTGGAAAATGTTTTTCAGCTTGTCTACTTCTAAGTCTAGACTTTTGTTTTGCCTACTGTAGTGACATAAGATAATGACCATTAAAGGTGATTATTTAAAACACCAGATTCTAAGAATCTGACACATATTTCTTACCCTCGCTAGTCTGAGCTACCAAATCAATATTAAAATCAGGAGTTAAACTGAAAAGTGACATTCCACATGCAGGACCTTAAAATAACTAGCAGGTTATGTCAATACAGCCATAAATTGCTTGAGTCAAGGAGTGGACTGAAGACTACTGATCTCTATTGCCTCTCCATGCATCTGCACTGACAGCAATATGTCAGCCTGGACAGGATGTTCTTTTACATGTCTCTCTCTTGTTTTATATGACCTAAGATGCTTTAGGAAGGACCCTGCTTGGTGACTCATCTGGACCAGATGATATTACCACATGACAAACAAGTTTTTTTTTGCTGGGATGGCGGTGTGGATAGGAGAGGACAGTAGTTGTTCCCATCCACACCATGACCTGATGGTGCTATCAGCTCAGATGTTCTGCTGCATGAACATAATTACAGCCTGGAACTGAGTATTCTGATCATGAGTCTCTGAGCTCAAGCTTACTCACAAGCTTCAGATATCAAATAACTACCCTTATATCTTGTATACACTCTTGGGAAATGTGTGCACCCCTGGCATTTAAATAGAGGGCATGATTTCCAGAGATGTCAATCATTAATTTATTTCAGTGATGCCCACTGAGGAGCTGGTACTCAGAATTTTTAAAAATTAAGTCATTAGAATTCAAGTGGCAAAATATTAATTTAATAGTTTAACAACAGACAGAGAATGTTTGATTATTTCTTCTTTCATTCTCCCTAATATTAAGGAAAGTAATTTTTTCTCATTATAAAAATAATTTTAGCAACATATCATTAAGCAATTTGTACTCCTGTTGTCAGGCATTTAAGTTATGCTTGCAGTGCTGTACCGTATAGAGAAAAGTGATAATCTCTAGAGAAACTGTGCTGAGACCTTTATTATTCAGCATTTTTTGGTGAATTTTATATCCTTTCTCTGATATGTAGCCTGCCTGTATTCATTATTACTACATAACATAAAAGGTTCCACAGGTCACTGCAGGTTGGAAGGATTTTCACAGGTCATTCATTAAAAGGATCAGATGTTTCATCATTAAGTTTTAACATCATTATAGTTCTCTGTGTTTTTACTCACAAACTCTTTTCTCCTACCATGCAAATACTTTCATGTATTTTAACACCTTGACTCAATCAAGGTAAGCTTCTTGTTAAAAATGTGCACGTAAAGTTGCAAGTTTATAATGTTTGCTACTAATGTTGCAAAAAGCCTTTAGCTTTTTAATCAAAGAACTTTTATATGGTGCCAAATCCTGATCTTCCCAGACATGTAGGTATTTCTCTACATTGAACTGATCCTGTGTGTAACAAGAAGCTGTTTCAAGATCATTCAGGGGACAGAAAGTTTTCTCTAAACATTTTATCTTCAATAATTTTCCTGTTTTTCAATTACTTTGTTTCTATTTCATTTTTAAAAGATTTTACTAATGCTGTGGGTAGCATTAAGCCATTATTAGAGTTCTACATGAGTGCTTTTTTCAAAGAACATTGCAAACAACTACAATCAGCACTGCCTAAGTCTGAAAAGAGACCTTCATATCACAAACTAGAATTTATCTCTTTGAGAACATTCAGTTTGCACTTACCTTGTTTCAAACACATCGAATACTAAATTAAAATTTAAAAGAAAATCACTGGCAAGCTGGTGCTGAAGAAAACAATGACACATGAAAAACATAAATAGCCTTTCAATTTTACTTGAGAAGTCATCTCTGCTAGGGAAAACCTCACTGACAATATAAATTTAGAACCAACCCTTAATATTTTCTGTTCCTGAATAAAAATATGAACACTGAACACTTAAAGCCTACTGTGCTGTCAAACAATCCAAGGCAAACTATGCAGTACATTGTTGTTTCCTAAATGTTAGCCTGTAGGAGACAGAACTACTTCAAATCTTCTTTGAGACTGTTAACTCCTCTGACAAATGGAATTTTAAAGAAGAGTCTTAAAGAGCGATTGTACTTTTTCTCTTAGAAAGTCAAATTTCACTCAGCAGAAAAGAGAAAGCATAGATAGCTTAATATATCTTCTGTATAAATTCAGTCAATAACAGTAATCTTGTGATAACTGCAGTTATACAGATAGAGATTAAGAAACTAGAAATCCTTTTTTTCAGATCTGTCATATTTGAATGGATGGGAAGTCGCTAGCTAGACCAGCAGTTTACAAAGGAAGAATTCCATTAGGAAACTGGAAAGGATCCAATATGGTTTTGTGTGATGATATGGAAGAGGCATATTGCAAACTGTCATCTTTTAAATCTAGAGAAAGATGGGCAGAGGTAAAAGAGGTGAAAATTCAGACATTTTCTTAAAAACTACATACTTTCTTATATTACTTTAAAAGGCAGAAGGAATTTGAGAGCTTAACAGAGGTGTACCAAAGATTCTTGCCTGGTTTTTGGCATACAGTATTTCTATCTTTCTTTATCTACAAAAGTACATGATTACAGATTTTTATTCCAGACGCATATGACAGACTGACCTGCATAAATCTCTGATCTTAGTCTGAGTGTTTAAAAATGGATATGAGTGGAAAGGTCTACTGTGTCAATGGGAATTAGACTATTAATGGCATAAGGGGATGCATTTTATACAGCTCATTATGAATTTGAATATTTAAAATATTAGAATGTTTTAAAATGCTTTCTACCCATAATGATAATGAATATTAAGTATGAATAGAAAGAAGTTCATGCATAATACTTGCTCTTTATTAACCTCAGTCCCTGAGCATTTCAGTTTTAAAATTAAATTATTGTGTGTATTTTTTCCTAAAGCTGTCACAAAGCCATTCTGATATAAGCATTACTGAAACAAATACCTGTTGAATTCTAGTTTTTTTAAAATTATGTCATTCAGACTTTGTGATAAATAAAATACAGTTGTAAACTGCAGATATTCAGAATATGGATTCCAAAATTGAATCACATGGTAGCTTTTCATGTGGTCTTAATGACCATTTTGGCAAATAGTGAGACAATGTCTTTACACAGTGCTTTTGTCTCTGAGACATCTGCACAGTCCAAATCTAATTTTATTTTTTTATTCCCAAATGTGAAAGAAAATACTTTGTCTGGCTTGACACTCAGATTGCTTTCAGGAGCATAAGAGCCTTAATGTGTTCTGCCAGCTGTGAGTCACACCCTAGATTTTAACAAGAGTGACCCAGGAATTGTGCCAAAAAATACCTCTATTTTAGGACAGCTTAGTTCTCTGGAATATTCCTCCTATAGGCACTCTTTGTCAATCGACCTATAGTTAAGTCTGGCTTGTTCCGAAAGGCATTGACTGTGCAAAATGGCACACAAATCAAAAGTGTTCTAATCCTACATAAACAAACAAGAGTGAAAACATAGCAAGGGATGGCTTCAATTTACCTCTTTCTAATTTGTCGGAAGATGCTGAGATTAACTGGATTAGCTGGATTTTAAAACATAAATGAGTATTAAGTGAGATCAAAATCTAACTGGTAAATGAGGTGGTCAGAGTAGAAGAGACATCCTGGATTAAAGCAAAGAGACACCTGTGAAATGAAAGAAAGAAAGAATTGAAGCTGATAGAGAAGAGTGTGGAAAAGGAAATGAGAGGTAGCTGAGGGTTACAGACAGGAATGGTATATGCAGACCTTAGAAATGAAAGGATGCTTTGAAGCAGCTGCTCAGCATCGTGCCCAGGCAGTGAAGGGGTGAAAGAGCCACAGCAGGGCCTGCATTCATGGCAGCTCAGTCCAAGGACTGAACATCCTCCAGAGGGCATATAGGCTCATAATCTTCAGGAAGAACAGTTGGTTTTGTTTTCCAGAGGATGACATGGACTTTAAAACATCTTTGGTGATTTGGTCACAATCTCAACATAGGAAATAAAGAGAAAAAAAGGATGATGAATTCATCCTTTCTTTGATAAACTCTTCATTAATGTTACAGTCATCAAAACTAAAATTTTATTGGTGAAAATTCCTAGTAATATGGCTACATAAACCAATAATATGGTTAAAATATTGCAATATTTTTCAGAATTGAAATGTGACAAATTCAGTTACCACTGCAAAGAGGAAGATTAATAAAAAGAAAGGTATAAAATAGGATAAGCAAGAGTGTTTGGGTAGCTTGTCAAGGCTTGCTTCTAGCATTCTAATATAAAAAACTGGAAATGAGATATTCATCTCATTGGGATGCAATTAAATTCCAGTCTTCATTTTCTCTTCAGCTTTTCTCTTGCTTGCTAGCAACATGTACAGGATGCACATGATTTAATATACACTGTATTTGACCCTGAGTGCAAATTTGTAAATCAAGCAATTTTTATTTGCTTTACTCTGTGAAATGTGGTAAAGTATATGTATGCTATATGAAGTGCAAACTGAGGAATTTATATGCTACTTGACAGTACATTAAGCTAAACATTTGATTGTCTTTTATAAGATCCTTTTCAGACTAAAAATAAAGATGAACTAGGAATTATATTCAATTATATACCAAACCAGCCAAAACAAACTCTTCAGAACTGTGACCCTTGGATGTGCTTATTAACAGGTATGATATTTATTCTATCCACAGCCCTTGGAAATGAAATGCATTATTAGGTTGTGTGTTTTTAAAAATGGCTTGTCCCTACTCTCCTATATCTATCTTCCCTCACTCTTTTTTTCTTTGAGAAGTGTGAATTTGCAGCAATAGGTTTGTTTCTTTTCCACATCCCAATGCTCCAGCTTCTGAGAGTTTTCTCATTTGTCTGTATCCCAGTTATGCTATGTCCATTCTGGCTCAGACCAAGAAATTATTAATGGCCCTGGAGTCTCTGAGATCCATTTCTGTGCCTGTTCTTGGTCCCCAGAGTGGAATCTATGTCTCTTTCTGAGCCTCTCCCACCTGACAATACCAAATGTTTGGGAGAGGTGGAATGGCTTTGCTCTGTCCAGGAAACGAACTGGAAGGTCTGCACAGAGAAAGGTCTCCCTTGCCCAGATAAATAGATTTCTCTATTATTAAAATAAACCTAGATGGAACGTTTTGTTATAATTGAGTTTTGCTTACAGAAGGAGAAAAATGTCAGAATGTTTTATTTCACAAGCCTTTAATAGTTTGCCCTGAAAGTCACATGGAGATGACAGGATCATCTCAACAGAGCTGGCATAGTCAACTCACCAGTTCCCAGAAGATATGCTGAAAAACTGTGGAACTGAGATTAATAGTTACCTACTCCCTTGGTATGCTTTCTGGCTTGGTGGCAGTTTGGAACCTCAAATTTGAAAAGACTCAAATTTCTGGGAACCTCAGGACCTACATCTTAGAAACTAGGAAATCTGAGGTGCTTCTCCAGTACCTCCTCCATGAAGACACACATAAACCTGCACAAAATGTTTCTGAAAGAGAAATATATTGTGATCATCTGGCAGCAGCCACCTGCTGGGTGAAGGAAGCAGAGAGCCAAAGCAGCTCCTGCACAGGATATCTCTTCAGCTTACAGTAAGGGAAAATCCAGAACCCACTTTAACCTGATCTAACCTCACTTAGGCTCTGGGAAGACCTCGTGGAGTCTAACATCCTGAAAACTAAAACTTTAGCAAAAGCATTATAGACTATGAAGTTACTACGACACAAAAAAACATTTACTTTACATTCCTGTTTTATAATTTTCTGTATCTTGGTATGACCTTATTGCATTCTAAGGTTTTCCTTCCTGTGCTGGTTTTTCATTAAAATGAACCTCAGGAAGTCTGAACTCAGTTCAGCTCATGGGTCTTTTTTTCTTTCTTTTTTTTTTTTTTTTTTTTATCTCACGGATGCAATGGAGTGGATCATGGCTGGTGACTTTTCACAAAACAAATTTTTTCATTTAGAAGATTTTCCTAGAAAACATATCCCAAATCAAGCTTGCTATATGTTATATGCTATCCATATAGGAATCAGAAGCACTAAGGCACTTAATTTCTTTTTCTGTTCTACTGTCCACACATCCTATCACTGACCTCATCCTCAAATATTTCTTTAGGGTTAGAAAGCCAGTCAGAGAAGTATGTATTATTTCCCCCATGAGTAAGTTTGGTATTTAGAATGACAGATTTATTTCTGTGTTTCTGTTTTAAGACCATCTCTATCATCTCTCCAGAACATTTTTGGAAGTTTCTAAGGATATGAAATGCAGTAGGAAAGTCATATCAGTCACCTTCGTTGGTTAGCTTCCCTAAATACAAGAAAGATAAGCACTTGCACATTGTCTTCAGAGTGGAAACTTAACTTATTAGTTCTACTGCTATGTCCTTATGCCATATGTCTCTAATGCCTAAATATTACTTGATCTCTTTTCATATTTCAAGTACTCTGAAGAGTATTGTCCCACACAGACAATTTACACAGACAGAACCTATCTAACTTAAATTATTGGGAACTGGAAAAGACGAAATTTTATTCCATTTATCTGGTTTTGAAAATGCAACTCTTGAATAAGTTGGTGTGATCTTCAACAGGATCTTGATGTAAATTCTCAGAAACTAGTTTCAAACTTAATTTTATTTTTTTTTAATGAACAGTACATAAGAAAAAATTCCATTCTTACCCAGTGTAGCACACCTAGACTAACATTTATCCTTGTTTTGGTTTTTGGCAGAGGAGAATTAAAAGACTGATAATTCCTATGTCAATATAATCAGCAAAATGGTGGGGAAACTGAATTAATCTTACTTCTTTTCTATACCGAATTCACCTGAAATATTTTGTCCTAGATCGCCTTATCAGGCAAACAGAACATATTATGTTCAGTAAATTTTTAGTCATTAAAATTGTTCTGAAAAAATCTATCTGCAATAGACCTTTGTTGCATTTTATCCCAGTCTCCTCTTATCACCACATCCTTCACTGAGCTTCCCTTCAGAATCTGTTCTAAAATCTTGAGTAATACTACAACTAACTGGGACTTGCACTTTTTTTTTTTTCTTCATCTGTTCTACAGTCAGAAAAATATTGACAGGTTCTTTGAAAAATCCTTGCTATTAAACATTCTGCATCATATGCCATTGCTATTTTAACCTAATACTTCACAGGATCATGTTTCCTTAAAATTTTGCAAATATTTGTGGACAAATGGAAATAAAAAAAATTCCTTTGATTCTTATTTCTTGTCATTCCAATTATATATTTCAGTATGACCAAAAATTGTTGATTGTAAGCACCATACAAAGTTTATTTAGTCAATATTCTTTCCCCAGTATGGCATCAGCACATGTATACAAAGGAAAATAGAATACTGTTTTTTACTTATTTTCAGTTTATTATATAAGTGTCATTCCTAAGACTTCCAACAATGCAGACTCCATGGCCCTGTCCAGCAATCTATTTGGATACATCATCATCTATGATATTGGACATTTCTCTTAGTCTCTTGTCTGATTATTATTTGCTTAGTTTGAATCTTCTGCCCATTTTGTCATCTTTCATGTGGTCAGGGAATGATTTTCTGTCTCTGCACAGTTATCTTTTGCAATTTAAACATGGTTTCTGTATCACCTTTGGAGCTTCTATTCTATGGCTAAGCAATGCCCATACTCTCTCCTCATATATCATCTCTTTCGAAATACTCTTATGGTTTTATCATTAGGCCATACCTTTTCTGCTGTGCAGTATCAGAACCTGGGCAAAATCTCCCCTGAAGTTTTATCAAAGCTAAGAAGGATGTATTTCCAACGTATATTGTTTTAGTTATTCTACTAATCAGAGGAAAAAGGAAGTTATCACCTTTATCAGAAATAGGATGTCATTTTGTATTTATGATTGGACGGGTATCAATGACACTCAGGTTTTCTTCTTAGGAATAATTATTTATCTAGTTCTGTCATCTCTGTTTACGTAGCTGATTACTCCATTTAAATATACAATTTCCCATTTGTCTTATTGTAGACATAATCCATGGCTGTTATAAACTGATGGAACTCTACTGAGACTCCTGGTTTGTTTGAGCATCTGGATCTAAAAGTGAATCTATAAGAAATTATGGGATTTTTTTATTTTCTAATTTGTACCTTTATTGTGTTAGGTTTCCAGGAAGCCTTTTTGTGATGTATTGTAGAAGCTAGAACTCTTTCTTACTGTGAGAAAAATGGACTGTGGGCTGGCTAACATCTTTCATGTGAATGTACAGTAGAAAATTATTTTTATTATTATAACAAAATAAATACCTCACTTATTGATTTAAATATAGAAAACTATACATTTAAAATCTGAGGAACATTTAGAGGTATAGTATATTGGCTCAAAATTTGCATATTAAGAAATCCTATTGCACTATTTGATATATTTCTATGAGAGTAAACTCATTAAATGTATTCCTTTTGTTGCTAAGTTCTGAGGCTTGCTTGCAGTTGTTATCATTATTCTGATAACATAAAAATATTCTATGTATAAATGTAGTCTCAAGAAACAGCACATTGTACTAAATGAAAAATCCATTCTGTCAGTCAAGGCAGATTTGTTAAACTCTACTGAAAGAAGATGGGAGAGAAGAGTCTTTATTTTATCTTATGATTACTTTACCTCAACTCTCTGCCCTAAAGAAAAAATAAAATTCAGGAAAAGGCAAATAACTGTGAGAATGAATCATCAAATGAGTTATGGCATAATCACTGATGGAATAATAGAGACTGATAAAGGTAATAACATTTCTCTGTCTTCTTAAAAGAACCTGAAATTAACTGGTAAATACTAAACTAAACCCAAAAGATAAATCTATGTTTAGAATTATAGCTACTGTTCCATAGAGAAATTTTAGTTTCTGCAGACAAGCATTATATATGGTTAAAAGAAACATTACAGAATGTTACACTCAAGAATGCAGAAATAGCCAAATACCACTCAATACCACTGTCTCTGTTTAGGTAGCACCATGGTGTACGTTTGGCCTCCCTGAAGTCATAAGAACAACTTCTAGTCTTAGTATCTATTCAAAATCCTTGTGGGTGCTTTGACACCATGACTCAAATTATGGTTAATCAGTTGCTCACTCTTCCTTGAAGGCTTGTCATTCCTGTTTGCTGGGGATTCCTGATCTCCCTAAACGCAAACTCAGATAAATACCAAATTCATCAATTAACTTTCCTACCTGTTGTGAGGCAGTTTAGCAAACAGCAAGGCACAGTAAAGAGACATTGCTCAACAAACAGTAAACACTGCCTGTCCAATTTCTGGGATCCAAAGATCCTAGGTACAGCTTCCTGGACACAGAATATTACTTTCTAACAAACATCTCTACATTGTTTCTAATGGTCTATGGAACAAATGTTAATTATTTGTCATGTATGAAAATCTTATATTTTGCTTCATGGATTCTTGGCTTGTTTACAACTGCCATAGGGGAGGACTGACCATTTGTTCTTGGTCTGTGACACTCTAAGTTCCAGCATAGTTCAGTTGAGTGTCAGGTTGTAGTCATCATTATCTTCTCAACATTAATATTTCCTAGAATAAGAACACTGAAGTAGCTGAGAACTTCCCTGTAAATTATCATGTACACTTTTTATGATCAGTTATGCATGTTTACACCAGTAAGTTAGTAATACACACGAGTATCTGTCTATACCTGAAAACAGCTACTTGAGTTTGTAGATGCATTCTACTTTCCAATATGGGTAAGAATTACAATTTTTGCTCTGCAAATAATGTACCAAGTATATGTGGACCACAAGCTTAACATTTCCAGCATTTTGTGGAGGCAAATTGCTCATCCAACAGGCATCATATTCTAGCAGTCCTTACCATGAAGTAGTGTTGTGCTCTAATTATTGGGAATGCAATCAGCAAACCTGATACAAAAACAATCAATAAGTGAAAATGCTGCATAATTACCTTTTTGTTTGATTATAAAGATGCAGTTAACACCAAAGAGCTAAATAAGTGTTAATTCAGTTTGCATAAGCCATGAAAATTAGTCAATTTTACTTCCAAGGATTTTGAGGCTTTGAAATTTGGCTTTTCTCATTAAAAAAATAATCCCTTAATTTTTTTTTTTTCTGAAAACAGACTCTGCAGTGAGGCCTCCTGGAGGTAATGGTTCCTCATCTAGATTAAAACATTATCTGATGGAAAAGACTGTTTTCATTCTTTTTGGTATACATCATAAATCCCAAAATACCAAAAACTCGTGATTTTTCTTCTGATCTGTCTTTGTTTGTTACTGACACCCTAATCACTGTTTGATTCATTTACCACCAAAATCAATACCTTTTAAAGTCTCTACATATGTATATTTGTAAATACTTAAAGTAATACTGTAACTAGACCTAAGGAAGGATCTGTTTTATGACTAAATATAATGAGGAAATTATGCATCTTGTACTGTAACACAATCCTTTTACAGGATTATACTGTATTGTAGAGGGATTCCAAAATGATGGAAGCATAGAACTCTTTTCATCCAGAAAGCACTTTGTCTCAAATATAATAATTCTCATTGTTTAATTTATAATATGTTAATCCAGTTTAGCACAGGTCCTGAGAATTTTCAGAGTTTGAATATAAACTTACCTAAATCATTCCCTATTTTTCAAACATTTTTTCCATTCTTTCAGTCAGTTCCATGTACTCCATAGAAAAAAAAATATTTTCAAGCCTAAACTGATTAACTACTGGGTTTCAATTCAAGTTCATCTCTTCTGTAATATTTCATCAAATGAATGGGTTTGCATTTGGTAATCAAATGCAGTTTGAAGTTTAACTTTTAGAAGCAAAACAATACTTCACCTAACATACAGACAAAAATATCCTGTGCTTCAGATTAATGATAATAGTGTTTTCTGGGTTGTTTTTTTTTTTTTTTAATTTTTTTTTTTTTTATTTTTTTTTTTTTTTTTTATTTTTTTCCCTATACTGAGCTTGTAGCATTATTTGGAATCCAGCTACAGGATCAGCCTCCAGCTTCCTAGTGAGAAGTCTCTGTAGGTTTGAGGCAGGCAGGAGATCTGAGCCTCCCAGGCTGACAGGAAAGAAATTTGTACTGCAGCATGGTCTAGAGATTAAGGAATAACTTTATCATGACTTTTTGCCCTTAGGACAATCAACTTTGATATGCAAATCCAACTTTAATTTGATAAGATTTAGAACTACTGCTTATTTCAAACGGTAGGTAGTGCAATGGATTCCAGTACTTCCCTGCTTATTCCAAGAGAAGAAAGGAAAAATAATGAGATAATTTAGCAGGTAGCTATGATAGAAGATACATGCAAATATTGATTCCTGGGACTCTGACAGAAGAAAATATCATATAAACTCAGCAAAGTCCTTATTTAATATCTAATGGGAGAAATTCTATTTGTGACTTCTAAAACCATCACTGGTTTCTTGCTGGATGCCCAGAGATGTAGACTATATAGCACTAAAGGTTCATTCTAATTGGTAGTGAAAGATTTCTCTTTCATTATAAAAAAGGGGTATGAATTAGACTGTATATCTTCTCTGTTTCAGTTGTGATCCACAGTCACATGCACATGTGTCTTCTCTATTTGTCAAATTCCACTGAAAAACATTATCTTTAATTAAGCAGTTGTGAAGTGTTACTCTTTGAACACAATAGCAATTCTGTTGTCATATTACACAGCTGACAAAAGTACTATTGCTTTTTTAAAATGAATTTGGAAAATCAGAACCTTCTTTACTGCTACTAAAATTTCATAGAAATAAAAATGAAACTATTTCAGCACAACATGAAATATCTGGAGAAAGAAAACAAAATAAGTATGTGGAGCTGATCAATATAACAGCTAAATGGGGCTTTATTATATGTCCAGATGGCTGTAGTAGGTTATGGTTTCCTTCTTGTCTACACACTTACTAATGAAAAAGATGATGTGGGGAAAGGATGATTTTTTGCCCAGATATCACTCTGAATTAAAGTGGGGTGTGGCTAAAACACTGAATTGCACTTGGGACAAGAGAAGCACTTATGGGTCCCCTGGTTTGGTTTACTATCTATAGAAAGAATAGTTAAATGTGGGGAATATGATTAAGAACTATAAATGGATGTAATGAGGAGAGATATAAAATAGTCAGAACTTCTAAAAAGGTCTTTTTTACTGGCTTGCAGGACAATTTTCAAAGGTCAATGGAGAAAATGTTAAATTACCTAATAGCTATTATCTGTACCTTGTGCCTTACAAGCATGAGACAAAATTATTTTTCTTCCTAAAAATGGTACTCATTCTTTCAGTAAGAGTTACATGACATTAGGAATTCATTCAAGAGTTAGTCTCTATATTTTAAAACAATTCTGAAAGTAATTTGTTTTGTTCCTATATCGACACAAAATCTAATCTTTAAGCTAAAATTAAGTATTCTTGATTGCCAATGTTTGATGATCTTCTGTGCATAAAGTCTGATGCAAATACTTCAATATACATTTTTTTCTAAATCATATGTATTTTTCAACCATTTGATTTATATGGTACACTAAAGGTGTATAGTCTTTGGGACATTAAGAAGAAAAATTGGGTAGTCTTTATGTTCATTTTAGGTTTGTTTTGAATACATGTGCATTTCCTCAAAAAGATTGATAAAAATAATAAGAGCTTGGAACTATGGTTAAACTACAGTACTTATTTTCAAATCTGTAAAGAAAATCTGAAAGTATAGATTAATTCTTTCAGAAGTGGAAAGTGTATTTTTCCACTTTGAGTTAAAAAGAAACTTTGTATTTTTCAGAGAGTGATAAAAACAATAAGAAAGAAAATTTAAACCTAAGACATAAATAAAGTCAAAATCAAATTTTGGTGAAAGAAAGATTAGAAAGAATTTCAAGATAAAAATTACTTTAAAAATTCACCAATTAAAAACTAATTAGAAGTGTTTCACCAGTGTTTCTGGGAAAGAAAAAGAATAGCACAATACTTTCATTTAGGTGGAAAATACATCAAAGAGTTCGTGTTGAAAGGAAGAAAAGATAGCTAGTTGAAAGAAAAGAGTCAAAAAGAAGTGGTGTTCAGTAAAAATCTAGATTTTTCACAGTGATCTTTCTTTTAATACCCTCATTTTCAACAAAATTCACTTCTAACTGCTGTATGTGACTTTCCATCTATATTTACATTGTAGGTCAGATACCTCAAAGTGCTAGTACTCTCAGAGCCATATCCTGAACCCAGAGCAGTGGTATACTTTTATCTCTACATAGACATATTCCAACCTGACTGGAACCACAGTATGTAGTCCTGAGAACTGGCATCCAGCTGTGAGTTCAGTAAGGCAGACATAGATGAAGAAAATGAGAATATTAATTTTAAAATGAAGCAAAAAGACTAAAAGAATAATTGACATAAAGAATATTAAATAAATAAAACCCCAAAAAGTAACAACAGTAGAGAAATAGATTAACCTACAGAGATCGACAGATTGGTATGCAACTGAAAAAAAAAGGAAAGAAAATCTTTAACAAGTCCTAACAGTAGGTAGAATAATTGTCATATTTAATAAGGGTCTTCAGTAACCTAGCTAGTATAGACTAGAAATGTAGTAGATGGGACCTAAGTTCAAGTTTCTCATTCAGTTTTTTATCTCATCAATTTCATTAAATGAACAAGTTATATATTTTACAAATATCTGTATAATTATTTAGGGTTTTTTTTTTCCATTAGCAGTGTTTCTCTGTGGAATGGGAGGAAAGAAAGGTGGGAAAAGGAAAGTGGGAAATATGACTCAATAAGAAAGATAAAGGTAGTTTTACTGGTTAAGAAAAGTTAAACAGCCATTTTCAACGGCAAAATATTTCAAGCATAGGCAAGGAATATTTGTGTCTAGAGTCAGAAAATAATTTAAGCTGGAAGAGAGAACCAGAGAACTCTGCTCAAAATAAGATCAGCTCTACAGTACTTTTCCTTAGAAGAGAGAAAATAGGCTAGGTGGTTCTAGAGAGGCAATGTTATTTGATCTAAAGCAAATTAAAGTAGTGACAAAATGCTGAGGTGTTGGTGTGGACACAAGATTAATAACTCCTGTTCATGGGGGTGAACTGTTGCTACTTGCTCAGCAGAAGAGCTTAAGAATAAAATGAGGATCCCATTTTAATTTCTTGGGTAAAAAGTGAAACACACACTTTGTCTAGCAACTTCAAAATTCCAGTCAGTTCAGGTTTTCTAAAATTAAATTCAACTGCAGAAATTCCACACTAATTTATTTAAATTACTAAATGCAAAACCAGTCAGTTTCCAGTAGTATTACATCAAAGTTTATTGTCAGGGAATGTCGAGATAAGTGCTTGTAAGAGAATAGGTAACCCACTTATTTGCCTTAAGATTTTTCCTTGCTTCTTTCTCATCTTTCCCTCTGCAGAAGATAATTAAATACTTTTTACATTAGACACCTTTTTTTTTTAATTATCAGACATTATTTTTAGATTTGTTTTCTGAGTTCTTTTTGCAACTGCACAAGGAAATGGAAAACCATTTTTACCATTGTATAAAATTTGATATGAATAAATCATGGCATAATCAAGGGACTGTTCTGAGCGTAAACGTGACAGTCACCCAGGGAGCGCAGGATGACTCACGATCGCTGAAGCTGCAGATACACAGCTCACTAGCTTATTTAAAGTTAATATAGTTTCCCTTCCATTTTCATCAGGTCTGGCTGACAACTCCAAAAATAGTCCTTGGGAAAGCACATACAAACCTAGAAGAGAAAAGGGAAACTAGTGAAAATGGCTAACATTACACGTTTGTGATGTAGTAACCGGGACGTGATAAACTAGAACTGTCATGCAGAAGTGCCATTTGGAGTGAGTGTTATCTGTGAGTCAGATACTCCATTGTCATTGGCAAAGCCTAAAGCTTTCCTTAACTCAGTTGCACAAGCTTGTTAGCATTATATCGTGGCTATCCACAAGGAATAGCTAGGATTTCTTAGCTTTATGTCTCCAAAACCTTTATTGGCCTTATGCTTTTCCTCTAAGACTGAAATAAATGAAAAGCTGAGAAATAATAATTGTGATGTAGAAAGCACATCTATACACAAGCAGGCTGCCAGTCATGTTCTTGTATTGGGCTCCACCTTTTTTCTTATTTGTTTTTGTGGAGATTTCTATAAATACCTTTGAAAAAAATCTGCGAACACTAATTTTTGTCTTTATTCATTACAAATTTGAAAGCTTTCAATAGTCTTGTAGCAATAAACAAGGTTCTTCTGAAATGCAAAACCTACTTAGAATGCCATTAGCTTTTACTGTTCAGCTAGGATATTTTGGTGTGCTTAGGAAAGTGTAGAGAATGTTGAAACAGTTTAAAAAGAAAAAAATAGTACTGGAGTGCATCAGAGTATCTTGGCCAATTTTTGGTTATTACTTTGAAAGCTGTGATAAAGAAATAACATCTTAACATGCGTTATTTACTACATGTTTAATGACAATTTACAGAAAAATATAAGGAGTCATCTGTCAATTTTAAAATTTAAAAGTGAAGATTGCTAATAATTTAATGTAATCTTAAATTGTTGTGTTGTACTGCACATTTGCCTGCTTTCACTAGAAGTCTTACACCTGAATTCATGTGCTACCACATGTTATACCCCCAAAATTATGAACAATATTTTGTGAAGTAATTCCTAAACCACAAATGCACAAAAATTCTAAGAATTCATGCTCAGGACAAGGTATTATTTTCAACATTCAGGAACACTGGTTATTCAAAATGACCTCAGAAAATTGATCTGGAAGCAATTGAAACACAGGCCTCTAAAGGACTGTTCGATACTACTTATCAAAGCAGCCATGTGAACTTGTTTTGATCTAAAAATGTTTTCTTTCACACAATATATATTAAATCAGCCTTATTTATTTGCTGGAAAAAAAACTGCAGGAGATACAATAAAAACAAAATATAGCACAAGTTTGGCCAAATATTTATTAGAAGTAGAAAAAAATGTGGTACAAACTGTGGAGGTATATTTTGAGATAGCCTGTTCTATTTCTAGATTTGAGAAAATACTACTATACCGCTTGTTCACCTTGTTAGGTTTTGCAGTTCTTGGCTGCTGATCTGTGACACAATCAGATTTAATTAAGCACCAAGAATTGTATTAGCTATATATTTGAGACTTTTTTAGAATAAAAGTGCATTTTCTGTGAAAAAGAGATTATTAATAAAATAATATTATTACAACACAGTGAAATTATACTGTTTCACATAAAGTTGAAGCATAACATGCTTTTCATCTACACTTATTACATTTTTACACTCATTTACACTTGTAATGTGCAAATGCCAAATGCTAAAAGTAGGCAAAGTTTTATTTTAAACTCTTACCAAATTGATAAAACTGAAAGAAAACCAAGCAGAGTTGGGAGCTTACTGATAATTACATATTCTTGAATTTGAATCTAAATTGTGCTTCCACTATAAGCTGGTCCTGAGAAATCATTCACACTGAATACCAGAAAAAAGATGAAAGCATCTAAGCAGGAGACAAAGTATACTAATTTAACAAGGAAAAATATGGTCATTAAAACTATTATGGGATATGCTGTTTAACAATTACTAGAGTTGCCTTTCTTCATAGATTTGCTTTCAGACTAATGATTCAGTAACTCAACAACAAGTCTTTCATAGCAACGTGATGGATTACAAAGCATATTTCATACTACTAAATCCATGCAAAAAGGCTTTAAATGATCCAGTTGGGCAGCTCAACGCAATTTTCAGCCTTTTGAGAGTGCTTCTTTTGCTGAACAGAGGTTTGCAACTTAATGAGAGTGATCTAGCCCTTCTGTTTCTGTCAGAATTCTCCATTTATCACAGAGCCATGAAGAAATCTGATACAATGTGTTATAAATTTGGCATCACTCAATAATCTAAAAAAGACTCTGACTCTTTCTGGATCTAACAAGCTGATCTGTCCTCAGCTGTTGTCAAGAAGATTGCTAAATTTTATTCCATAAGCCCATCTGCTATCATCATTCTTTTGACAGAAATGTTAGCTAAAAATGTGGTGTCCATTTTCTCATCATACTCTGTAGTCTTTTTATTTGAAAATTGTCATTAATTGCTTTGCTATCATTATAACTATGTGCTTTATTTTAATTTTTAGTGTGACAGCCAGGAGTCAGACAATTGTCACTGATGAGAGCACTTGCAGATGGAAATGAGACCTTTAAGAGAAAGTGAATTACTATCAAGAAAGGGTGATGGTACAAATAGGAAGTTCCCTTCCAGAATAATAACGTACACATCATTATAAGCAGGATATATAGAATCAAAACAAAACCAAAAACTATGGCACATAGCAAAGCATGGGGGGATTTTAAGGAGACATGATGAGTCCATTCCAAATGCAAAAAATAGTTTGGTACCAACACAAAAAGATAAAATTTGTTTTTTCTGTAGTGAGTAGTCATCTAGATTTCAGTAATGGAACTTATAAATGCTTGTCTTTAGTACAGAAACCAGAGCACATAATTTGCAAGACAAGAAAATGAATGCTTTCTCTAAGCCATGTTGTACGCTATGAACTCTTCTAGTATGTTCATTTATATGGTTTCATTACAAAATTGTAGCTCAAGAGACACTGTGAGGCTCATGAAACTGCATTTCAAAGAACACAAGAACAAATTTCAGAGCAGGAACCTTGTTTCGAAACAAGAGTCAAAGAGCGGCATTGATTTTCACAGATATATAAAATGATGCCACAAAGTTTTTACCAATAGACTGTATTAATACTTATAGGAAAATACAGTACAAATATACAAAAGGTTTAGTAGTACTCCATTGAAGGAATGAGTTTATTTTGCTCTGCTCTCTGGAGATATATTTCAGATTCACTCCTGTAGGGTATCTTAGTGCTCCTTGACTCTTTATAGATTAAATTGCCCAATTCTAAAAATGTTTTCCTGATTTATGTCCAGGTAGTTGAAATTGTGGTTCTTATTTTTAACAACCCTTTTGCAATGGTTTTGTTTTATTTGAATAGAGTTTATTTTTTTCACAGTAGCTGGGATGGGGCTGTGTTCTGGACTCGTCCTGGGAAGTATTGGTAACATATAGATGTCTTCATTACTGCTGAGCAGCATTTACTCAGAGTCAAGGTCAGTTCTGCTTCTCACCTCACCCCAGCAGAGAGGAGGCTGGGAGCTTACATGGAGCTGGGAGAGGATACAAACAGGACAGCTGATGTCAACTGACCTTGATGCCTTAAGTTTTAGCTTTCTTATTTTTCGGATTCTGTACTGCCTTAGTGTGTGACTATGAACTTAATATGAAGTGTTAGTAAGTTCTCTTCACAAAGAGAAAAGACAAACAATCCTTTTCCAGCTTGAGAACCAGGGATAACTGTTACAGCCTCAGGCCCAAAAAGCATAAACAACAGCAAATTGAACAAACCAGGAGGATGGGATTTCATAACCTGAAGCTTTAATTAGACAATTAACCCAAATGTGCAATTGGACCAAAACTTATAAAAGGGTGAAAATTCATGACTGGGAGTCCATTTTATGAGCATCTTGGGTCTATCTTGGGCAGAGCCCCAGCCAGGCCCTTGTGCTGCCCAAGGTGTATCCTTTTAAGGCCTTTTAATAAATACTTACTTTATTCCTTTAACTCTGTCTAGCCTCTGTTCTAGGTCCACCTTTCAAGGCATCAGCCTAAAAAATATACTGTAACATATGGCATCATGCTCAGCATATAGAGATGGGAGAAGTCTCTGTCATGGAGGCTGCTGCTGGGGGACTGGCTGGACATTGGTCGTTTAGTTGTGAGCAATTGTTTTTAAAAGCATCATTTGCCTTTCTTCCAGTTTGATTTCTCTCTTTCCTTTCCATTACAATTTATGACTATGTTTTTTGTTTCAATTATTAAACTGTCTTTGTCTCAATCCATGAGTTTTCTCACTTTTACCTTTCTGATTCCTGTTATGTGGATCCAAACAGTGGATATTATGTAGAAAGAATCCTGTTAAACCTGTCTCAAAGAAGTACTTAAACCTGGAAACCTGTGGAGAAGGGCAAAGGCTATAGGTCTGTCTCCATGGAAGGAATGAATAAACAGACCAGGTTTCACATACAGGGAGAGAGAGACTACAAGAGGCACATAACATGACACCTACAAAATGATGAGTCACATGGCAAGGGTAAAAAGAAAATATTTGATCAGTGGCTCTTCGAAGAGATGACTTAGAAGCCATCCAAAGAAGCTAGCATACATACAGTTCAAAGAGGAGATTCCTCACTTATCCAAGTAAACTGTGGATCTCCTTGTTGCAGAAGGTGGTGAACATTAAAGCTTTACATGGTTCAGCTGGAAAACAGACAAACTTGTGGAAGGCAAATCTGGTGAGGATGTTCAAAAGCAGCTTCTAGATCAGGCAGACACTCAGGGGCACATTACTGAAGATTGAAATAATATTTAGGATCATACTCCTTATATTTATAACCTGTTCTTATAACCTTTGTGCCCACTTCGAAAGGTGATACTCATCTTGCTCATTAGAAGTTTGCCTATATCTCATTACGTGTAGTAGCACCTCCTTCCATGTGATGTAATACAGATGAATTTCAGATTATTCTGAAAGTCAAAATGATATTTAGAGAGTTGAAATATAAAATATGGATGTCAAAGAATTGTCCTTTGCCCTTTTATCAGTTGTGTGACATCCAATACAACTGGGCACAACACCAGCTTTTCAGTGAGACGAGAGGACAGAACTTCTGCAAAGTAATAACAGCCAAGAATATGTTCTCTACATGCATTTCTCCAATGACAGTCCCTCATCAGAAACACTCATTAAATCAGCACCATCAAACTGGTGTGGCACTGAGTCCCTGGGGATATTTGTTTTCCACTGTGCCTCAATGGAGCTGAAAATAATAGACTCCAAAAGCATGCAAAACAGACTGAATATGCCTGTTCACAAGAGACAGCCCAAATGCATTTCTAGACTAAATATTCTATCCTAGTAGTGCCTGTTGTGTGATATGATCCCTGAGCAGAAAGTAAAAATGATGCTGATGCAAGCCAAAATTGTTGTCAAGGTGGGTGGGTCTGCAGCTGGTCCTGCTAGTGTCACAGAGGTGTATGTTTTCTCCTTCTGTGAAATTATTTTACTATTTATCCAATACATTTGTAAAGCCCCAGTCCTCACTTGACAAGTCTAGCTAAAAGGAGCTTAAAGTACTATTTTTCCTTGAGGTGGTGCAAAGGAGAATCCAAAAAAAAGTTCCCAGAAGGTTAAAACTAAATTTTACTGGCAAATTTTGGAAGATCAGGAACTTGGCAAAATTTAAAGCAACATTCATTCAAAATAAAATATTTCAAAAGGTACTGAATTAGCAAACTCTATCCATCCACCTCAAATTACCCAAATTTCAGGAAGAGGAAATTAGGAAAAGAAAAGGAGAAAAAGAGAGGAAAAAAGAGAGAGAAAAGAAAGCTATAGCTACCACCTTGGATCCAGCATGGGCTCAGCTTCCCTAAAATCCAAGGACAATAGGGACATGACCACATGCGGTCATGGCAATAATGTTTATCAGGGCAATGATGTTTATTTGCTCCTGAGACCTCCTGTTTCCCTCCCCCCCCACCCGACCTAGGTGGGATTTCTGGTCATGCAGCCACTCTGGTGCTCCATTTGGGCTTCAGGGGCAGGGTGTGGGGCATTGCTTCAGCTGTGCCAGTGACTGACAGCCATGTGGAGCTGAGCACCATTCCATTTGGAAGAAAATGCCCTGCCCCACCCAGCTTCACTTGTTTTGACCCAGTAATAAATTTCTCTAGTCTCCCACAACATTAAAGGTGTTTATTAGCTTATGTCAGAAAGTTTAAATTATCTGCATAAATTTTTGGCATTCTGTACTTTTTAAAAAGCAGCTTGCTTACAAACTCTTCAGGAAATTGTTAACACATTTGTACCAAGGGTCAGCTGTTACTGGTTCCTTTGGTTTTTTTTTTTACTTTTTATTTTATTTCCTTTTATATATGTGACATTTATCAAGGCATTTTGAATTATAACAAGGCATTCATTTGCTGTATTAGATCATCTGTAGCAGCATCAAACATCTAATTTTTACAATCAGGGAAACAATGAAAAGGTCAAGGTTCAGAAGAAAGCAAAAGCAATGAACATCAATATAAATGAGACATTCTGTAAGATTAAAATTGCAAACAGACATCCCTATTAGGTCAGTTTTACCCTTTCTAATGTTTTAAAAGAATCTATGGATATGACCTCTCATTTGTGAAAACAGAGTGCTGTTACTGATACTGCTGGGTAAAACAGGATTTCCTATTAGTCATCTACCTGGAAAAGATGTTGAGTCACTCAGTCAGTGGCTATCAAACTAAGCTTAATACAACCATCTCCACTTCCCTCAAGATTTGAATTTTTTTCTTTCACTTTCACACAAGTAAATCTGTAATGTATCCTTTTAACTGTAAATTGATGTAAATTTAAAAAAAATCAGTAAGAACAATCATGAAATAGCTTTTTAGAGAGATAGTTTCTATAACCCAAACCATCACTGCTTCCTGTATATTTACAGAAATTTCCTAATGGGTTTCATAAAGCTGACTTCCAAGACTGTACATCAATACTAAAAAGGATTGTACAGTCATCACATGCTTTAGTATAACGCCCAGAAGAGAGAAAAGCATCAACACAATAAATAAAATTAATTAGGATGAAACCAGTTCAACGGTCTAAACAATATCGCTATCAATCAAGCTTACCCATAAGATGTTTTAGTCTGCTGGGAATAAACAGTTTTCAAAGTCATAAGACCTCACTGCAACATAAACTCCAGGAGCCCTGACTGACTACAAAAATCATTAAAATAATAAACAGTCTCTGTTCTATATATTCTGTGTCAGTGACAAGTACAATTATAGGTCGCTGCTGGTTTCTCTTCATCAGAAGTGCAGCCTGCTTTAAGGAAATATGAAAAGCTCAGTATTACTGGTCAATATTTTAGCAGAGAAAAGGAATAAAGCATGTGTTGAACAAGCATGAAATTTCATGGCAATAGAGAAGTGAGAAAGGAGTACTGTATGCAGAACAGAAAAAATGTTAAGTAGCATTTATCAATACATGAGCCATGCACTAAGAAATCTTTTCTGGGTCTGAAAGTCCTCAGTCTTTCAGCCTTAATATTTAGAGATGCTGGGTCTTTGGAAATTACAGTTATTTCTAATGAAAAAGAAATTCTTTTTTTGCCTGAGAAACAGGTAAAAGAAAAACATACTTTAGTTAACCAGAAATATCATGTGGTATTTCAGCAATTATTCAGAAGAGTAATTTGTTATCCTATGAGGAATGGCATGTTAGATTATAATTTCAAATTACCATCACTAATTATTATCACTAAGAACAACTTGCCATGGGGTAAATGCTTTATTATAATGGATCTATATAATTAATGCATTAATATATACACTGTGTTGACCAAAACTTATTTCTTCTTAGTGCCCCCCTAAGGGGGGGAGTTTTGTTCTTTCTCAGTGTTAAAAACAATCTTAGTCCTAAAGCTTTGACAGGGCAAAAGAAAACCTTCATTCTTATCTTTGTAAAAGCAAGGGCAGGTTGAATTGAGAGCCTGTGAGACTCCTAGATTGCTCCATTCCATTATGACAAGTAAAGTAACCCAAGCAACGGACTCAATAAATAAAAATGTTATGTTTAGACTAGAAGTACATTGGACTGAGAGACTCTCACTCTGATTATTTAACTCCTATGATTTCCTGTTTTGCACAGTCAGCATGTGAGCTACAACTCCATAATCCTAAAAAACTATTGCACAAGGCAGATGCTGTGTGGTAAGTCCAGATACAATTAAGCTGTAAATTCCAATTGTGTCTACATTACTCATTCCCCTTCATAAGTCTTACTAACTTCAATGGCAATTTGCTTTGGCTTAGGAGAATGTGGATACCAAATTATTTTGAGGCATATTCTGGATAATTGGATTAATATGGATTTGAAATCCACTGTCACAGAGGTACTAAAGCAACTTACACTGTAGCAGAAATATTGATACCTGAATAAGCAACCATAATTAGTATTTCAATTACGTTGTGTTCCCTGATTAATTACAGATTAAAAAAAATACCAAGTTTCCTGAAAATGAAAGATCAAGTTCTTGTGGGAGAAAAAAGGAAAGACCTGCCCGCAGAGAGTCAGCATTAAGTTTTCAGACAAGTCTTCATATCCTGCCATGCTAAATTTCTCATAAATCCATGTTTGTCACTTCAATAGTTTGTCTAATGCTTTCCTTTAACATACCCCCAAAACAACAAGTACAGAGAATACAATTTATGCTGGAAGTTTGATGGATATTATGTTAATGGGTATATATTATCTCCAGGTACATTCAAATTTATTAAGTTGCAGTCTATAACCATAAGATTGTTTCATGGAGCCTTTGTCTTATGGCAATAAAAAAAGACATTAGTGCTCTTTTACAAGAAATAAGAGAGATGGAGTCATTAGTATTTGTACAGCAACCTAGTCAATACAGTGATTTAGTAACAAGTTTGCATACACTTTAATTATAAAGTTCACAGAAATAATGCATTACCTGAAAACCAAAAGACATATTACCTCCTAATGTAGGTCTAATGAGAGCTATTTCCATGGATAATTTGATCCTAAATTCTCAGCTCCACCGACTATGACAGGCTGCCTAATTCACACAATTATTTTAAATTAATAGCTATCCATTTCCAAAACAAAAAGAAAGGGCTGAAAGAATTTTCACGAGGACAATTGCCATCCAGGAAAACCAGAACAGGCATTTAATCCCAACCCAACTGCCTAGATCTTCATGCAATTCCAGCCAGCATGCAGGAGCTGAAGGGATGCCAGAAGATGTACAGTGCACATCTTTGCTTCAGGAGAGAAAAGGGAAGAAAGCATTTCTGTGAGAGAGCTGAAAGAGAAGCTTGGGTAATGTCTTGAAGCTCAAGGGAGACAGAGGCAAGCAAGGAACATCTGAAGAACTAGAATTCTTCCTAAGCTCAGGGATCATAGTCTAAGTTATGAATAGGAGACATCCTTTTATTTGATTAGTGTTTGAAAAAGTTTTTGTTCTTTTAAATGTATTCTTATTACATTTTTTATAGCCTGTTCTGACCACAAGGTCTGCAGGTAGGTAGCAGTTTAGCATTTACCTAATAGATGAGAAAATCCATGCTGAGAACAGTTCAGATAAGGGCAGAACAAGGTATCAACTGCAAGGTCAGGTACTGAAATACCAAAAAAAGGGAAGATACTATTGGATTTTACAGCATTGATTGGTAAAAAAATCAGATTTTCAATTTGATTGGAGTCATCAAACAGCGATACATAATTGCATTGCCATAATAACAAAGGAGACAATGAAAATTGAGTAGTGTTACTTATGTTTTTCAAATATTAAAAGTATTATTAATTATGAAAAATAAAAGGTCCTGGCTACTCTGGGCAATTATGTGACAAGTAGATAATTGAGTAAACATACATATATTTAAGTACTAATACATCCATAAAACTGGAAAAAATGTTTGAAATTCTTGGTTACTGAAGAAGCTGAAGCTCGATCCTCCTTCTGATTTGCTTTTTATTCAGAATGCCTGTCTAGGACTCCAACAACCGTCAGCTGTACAAACTTTGACAACTCTACATTTGCTAATTTCAAAAACTGCAAAAACATATTTGTTCAGAAAAGAAATTAATGCAGAATAACATTATAAAATAATTGGAAAATTATAGATACTGAGATTGAAGTAGTGCTCAGTGTATTTCATGTGCCTTACATTTAACTGCTTTTAAATTAAAATTGTTTAAAGCACTTGCTAAGAATTTGCATTGTAAAGTACCAGATTCTCCAACCTCAACATACCTATACTTAAAAAAGGGTGTGTCTTGCTGTCTGTGTGACCCTGATGAGACTTCTACCAAGGCTTTTGAAGCACACGGAAGAAGGCACGCCATGCCACAGTACTCCTGCACAGCACCAAATTTCCTGTACTCAGCCCCTCCTTTGCCTTCTTCCATGAGAATCAACTTCACCATGGACACCCATCATTTGGCTGGCAACATTCAACTCTGCATGTGTCATTTCAGACTCTGAGCAGGTTTTGGTTGTCACTTTCACGATGTGGTGGTGCAGGGTGAAGTCAATTTTCTGCTGGGAATAAAGTCAGTTAGATGCTGTGAATGGGGAGTTGTGGCACTAGGGCTTTATTGAGGGCAAAGCCTACATAGGCTTTGAAAAATACTTAATGAAAACAGACCAATTTTTTCATGCAGTATTTTAAGATGAGAAGGGCAATTAGCTCATTATTCATACCAAAAGCACAAATCTATTCTTGTAAATAAGTTTCAGCACTTATTTACAGCAAGTTGTGGCAACAGAGAATTGTCTATATTTAGACAGGACAATCCATACAATGTACTGAAATGTTGGCAAATTTTGATTTTTTTATGCTGTACCATGATCATGGAAAGTTTTCTAGTGTTGATAACTATATGACTGCTGAATTTCGTCTACACTGTGTGGATTTGTGTACACTAGAATGTAACAAAAAAGGAGGAAATTAGTACTGCCATAACACTATCAATGCAGTCAAAATCTAATTTCCTATACTTTTTTTTTCAAATGAAAGCACACAGAAATACACCACAGTAAATCCAGCATGAGGTATTACCAAAGACATTCCGACCATCTAAAGAATCCTTTTACCTGATTATTTTTGTTTTATACCTGTGTTTTCTTGAAAAAAAATCTCTTTCTACTTCCTGCCAACTTCATTCCAAGCACTCCTCTGGGATCTGGTAAAAGAAAGCACTATAGGTTCTACATTAAACTTGCTCTATAGCAGTTCATGAATATCTAAAAAATACTTGTATGCATGTTTAATGCTGTCACGTCTTCCAATTCACTATGTCACACTTACATCTCTCAGTGATAAGGCGTCTTATAAACATTTTCTAGTTCAGTAATGTAAATGAAGCTTAAATTATTTGCAGATGAACAGACTTGGAGATGAGCCCAGGGTAGAAACCATTCCTATGAAATTTCTGAAGGAGTCCCTTGTAGTCTCCAATGCTGGAGTTATGTGGCAGAATAGAATTATTTTGTAAAGGGTTTCTGCTATCTAGGTTGAACTATACTGAACACTTCAAGGCACCTATAATACCTGAAAACTATAGATAAACCGTTTCACTGATTATATGTTTGTTTTGCAGTACCTGCAAGATATAAATAAGCGTTGTTCAAAATCCCTGTCTAAATTATTGGATGTAAAATTGATTTCACCTAAAGAATTTTTCCCCTTTTCTTCTGTCAAGGTTGCTATTATTTCCTTGTGAGATTTTTTTCTTTTGAAGCTGAGGGAAAACCAAGAAGTGTCAGCACAAATACCAAATATTTCCACTAGGTTTGATTTCTCTAGTGCTTCATCATAACTGTTTTCTGTCTGCCCTCATTTATACCCCTTGATATGAATGACCTTCCCCACTGCTTTGCTTCTCCTGAGAGCATTGTATGGTTGCTGTGATTTAGCCACTCTCTTCTATTCTCACTGGAGAGGTGATCACAGCAGACCAACTAAAAGGCTTTTGGAAACTATCACAAGAAAAACAAGGGAGCAGGCAGTCATCCCAAATCTCACATATCTTGTGTTTGCCTGGACATAGCTTTTCTTTCAAACTTCTGCACAAATAGAAAAGTTTTCTTGTGGACAACATATGCATTTTGAGCCAGCCCCCAAGCCGAGGCTGTTAGAACAGTACAGGTTTCAAGCCTCCATAATGCAGGGGTGAAGGCTGCCAGTGCACTCCTACATTCATTGTATATGGGGGCTGCTTGTTGAGTTGGCTGCTTTCCTTCCCAGGGAAAAAAGTAGGTTATGGAACATGAACCCCCCCTTTTTTCTTTAAACAAGTGGTATGCAACAACACTGCAAAATTATGCAAATTACCTTGTCACACATATCAGACTGACAGTTCCAAAGAGACTGGAAATTGCCAAAAGATTTCTAGCTCTAGGCAGACAATGCCATTACAGTATGGCTTAGAGCCATAAGACCCTGATAAGAACTAACTTTCTTTAGACTACCACTTTCACAGACTGTTATTTAAGATATATGTGCTCAGCTTTGAAGGCTTTATTGGTTTTGGGTTTTTTGGGTTTTTTTGTTTGTTTTTTTTTTTCTTTCTTTTCTTTTGTCTACATATGGTATGCAGTGTTTAGACTTATAGGCAATGGCATGAAAACCAGTCTAATTTAACTAGAAGCAATGTACCACTAAAATTTTCAGACTGAGCTGCAGGTCATGGCACAGATGGGCTGCCAAATATTTGTCACAACATGTGGCCAATAATCAGAATGTATTTCAGGCAGAATTGTTAGTGAATCAAAATAACCAGACAAGCTATTTCAGAGACCTGAATTAAATAATATTAATTCCATTCAGGTAGGGGATATAAGCTCAGGCTAACCTCATTCTTATGTTGTATACAAAAAAAATCCCATGTTATTCAACTTAAACTGTTCCCTTCTATTTCAAAGTCTCTTCATGTTTTCCAAAGAGCAGGGGTATGTGTACTTCATAGCTTTAAGGAAAATGAGACAGAATCCATCACATCATAGTTACAATTCTACAGAGACCTGATTTTGACAATTTTTTACTTTGACTTCCTCTTTACTGTGCAGGAAAGACAGGTCTGTAAGAGAACAGAAGAATATACCAGTGGGTCTTAATCTGTGTCTTGGGCAGCAGTAGAAAAGAGAAGTCTTCCCATGCAAAAAAAAAAAAAATCTTGAGAATGTTCTCTAGTGATATTTCACAGCAGCACAATATTTGGGCAAAGATGCTGTAAAAATTGTGCTAATAATTAAATTTATTGAAGACATGAATATTTGTCATGGAATCCCAGTTTAGAAGTTTTTGTGGACTAAATAAATCTATATATATATATGTCTAGAACTGTATTTATATCATCTCTATCTCTACCTGAGTAAAAGCAATCACTTTGATACTGCAATGTAAGACTTAGCATCTCAGGTAAGATTCAGCTTTCAGGCTGGGTCAACGGGCTAAGGACACTGGTAGGAGGTTCATCAAGGCTGAGTGCCAGGTTTTGCCCTTGGTCAGGACAACAACAGTACAGGCTGAGGGCAGAGTCTTTGGAAAGCGCCCAGCAGAAAAGGACCTGGGGGTCCTTTCCTGGCTGAACATAAGCCAGCTGTGCCCAGGTGGCCAAGAAGGCCAATGGCACCCTGGCCTGTATCAGCAATAGTGTGGCCAGCAGGATCAGGGCAGTGACTGTCCCCCTGTGCTTGGCATGGGTGAGGCCACAGCACAAATCCTGTGTCCAGCTCTGGGCCCCTCATAATGCGAAAGCCATTGAAGCGCTAGAGCATGGGGAAGGATCTAGAGAGTAAGCCTTACTAGGAGCAGCTGAAGGAGTTGAAGCTGTTTAGCCTGGAGAAGAGGAAACTCAGGGGAGACCTTATCACTCTCCACAACTGCCTGAAAGGAGGTAGGAGCCTGGTGGGGATAGGTCTCCTGGGTAACTAGTGACAGAATGAGAGGACATGGCCTCAAAGTGTGCAGAGAGGTTCAGGTTGGACATTATGAAGAATTTCTTCACAGAAGAGGTTGTCAAGCATTGGAATGGGCTGCCCAGGGAGGTGGTGGAGTCACCATTTTCAGAGGTGTTCAAGACTGGGTGTGACACTTAGTGCTGTGATCCTTGACAAGATCGCAAGATCGTTATGGGTCAAAGATTGGATTCAGTGATCTTGGAAGTGTTTTACAGCCTAAATGATTCTGTGAAATCAAACTCATGTTTAATATGACAAAATAAAGCAAAATATAACAAAGCAAAATGATGATTTCATTAAGGCCTGCAGCAGGATAGTTAACTTACTGCATGAAAGTATGCAGAAAACCCATTTGTCAATTTGAAGGCAGCAGTATTACATTGAACACACAAAAATGCCCGAATGAAAATCTAAGCTGTGATCTATAGGCAGAAGTAATGAAAAGAAAGCAAAATAATGAAACAATTGAACCTGAAAATCTGATGCACATTTTCATCATGGTGAAATGTTATTTTCTTCACTGAAACAGGAATGTCTATATTGATGATTGAGACGGAGTTTTGCAGACTACATTTTTATACTATTTTCCGCTGATAGTGTTCTATTACTGCTATCATATTTGTTTAATCATTAGGTAGAGTAAAAAAATGTTCGTTTCAGTAAGAGATAATGCATAGGTTCTTCTGCTGACAAAGCTGAAATGTTTCTGGGTTTCAGCTGTATCTTGCTGTGACAGGCAGTTATAAGACAAGGTGATTTGCTCTGCTGGCTCTGCTTTTTATATCATACTTCTTTTACAACAAAAGAAAGAAACTTACCTGGATAGCCTGACTTAAGTATTCCCTAGAGTGTCTTCAGCCAGAGAACTGATAAACAGCCAGGAAACTGAATTTAACTGATCTCTCAAGTTTACATTTTAAATAACAAAAACCTAACTGATCTTGTGTTTTCTTGCACAAAACTTTCAAAAGGCAAAAGTCTTCTCAGTTTCCACTACAATTATGAATTTACAGTTGCTGGTGGGACACTGCCTGTGACAGCAAAGGGCTGTAGGCCCATCCTCTGAGAAGGGATGAGCTGCAGCACCTGCTGACAGACTGAATCCCTCTCTGATCCCACAGGAGAGTGACACTTGGCAGCTGCACCAGGATCAAGAAGACTCCACTTACCTATTTAAACCAAACATTTCTTCACAAGCTTTTCCTTTTCCCTATCTCATTTATTTTATTGCTTTCTCCTCCCCTCCTCCCACCTCCTTTCTTCACACTGCTGCCTATGTCTCTGCTACACTTTGGCATGAACAGAGCCAAGGGCTGCCTCTGCAGCAGTTTCAAAATGATGCCATGGTATCTCTCACAGCGCCGATGAGCAAATCTGTCTGCGAAGGAAAGGGGGTGCCCTTGCAGGGGCTGAAGGATGCATCACACCAAATGTAAGATCAGAGCTAAGAAGGCGGCTTTTCTCGCTGGCAGCACATGGGGCAGTTGGCAGAAGCATGCACAGAGGACATTCTTACCAACAATTGCCTTGATCTGACTTGCTGTTATTTAGCTCAGATTCATTCCTCCATGGCCCCTGCTATTGTCCACACTGCTCTCCCCAAAACCAGCCCCAGATGAAACCATAATAACTGTGAGAGTGTGGATTTCACTGTCACAACTTATGGCACTGCATTGTTTTCCTCACTTTACTAATGTAAGAAAAACTGGGAATCAGGTAGTATATAAGATTCAGATTCAGCATATGATTTTGACATGACTCAGGCCATACAAACTAAGGCATTAGATAAAAATAAGCAAAATCTTGTTGCAAAATATAGATGCTGCACTGCAATTGAGCTTTTCTAGTTAGGATGTTTTAAAAAAGAAACAAAGAACCTATAAATCTCAGGGGCCCTGTGCTTGCCTGTAACTGTTGCAGTACATTTATCATTGTTACATAACCCTAAAATGTTTCATTGGCTCTGTTTTCACTGGCATGAACATTTTAAATGAAAATTAATACATGCATATGTAGATCAGTCCACTGTATGTAGCTACCTGGTGGGTAATTCCCAGATGGGGATTTCTTTTTCTCTACATTGGCTTTCTTCTTTTCTTTTTCTTTTTTTTTTTTTTTTTTTAATAGCTCAAAAATAGCATGTGGGTTATATAACTAATAAATGAAACCAGAGACAAATCCTAGCCTTAGGTGCCACATAGAAGAGATGGTAACTGTCAGCCTTGACTCCCCGACTGTCAAATTCTGAATGGGATGTTAGCTCCTCTACAATACACAAGCTTGGAAATGTCACCGATACAGATGAGTCAGGGCTATTATCCTGATCCACAATAAAAATATCTCTGTGGTAGCCAAGTATTTTATCTGTACAAATTAATCTGTACATTTAAATATGCCACTGTAAATCACTGCTAAAATGCTCTGTAGCAATTAGCCAAGGACTGCTGCTCTGTCATTTTGTTCTAACTGTGCAGAAACTTCAGAAAGAAAGATTGCTTGGCCGTCAGAAGACCTCCTACTGCCTCTACCAGTTTAGGAGGTACTCCCAGGGTTGTTTCTCTGCTACAGAACCATTTCTTTCTCCTGTCCTCATTTGCATTTATTTTGGATCCTTAGGTTGGTCATCTCAGGGTGAAATTTAGAGAAAGTGGTCTCTATATTGTAATAATAATAATAATAATAATAATAATAATAATAATAATAATAATACATTCAGAGTAGAAAATATTGGGTTTTTTGGTGGATGAGCTCTGAATATAATGTAGGTATCCTTCAGCCTTTGAAAATAAGGGAGAGTTTAAGATTTTTCTGATGGAAAATATTATTGAGTCAAAAAAGTACTGAGGATCACTGAATCACAGAATCAGCTAGGTTGGGAAAGAAATTTGAGATCATCAAGTCCAACCTGTGACCTAACACCATCTTGTCAAATAGACCATGGCATCAAGTGCCATATACAGTCATTTCTTAAACACCTCCAGGGATGGTGACTCCACCACCTTCCTTGGCAGCCCATTCCAATGCCCAGTCACTCTTTCTGTGAAGATCTTCCTAATGGCCAACATAAACCTCTCCTGGTGCAGCTTAAGACTGTGTCATCTTGTCCTATTGCTAGTTGCCTGGGAGAAGAGACTGACCCTGAGTCTGGCTTACTACCCTTGGGCTTATCTCTAAAGAGCCTGATTTCATTCCCTCCCCACTTTGAACCAGGTTTAAAGACCTCTCAATCAGCCCTGCCAACTCATGGCCTAAAATCCCTCTGCCCTTTCGAGATAGATGAAGCCCATCTGACTCTATCAGGCCTGGTGCCAAAAAGCTGCCCTATGATCAAAAAAACCTAAATTCTGCTGATGGCACCAGTCCTTAAGCCACTTATTGATGAGTTTTCCTTTTTCCTTTCATCATTCATCACTGCTCCTGGAAGAATTGAGCAGAGCACCACTTGCACTCCCATTTTCTAACCTGTCATGGAGAAAATAAAACACTATTGCAACATCAACTCTTTTGAGTACCACATATTTATTCTTGGAGGATTCCATACAATTTCTGACTGCTTACATGCTACTTAAAATTGAAAGATCCCATAGAAAACTCTGAGATATTTTGGCTGAAGGCCAGTGTATTTATTCGGAAGATAAATTTGCACATGAAAGGTGCAAAAGCAGTAAGGAAGGCAGAAGACAAAGGCAATGAAGATCAATTAGCTAATTAAACTTGAAGTAATCATTGTCAGCCTCATTGTCAATCTTATTACGTAAATATACTAATATTTCTAATTTGGTGTAACTGGAAAAATATACCTGAAAGTTTTTTCTTGGTGCACCAAATGAATCTCTGATGCTTTAACTGGGTACCTAAGATGGTATATCTAAAAATACCAGCAAAATTTTTAAAAATATGATTGATTACTCTTTTTTTTATGAAGTCTCAACTCTTAAACTGAGTTTACAGATTAAAAAAACTTACCAGTAAAAGGACATGCTTATAAGTGATAATGTACCATTGTCTCTTTCTTGAGTGTCCTTTAACTGCAGTTAATGGCTGTATTGACAGAAAAAAAAATTAACTGCTACACATCTAAGGCAAATGAATTAATGGACGACTTGACTGTATTTGCATGCATTTGTCCTCTATAAATTGCAAAACTTAGAAACTGGTACTTGCCAATATTTTCTTTCCTTTGTTGTTGTTGTTAATGGCAGGAATTTGACACAATTCTCAGATCTAATAGACTCTCTAAAGAGTCTAAAGCTGGGAGATATATTTTCAATATGAACATAGAGAAAACTGAATAAGAAAATGACAAAACAAGCGTGGCATCTTAACAATGTCATTCTGTATGTCTCAATGCTGACTATAACCATCTCTGGACTTCATCTTGCCCAGAAAAACAAATTCAGTGTTTGCAGAAAACTTGTGACTCAATATGCCTTAGTAGAAGTTTAGAAGTGTTCCCTGCATTCTTCTTGGTCGTTGCTGTACGAACACTTTCCTTTTACGTATTAGGATGAAGCATAGACTTCTTCTGCAATAAGCAGGGAAATATTTTGGCCAAGGGGCAGTTAAATTTCAAAGCTGGTTCACTTTGTTTCCCAGACATCACCCACTTTTCATAAGTTATCAACATAGACTTCAAAGGCCACCTTGTGACATTAAGGAGAATAAAGACAAGGCAACACATTTTAATCAATACAAAAGTCTCCTTCCTATGGTCTCTTCCAAACATGGGCACTCTGAAGCAGTTATGAAATTGCTTTGAATCCTCTGTTCATTTTTGAAGCAAAGTATGCTGATACATTTCAGTATGCTGAAATTTGCAGATTTAAATTAATTTGGGGAGGATATTTGGAATAAACATCTGAAAATTTCACAGTAAAAAATGTAGTTTTCAAAGCATGAGTCATAAAGGTAGCATAAAAGGGACATTTGCAGCCCCCCAGAGCAGGTTGGCCTGTCTTGTGTTTGAGCTCTCCATACAGAGCAGCCTACATTCCTGCTGGATTACCCAGTGGTATCTATAGAAACTGTGCACTTGCATTTAGAGATCCAAAAATAAACAAGTAGGGCTACTGTTTTTTTACCTGTCCTTTTTAAGAACAGGCAATAAATAGCTCTCTTCTTCCCCTAAAAATAAAACCCAAAGCATTCCTGAACATTCCCAAATGTTCAGTAAGATTAAAATAGGACAATTCCAGGTCATCATAGAGCGCTTAAGAAAGTGCCCCTCGTGATTTATATGCCAGAAAGAGGTAGTTTAATTTCTCAGAATTCAAAATTTACTTCACTAAATTTACTATAATTTTACAGCAAAATAAAAGAATTTCCTTAGTCAACAATTATTTAATCAGAAATTTTTAATTTTCTGCAAATGTGATTGTCTTTCAATTCTTTCTCTTATATTCATGCCACCATTAAGTCATTAGGATAAAAATATTAAAGCACTTAAGGAACAGTTTCTACTCCTGTGGCCATTGGAATGAGACCCAAGTTCTTAAAAGACATTGGGCAGATCAGAATAAGAATCATATACTTAATCATAATTGGTTGATTGGTTGAAAACACTGGGCTAGGGGAAAACCAAACCAAACTGAACAGAGCTTGTTTCTAAGCTTCACCTTTTATTTAATAGTTCGAGGTTTTGCTTGATGCCAGAGCAAGAGCTCCTATCTGTACTATGACAGAAGACAATACAGGTCCTTACTCTTGCAATCAAACCATTCTCTCAAAAAATGTTTTCTCCTGCCTGAGGGGATCAATTTCAATAGCTACTATCACCCTAATCCAATAGACTGCTGTCTTTTATTACAAATCACAGGGAAGGCTGGAATCAAGATTTTCATTTCTATTTGCCCTGCATCCCCCACACCCAGTTGTGTGTCCTTATTTTAATCTTCTCCCACGTGCTTTGACAGAGGAAGGCTTGCTGTAATACAGTGTGAACTGTGGTGTTCAGATACTTAAATGATCTAATACTACGTGACCAAAGAATGGGAGATCACACAGGAAAAAAATCCCGCCAGAAGGTGTTTGATGAGTGATAGACAACATCTATTTCATCTGCAATATACAGCAAAGATTTATGCAGAAGATGTCATAGCTACTGAAAGCAGGGCTTTGGCAAGAATGACAGCACAAGCTGCTCAGTCCTGTGAAGCTTAGGCACTTCTGTATCTGTGCAGAAACAAATCCTTGGGTGCATGGAAACCTTTAAATGCACGTGTAGTGCTCTTTTGGCTCTTACAGACTCTGGCATTAGACAGCCACAGCCCAGGTCATTTGGGTTAGATGCTTTATTCTATCTAAAGTCTTTGCCTTTTCATGGAAGAACAGAAGTCCTTAGCACCTTCAGCCCTGCTAACCATTAGTATCCATCAGTGACATATTTGCACCCTCCATGACTCCTTTCAGTACCAAGCCCTTGAGTTTCTGTCCCATGGAAACCAAGATGGTGGGGTTGGAGGAAAGAACATATGTGGGTCTCGTTCTCATGTGGTATTAGGATGCAACTGAATGTGGTCAACACCAGATTCAGGAGCTGAAAAATGCTGCCAGCTCTCACTCAACCTTTAGTTCCTTAAAAGATACCTCTAGTTCCTTCATTCATCAAGACATGGCCCATATAGTTTCTAAAAATCCTATTTGGTGCCTATAAATAAATATTCTCTAATTAGTATTCTGAAAGTCAGTGTTCAGATTAACTGATTCATTTACTGGAATGATAAATGAGTCCACTTTTAGCATCTATTGAGGAGGCAGAGACTTAGGAAAAAAAATGAACACAAAGACTGAGCCATAAAGCAGGAGAATACAGAATGGCTGTGGGAACTGAAACAATATAGGAACACAACAAAATAAAATAAGTCTTCCTTTTCCAGGAAAGGAAATTTGTGGTTTTAGGATTTTCATGCAGAAATGTGACCATGACAGGAAAGGGGAGGGCTTTTCTGGTGTGCTTTTGTTTACTTGTTTGGAAGTGGGGGTTTTATTGGGAGTGGGGGTTTGTTTGTTTGGTTGGCTAGTTTGTTGATTTGTGGTTTTTATTTTTTTAAGTGGAAAAAAAAAATTCACAACCCAGTACTTTAGCAAAAATTTTACTTCTTTTTCTGGAAGTGTCTGGAAATCCAGCATGCTTATTTACTTATGTGACTGCTCAAGCAGGAGTGGCTGCTCTTTCAGGATCATCTAAAAGGCAATGTCTGAACAAAAACGTCAGTTTGTGGAAGAGGAGGGTTTGCTCTGTAAACTATAAAGTCTATGGGACAAGAGCTATCTCAAATGATACCCCCTCAAACTCCATCTGAAATAATGGGCCATTTTTGAGCTTCCAAAATAGATCTATAAAACAGAAGGAAATAAAAATTCATCCTGGAAATCAGTAAGAAAGCACCAAGATGCTGAGAAGGGGGGAAGAAGTCCAAGAGATCCAGTGGTAAGGCTGCCACCAAAGGTTGCTACCCTCTTTCAGGGAAAGGACCAACATTTAGGTCTGTACTTCTTCCTAACCTTCTCTGACAATTAGAAGAGTGATAAAGTCCTCTTCTCTCCATAGGTCCTGCTTTCTTTCATGACCCACTCCAATTGCAGCCAGATCTAATTTCTAATTTATCAGTGGAATACTGAGATCTGGGAAGAATTTAAACTACAGTTTTCAAAGTGTCTTAGACTAAATCTGTAAAAAAGCATTCACTGTTTTATCAGTACTCACTACCATGATTCATCACTACTTTGGCAAATAAAGTGCTGAAATATTTTTCTAGGTTTTTCAGGCTTTTAAAATATGCACATAACAATCAGAAGGATGTCAACAAACATATCAGAATAATTTCAGGTAGAAATTAGACACTTTGAGATATACCTGATATTGATGTTGGCATTTTTTGCTGTTGATTCACTCACCTTTTGTATTCTATCCAAGTGGCAGTAGAGAATAACTCTTGCAAAGTAAACACCTAAACTCCTTTCCAGGAGAGGAGAAAGAGTTGATGACCTCTTAAGGAAGAATCAGATAAGCTGACTCTTCTTACCTGTGCTTGGATTTATAAGAAATTCCAAACACCAACATCCACAGGAAATCCAGGGCTCTAAACCGTGCTATGAGGGCAAATATTGCAAAAAATTCCTTGAAACAGGTCCTAAGTCCCAAAATGCTATGTGTGTATAAAGTCTTGGCAACTGTAAGAATAGTTCTCACAGTAAAATGAAACTGAGTCACAAAAGGATTTAGGAGAACTGCTATATTTCCTAACTTCAATATAGCTAGACAGGCATGCTTTCCAACCATTCCTGATCACCTGCAATCACCAGTTATGAAATGAATATTAAAAGTAATGGATGTTTGGGAAACTATGTGAGATTTTACGGAGCTTGTTGTCACTCAAATTTCTTCTACTCTAAAATATTATATTCGTTTTCCTATCCCACACACGTATAAAAGAGATGTTAATATAATATTTATATTTGTTACTTGATTTCCTTGGTAGAATTCCATAGCCTTACATTCCTAGGCACATTTGAATACAAAGAAGTTTTTCTTTCACAATACTTTCTGGTATGTCTTATCTCTGATCTTTTTGTACAGGAGATAAAAAAAGCAATGTAAGATGGAAGAAATAGCTCACACTGTATTATTACGACTTCTCTGAAACCAAGCAAGTCAGAAAACCCTGAAAAAGCTTGCATGTGAGAGAATATCTGTTACAGAAATGTGGACACATGAGCAGCAAGTGGCATACTGAGTTCTAACATGGTTTTGAATGTTAAATGTTCACATTTGCCTAAACTGTGCCACAACAGAAATTCAAAAGCTTCTGAGTGTTTTGATTTGATCCCTTTGAAGAAGTTTGATTCCCTGCCAGAAGAAATAGCCGTGCTGTTCATGTTTGAAAACATTTAACTTGAAAAGATAGAAGTACTTCTAAACTGTTATTTGTATATATAGAGGAACAGAGGTTCCAACAAGAAAAATACTTAGTTTAGGCTTTGATAAGTTTAATTCCCTTTGTCAAGCAACCTGGCAACAGTCTATTTTTTCAGTGGAAAGAAAAATTTGACAAAAATGATATGTCTATAAAGGCCTAATGGGTTTGGATGTCTTTAGTTTATTTAACACATAAATGACATTCTAGATATCCTTAAAGAAGAATCAACAAATTGTGATGTAACATTGTGGCAATGGAAAGATAAAGGCACAAATGAAACAGATTAGATTCTGGTCTGATACGTAACAAAAGAAGACAGCTATATCATCCTTTTGGAGCAAAATCCATAATCGTTTGAACAGCAACATCCACAAAAGTATATTCCTCTTACCTCATGGATGAATCTGTTAATTAATGAAATATGCTTTCAGTTGAAAGATGTTCCTTGATTATGTATCATATTATTTCTTCTGCTCAAATTAGCAGAAAGAGAAGCAGAATTCAGTGGGGAATCTGACCATGAGAATGAAAAAAGGCATGACAAATAGTTTTGCAGAATTGCATTATCTTTTATTAGCTCTAAGGAAAAATGAGGTTTTGCAATCAAATTCTTAAAATTTTATTCTCCGTACGAGAGTCCCACTTCAGGCAAGACTGATAGGTCCAGAAATGACAGTGAATAAGGAAGTTTTTGTCAAGGTAGATAATTGGCTGCATAGCTCCTGAATAATCAGTATTTTACAATGCAAAACTATGAGAAGACCTACGGCACCACATCTTTCGTTACAGATGCCATACTACAGACCTCCTTAGGATAATTAATTTAATCAATTGGCCATTCCTACCTCACTGGCAAATTCTCTCTGTGGAGCATATCACTAAAAGCATCATGATCCATTGATAGTCTCAAGCCAGAAAATGCATCAGGAGATGCTGCAGCTCCCTTCTCCCACTGGCTGTGCATCTCATCCCCATCCCAGTGTAGACTGCAGAGATAGCTCATGTTCCTATGTAACTATAACTAGTTTTTTACCACAGAAGCAAGTCACCGAAAGTTAATCTCAAAAAGTAAAAGGTTTATTTCACAGAGAATTCAGTTTTCCACAGCAGAGTTACATGGACAACAGCTGGCCTTTCTAACAAAGTCTGCAACTTCTTGATAGCTGATGGTTGTGACAAGTGGGACTGGAGTCTATTGGGGCTAGACAGCATAGTCATCAAGGAGCAGTACAGGTCTGATGGCTGCAAGCAGTTACAGTTTCTCATTAATACAGTACTCAGAGCAGACATGATTTATTATTTTGAAAGCTGTCTTGAATAAAAGTTGTGCTTTGCTAGTACTTCCATACTGAGTATAACCTTTTTTTATTGATTTCAGAAGTGCACCAATTGCTTTGCATGTACAGACACAAGCTCACATACACATTGCTATTGATAACAGCAGTATTCTTTAGAGGTAGCCAGATATTATGCACACAAATATTTATTGTTTTTTGTTCATCAAAACCCAAAAACTGTTTTAATTCAATATTTCAGGGAAATACTATTTCTTTTAAAAGTAAATTTTGTAACTTTTAGGTTTGGAATTTCACAATAAAAACAAGCCCTTTCTAAAATGTACTTACGGGTTATTACATAGTAAGATAATAGAGACACTAAAAGAATTTCACTGAATTTTGGATATCAATCTAAATACAGTTATTTGTAAAGGTTGAATTCACATATATTTGTCCCTCAGCTCTGATTTTCAGGTTCAGGCATGACTAACCAAGCAGAGAATTTGTATGTACAGCCAAGCATTTCTGTTAGCGATGTCAGCAAGAGTGACATGGAATGAAATTTTGCATAACACTGTCCAATTGTGTCTTAATATGCATTTTCCAATCATATCAGTTAGATTATTTTACAAAATGAATAAAAATTAATCCTTCACATTGCTTTGCGTAGTTTTGTACCAAGACTTTTCTTTTTTTTTCTACGTGAAGCATATTTTTTCATGAAAAAAATTGGTAAAGCAATAAAAGGTTGATAAAATCAAAGTACAGCCAGTTCCATGGAGAACATATTTTCTGTTGAGAATTCATTTTGATTGAAGATTTCTGATCAAATTCTGCTATTTTTCATGAGACAGAAACTAATCTAATTTTTGGATGTTTTCTTTCCATACTTTATATAGATTTGAAGATGTCAAATCAATTTCAAAACAAAGCGTTGGCCACGATTTATAATCTTGAATGTACTGGGAAAAAATTCTCACTGACTTATCTCTCCTTAAATGTTCATTGTAAGTGCGCTATAAGCCTGGTGGTTTTGACATCAACATTGGTAGAGAAAGCTTCCACAAATTAAAATGAAAACTAGAAATCTTTTTTTTTTTTTTAATGTGAATTATGATTTTCATTCCCAATGGCACTATAAAAGGGAGCATTTGCAGAGGTATACATGAAAACTTGTACCAACAATGGAAAGTCTTTACAAGACTTTTTTCCATGTAGTCTTTGTTGAGTGCTTGCCAACAGCCCCACACACTGACCATTTCAGCCTCATGCTCTAGGGCAGACCCAGCAGAGGAACAAGAAGGTTGGTACAGGATTCAGAAGCTAAGTGGGAAACAGCTTGTGGAAACCACATCTGTCTGAATTAGACTTGCCAACATCTAGGAACACATTTGAGTTCTTTAGAATGTTTACTAATGCATATCATTATAAAATGTAGGAGAAAAAAAAACCCCAAACTAAACCAAAATTCTATCTCTCTGGTCTACCCTTCCTTCCTTTGTTGTTCAGGTCAACAAAACTCTAAGTTTTGATTTCTTGTTGCAAAGCTAAATAAGGATTTCTTTCTCATTTATTAGGTGTCAGAATACTGACATTTACATGAAAAATATTAAAAAGTTGTAGTCAAGAAAGTCAAAGAATTATAATGGCTTGGGATACAAGGGACCTCAAAAATTCATCTTGTTCCAACTCCCTGACATGGGTAGGGACACCTTCCACTAGAGCTGGTTGCTCAAAGCACCAGCCAGTCTGGCCTTGAGTGTCCCCAAGTCTTATAGGAAAATACTCTAGTTCAGAGCTAGCACAGTTCCATTGCCTGCAGTAGGCACTTTGCTTTTTACATATACTGAGCTCTGGTTTTCTCACAGCTGCATTTTGAAGGGAGTTTCCTGCAAACTTTTTCCTCCTGATTAGTCCATAGAGGTAAATTGAGCTTTAGGACAAGTGTTTTGATAACCAGCATGGAGCATGCACAAGTGATCTATTTTTCATCCAATTAGGAAAAACAAGATGTGTCTCAGACTTCCTACTGTGCCTATAAACTACCTCTCACTTGTACTTGCATTCTTTATTAATTCAGTTGTGCTTCCTCCATTAACTTCATTGTCTTTGAAGTTCCATGTAATTTGGTATCATTTGCAGCACACTGACTAAAGGACAAGTATGAAAAAAATCTGTTTTCTGTTCAAAATTCTAGCATTATAAAGAATCATGAAATCTGTGTAGAATATTGCAATAGCTCATTGTCAGCAGAGCCATGGTGGCCTACCACTCTACCTTGTCTTTTGGGTTTCTCTTAGAGTTTTGAGACCTTTCTTTCCTGCTTCAGCTTCCTTTTTATATTTGAAGAGAGCAATGCATTAGAGTATTAGTATGTTCTCACACTCTCAAGGTGCTCTGCTGTTACACACTTGATGAGGGGGAAGTTTACATGGGATAAAATTTATAGATCTGTAGTCCCTGGTATTTTCCCCATCAGACACATTTCTGTAATTCTGGACTCTCACATACAACCAACTAAAAGGAACTGCTGTTTTTTCCCTAGTAAAATCCTTTAAGTAGGTCTCAGAGGCCAAGAAATTCTCAGTGTTTCTTTTTATTTCCTGTAGTAAGCATGAACATTGAAACCCATGCACGACAGGAGTTTGCTATGCCACATTCCTTCTCTTGTAACACCAAACTTCATTAACTGCTTCTGTTTGGTTAGTATATTTTTTTCAGCTAGTACATCAATATTTTGATATGAGGTCCTGAAAAAAATGAATGCTCAGCTTGGTATCAAAGATAGTTTTTGAGTCTTCAGACTAACACTTGTATTTCCGACAGATTTTACATCCTGACATTTAGAGACAGCGTATATACCCTACACAGTGTAACCTATCTAATGACAAATACCAAAGGTAAATACACAAGATTTCAAAACTTATGTGAGATCTATAGTTAGGAAAGATCAATTTTCTTTTTTCTTTTTTCTTTTCTCTCTTTTTTTTTTTTTTTTTTTTTTTTTTTTTTTTTTTTTTTTTGTGGTGAATATTCTTTTACTTGATTTCACTTTAAATATTGTATTTTTTCCTAAACTAAATAAACAAAATTTTGTACTTTATTTGTGGGTTAAAAAAAATAACCATCATGTTTAACACTGCATATCTTCTGTTTTGGCAAAACTATTGAAGAAAATTGCATTATGTTATCTTGCACTGGCTTTGTTTGAAAAAGTTTTTCCTAGCTTTACCTGAATTGCACAGGAGGCTTTGTGAAACTAAAAATTATATGCTATATTTTCCCTTGTTTCATACAGTTTTAATTCCTATTACAATAAAAAACTGCTTTGTATTAAATTCCTCTGGTTTGATTCCATAAAATACTATAAGCACAGTGGGAATCAACCAGAAAGCTAGAAAATATAATCAGAGAAAAAAACTACAATCTATCAATTACCGGTTTAGCTCTGAAACATTTCCTCTCTTCTCTCTGATAGTCCTGATGTGATGATAATATTTTATAATAAAGAAGCAAGTAAAAAGCAGTTCAATCATCTTCAGATGCTGTGGATGTACACATAAAAAAAAAAAAATTGCTGCAGAAAGAAAAATAGGTATTCCAGAATTGTACAGTATGTTAGGGGAAATTTCTCCAATTTCCTAGGTTGCACATAACAAAACTCACATTGCTTTCATTTTCCATACACGCATACAAGTTGTCCTGAGTTTTATAGAATTTTGGATCATAAAGTCAGAATATATTTTGAAAGGACTGAAGGGTTCCAAAGAAACTATTTCAGGTCTAGTCATTGGTGGAAAGACTTTCAGAACTGCATTTCTCAACCTTTATTTCAATACTTCTGGCTAATATGGTTAATATTTTCTGAAATTAAGTCTTGGCAAACCTTCAAGCATTATTTTTTTTTATCAAAAGACTTAAACCAGCAGTCTAATACAACTGTAAAAATTGTAAGTGAAAAAAGCTGCAGCATTTTTTCTAAACTGATATGCACTATGAGAAAATAAGAAAAAAATAATTTCCTGAACATAATGAAAAAAGACAGGGAGATTTTAGGTCTTTGAAGCTGAAGCTCATCAAAGTTTACCAGAGTCAAGGAGGTTACTGTTTCTTCATTTGCACCTTTGTCCACATTGCAGACTTCCCACATTCCCCTTCTTTTTTGCTGCAAGTAAAAAAGGAGTATTCTAGGTTTTCTTGTTTTAAGGAATGAAATGCTATTTTTCAGGATCAGGTCTACAGGCATCCTAATTCTTTCTGTGTCATGGAAGCAGAACAGAAAGAAACCTGAGTACAGAGGGATTGGATGTCATGTCCAGTTGGACTTGGAGACAAAAGAGGAAAGCTGATGCTGTTTAAGCCCAGCTGGCAGCTATGTACCATGCAGATGCTGCCTCGCTCTCTCCTGGTGGAGAGGAGAATGAGAAAGAAGAGGCAAACTTCTTCGGTTGAGATTAGAACAATTTAATTATTGAAACAGAATATAATAGGAGGAGAGAGTAATAGAACCCAAGAAAAAGAAGTTGCTCACCACCCACTGACCAATACCAAGCCTATCCCAGAATTGTGATAGGCCCCAGTTCCAGGTAATTCCCCCAGTTTATACACTGGGTGTGGCATACTGTGATATGGAATGTCCTTTAGAACAGTTTGGATCTCCTGTCCCATCTATGCTCCCTCCCAGCTTTTTGTGCAGCTCCTCACTAGCAGAACAGGAGACACTAAAAAGTCCTTGACTTAGTGTAAGCAATACCCAGAACAGCCAAAACATCTGTGTGATCTTCATACTAAATCCCAAACACAACCCTTAGTACTAGCTACTAAGAAGAAAATAAATACTGTCTTAACCAAAATCAGACCAACAGAAAAAAAAAAGAAAAATGAAATATCTCGCTCTCTTATCTGGAAATACAGGTTTCAGAAATAGGCTGAGCTGGAAGTCAACCTGGTGTTTTTCAGGCATATGACAGTAAGTGAAGTTTTGAGGATTGTCTTACATTCACCCAAGCTCTCTGTGTAAACATGGCTTTACATCACTGGCATCTGAATGCATGGGGAGAGTGCAAACTCACTCCAAGAAACCACTGTCTTGCAAGCTCTTTAAATATTTTATATCATTAAAGTTCAAACCCAAACTAACTTAAATGCCCAAGCACTATGAATTCCAAATGTTGTGTAGTCAGAGACATGAAGAAAGTCAGTAAAAGTTTGCCACAACTACTTCTCCTCTGGCAATTCTGCCAGATTTTAGTGAATCTGATGTAACAGAAATGGATGCCAAACAGGCTTTGCTTCTCTTCATATTTGTTTTGATGTACAGAAACATGAGAACCAAGTCAAAAGGTGAGTTGTGTCATGCCTGGGGATCTGTCAGTCCCATGTAGTATTATGAAACAGGGCGCAGAATCTGCGCTTGCCTTCTGCCATGTCATTCCCTATATAACCAGCTTTGGTCTTGGAGTGAAGGGACAGGATTCAGGGCTCACACAATGGTTCAGTTTTCCAAGCTCTACTGAACTCAGCCAAGTCCAGTCAAAGGCATCTTGCCTATTTTTTGAGATACTAATTTAGCCATTACAATGGAATTTCAGTGCTCGTGATCATGAGATAAACAGCATAAATGGAGTGGTCAATAAGGAAAAAATGCAAATGCCATGTGCAACATTAACATGGAATCGCCAAAGTAGCACTTGGAACTATACAACAAATGCCAGACTTTTTTCCTCTTTCAAGAGAATTGCTTTTCACAACTCAGGTTTTTTTTGGTTTTTTTTGGTTTTTTTTTTTTTTGCTTTTCAGAACTATCACTCATTGCATTTCTCCTCACCACAAAACTGTCAGTTTCTCTTTTCTGATTCAAGTGGTTTATGACTCATTCCCTTATTGTTGTATGCTATACTGTAATTGTTATTTCCATTATCTGGTACATGAGTCATTTTCTTTGCAACTATTTGTTACAAAGTATGATTTTCATGTCTCTTAACATCTGTTTGAGTTCCTTCTGCATTGATCATGATCATATTTTATATGCATTGGATATTATTTCTTTCCATCTCAAGCATTTCACTGCCCTATTGTTTACTGTATTGAGCACTGCAAGCATCACCTGTAGAGTAAAAGTCTTCCTCAAAATTTTGTTCTGCATAGTCCTGTTCTATCCATTTTCCTGGGCCATTTTGTCACAACCATTAGGAAGAAGCTTTGGAACTGTTTGATTTCCTGACATCATATATAAAGGTCAACTTTAAGTCAACACTGTCTCTTTTGCATATGATAAATTATATAGCAAAAGAGTGAGTGAAATTCTTGCCTATACTGAATCTAGGAGGATTTTTATGCTGACACTGTGGAAAATCATCTGAAGTCCAAATGTCTTAATTTCACTGCAAACTGTGTCTAGCAGTAACCTCTATTTTCTAAATGTATCCATTACTCATGAATCTACGTTATACCATGCTACCATGCTGTGCTAAATTTAAAACTGGAGCTGGCAGATATGATGGGTAAAAGCCAGGCTGTGGAAGAAGGACAAGAAAAGGTCCATGTTCTATTGCAGTCCCTTTTAATTATTCAAAATAGCAAGACAGAAGAATTGTGGAAGTTTTATCAAGGTTTTGTCCACACAGAAGTCTACCTTCACAAATGTGTGTCTAAAGGTACTCAAAGGACATGAATATGCTTACCATCACCATAATCCATCTCAGCAGAATAAGCAATCTTCATGTTTAGCTGATCTTTTCTCTTTCATTTATAGACTTTTTTGCCTCAAATTTCCTGTATTTCTATATACATTTCCATCTGAACAGTATACTTGTTGTCCCTTTTTTCATGCTGACGGTTGATTCAGGCTGTCTCCTTCCAAAACAAGGGGAAACTGCCTGAACCTAAATTTGCTCCTTCTCATGATCTAAAGGCAGTACCATCTTATCCTGCACTGCTGGTTTCACTGAACACCATAGAGAGGAAAAGGGATGCACTCAGAGTGTTCACATATGAAGATAAGGAAAATAAACTCCTATCCTTCAAAGGGCAAAATTGCCTAGTGCAAAAGTTCACTAAATATTACATGTTATGCCTAGTATATCAAAAAAGGAAAAATAGACATGGACTGGAAGCATGTGTCTATATATTTTATTTCTGCATGGCATGCAGTGCGAGCTAAAATTTCATCCCTTGTATTCCCTAATGGAGAGACCAGATACAACAACAGGGAAGGGTACATAATTTCATCTAAAGAACCGCTTTCATTTTAAGATGTAAGAGAACACAGAATGCCAGCGATTTCTTTATATTCCTCAGACAAAACTTATAATGGTGAGCACATTTTCTGTATTCCTTTTAATGCATGCACTTTCAAAGTGTAAATCTGTAATTACCAAATTAGAATAATAGGTATATTATTTTTAAATGCTGCAGTTTCAGAAATATAATACATATATTCATGAGGATACTTTGTATATATTTTCCAGCTTTAGATTTATAAGCTTATTTTGAGTCAAGCTTCACCAACAAGTAACATCTACCAAAATCTGCCTATGCAAACCCAATACAGAAAGTCGTTTAAACATACCAGCATGTTTTAATTTTGCAAAACATATTTATATTATGGACTGTTTTTTTTCAATTTTCCTAATTTTTCATTATGCTAGTAATTAATTTATAACTTCCTGCTTATTTCTCTTATCTAATGATTTATTGGCATTCACATGGTAAGAAACTTCACATTTTATGATCTGGTAACAGTCGAAGTTCTGGCAATAACTGATACCAGATCTTATATAAACCTTTCCAACAAAGAATTGGAAGGGAGGGACAGAGACAAAAGGCCTGGTAAGGACAAGGAGTTTGCTACTACGCCTTAGTTACACAAACAAATAGGTTACAGACCTTGTTTGTACAACACCATGTAAAGTGGGAGACAACTCTGTTTTGAACAGAGTAAGAAACATTTCAAAGCAGCAATTTTCTGGAGAAATAACTGAATTCATTGCTATAAAGATATAAGGAAATATTAATTTTGAGCCTTCTCCAAATGCCTGTTTATTATTTTTTCTGGATCTGAAGCTGAGGTTCTGTAAGCAAGAAAAACACTAAAGCAGAATACAGCACTGGTTGAAAAGAATCTCTTCACCTACAAGTTGAAGACCCTTGACTTGCAAAAAGCAACATGTCATGTGGTCATGCATTCAAATAAAGCCTATGAAATTAAAAAGAGAAAACCACCTAAGTTCAAACTAAAATAAATATACCTCTGAAGAGGATCATGAGATCTGATCTAGCTTATCTGAGTATACTAAGCCATTTTAGGAGGGATAGATGGAGATTTCCAGTTCTTTCTCCATTAATGAAAGAATGCATCTTTTTCAATAGAGAACATACAGGTTTACAGATGCTGATAAATTATTTTCCTCTGGCTCTTATATTGGCAGAAAAAGGTAGTGCATTTAAAGAGATGGAAAAAATAAGAAAATGGAAAGTGACAAGATTTTATATTGAAAGAGTAATCTAGATTCTCCTATACTCATGCTAATGTGTGCAAGTTATGCTATTAAAGCACACTCCTGCCCCAAAACATAATATTGGTTTTTTTGAAAATCACTTAAATTTTAGCATCATGGTAATGGTAGATAGCAGACTGTAAATAAATCTCCTAAATGACTTGGAAAGTCTACAATGAAAGTAATTTTTTAGTTGTCACATATGCTGTACCACAAATAGTTATAATTTAGGTGGTAAATTTTTAGTTTTACCAAGAGAAACAACAGAAATCCAACTCAGAGTAAAATGAAAACATACACTCATTCCCTAGATGGTCCATAGGAGATGAAGGTTTAGCTTATTAAATGTTTACAAAACCAGTTTTGCTTTTTGTGCCCCACAATAATGTGCCACACTGAGTAATGAATGTACTGCAAAAGGGTACTACGTTTAGACACCTATGAAAAAGTATCTAGAGAAAGTTAAAGTAAATTAAATTATAAATCTATGCCAATATACTATGGAGCCACATGCCAATCTCTGTCTATAAATGAACATTATTAGCAATATTTATTTTTCACCTGTGTGACTGCTAGTCCACTCCCCATGAGGCTAACATAATTACTAAGAAATGAACTCTGATATTAATTGCTCTGTATGTAGCTCATGTGAGACTGAGCCACAAATTGCTGTCACAGCATTATAGAAGCACACCTATTACGAAAAGCATTTTGCAAAATTAAGAAAAGCTAGTCGTAAAATGGCCGTATTTAACAAGGATTTCTGGTAGCACCCACAAAGTCCTGCATTGAAATAAAATGAGGGCTCTGGCATCAAAAGCTCACAGCATAAGTAGAAAATTAAACAGAAAGTTGTCAAGAAAGGGATCAAACTTGTATTTTAAATAAAACATTAGCTGCCACTGACTTCCACCACCATTCAAGTCATCAGGAGATGAGATATACAAGAGAAGCCAGTATGGCTACAGATGCCTTGAACTTTTCAAATAAAACAACTCTGAAGGTCCGTCAGATGATCTCAGGTTTGCAGCAGTTCTAAGAAAGACAGTTCAGGTTCCAGATGGGTTAATTTTAGATTCCTGCTGGAATGCCATAGAACTACCAACAGTGGACAGCCTTTGCCCTGATTAGGTTTCAAGGCAAACAGGAAAACCAGAGGCCCATTGAGGTTATTTAGCAAAAATAGTGTTTCTCTGAAATGAGTTTTTCAGCTTTTTGCTACAAAGAAGAGGATGACTTGTAATGTAAATTAATCAAAGTTCAAGAATGAAAATTAAAAGGGTTTTATTTACCGCTGCCAAGTCCCCTTCAAAACATTTCCTTTAATCAAAATAAAATTTTTTAATGCTGTTAAATCCTGTTGTGGTTCAAGCTGAACCAGATCCATTTGCCATGCAAACTAATGCACAGGTGACAAATGGCTGCAACATGACTAATATGAGAGGAAAAGAAACAGCAGAACATGGTCAAGGAGCTATTTGGATGACAAAAGAGCAACCAAAGAGAGAAGCAATTTGAGAAAGAGAGAAATTTGAGAGGAAGATCACAGTTGCATCTGGGTCATTAACTTCCATTAGTAACATGTATTGCTTAAAAATTTTTCTGCTTTGTTTGCAAACACCATATAGCTTTATTGCTCCATGTTTCTTTCTCTTTTTTTCACCTTCTCTCCCCCAAGAGTTTATAGCTTTCTGGAACTTAGAATCAATTTTTGCTATAATGAAATTTCTTTTATATTTATTAAAACCCTCAGAGCAGCAATATGAGGAGAGCGAGTGAAAGCTCAACAGTGGAGAAATGGAATTAGTCTACAGAGGCAAACTCGGCACAGGTAGTACTCCAATTTTCTAAAATCAAAATGAGAGGATTTGCACTTACAGGTGGCCTTTATCTTCATATTTCATAGCTTAAAGGACAACTGGAGGCATTTTGGAGAGGCCCAACCCTCTATGAACAAGGAATAATTTAATTACAAAAGGAAGAAAGAGCAAAAAGAAAAAGCTGGCTGGAGTTATATCAGTAAGAAATAAAATTCCAACGGTCTTCTTGTTTTATACCAGTAGTTCACTTGTGCTGCTTGTCTCATAAAAATTAACTGGTTATTGCCTCTTTCCCTGCTACATTTTTGTGATAACAACAAATAAAATGAATTGTTAATAACTGAAGGTCCAATAATATTCTGAGCAATATAGAACTTCTGGGGAAATGCGTACTCAATTGTCCTGGTTTAGGGCAAATTTGAGAGAACACCTCCGAATGGGGTCCCTCTAGAAAGCACATTCAAGCAGCCCCTCCTCCCACCGGTTTGGGAGACGCAAATCTCCTTCGAGAGAAGTGGAAAAAACTGTTTATTTAATGAGAAAAGTACTCACAAACATGAAAAAAAAATGAATAATATTAAACAATGGAACCTCTTGTTGTTCTGAAGAGATGGCAAATTCAGGAAGTCCTTTTCATGGGGTGTAAATGTTGAGACTCAGCTTGCCCAGTCTCTTATCAGCCCCCAGTGGGACACAGGGGTGAGCTTCCAGTGCTCTTCTGGGTTTTCAGCCCAGAACAGGTTCAAACAGCTCCAGGAAAAAAAAGACAGAGTCTTGGGAAAACTTTTCTTGCTGTAGCTAATAAGGAAAACCAAGGAAAAAGCAAAGAAAAAGCTCCCTGTCTCTCTCTCTCGCTATCCGTGCTGCAGACAACACACACTGAGAGAGAGCCGAAGTTCTTATCACTATGGTTTTGAATACAGCCGCAAAAAATTTCCGCTGCTTTTCCTTCTCCCCCCCTTCACTTTCGGATCTAATTTTAAAGGCACAAAACTTATTTCTGGGCTAAAAATAAGAATGAGGATACATTTCAGCATCATAAAGTTGCCCCAGGACATCAATCCAGGCTTCATGGAACACTCCTCAGGAAAGGAGTACACAAATAAGTGTGACTGATCTATTGATTGCTTTTTCATACACATATGACCTTTCATGAATATATGACTAGGTCTTTACTTCTTTACCTTTTGCTTTGCTGTGGATTCCTATTACCACTTTAAACTAAATACAAGGATCCCATGTAAGGATATTGCAGAGATGCGGGTCGCCCCGGGCAGATCCTGGCGGGGTGCCCGCTGACCTGAGAGCATCTCCTCTTCAGGCCCTGAGAGCAGCTCTGCCAGCCAACCAGACGCCCAAGCCCGGATGTTGTATTCTTCCACCTCACCAGGAATGATGGGAGTGCACTCTGTATAGCAGTCCAACAGGGTTTATTGGAGGCAGAGATGAGGGTCCAGAGAGGAAGGAGGAAGGTGGCAAGGCTGGGTGGGTAGCAGGTAGGACAGATAGGGATACAACATCTGTTGAAGGTGGCTAGGGATGGAGAGCAACTGGCAAAAAGCCCGGACAGGGCGGGTTCAGGGTATTTCAACTGGGAGAAGGTAGGTGGGGACAGGGTAGCACCGGGCCAGGGAGGATGAGGGTTGAGGGAGGAGCTGAGGTGGCACGACATATGAATAACCAATAAAGAACGAGAGGGTTGTAACCAATAAAGAACAAGAGGGCTGTAATGAGCAGACGAATGAGGAGGCAAGGGATACAGAACTTTCCAGAATGAGGGAGTAAACTCTGGGTGATTGACATGTATTAATTTACATTCAGGAGTGAAGGACCTTGGGAAGTTGTTACGTTTTCTCTCCCTATGCTAAACATAGCAGTCTTCCCAAGGCATTCCCATTCTGTTGCCTTCAACTCTGACTCCCACAGGGGGTAGATCTTGTAAGGGGGGCAAGAAGACAGGCTTTAAAATAAATTCTTACCAAGAATGGAAAATTTACAGTCCCAAATATTTGTGGTTCAGGAAGTTAGGAGTGACCAAATCCAGAATTATATTATAAATAACAAAATGTATTCTGAAATATCAATGACATAAAATCTTCTCCACTCTAACTTAACTATTTTGTTTTGAATAGTAGCAATCAACTTTGACTATTTAAAGATAGTGATGCTCTTCAGAAGAGTACACATGGACAAACAAGGGTATATTCATACTGACTATATTCTACAGTCAAGGCAGGCTCTTATTCATCCAAGAGGCCTTACTAAAACATCTCTTAAAACAAAATTTCAATCACTGCTTGTGAAAATCCAAGCAGCTATTACAGAAAATATTGATACTATTTTGGAGTCTGATTGAATATATTTGACTGCTTTTTGAGTTTGAAAAGCAATTGAATTTCTTTTTGTAGCAGTATGCCTGGGATATCTCAGAGGACTACAACATTCTTGAGCACACCAAGAAGTGTCTTCCCATTAATCAAACCACACCTAATTGGAGATTTTTTTTCCCTGCCATTTTCAAAAGTCCATGATGCTGTTATGGCTTTCTGTCAGTGCAAAACCCATAGACCTCAGTATTCACTACAGGTACCATTGTCATCTTGACTATAACACAACCATCATGCATATGTGTCCCTTACATCACTAGAAACTTCAGGAAAACAATAAATGGCACTCACATATACATTTAAAAAACAGTCACAGATTGATCCATAATTCTATGCTTATATTGTAACCTCTTTCTGTGGACATCACAAACTGTTCCTTCCAAAATCACCTACTTAGTCGCTGAAGACTGAGACTCCATTCTGAAATCACATCCAAGAAACTTAATTCATGTATCCTGCTGGCTCACTGTGCCTGACTGTAAGAATATAGTTATTCAAGTGTATACATTCCTAAATCTGTCTATAAGGCAGCAGATATTCAGAAAGAACTGAACAGAAACATCTGTAACTTACAGGCTTTTTCAAGGGTTTTTTGAGCTGATGAAGTTTTGAGGTAACCATGAATACTTCTCAGACTTTTTCAAAAAGATCCAAAATAATCATATCAGGGAACAGCTCATGCACAATCACTGCATACAAAAGTGAATTCATTGTCAATTTATATACTAGAATTCTTGAGAAAAATCAAGCTGGCTGCAGCTGCTGATAACTCCTGAATATTCATGTTGTTCAGTGGGTGGTTTGGAGCCTGGCAAAAGCAAACAATGAATCTGTCACAAAGAAAATAAAAGCTAATTCTTGCACATAATTCTCTTCTGTGCATCTTTGAATTCAGAAAAAGGAGAATAGTACAGTACTTTAAATATGGTGGATTTTTTAAAATCAAAAACATAAGGCATAATGAAACTCTGGGTGCGCTTTGAAATTTATTTATGTGACTGAGATGTTATGAACTATATACATTTCTTACTTTTCTTAGACAATGAAACATATTTTGCACAGACTGCTGGGAGTATAAAAGAACAGTAATAACTGTGAGAATTTTGGTTCTGCAGAAAGCACCCTATCTGGAAAGCCTGGAAATTTAGGGGGCCTATGGAGCTAGAGGCATTTGTACAGCACAGCAGAATCTCAATTCACGACCACTGTGAGGTACTACCATACGTGCTCACAAATCACAGCAGCAGTTAAATGAAAAACTATGTGGTATCCATATTTCTGCTTTAGAATCACCTATATGATGTGACAACAAGGTATAAGTCATTTACCTTTCAGTACTCTGGAATATTTTACAGGAACAAAACAAGAAATAAAAAATATCTTTACAAAACAAAACAAAACAAAAAAAAAACAAACAAAAAAAAAACAAACAAACAAAAAAAAACAAAACCAAAACCAAAACCAAAACAAAACAACAAAAAAAAACCCAAAAAAACAACCCAACCAAACCCAAGCCAACAAAAAATCCAAGCCAAACACCACAAACTAAAAAAAAGCCAAATCAAAGAAAATCCAACCTAATATTTTGACTTGCCCATTCTGAACTGAGTGGTATGATTGGCACCATACCACTTTGTCCTGTGTCCTGGATACTTTATTAAGAAGGATCCTTTTATTCATAACTGGGATATTCTGGCAGTTTTCTCAGCCCATCTAATTGAAAAAGAAACCTAGCTTTTCTTCATGAGCTACTGTTCTTCATGAATTCTTGCTCAGCTGACTGAATTGACACTCTTTCTGTCTCAGGACTTAAAAAATGGCTAATCTCACACAGACTTACACAGGAACTGTCAGGCCCCATCCAACTAATCCAACACAAACATCCACAAGAAGACACTTTCATTTTCTGAAGGTATACACCTCTATTAACAGCTGAATCCCCTCAGTAAAATTCTCTACCCTGGCTATTGACTCCGGGGACACAGAAGCAGACTTGGCATCTAAAGCCCAGCTTTAGTGATTGGGAATGTTTTCAGTCCCCGGGGGAACTGAGGCAGCCACCATTTGTGTATCTAACCACAGCATAGCTGCATGAGAACATCTGTGGACATGAAAAGTTGTCAGCTGCAGAGACCCCTTGAGGGATGTGTGCTACTCCCACAATACTTGACTGGACAGGCAGTAAGTGTGGCAAGGGGAACACAGGGTCTAGGGCCTGAATATTTCATTTGTTGGTGTCCTTTGCACAGGTGAAACACACACACTTGTGACTTAGAGACCCACCTAGTGCCCAGGCAGCATCTGGAGAGGTGAACTAAACCACTGTTAAAAATAAGGTCATCTAAAGCAGCACTGCACACCTATGTGTGCACAACAGGACAGAGATCTAAGTGGCAATGAGATGACACAGGAATTTCCCTTCTTTGTGACACCTCATTTGCATTTTCTTAGGGTGCAACTAATTAATAAAATAGCCCAAGTTAAAAACAGCCTTCACATAAAAGGCTCCTTGAGTAATTTGGACCACGTGCTAAATGACAACATAGACATCAGGAGTATGAAATAAATCTTTAACAAAATCCCTGCATGAACAGCTTCAATAGATCTACCAGTGAAACAAACATGAGAAAGAATATTTACTTTAAGTTGCCTTTTTTAAAAATAAAATTTTTTCTTCCCTTTCACTTAATCTTCACAGTTAAATGTATCAACAAATATTTGCACTGTTTTTTCATTAATTCTTTATTGTCTAATTCATCATATTAGTTTGTTTTCAAACTGTCCAAGTTATTTTTATCTGAATAATTTAGTGCAAAAGCTGGCACTCTACAAGTCAAGCATTCATTATAAAAATATTTGCTTGAAAATATTTTGGATTTCTTATTAATAAGAAAAGGGAAAAGGAAAAGGAAAAGGAAAAGGAAAAGGAAAAGGAAAAGGAAAAGGAAAAGGAAAAGGAAAAGGAAAAGGAAAAGGAAAAGGGAAGGGGAAGGGGAAGGGGAAGGGGAAGGGGAAGGGGAAGGGGAAGGGGAAGGGGAAGGGGAAGGGGAAGGGGAAGGGGAAGGGGAAGGGGAAGGGGAAGGGGAAGGGGAAGGGGAAGGGGAAGGGGAAGGGAAGGGAAGGGAAGGGAAGGGAAGGGAAGGGAAGGGAAGGGAAGGGAAGGGAAGGGAAGGGAAGGGAAGGGAAGGGAAGGGAAGGGAAGGAAGGGAAGGGAAGGGAAGGGAAGGGAAGGGAAGGGAAGGGAAGGGAAGGGAAGGGAAGGGAAGGGAAGGGAAGGGAAGGGAAGGGAAGGGAAGGGAAGGGAAGGGAAGGGAAGGGAAGGGAAGGGAAGGGAAGGGAAGGGAAGGGAAGGGAAGGGAAGGGAAGGGAAGGGAAGGGAAGGGAAGGGAAGGGAAGGGAAGGGAAGGGAAGGGAAGGGAAGGGAAGGGAAGGGAAGGGAAGGGAAGGGGAAGGGAAGGGAAGGGAAGGGAAGGGAAGGGAAGGGAAGGGAAGGGAAGGGAAATCTTAAAAAAATAAGAAAAGGGAAAAAGCCTGATTTATTATGGTGCAGCTCTTATACATTCTGCATAAATATAACAAGTTGATTCCTAAGGTAAAACTAGATTCTAGTGCAGAGAAAATCTTTTAAGACAGTAAAAGGAATGAGTTCTTTGGAGTGAACACTGAATGATTTAAATATTATGAGAAAAGGAGTTTTAGTTTCCAGTCTATACAGACATCTGTTACAACCTCAAAGGTGAAATTGAATTTGAATTGAACAGGTCAGCCACATCTAAAATTCTTTATTTGTTACATTTAGATGGTTTGAGTTTATAATTTTTAATGTTACACTAAGTATAAATAAACAAAATATTTTTCTAACTATCCAGCTGTTTTTTTTTTTTTTTTAAGTCTACCAACTTTTACAAATTATTCTTTTACTTGGTCCCAGACATCTGCATTTTCTCACTTTCCAATAATAAGTGCATATGCATTCACTCAATCTGAAGACTGAGCTATAGATGCTTACAGGAGTTGCTGAGATCTATTTGTTCTGCACTGCAACTCTAAGCTCCTGTATTCTGAAGCTTTTGGTTCTTTGCTCGCTCCTCTTATGTTATGGTGCCTTCATAGCAGCTATTTGGAAGAGAAATCATCAAAAGACTAAAAACATATTTCTAATAGCCCTGATTTAACTTAGTATGCCAGTTAGTCGCTGCCTCTCTTAGTACAAATGCCTCCCTGGTGTAGCAGAACCTCTGCTTAAGCAGTAAAATACTTTGAACTTTAACCTACTTGCAAAAGTGGTGGATGGAGAAGAAAGGTTATGCTGCTTTTGGAGTTAAGAATGCCAAGACTAGCCTAACTCATCAACCCAAAAGTTAAACATTCTGAGCATGTAAAGAATAGTGTCTGACAGAATATGGCACAAGTGGGCATGTGGCAGACAAAACTCCTGATGAAAGAACAAACAAGTGATGGTACTGATAACTTATCTAAAGCTGATGAGCTAAAGGCTGCATGGCTCACCTAGAAACATGACTTACAATCACTTTATACTGTGAAAGGCCAGTCCCACTTTTTAAAGACAGGCTCTTCTCACACACTGCTTCTTAGAGTGTGTGTGGATCTTCCTCCCTTGAGCTGGGATGCTTTTCAAGTTTAATCCTTCAGGCACAGAAAAAGAGATTTACCAACAGTCATTGGTATGGGTGAGTAACATCAGTCTCTACTTATTCATTTTGCTAGATTTAACATTATTGCATCAATATTGCTTCAATAAATAATGCACTTTACTAGTAGTTTTAATAATCTATGCTGTGTAGTAAATAATTCTGATTAAAGTCTTTTAGTCTAATCATTATCACTATCATCATCAATTTAAACAAATAATTTATTGCTTAAACAGAAATATATTTATGTTGTCATTCTTAACCCTGCAGGACAATGTTGTGTAAAAGCTGAGTTGCACCTATATAACCCTTTAGACACAAATTGTTGACCAAATCTGGGAATAGAATTGGATCCAGCCACACCTAGACTCCTCTCTGAGAAGGAGTTTAGAAATCAAGGGAGGTCTTTCTGAACCTCATGGCTCAGCAGGAGGGTCTCCCTGATAAACTTTGTCTGAAATTTCCATTCTGCCTGGGACACTATGTGAACCATCCATGGACAGGCAATGAGAGAAGTAGCTCCATCAGGATCACATCCAGAATGGCTTTACTGTTTCTCTAGCTGCCTCCCCAACAGTCACAAAGAATCAGGGGGAAAGACTTCACAGTGAAATGTTTTCTTTATGCTGAAAATTCTTTATGCCGTGAATATGCAGGAGGTGCCAGACTAAACACAATACCAAAGTAATTTCTTAAGGTGTTTTGATTTTGTTGGGGAAAAAAGGATTTGACCACTCCTCATAGTAAAAAAAATAATAATTCTGTGAAATCTTACATAGACTCTGTAGCAACAGAACAGGGATAAAAGAATGGCTGCATGCTATAAAAAGGAAAACATCAGACTTTTTATTAATTATGGGATTAATATATTCTTCCCACCTAGCCATTATAATATGCTACATGTGTTAGTGGTACAAATATGAAAGAACAATCACAGTTAAGAAAAAACCCCAAAAACTAGTGGATTTTTTGTTTTGTTTCTCTACATGGAGAATCTTAGCATCAGATTTCTCTTCAGTTGTATATACATCCGTTTCTAATAAATTAAATAATAGACCAGTAATTAGAAGCAAGGATCACACTTTCCTATAAATGTCAAGTTGACTCTGTGGTCAAACAATCAGCTGATGAAGTTTTATTTGTAAAGGATGGGTAAAAAATTCCACCACTCTATAACATCAAAGGAAAACAACTGATGCCTTAAGCAAAATAGAATCTTCATTACATGGCAATTTCATGAAGATTTGCAATTTAAAGGTAGTGGCAATTCAAAGGTTTAACTTTTAACAAAACAAGAGAATGATATGGTAAAGCACAGAATTAAACTCTGGTGGAAGTTCATGTCTATCTTTACATTCAATCTGAAATAAGAACAATAAAAATCATGCACTGTATAATACACTTTAGAGCAGCATTTTGAAAAATTTACCTTATATAAATTGATAAGTAAATCACCATGTTACTAGGGTCAGTTCTTTTATTCCTATTCACATCCTGCAACTCTTTGTGCATGTTGCAAATAAATATTTCATTATTTTCAGCTCTAGATTACATGTTAATGTGGGATATAAATACAATAAAGTCCAGATTCTGGGCTATTGGATAAAGCTCTGAATTCAAGCTACTTGAAAATAAAAAATAAAGAAATAAAAAGGGAAGTAAAAAGGAAATTTAAGGGGGTTTATATAAAGCACCCTATGACCACAACACTACTAAAGGAAAATGAACACCAGATCTTTGCACTTATGTAAAGCACCCTATGACCACATCACTACTAAAGGAAAATGAACACCAGATCTTTGCACTTGTTGAGTCTCCAAAGTCTAAACCCTATCATAGCAATAAAAAATCTCCAGGGTTTAAATGCATAGTGGCCATCCTTCCTCTTCCCTTCCCTTTTGGTACAGCCTAAGCTGTACCAAAAGCCTGTTGCCACAGTGACTCCACACCACCTTATGATTTCAACTTGTCAAAAAAAGTGAAGTCTGGCAGCTCCAGGATTCTCGGGAATGCTGCACATTTGCTGAACTGGTTAAATTCAGTCATTCGTGTTGGAACTTCAGCTATAGTGACTGTTACAGCTTTTCAGAGTACATTGTCAATCAGTTATCGTTTTCAATTTTTTTTTTTAAACCATGTTCTGCCAGTCAAATTTTGTCCCAATTTCAATTTGGATTTACCTTTGACATTGTCATAAGCTGTCACTTCTGGGTAATGATAAGACTACTGTAAAGATGCAATAGACACTGTTGTTGTCATAAAGACCATATGTAACTTACAGATTAGAATGGAAAAAAATTCCCCTTCATTTGAAAAATGAATGCTTCTTACACATATATTTATAAATCAAAGTAATGCAACTGCTCCATTAAAAAAAAAACAAAATTGATCGACCAAACAAAATTCCTAGCTAATAAAGCCACCAAAATATTATTTATGATGACAGCAACCTGGAGTTCACTCTGCATAGTGTTATCTGTATCTGACATGCCCATATGTTGAAAATGAAAACAAAAAATCCTACCTGAAAAGGTAAAAATATCAAAACCAAAAAATGAAAACCAACAATCTTACCTGATAAGCATCAACACAACAAAGGGCTTTACACGTTTTGTCTGAGTCTGGAACCAGGTAGGGTTGTGTAGCTGGGAAAAAGTTTTCTGTTTATTTAAAATCCCTTTTTTTAAACTCTAATCTTCTGAAACTTACACAGTAGATATCCAGTACAAAATTCACCCTATATTTATCCTGAGGCATACTTTCTTTTTAATATTTTGAGTAATTTAGGTGTGCACATACTGCAATTTCAGAAAAATATTTAGGTCATATGGAGTGAAGGAAAGTAGCAATCCCTGTTTGGATATATCACAAGGGAAAAGTTGAAATTTACAAAATTAGTTTTCGTTTCTTCTTAGTTTCTTAATTGTATCTCCTGTTCCCATAAGGACCAGAGGAAACATGAAAAATCTAAGCATCACCTCTGTCATCTTTTGCATATATACAACTCTAAAGCAATAGTGACATTTTATAAATATCTGCCTATTAGTATCTCATAAAATTCCTCTATGGATGCCAACAGATTCTGAAGTTATCAGCTAGACATGCAACTGATGTAAAAAGAATGTAAAGAGACTGAAGTACTAAATATTAAGAGGATCATCAGGAAGGAAATCTTTCATTCAGTTAATGTTTTTGACCACTTCTAACGAAATAGCATAACAAAAGTGTGTACTTGTTCCTATTCTTTGTAGTCTTTGTGGATTTACACAGGTCAGAGTCAGCAGAGATAAACTAACACAAGTACTTCTATGATTAGTCAGAAAACTAGAGACCAAACAATGAATTTCGCCCTTATTCATTCCCTGTGTGTTCCTTACTCCAGCCTTAAACTGTCCTGCAATAGCATTTTTCAAGTAACCTAGGAACAGAATATTGACTGATTTATCATGCTTAGTTGTTGTATTTCTTATTTTACAGGAAGCAATATTCTAAAGCAGATTGCCATAGATGTCAAGGGAGTGACTTTTGAATGCCAACTGTCCTTGGCAGATGCTGGACGACAACCATGTATTATATAGACTATCTTTGTTACAGTTCATACCAGACTGAAATAGCCATTCATTTTCAAGGAGAGTTATATTTCCCTTTTGTAGAAAGGTAAAATCCACTACCAGAACCTCTAAGTGTGGTGTTTCTCTATATGCAATAATTATGGTATCTCCCTGTCATTGCTTCTTTTTTTTAGGAATAAATCTTCTAGTCCTGCAAATTTGGAGTGCAATAAATCAGAGATTTACAATTACATAAAAAAAACAATCCGTAGTGGAAATGTGAAGAGTGTCCTAGCTGGAGTCCTCACAGTGCATCTTGGGTCCAAATGGTTTCTCTACAAACCCCAGAGAAAATTCTTGAAGTCTTTAACAAGTATTTTCAATAAATCTGATTCAATAATGTGTGGGTGTTTCCATGTCTTGGAAAGTCCCTGATGTAAAGGGTGCTCTGAAACAAAATATCACATAGGTTGTGTAAGAACAGTTTCTTATGCTTACTACAAAGAGAATCTCATTTCAAAAAAGTCAAAAGGTGAACTTTGACAGTCGAGAAACTGCACTTGGGAAGTTAATTATATGAGATGAGTACTGTCAGGCTTCCACAAGATGTTACATCTATCATTAATGATTTTTTTACAAGAAAAAAATCAAGCCTTTGCTGGTTTTCCTTACAAAATGATTGCATCTTAATTAAAGTAGTATATGATGAATCTGGAATGGAGTTATATTGGTATTAACATTCTATTAGAAAAAGCAAGGTTCTTATTAGAATAGGATGTACTACATAACATGTCTACTAAAACAGTTGTAGGAGCATATGAGAATTTAAATTCATCTATTAAAGCAAGATGTAATTCAGTCATTAAAAAAATCTGAACATTATTACTTCCCTCTCAAGAGTTAAATGCCAACTGTGGAAGGTCCTCCTCTTCCAGCAGCATCTGGCTGTTGGCAGGCTCTGTGGGTGGCTGTGTTGGCAGTTTGAGAGTGGATCTTGGGACTGTCACGTGGTTCAACTGCTGAGGGCTGTGCTGCCTCAGTGACCTGGATGTCATTTTCATTTGGTTCATTTTTGCTTGTGCAATTGTATTTGTCTCTGAAAAGGTTTCTAGATAAGATTAGAGCAATAATGTTAAATATTCTCATCTCACATCATTGCTATACTTATCTTTTGTTCATACTGCACATTTTTCTTCATACATTTTTGCCTTCATTTCACTACCAATCACTCTGAATGTCAGTATTTCTTGCACTGGCACTCCTATTAATACATGACAACTCCTTTTTCATCTTCTAGACTTTTTTTCTCCATTCTCTTTCCTGTGGTTCAGCTTCAGTAAATAAATAAGTGGAGTTTTTCAGGAAAGAAAAACTAAATATGTTTGATTTTATTTTTCTATTTTTATTTTTTCTTTCTTTTTTCTCTTAATCTACTTCCTAAACAGATCTTCTTGTGTTCTCAGGTCAATCTGGGGCCCAAATAATTCAAACATGGATATCTGAATATATTTAAATATTTCTTTTAGAATATTTCTATTGAACTAGGCATATTTCCACTGAAGACTAGAAGAAATTTCTATATATGGCATACTCTTAAATATGCTCTGAAAGCATCTATTCTCCTACCCCCTCATATATACTCTTACCAGCACGTTAGTAAAGGTTTGTTATGCCCATTTACTACATGGGTTCCAGGAGAGCACTAAGGTGCCTTCAAGGACCATGCCCCTTGCACGATAGAGCATTTTATAAAACTCAGAAACCTTAAAGAGACCTAGACAGCACTAAGTTACTTCATCACTACCAAAGTCCAAAGTTCATACCTGGTTTCCTGAAGGCACACGCTTTGCTATGTGCCTACATTTTTTATTTGACTTTAAGATTAAGATCTCTGTATCTGAGTTAGAGGTGAAATAATTCTGCTTTATTTGGGGCCAAGTTTAACAACATTAACTGAATTTATTAGCAACAATGGTCAGGATCCTTACCTTTAGCTTTTCATATCTACCTTGCAAGGGCACATTAGCTCTGTGCCTCTCTTCCACAGCAGTGTGCAGAAGCAGCCAGAAAATGATGGAAGCTCTGCTCCCCAGCTTCCAGAACAGGGGGACAATACAGGGTAGTGTCAGCTACCCACTGGAAGAACAAAGGAAGGAGGACGTTCTTTCCTCCCCACTGCTGTCTGCCATGACGTGAAAAATCAAACCTTAAGAAAAATAATTACGTAAAAGGAGAGAAATAGGAAAATAAAGTCTCTAATTAACACTGCATTTTGTATGTAGAATCACCCACTCTTACCCCTCTTTTCCAATATCCTTCCCCTTCAGTTCAGAATCCATTATGTTAACAAGCTGATTCCTCAGTGGCATTCATGATGTAAAGCAGAGATTTTCAATACTGCCTAAAGGATTAGTTAACAGAAATTGAGCATGTAATTCTCCTTTGAAAATTCGATCCTTAACACTTTGCCCTCTAAGAGTTTACAAATCCCAAGAAGATAACGTTTAAGATTCAGAATCACTTCATTATGAAAACTGTGCGTTTTCATTACAAGACCCTGCTGATTTGTAAGCAAACTTTAAAACTCTTTTACTGAATTAAAGGCATTACTTCCCTAAATTCATCCATTCTGTGGCATCTTTACATCTACAAAGAGATGTGATTTTTGCATACTTGATGGAAACACAGCTTTCACCAGTTTAGAAGGCAGATCAGCATCTTAATGTGTTAGGGGGCATTCAGCATGTCACTCCCTCAGCAAAGTTCGTAAGTACTGGAGCTGAAATAATGAATCACTTCATCAGACTAGTCACTGTTGACAATATTGATCTTTCCAATATTTCTACTTTCTTTGGAGCAACCTGAAAATGTTTTAATATTATCTCAAGAGCTTTTTTATAAGCTCTTGAAATAGTATTATCTCAGCTTATCTCGATGTTTTTTATTAGTAGGAAGCAATATACAGGTATAATAAACCTACTAGTAAAAAAAATTCATAGTACATGCATTTCAGAATATACATTTTGCTGAAGTATTAAAGAAATGCTGCCTTAAAATTAGAATGAGCTCTAAAATCTAGACATTGTTCACAGCTATCGTTTTCAGTAGATTTGCTTACATTAAAAAAATGTATTTGTAAATTGAAGTAAAACTAAGACTCTTCAAGACATTATGAATATATCATTGTAGTATCAAAGCATTTTAAATTTAGTATCTTGGAAGCAAAGGATTATGAGGCCTGTAGTTCCCTAATTCCTCCTTGCCATTTTGAAGGCTGAGGTAACATTTGCTTTCTTCCAGTCCTCAGCTACCCCTCCTGACTACTGTGACCTTTCCGACATGATTGGGAATGATCTAGCAATGATGTCCATCAGTTCCCTCAACACTTTTGGGTGCATCCCATCAGGAACCATGGACTTCTGGATGTCAGCTTGGATTAAATGGTCTCTAACCCAATCACCCCCAAACCAAGTGAATAGGAACCAATTTGGTTTGTGAACAGCATTAGTTCAGGAATTTTTCTTACTGCTGATCAATCATTTAAGAGCCCTTATATTCATATAAATATTCCATATGACCCTGAGATGAGCTCAGTTGGTCAGAGCATTAGCAGTTGGTGCTAATAACACCAAGGTTGCAGGTTTGATCCCTGTACAGGCCATTCACTATTGTCCTCATTACATCCCTCACCCTAATCCAAGTCAAAACATTGTGAGCACATTTTTCTTTCACTATTGAAAATGGTCTATAAAACATGCAATAAGGAAAAAAAAAAAAGGAGTCATTTAGATCGTACAGAAGTTTAACTAATTGTATCTTAGAATTCTAAAATCTAGGAAGCACACATGCACTGGTCCAAGTTCTGATCTCTGAAATAGGAGGAGGTATAGATACTCTTTAGTGCTACTCTAATAGCACTGAAAGAGTGTACTTCTGAGAAGTCCCAAGGATAATGAGAACAATTCATAAGTGAGGTGTTCTGTTTTATCCTGATCCAAATATTTTCTTAAGAAACCCATGAAAAAACTAAGGTGATCCTCATTTATTACTTGTTACATAGAGTTATAGAGAAGTTCCTTATAATGCCATAATTTGATATTAATTAAACAAGAGTAAAAACGATATGAAAATGAATCAAGAAGTATTCACTTGCAATAACCCTCAAATATTCTTAAGTGCCAAATATTAAGCAATTTCTTTCCAGATGACATTTTAAACTAACGAGTATCAAAATGTCATGCTATCCTTGGAAATGAGGTATTCCCAGTTAGCCAGTCAGAAAATTACTATGTCAGTTTGAATGACCAGCTTCTGTGGAAAATCAAAGAATTATCTACCAAGCAGAAACAGAAAATCCCCAGCAAGAAGGTTTCACACCTTTATGGTTTAACATTATGCATCTTGCATTCCTTTGACTATAATATCTGTCTTACTAGCAAATTTTATGTGAATGCTTCAGTAAACCAAAGCTTTTAATATATATATTTACAGAATGATCAACTTTATATTAATATAAGTAAAATATAGTTCATATAGTATAAAATTATATTAATGTTATTCCACATTTGGAAATATAAAATATTTTTCTTGTTCAGCTTTGTCTTACCATTAATTTACAAGTTGCTGATAATATAAGTTCTGCTTCAGTTTTTTTGTGTTCTAGCAAACTGAAAATCACATACCACTTAGATTTCTTACCTTACCCTCTGTGAAATCAAATGTCAAAACTAGATATTACAATATAGAAGTATCTTTACAAAGCACTTCTCAGAGTCTACAGCACCAGTTAAAAAAATAACTTATTTCCTATGAGGACAGAACTTGATTGTTATAAGTAGAATTGACTCTTGGTCTCCTCTACCTTTTGATAGTCATTAATGACAGTTTCAGACAGAAATGGACAGATATAGTAAAAAAGTGAATAATTTGGCTTTTAAAACTGGTGTTGCTAGGGGCTACATTTTCTTTCATAAAAACCTCTGCAAATGTGAAACTCAGTGTTTCCAGTGGCTGTATTATTTTCCATATTCAGATATAAAGTCATCAACATAGAATTCTAGATAAACAAAATTGCAAGCATGTCTTCAGTGCTTAAATAAACAATTCATTATTAACTCCTTCTTCTACTGATTTTAACAAAATCTTTACAAAACTGCTTTTATAGTTGAATGCCTAGTATGAGCTTATTAAATTCTTTCCAATACTTCTGATCATAGAGTATTACATGTATTATACAGGTACAGTATTACAGTATTATATCCACATGTTACATACACATGTAACATGTGGATATAAATTTATAGATTCCACTTTTGATTACTCGACCAAGTACTTCAGGGATTTAATTTCTCAAATGGTGTTCAAGCTGTTGCACTGAAATTCTTGAAGAGAGTAACTGGGGCAGACCAGTTAAGGGAATAAAGCATTAATTTTCAACACCAATAAATTCCAGCAAAAGAGTAGCTTTGTTTAATGATTCACTGACTGCCTAAATATGCAAGAAAAGACTTTATGGTAACATTAAGATCCGAAGAAAATAACATTTTTGAGGATTAGGCTTAAATAGAGTTTTGACAGCTAAAAAACTGTACATCAGTTGAAGCTCTATTTGCTTTTTTACACACATTGAATGGCAACCTCATGTACAAAAAAAATTACAAAAAGAGTCATGTGGTTTGGCTTTTTGGGGGTAGTGGGGAGGTAGCCCCTAATTAGTAAATTCCTACATTTAATGTATCTAGAGTACATGCTTGAAGAGCATTGCCTGTCCAAGGACCTTTGCATATGACTAAAACTGTATGCTATGCCAAGCAATAAAAGCAGATCTCTATTTTTTCCACATCAGGTACACACGTGGTGATTTTCCTCCCTCCTGTTAGTCTGCTCAAACACATCAAATTTTCCTGGAAAGCTCAAGATTTTGCCTTAGTAGAGACAGGAAATTACTAACCTTTGTAGGAGGCTTGCTACAGGATATATCATATTCGCATTAAAGTTGCATGAAAACCCCTCTCACAAGCAGAGCCACATGCTAGTGGTAAGTGTCACAAAAGATCAATATGAAAAAATTTAGTTCACAATTCAAAGGCAGCTTTACATCCCTGATGAAGACTCCAGTCTCTCTCAGAAAATGTCATCCCTGACTCACAGCTATAAAGATCTCTCAAACCAGTGAGCTGTTGATAGTTCAGTCCCCAGAGGGCACAAGGAAACAGTGTAATTCTGTCACTAGTTCAGTCCTATCCTCTAGGGTAAGCAGAGAACAAATATAAAAGAGGAAAACTTGGTTTGGGTATTCAGGCACTAGATTGAAGCTGCTCTGAATTGGAGAATGAAAACTGACTCTGAATATTTTGCTATGGAACAGGCACTCTTATAGCAGACTGCTCTTCCAATAGATAATATTCTTATGCTTTTTGGGAAGAATTCAAGATAGAATACCGGCAGTTTGTAAATAACATAAATTGCTAATTATCATAAGAGACAAGTTTCACTTTCACTTTGCTAACTTAAATCTGTTGTGTTATTGATTAAGAATCTTATAACACCATGGTAAGATCATTCCCTACAAGAAACTATCTAGCACCTGACTGTTTAAAGTTAATGGTATGTTTACCATAACCACGATATTTAAGCCACTTAGGCATATATGGAATTCTCACTAATCTAAATTAAAAGGGTTTGCTTGTATCTGTCTCTCCATCTGTGAAATTAGGAATGAGCCAGTCTTCTACCTGCTTTATATAAACTGTGCAGAGCTGGAAGGAACAAAAATTGATATATCAGGAGTTCTAGCTTACACTATCATTTTTCACTAACACCATTACCCGCACAACATTTAAGTTCAAATAAAATGTGTAATATTTTCTACATATTATTTATATAAACTGTGATAAGGGTTGTGACTACACAATCTCAGTCTCTTTGGCTCAGGATCACCCTTAGAAATACCTAGATACAGTCCAAGACATTAATTCAAAAGAAAAACATAGGCTAAAAATTTATCATGTACACTTAAATGAAGAAATCTCCCTGCTTTTCTTCAACTGATCTTTAGGAGGGGATTTGTGAACTCAACAAACAGATCCGTATCTTTCGGGAAAACTCATCCAGCCCTATATTCGTGTGTACTACTTTCTCAGTTACCCATGGATGTTCTTTATAAAGCCTTACTCCACACAATGCATGAGACTTTCTCCTCTGCATCTCTACAATTTTATACAACTTGGTTGTTAATTATTCATACATACTACAGCCTCACTTCCACCAAGCTTAACTCTATTTAGATGCCTCTTCTGCTCCTCCAAACTAGAGAGTCTAAAACCAGCTGATAGTATTCCCAACCCTATAATGAAAATCTCCAAGAACACCTGTTAAGGCATGGCTGGATCCACATCTGCTCATCTTAAAGGCCCCAGGTCTCTCAGAGCATCAGGGCAGCTTACAGGGTAGTTCTGATTGTGCAGCTAGAACATGCTTCATTCCAGATCAAAATAAAGCTGTAAAATAGACACACCCTACTACTGTTCTACACTAGTGTAGGTAGTCCTGTCTCAAGGAAATCAAGAAAAATAAATGTGATTTAAGAAGATTCTGGTGATAGAACACTTTATTTTGTTTAAATACTTATGGAAGTGCTACCAAAGAGAAAGTTGAAGCTGTAAGCAGCATGCAACCAGTGAGGCACTTAACCAAAGCTGGAATTACACAATATTACAAAAAGGGAAGGAAGCAGGATGAAAAATTCAGGAAGGCCTCAGAACAAGAATTTGTTTAGTGCTACAGTATAACATGTATTAGACAAGGCTGAGATAAAATTGCTACAGAAATAAGATGTTTCTAAAAATTTATTATTTTGTCATTGTAGCAGAGTGTGATTACATTTGGTGCAGAACTGGAAGCCTGGGTTTGATTGCCTGCTGAGTGTTCCCACCTGTAGCTGTGCACCAGTACAACCTTCTTCAGTCCCAGGCTCCAAGTAAGAGAAAGTGACCATGTCCCTTTGTTGAAGTCAGCAGTGAGGCCTCTGTAAACCATTCCCATTTGCTACCTTGTTTAGGAAAGCGTTTGGCCCATATTTTTTTTGATTGAATTCTCACAAAGAGTTTATTAGTTATTTAGCACCCAGGACATTGGGAAGAGCATAAGTTTTCCTGCTGACATCGTTAGTACCAGTGAACACCAACAGCCCAGAGATGCATTTAGATGACCCAAAGCTCGTAAGATTAATCTGTATCATCTTCATATTTTTTTCTTTCTTCTCTCTACAATTTCTCAAATTATTTGTGTCTTGAATTGAGATTGTTAATCCCATTTTCTGAAAGGGATGGGAAAAAGAACAAGGGTGTCTGTTCTCAGTATAGCAGCAGCCCTGAGCTGAAACTGAGCAAGCTACATGACACGTTTCATCTGAGACAGGAGTAATGTGCCCCAGGGAAACACAGCACTGAACTAAGAAATAATAAAAAAAGAAATAAAAAGTAAAGAACCTGTGAGCAAGTGTGCTGGCAACTCTAGGGAAGCTGTCATTTCTGTTTCTTAGATTTACCTTTTTGTGCCACACTGTGCAGTCCTGACTAATCTGAAACAGCAAATACCTGGAGTCGGGGATCCCCAGACTCCTCATTCAGTCTAATACTCAATAAAAATGGTCACCAGTGCAGCTATTAGTAAGAGTAAGTAACAGTCTGCCTGTGGATTTTTCCAATTGCTCTCTGGTAACTGTCAGAGCAATTAATGTGTTCAGTGCCAGAGATGCTTCCCCTGAAGAATTTCTTTCAAGGAACAAATTTCTTGTATTGCCAGAATAACTTGTCTTGGTTTACCCTTATAGTCTGAGCTATACTTTAGCCAAAAATGTCTGGTGCAGGAAAAAAGAAAAGGCATTCAGAGTAGGTAAGACATAACATTCTTTCTATATAAGTGGTTTTTAATTTAGATTGAGAAATATGTGCTCTAAATACCTAAATGCATTGTTAGCATTACCAGTAAAAACCATATTGCAGTTGTAAATTCATTATAGCTCATTTCTTACATTTCCTACTCTGTCTGTTTTGGGAGATGCACAGTAATTTTACCCAGGTTTCACAGCAATTTCATAACAAATATGCAGGTTGCTGAAGCTGAACCTCCAGAACACTCGATTCACTATTCTTTAATTGAGACATAGGGAAATGTGTAATGATGCAGGATCACCAGCTTCTCTCTTAAATATTCCATCTTTCAGTAGAGCAGCAAGAAGTGGGATAGAATTAAATATCAAAGTTTTCCAATCCCCAGGTTCAAAAATATTTCCAAGTTTTGGAAATCTTTTTAAAGTGCAATCAAGATCACAGGCATTTGGAAGAAGGGAATGAAGTTAACTGCAAATCATCAGTGTATGTCAGCTCTAGTTTTACCACCTCTTGACAAAGTTAACCACTTCACGTTTAAAAATTCATGCTGCACTTTCAACAGTATTTCTTAAGGGGATTTTAAGCCCCAAATTATCAAGAGAAAAGTCAAAGGCCTTTAAAAAATGTAAGTAAATTTCAAATTTTTGAAAAATGTTTATTCATATGTTTATATGAAAATATTCTTGCAAGAAACCAGATACTTTATATAAAAGTTAGACTTGCTGAAAAATGCCTATGCCAAATGAGAATTAAAACTCACCAGAAAAAAAAAAGTCAAGGAAGATTATGCTTTATCACTCACCATTTCTTATTAGAAAACAGGAAATCTATACAAGCTTGTTGGAGGAATTTTTCTGGAATTACTATGCTCAAGTTTCTGTCTAACAGAGGCAAAAAAGACCAAAACAACAACAAAAAACCCAGCAATATTTTTACTCATTCTATGACAGTGCAGATTTTGTATTTTGAGTGAAAACTTCACGGTACAATCAAAAATAAAGACACAGTAAGATGATGCAGAAACTACAGCACAGAGCACCAATAACTCATGCAGGGCTGCAAGCATTTCAAAGGAATATTGAAAACGTTCTCTTAATAACTTTAATTGCTGAAAAGGCATACCTCTGCATAAAGGATTTCTAAAACATGTTCAGAAATGTCGCTCTGCAGAAGACAGCTACTGAAATACAGGGAAGAAACAGTGTTAGTTTGAACTATATATACTTACACACTTAGGCCTTTCATCAGTGTCTAAAATAGTGATAAATCATAAAGAAAGGATGCTGAGACATGAACCCTGATTTATTTCTTTTTCTCTGGACAAAGATGAAGATTATCAAATCTATTTCCTTTCTGTGTGGCTAATGTAGGACCCAGACAGATGATGAGCTTCCTAAAGTATTCCCTACCTTATGAGTCTGTTTTTGTGGCAACATATCTGCTGTCTTTCAAGGACTGCCCACTTCCTAAAAAATGCCAGTCTGTATTCTGACACCACATTTCCTGTGCTTTCTCAGCTAATTACCAACAAAAACATGAGTATTCATGTTAAAAACATGTATTCAAAGAGAACTTCTTCATTAACCTTTATCTGCTTGGTTTTTCAGGAAGGAAAAAAAAGGTGTCTGTAAATAGAGACTCATTCTTTTCCTCAGTTTTTTCAATGTCATGGATGCTGAGCTAGTGCACATATAACTTCAGATTTCAGGGATCTACTATGGAAACCAAGACCAGACTGCAGTGTCTGGCAGCAGATGAAGCTGTATCACAGCCTCTCTTCCTGCCTCCCTCTCAAAACCTCTTATGCTTCTTCGACCATTGGGTCACATGTTAGTAAGTGCCAGTTTCTTTCATCTGTGAGTGTTGTACCTAAAATTATTTAACTTTGTGTCTAATATATGTGAGCTATAAGGATATATAATCTTGAATACTGCTTGAGATCAATTCTTCCTATAACAGCGTTGGTCCAAAATGGACCTTAGCTTTAAACTACTGGAGTGTCTGCTGGAGAAGTGGAGCACCATGGTAAAAATCCAAACAAGAAGACCTCTAACACATGAGTACCAAGATTCAGAGAGGAAAAAGGACACTACTTATACTTCAGCTTGTGAACATGGAAAATAGTATGGTTCCAAATATGTTCACTTGTAAAAGAATGGAAGGAATATAGTTCAAATACACGTACAGCAGAGTGTTAGTACCCAAGATAGGCAATGAAATCTTAATCACTATTACATGGCTTGGAAAAATGGAATTGCTGTAACTACATGTTCTTTAAAAATTGTGAATTCTTGATAAATATGTGAAGACAACATCAGAACTAGGAATTTTTTGTTCCCTTTCAAGTAAGATAATACTTGAATTAATCCATTTTCTGAGAGAGCACGCTAAATGCTGGTTTTTATTAAAAATGTATAGAAATAAATAAATGCCCATAATAAATAGCTGATGTGTTAATAAATATAAATGTTAATTGGAAATGAAACGGTCCTTTTCTTTTTGTTATCATAAGAGAATGATAGAATCATGGACTCATGTAGACTGGACAAGTCCTTTAAGGTTATTGAGTCCAACCATTAACCCAGCACTGTCAAGTCCACCACTAAACCATGTCCCCCATGCCCCAAATCTACACATCTTTTAAATATCTCCCAGAATGCTGACTCCACTACTTCCCTGGGTAGCCTGTTCTGATGCCTGACCACCCTTTCAGTGAAGAAGTTTTTCAAATATTCAATCCAAATCCCCCATGTGGTGCTTGAGGCCATATCACCTTGTCCCCATCTTGCACACATTCATACACACAGAGAACTGTCCCTACAAATTAGAGGTCATTCAATGCATTTAAAAATCAGCAAATGGCTACAGAATAAAGCAGATGTTCTGTGTCTGTTTGGTTTTAGAACAACAAATAAAAAAAGCTGAGTTAAAACTCCCTTTGCTTCTATAATGCAATGCTTCTGAAAGAGATTCTCAATGGTGAGGCCAAAGAGAGAAAGATCTAGTCCTAAAGAATGTATAGAGAGGAATATATAGTTATGATATGATGTAGCTATATATACATATATACATATATATATGTAGCTATATATATAGAGAGAGAGATGATATGATATAGCTATAGTTATAACTATGATATAGTTGCAAAACCTTGCTTAGGAAGAGAATGGAAGTTCTGACTCAGCAAAGTTTTACCTGTGGTATATACATATTTCCATCCACAGAAAAAAAAAGTGTGGGCAATGTTATTTAGAACAAAATTGTCAGCAATGGTATTTTACTTTTATGCTGATACCTCAACTTTGGAATTAGTCTGTACATATTCAAACTAGTAAAGAACTGCTTACATAAAGAACACAGCATATGAAAGACAAAGGAATACAGTCTTGGCAGAGTTCACAGACTGACAGCCTGAAACCCTTGCTTGTCTCAATGACAGCACTTCCACCACTTTGATTTGAGACAAGGTTTCTTTCACAGACATTAGGACTAGAATTGTTATTAAGATTATCTCTTCTGAAGTAAAGCACAAGAAGAGATAGTCTGTCATCCTGCAACTCCTGAGCTGTAATTCAACTGGAGCAGACCATTTAAAAGAAATCTTATTTTCAGTTCTTCAAATGATTGATTCATTGTCCTTTGAAATAAATAGCAGAGAAAAAAATATCCCATTTTGTAAAAAAAAAAAATTGTTGTTTGAAGACCATGGATAAATTCTCAGGAGTATTTTAGAGTTGAGTGGTCTAAATTTTTATTAACTTTGTCATGGAAGTCACACAGGAACATTTGAAATTTTAATCTAATAGCCAATTAGGACATAATATGGAATCTTTTCTCCCTGCTGCTGACTGAAGGTGGTTGGTGTTGTCTTGTGCATAATTTAATATACAGAATCAACTCAAATAAGATGAATTGCTGTATTCATTATGGTTTTCAACTTATTTATGTATCCTTTGACACTTACAAAACAAACACATGAAATAAATAGTACAATCTTCTGAAACTATACAAGTCTGTTTTCTAATTACTTACATGACTCATTAGAGTGTGGTAACAGTGTCAAATTCTATCAAAGAATGTCAAATTTCTTGAATCATGACTGACCCATGCAGGCTTAAGCAGCCTGGGTGAGGCGATACAACATGACATGAAACCTCATGCAGTGTCAGAAAGGTCACTGATTTTCTCTACACATTACTTGATGAATCCAAGCAAAATTGTATGTTGATATTCTCAGTGGTGAAAACGTAAAATATTGCAGCTTCATTGCTGGTTCTTAGGAATCCTATATAAGCAAATGAAAGACTTAAAGTACCTGGATTTACACTTGCATAAATGAGGTAGCTGATCCTTGACAGACAAAATTCGTACTGTTTTATGCTTAAGAAACTGTAAATCCATAAAAGTGGAGAAACCACCATGTAATTCTCCACTATATTTCCACAATACTTTTTACAGTTTAAATTGCATCAGCAAAGGAAAAGGCAAAAATTTTAAAATATTTGTTGCTTTGCTTTTAAGAAAAAGACTTCATAAAAATAAGATCATGAAAATGTAGTGATTTACAAAAATGGTTTGACAAAGGAAATGAAAAGATTTCTTTCACTGGTAAATCATAAGTTTTTTGCAAAAAATTTCTTGAAGCCACCTTCAAGATTTCTAATTACAACACACAAATTAGAAAAATCTATGATACTGTTTGCAACTTGTAGAAATAATAACCCCCCCTATTTTTTTTCTTACACACATTGTACATCTCATTTCTTTTAAAATAGTAAAACTGAAAATGTTTCGCATAATGCTAGAAAGTAAGACACTGCTTTATATCTCTTTCTAATTTCTAGAGAACCACATGTCTGTTACACATCCCACTCTTATCATTTTTATCTTCATTAGCAATTCCCTTGTCAGTATTCTATAAAAAAAGTACAAAATGAATAGTTTTTTTAGTAACATAAACTCAGCTGTCTCAGCTGTGTCTGTCAAACTGATATGTACCATCTTTATTTAGAAAACCAAGTCATCCTGTTGTTCCATCAGTGAATATAAATATTGATATTTTATGTAAATAAGTGCATAATATATTACATTGGAAAAATCGTTGTCATTTTTACTCTCAGACTATATAGTTGAATTATAGTTAAAAGATATTTAGTACAATAGTCTAATGGCCCCTCTTTTATGATCTTTCGTAGAGCTTTTTAAGGTAAAGCTAAAATATTACTTAAAGGAAGCCAGTCTAGTAAATTACTAGAGAAATATAGGATTCTGTGAAATATATATCAATATATGACAAATGTGTAAGACTATATCTTCAAAAGAGTATTCAGTCTGAACTCAGGTTTTCTTGAGGAGCAGTAATTTTTTGAAGATTATTTGAAGTACAGAAATTTCACACAGTTCATTAATAACAAACATTTTAGTTTCTGATTCATGTAGACCAAATTAAAGTTATCCCTCCAAATATGAAAGGCAACTTATTCCCCTGAAGAGCTATTTTGAGGATTTCATATATTAAATAAGCAGGTAAGCATATTCTAGGTTAGAAAAAATTTGGGTTATAGAAGAGTGAATTGACTCTCTCAAATTCCATGAAATAATTCAAAATCTTATAGTCCATACCCATATTTTAAAAAATCAAAGACCTGGAAAACATTTTAGAAAATGAGATTATTAATTTCTAATTAGCTGTTGTTTCTCTTATTTTAGCTATAGAATCATAGAATCATAGAATCATAGAATCATAGAATATGCTGAGTTGGGACCCATCAGGATCATCAAGTCCAACTCCTGGCCCTGCACAGCTGACTGCTAACTACTTGCTTACAATAATTTTTAAGTCTGTGATTTAGCTGAAAAGAAAAAGACTGATGCAAAACGCAGGGTTTCTGTCTCCTTAATAAACAATTAATTATCCATTTTCTGGTTTTTAATGTCCCATAAGTGTCTCATATGACCATGGAAGAACTATCCTACTGTATTTCATATATATTCATGTTGGTATTATTTCTTACAGCCAAGGTCATGTTTCTTTCTGTAATTTTCTACTTGTATTCCTGAATATCTTACAGATATTTATTTTCAACTAAATCAGTCTTAACAATTCTTATAATATAGTATAATACCGAGAAAATTTTCTCTTTATTCTAAAAAGAGGTCTCTGACTTAAATCTGCAAAGTAAATCTGAAAGCGATTTTATTTGTCATTTTTCACATGGGCTTTCAAGGGTTATCTTTAGCAAAATCCCATGCCAATGAAAGTGATCTTGACAATACAGAATATATGAAGCATCTCCCCATTAAATCTTATAGAGCTTCCACTGACCAGAGGACTGATAGGTAAGGCTCACAGCAGGAAAAAATTTTATCAGTGTGTATTTAAAAACAATTTACTCTCTGATTGTCCAGGTCTGCAAGGACAAATTTAGCAATGAAAATGAGAGGAAGCACTAAAAGTGTTAAACCAAATTAGAGGTGTTTTTTTTTTTTTTTTTTGTGTGTGTGTGTGTGTGTGTGTGTGTGTGTGCAAGGCACTTGGATAGCCTCTTTGGAGTTCAGAAGAGGTGAAGTTCTCCATGTAGGCATATCTTAGGCATGTCAACAATATACAGAGTAATTAACATAATGTATAACAGGAATTTTTAATGGAGCATTACATCATCAAATTTAGCAATTTTGTGAAGAAGAATATAAAATATTTCATAAGTTTAAAGATCTAGACTCAGCAAAGAACAATTGTTATAGTATCCTGAAATAAAATTGCTAGTCCTTTTATAAAATAATTATCAATATTTGGAATTTCTATTAGGTAATTAATATTTGTGATTCTTATTGAAAATCTTCAAAGCCTAACAAATTTTGACTTCTTGGTTGTCCATCATGACACTGCACTTGGTCTGCATACAGAAACTCATAATTCAGGTTTAAAGTGAGAGTCATTTTGTATTTGAAACCCTCACATCATTGCCTCTTTTAAAGTGATGGAAGTGTTAAGGGGCTATTGCTAGAGTGTTTTTGATGCAGCACTTTTTGAAAGCAGCAGCTCATAAATATTAACACCAGGTTTAATATTAATGATAGCATTTACAATATGGTATTAAAATTTAAATGAACAGAGTACTGTGCAAATACCAGTTGTGCACATGAATATAAAATGGAGTATCTCATATGGGAATTTATTCTCCATCCCTGTGCAATTTTGACTGCATATCTCTTGGTTTACAATCTCCTAAGGAGAGATCTAACCAACAGAGTCAGCTTACTCAAGCCCCTTCACAAATTCTTTGTTCAAATATTATTTTCTAGAGCTGAAACCTTGGAAGTACTTTGGTTTCACAGTTCACCTCTTAGAGGTATAGTATAAAGTCTTTAAAAAGACTCTGAAAACAGCCCTTTCATATTAAAAAACTCCAACATTTAAAAACAAAAACCTAAAATATTACCTGTGTGCATTTTTGCAAATTTCCAGGATCTGTATTCCCAAAGGACACCACACAGACTTTGTCTTAGCAGCTGCTGCAAAGTTATACATGAATACTGTCCAAGAAAGCATCATTCCTCCCTGTATATGCACAGGGCCAGAACAGCTACTCTTCCAGCATTTCCCACTGCAACAACCAACAGGACACATAGGCTCTGAGGTTTATGATCCCTGCTTAAAAAGGAACATATGGCCATCCTACATCTGTGCATACATCTTCACCACAGGAGTACAGCTTCTGTGTGGAATCAGAATTCCTTCTACCTAAATTCTTCCCACAACTAAATACTCATATATTAGGAAAATATGCCTCTGCCTGACCTTTTTCTACTTCTGTAAACCTTCTGGGTCTGTTCAGTTGCTACTCCCAGAGATAGAGGGTTGGGTGAAGGAATTCCAATTTTTAAAACTGAAATGGGGTTAATAACCTATTATTATCACAGAATTTCTTGAACCGCCTCTGCCATAAAGTCAAAAAACTATGTTTTGGAAGAATACTGGAATAACAACATTGGGCTTTTTTTTTTTCCCTCACTAACTACAGTGCTAATAATTGTGCAGGTAATTGATACTGAGATAAATAACTGCAGTGTTCTTGATAGTTGACACAAACAGTAAACCCTGCAGAGTAAACCCTTAGTATGATCAGAAATGGCAGAATCTTCATTTTATTGAGTAAATTAGAGTGTACACTTAGAGATAATTATCAGTTTTGAGTATCAGACTGTTCTCTGTAAGGAAAGTTCAGTCTGAAGTTTAAATACTTCTCTAGATTTGCCAAATGTGGGCATCTTCATGCATAGATTCATCAAAATCCCTTTTTCTACAGAGTATGGATAGGAACATACAAATGGGTTTCACATACAGATGAATTTTTTAATCTGCACTCTTTTTCTTCATATACAGACTATCACTCTCTTCTCTCATCATTGAATGCTGGCTTAATCTGCAATTTGGAAGCAAAACTTGCACAGATAAATTTGGGAAAGTCGTTGAAATATCACACGTGAAGTTCCTCTTTATTTCCTTTTTTCCTTTTCTTTTCCTAGCTTTCATTTCTTTTAATTTTAGCTCTTGATCCATGCGGCTAAATTCAATGTGTCCTTATAGATTGTTAATATATAAGTATTACATATTATATATAGATTGTTAATATATAAGTAACAATCTATATATTATATATAGATTGTTAATATATAAGTATGTGTGTATGTATATAGATGAAATGAAAACCTACTGAATAGAAACTGTGGACTGTGAATTCAAATTAGCTTTTGGTTTTTTCCATGAGTATTCTTTTAATGACAGTTATTCATATATAATAAATCAAATAAATTACTTGAATCATAAGCCTTATTACGGATTCCTTTTCTTTAAAGAATAATATTCTTGATTCTATATTTTTTCTCATAAAGAGGAAAAATAAAATAATCATGTAACTAAAACCTAAGATAAGGAAAAACCTAAAAGTATCATTTAATGAAATACATTGTGTGGTATGATTTTATTAATCCATTATCCTGTCTTGAGTTCCTGAGGTTGGAATGGGCAGCTGTATCATGGAATAGGTATATTCTGTTACAGTTTTCTGTATACTGGCATAAGATAAAGCTTAAGTTGTCTTTGTATTGGAAAGAAAGAGAACTTTTTGTGCCAACAAGTGAAGACAGAGTGGCTTGGGATGGCAAGTGAGAATTCAGCAAATTCTGATATTGCAAAGTTTTCATGCTGGATATATGGTTTTTACTCTTTATTCATCAATACTAGATAGATCCTGCCTTTTATTTTCATGAAATAGAGGATTGTCACTTCCAGCTTGTGTCTCCACTGGAAGCAGTAGTAGAGCTGTCGCAGCATCAGGGTCTGAAGGCCAGAGCAGTGCATTTCAGGCTCTAGGAAAGAGAGAAAGTTGTTTGTCAACCTGTTCACTTTGATATCCTATGTTACATCCATGTAAAATTAGCCCTGGCTTCCAGCATTTTATCCCACTGCAGCTGTGATCTGCAGGCGGGGGCTCTGGCCACCCATAATATACTGAAGGGTTTGAGCTGATCTAAATTTCAGCATTACAAAGAAAATATTACAGCTGTATTCAGGATTGCTTCTCAACTCCTTCTAGAACCATGTGGATTTTAGAGGTTCCACAGGATCTCGTTGCTCTCATCTGTTTCCTGAAAGGCCATTTACTCAACAGAGAATCCTTTCATTCACCATCTCTCACCTAAGCATGGTCAATCTGTAAGCAGTACCTGCCTCCACGTGTGTATTGCACAGTTCTGCCTTAAACAACAATTTCTGTGTTGAGCTAAGCTTCTAAATCAATAAAATCCCAGTCACTGGGTGAAAAATCTTCATGTACAACAGAAACAACAGTTTCTGACTCTGTCAGACCAGAAGCAAAGCCTCTGCAATGGACGCATCCAGGATATGTTCTTGGTTCTGTGTGAGCATTTACAAATCCACAGACACGACTTTGTCCATACTTCTCTGAGTGTGAAACTTATGACATTTCACTTTTTAATATTTTTTTTAGCAGCAATAGCAAAAAGAAGCAGTAGCAGTGTGAAACTATCAGGATTCTGACTCAATTGTAACAGAAACTGACATTCCTACACACCAAGTTGTATTTCAGGATAACAAAATACTTTCAGAAGTAAACATAGAGGTCACTCCCTAGGGTAGTGGGCTCTGGCTATCTCTGGAAAACAATACAGAAGGCCTTTATTACATACCATATAGCTTCAAACCACTATTTCAAAAAGAAAGTGAAAAATGCCAGTTTTCACAGCTGAAAGAAAGTTTATGGTTTTGACCTTACAAGTAGGCAGTACTGAAATCCCATTAGGCTGAATCCTACTAAAATGAAAGAACAAATGGAAGTATCATTGGGTCAAGTCATTGGTCCGACTTTGGCGGAGCATTAATAGAAATTTCCATTATATATAGTTCTTTTTTTTCCTCCTAGTCAGACAATCATTCCTCTGCATGAGAACCTGTAGCCACTTAATACACATGCAGTTTAAGTTTCACTTTGCAAGCCCTAGCCATCCTTTCAAAAAGAAAAAGGCCCGCTCCACCCCCCAGAAAAATCACACAGTGAAATTGTTCAAGGCCTTGAATAACCAAAAATTGACCATTTATTCCTAAATATTCTCTTCAAGATAGCAATGTCAAGTGTCTAATAGTACTTAGGCATAAACATTAATTTGATATTTTTTGTGGCCACAAATGGAAAGAGTGTAGCCTCATCCTGTAATAAAATCATCTTTCCCATCTTTCAGCTCTTCAGCTCAAACACCAATATCTTCTCCAAGTCATGAATGTTGTTGCTCTGGCATAAGGAAAAGGTTCATCCCTCCTTGCTTCACTCAGGCATATCCCCCCTTTCAGCAGTTCTTACTATTTCAAATATCTGCAAAGGGTAAGAAAAGCCTGGACCAATTTTATCACAGAGATTTGGAAAGAAGAGAGAAATTCTGGGAAGGAAGAGGCTGAAACCTCTGCCAGCCCATGATTATCCCCTCACTCCTGTCAGCTGTGCTGTTACCTTTAGGCACAGGCTGTAGCTCATATCGACTTCTCACCAGGATTTCTGCATCTTCCTATAAATGCCTCTAAACTTCTGTTTTGACATTAGTTACAGTCATAATGAGTAATGGGAAGTAGCTATTACTCATTTTATAGAATTCATGGAGCATGTACTTGCTTTTGGCATGCAGTCCAGCAGAGAACTGCAAGATTAAGTAGTTACATCTTGCAAGCTGAGAGGCACATTTGCTGTATCGTTAATAAACATCATGGCTTTGAGTGTATTTAAATTAATATAATTTGTTAAATCTTTCTGAACAGGAAATCAATTTAACTAGGGTAGAGACAAAAAGTTAATCAAGCTTAGTCAGAAGAAAATTGGCCTTTTCAATTTTGTTTACAGTAAAATAACTCCATAGATTTTTAGCAAAAAAGGAAAATAAGCAAGCTGAAATTGTGAAGTAAAATCTGAGTTGCATAAAAGATTTCTGAAAAGTCAGGAAGGTGACAGGTTCTCTACAGTTTTTACTGAAGCTTCTGGAACTATACAGGGAATTACAAGTACAGCTTCTGTTTGCACTAATAGAATGTCAATGAAAACACAGCCCTTCAAGTGCTCTGTGCTCTGAGGAGTTCGTGCTCTGAAAGTATCCCTCCCAAATAATTTTGGTTTATGTCATATGCCTAAGGCAAATAAGTAGTTTTTTCTCATCACTACCAAAGTATTGATGTAAAAACACAGATATAAAACATTCATCTACAGGGCAGACCTCCCCCTGAAAAAGCAACCATTTGTTCTGATCTGTCTCTCAACAGTCTTAGCTGAATGGCTGTGGCAGATGAGAAGTATTGGGATTTTTAAGTGTTTTTATTTTGCCTTTTGAAGAATTTATGAACCAGAAATAGGTACTGGCAGGGATCAAATCATAGAGAAAACAGAAGCAAGGAATAGACTTTCTGGCTATCTGCTGTACGTGGTCATGAGTAATTTGCCAGAAGACATTTCTAGATGGTGGAACACAGCCTTATAATTTTTATTGCAATGATAAAAATGGTAATTATTTTTATTTGTACGTTTCCACTTTTTAAAGTTTCCCAAGGCAGGCTGTTCACAGTCCATGCCCACTTAAACTCATACCTGAAATAAAGTAGGGAGATAACAAACCTCAGAATGGCTGCGAAGGGCATTCATTGCAAATCTGCCTTGTCTCCCTTCAGCACCTGGAGCAGCAGCAGCAGCAAGAATCTGGTCTTTTCTTTCTTTATTTCTTGCTCTCTCATATGATGCTGTCTCCCTGTTTACAACAGTCACTTTCAGATGTTGCATTAACATAATCTAAATCTGACTAGTTGCCAAAGTCTTCTTCTGCAATGATGCTATTTCTTGATTAGTTATGATTAGTCAGAAATAAATAGACTATATATATATATATATATATATAATCTTGATGATTTCTGATTTCTGATACTCCAGATTCATAGCAGTGATAAACCAAACTCCTCAAATTACCTGGCCTTGCAGTTAACAAGAGTTTTGTATATGCAAAGCAGAGGAAGGGGGAACTCAGAAAATTATGAGATTTGTATTCAGCCACTGTTTTTTTTCAACTTGACTTCAGTCATCGCTTTGCCTTTAATCAGGATTCATATTATTGTCTCGCCTCAGATTACCTTTCTAACTTTTTCAAATCATTAAAATAGAAACTCTAAAGTTGAACTTCAGAAGACATATCTCCAGTACTTTTTCCTTCCTTTAATCAATCACTGAAACTAGACTGCAAAGTAAATATTAATCATTGTTCATTTCCCCTCACATTCATGCTTTCACTTCTAGCCTCACAAATTTACACATCTCTTACAAATCCAGTTCTTGATTCCCTTTACTTTTCTTTTCATTTTCCAGGTTGGCCCTTCCTTCTTCCCCAGTGTTTTTTTTGTGTATTGACCTACATATATTTAAGCCTTAATTGACTTCTGCAATATTTCTGTAAAACTAAAATTTTCTTTTATTTATTTTTTTTTAGTTCCATGCTTTATTCTACATCGGGTTCTGACTCTATGTCCTTGCTTTTGAAATTCTGCACAATATCCTTTCCAGAATGGTCATGGCTTTCACCTCCATCGCCAGGTCCGATCACTATACTATGCCATGTTGCCTCCTTTTTTCCTTTCAAAATATTTGCACCTTTTGTCTCTCTTTTTTTTTTTTTTTTTTTTCCACCTTGTTCAGCAGGTTAAATCACTCACCCCTTTAGAATTTTTCATGATTGATATTTTGGAGCTGCTATTCCAGCATCAAGACTATATATATGACCACTTCCTTTAAATTCTTCTATACTAGTGAACCTGATTTCTAAGAATCCAGTAGTTCCCTTTTTCCCAAATTGTCTAGGTATAAATGGTAACCATATGATTAAGAAAACTCCATCAATGCTTAAATCCTCACTAACAATCAATTCTCAGTAGTGATGTTGAGGAAAGAAGTTCAGCTATAAATACAGAATTAGAGCTGTATTGACTTTTTACTTGAGGATCCAGCTCTCAGTAGACAGCTAAAGTGATTCTGTGTACATGACAAGATCATAACCCCTGATGTTAGAGCTAAAATAATTGTAATTACTGCCTACAGAAACATATTATTTCATTTAATCCTTCATGATTTCAGTAGCCATATTGAGCTCATTTTTGTAACGATGATTCTAGTGACAAAATTTCTGTGGATGGGAAAAAAACCCTTCTGACTGAATGTTTCATTTCTCTTTCAGGGTTGCACTGTTAATGAGTAGTTTGATGTTTGTATCTAGCATTTCAGATTTTCTAATATGCATGTCTTTGAAAGTTCTTCATCTGTCCACATACCTTACCTTGAATCATACTCACACAGAGCACAGCAGGCCCCCATGATATCTTCTCTCTTCAGTGGCATGGCCAGCAGGTCTCTGTTGTACATCCAGTGGTGTGGCTGGAGGGTGTGTGGAGAGACTGAGGACAAAACCCTACTGGAACAGCAAGCTGCAGTCCTATCTATGGTTGCAAGAAATCATGGAAGCAAATTATCCCCACAACTGAAGGTAGATTTTACCTCACAAAGTCCCTTTGGCTCCCCCTAAAAGAGAACAAAGGAGCAAACATACATATGAGCATACATACAAGGCAGATGGGCAGGAGACCAGGAATTTGAAATGATGCTATATTGAATGTATCTCACAGAAAATACATTGTAAGAGTCAACCAAAATGACTTGGAGTTTTTTCCTGAACTGAAGACAATCCTTTTTTTGCTGAAATCAGTGGATTATAGCTCATGAACACTTGAATTCCAGTCTGAAAGTATGCTAGGGAAAAATAAGTTCTTTTGTCCCTCTTTCCTCCCTTTTATAGGAAATATGGATAAGATGATCTGACATGAATGACCTGTCATAAAATAGGTCTCCCCATAGTGTGGGATACAGCCTCTGCATTCCATGGGACTGGTGGTGGGACAAGAACTGTCTGCCAAAATTGGGGAGTTATATCCTGTCAGTGTGGAAAATACTTAGCAGTTCTAAATTGTGAGACACATAAAACCTAGTTTTAGGTACTGTGACATCCCTATCAGAGGTTTCTATCACAAAACCTGTGTAATCTTAGGCAATTATATATACATTTATAGTGTATATTAAAATGCTATTTGCTTTATGAACATGTTCCAAGTCAGTTCTTGTCCACTTTGAAATTGAATGACCTGATAGTACCAACGTTACTAGCACTAGTTTCCAACAGAGAAAATTATACATTATGGACTAATTAAAGGTCTAATCTCCTTAGGTAAAAAATCTCCCTATTTCTTTTATTTGATTATGATTTTGAGTAGTGGAAAACAAAATCAGTAGGCAGATTTAATTATTGTATTGGGGTTTAGGAATAGTACATTTTTAAAAATAAATTTTGTGCTTTATTTATTATTTAAGAGCTTGAAAAAAGAAATAGCTTAAATAGCTTAAATGTCTCTTCCTTTCTCAGAATTATGCTCCTAGGTGCTTGTCAAATTTTAACTACATTTTCAAAGCAACACAGGGAAATTCAGCCAGTCCCCACTGTTTGAGAATCTTTTAGTTCTCTTTAAAATCATTACATTGTAGTTTAAATACTAATCTACACTCCTTCCTCTCATCTATAGTTCATGCCATATCTTCTATATTTTTAGAGTACATGAAGGACAATATCAAAATCAAGGAACTAATATATGTATTTGTAATTGTTTCCAAGATCTGGGTTTGGACCATTTTAATGATTATCTGTCTTTCTGATATTAGAGCTACCTTCTTTTCCAGAGTCATTGATGTGACTTTTCTTCCTCAGTTCTTGAACTAAATTCATCTGAAAATTAACCAGAAAAAAAATTCCTGCAGAACTATCAGCACACTTTTAGACACATATGGACAAGTATCTCACAGACAACCATGGCAGGAGTGTGTCCAAGTAATCAAGCAGAACAGCACCAAACACACCTCCAGGTGAAGAGTCACAGCAAATTTTTAACTCCCTGGCACCAGGCTACATAGTAAAGTATTATCAGACTCATCAATATAGTAGAAAAGATGGAAAGTGGGTGCTCTGTGCCAAAGGCCAATGTCAGGTATTACATCACGCTTCTGTAGGAGTGAGAAATCACCTCCCTGAAATTAAACTGCCACCTTGTTGTCATGACTTGTGAAGGAAAACCAGCCACCCTATTTTTATAAGCCTATAAAGCACTGAAGTCCCTAATGGGGCTGCCTGCAGCCTGCATAGATGCACACAATGTGCTGCATAACACAGCACAATAAATTCCAAAGGGGAGAGTTTCGGCATCTCTGGCTGATTTCCCAACAGGTCTGGAACCTTAGAGAAAGAACAAGATGTTCAGACAAGAAGTGAAGAGCACTATGTTCATAATAGCAACTGAATACATAATGACCAACAGTAAGGGGAGAATAAATATATAGAGCTATGTGCAAGATATGCAGCAAGTCCTACCTTGGCTTGCAGACCACTTAGAGCTAAATTCAGTGCCTGCTCTGGCAGCAACACAATTAGTGGTCCAAATGCTGCAGCCATGAATACAGAGGCTGTAGTTATCATCTGCACACCACATGCCAAGTTATCATCTACACACCACATTCACATTGCTGAGAAAAGAATTACAGTATCTAAGTGGCCCTGCTGAGCCATTCCAGTACCCAGGCACACTGCAAAGTAGGCCACTCTCAGCATGACTATGGTATTTTCTTTTATATACACTATCTATATGATAAAAATAAGACCCAGATTTTGCAAAGAGCTCTGTACACATAGACTTGCTTTTTAAGCTAAACCAGGTCACTGTTTTGTTAATGCAGTTTCATGCTTAGGAATTGCACTGAATTGAAGGCACTAGCTGTAATGTCAGATACTTTATTACATGATTTTCTGGAAGCAGTGATCTGCATATCCTTGTAGCACATCATTATAGATGAAAAATCATACCTGCAGATACAGAAGAAGGCTAAATTAAGACAGGCACTAAAGGTTCCAGATGCTAGTGTCATTTGTCACTGCACAAAAATCAATGATTACTTAAAAAAGACATCTTATTTATGTGCAATGTAAAATGAAGATACACAACACTTTGAGAATTCTCTATATGAGTCTCTTGATGTCTTAAAACTTTTTCAGAAGTGAAGAACTCTCATACTATTATCTTTGAAACCCACTGCTCCCCACCTGGGATCATCTGGGAAAGGCATGAGAGGTCATATCTTTTCGATTTCTGTGTAATGTCTGACTCTGAGAATAGTCATCCCTGAAAATCAGGTCAGTAATACAAAAAAAAAAAAATCTTCAAATACATTGTAAGCATGAGATAATAAAAGTGTGTGCGTGCTGAATCAACATTATGTCAAACTACACATTTATCAACAATCATGACAGTTCATGAATTTTTCTTGAGCATCTTGAAAGTAATCCACTAGACAGTGGTTTTCTCACTGTCCTTCTCGAAATGGCCCAAAAGCAGATGAATTTCAGGTGTGAACTCACCAGTAACAACAAGGGAAATAACTACAAAAATTTTCTTTGGTCCACTGACAACGGCATGTTCTTGGTAATGCTTCTCTGAATTTCATCTAAACTGGTTTGTGAGGTTTGCCTTATCTGAAATGAGAGCAAAATATTGGCTGATATTCAAACTGGCATCCACTCTGACTGCTCAGGTTGTCTTTGACAGGTTTACTACTCAGTCAGTCAGTTCCCAGCCTATGAAGATTTACATAGTTATTTTTCTTAGGGCTGAGATATTTATACTTTTCATATTGAACAACATGAGGCTACAGCTGGTCCATTTTTTGTATTTTCCTCTGGTCCTTCTGGATCAAAATTCTGCCATTTGGCATTTCAATCAATTTTCTCCTTGATATACCATCATCCATAAATTTGCTGAGAGTGTATTATGTCACATCATCCAGCCTGCTGATGAAGATATTGAATAATACCAGCTCCAGTATTGACCCTAGGGTGGCTCTGTACCTCTGCCAAATGAACATCAAGCTATTGATTACTGCACAATGAGCTTGGCAGGTTGGCAGTACAGCTGATTTTCAAACAGCGCAACAGCCCATTTGTACAGCTACACAGTTCTCTGCTCCAGCTAAGAAATGCCTGAAAGCCAGTGTCAAAAGTATTGCTCAAACTCAAGGTACATTAACCCACTCTCCTCTCAGACATATATTTGTTTTTTCCTTCCTATGAAAAGCAAGCAATGTGGTCAAGTATGCTTTACCCTGGTAAAACCAGTGGCACCCAATTTCATTCCTTTCTTTCTTGGAAATTAATTCCAAGAGGATATGTTTCATGATCAAAGACTGAGGTGAAGCCTACACTTCACCTACACTTCACCCTATTTCACACTTCCTTATTTCACTCTGGCTGTTCTTTGGGTGGAAGCAACATTTGCTTTTTTTCCAGTCATTGGGAACCTTGAGTAACACAACTTTTCATTAGGTGATAGACACTTTTAGTGCTATCTCTGGGCACCTATAGGTGGCTCTCCTTGGTAGAGCTGTGTGCATATCCATAGTTTCTGCCTAGCCCCTAATGTGTTGTCCTGGCCCCTAACATTCACTTTGTCCCCTCCCCTCAGCCCTTTGGTTCTCTTTTCCTTCCTAAAGCATTTCATAACATATTTTAAAAGTTTGTTAAGAAATGGTTTAGATCCCAAGCATAGCAGCCTTATGGGTACTCTTGATCTAATTTCAATATGTTTTCATCACCCAGTTGAAAATATATTATAATTTCCACTATACAGATATCTTACTATTGGCCATGGAAATTAATGCAACAGTGCTGCTTTTGTTATATAGGAAATATGAGCAGAAGTTAGGAAAAATCCAGTGAGGCATCACTATTCCCAGACAGTGCAGCAATGTCATGATATAATTTTATCAAATGAAAATAAGAACAGATATCTAAAACCTTGAGAAAAAGGGGGGTATCATTCCATTCCTATTAGAAAGGGCTGCTTCCACAGTACTCTCTCCCTGCTGCTGTTTCCACTGATACAACTGTTGGAGTTTGAGTACTGTTTTTATTTCAGTTGCTTGGAATTATCACTCTTAGTGATGTCAGTGCAGCCTCTGCACTCAGCCTACCACAAACAATAGATTAAATCATTGATTCTGAATTGATGTTATGAAAGAAATATGAAAAACATAAACTATATGAGGGATTTCAGCTGAAATATGCAACTTCTTTTAGGCACTTTGTCAAAAACCTATATTCCAGTATAAAAAAATCTAATAAATTTACAGAAGAGTCTTATATATATTGTAGGTTGAATGAAACAAGCAATGACATATGCTCCATAAAGAATTCCTGTTTTTCATCTGCTCTGCGAATAACCTAAGCTGGACAAAATTCCACCAGAGGAGAGTGAAAAAAAAACAAAACACCACCTTTTCCACACAGAAAGAAATAAGTAAAACATGAGTAAATGTTAGGAAGGACACCAAAAGGTAGCTACATTCTGACTTTTATTTGTAGATATTTGAATCCCTTGCTATAATCCCAGTAGTGGTGTGTTTGTCACTAGCTGTGACATTACCAAAGGGATCATCTTCCATGGAAATTCTAGTCTGCCCTCTGCTTTAATAGGTAAATCCCATACCAGAATTATCTCATGGGAGGGCTGACAGAAACTACATGGAACCTCATGACATCCCCTTCTGCATTTTAGATAAACCATGACATGAATCAAATAAAGTGATTTATGAATGCAACACTATCTTACAGGACTACACAGTGCAATTGTAAAAGGTGGCTTTGAAAAATCTTCCAGTTTTTCAGGAAATGAATAACAGACCAGAATTTCTCTTCATGAAAAGACCTTAGAATTTTGTCTTAAGATGTTTCTCAAATTTGTAGTCACAAAAGAGAAATAAAAAAAGGATTTTTTCTTCTAACAGCTAGAAATAGATTTTATTCTAGGACTTGCATTCCTCCCAAGAGTCACATCTTTATATGCAACAACACAGAGGAAAATGCACATAGAAGTGAGCCTCATAGGGCTAAAATGAATGAATTTTTAGCCCTGTAAGAGTAACTGCAGGGAAAATGGTTAAAAGCTAATAGATATTAAATATATGTGTGTATATTCACATATCTTAGTATAAATCTGTGGGGTACTGTGGAGTCAGACTTGTCAATGACAAAATGCACTCTCCCCTAATGTATGATCCAGAAGAACTCCTTTCTGGGACTGACTCACACTGTAGGTACCTGAATTAAAATTCTCTTTACATCACCTGGAACTTTCCTTGTTTTTCACTTCAACTGTTTGTTATCTTAGAAATGTTTGGTTTTAGAGAACAGGAATTAATTTTTGAAAATTGAAAGCTTGAAGACAAATGTCCCAATAAGGTCCTGTCTACTTTGCAGACCATATAGAGGAAGCTTACCAGATCAAATACCAGGAAAGTGGTCTCTAACATTCAGGGGAAAATGAACATTCTCAAAAAGTGACCTAACAGATTCAAAGGAGGGAAAGGAAAGGCTGAAAAGCCTCATCCCCTGTTCCTCCTCTAACAAACTGGGTGCAATTACTAATAAACCCCCTAAACATGCTACTGGGACTAGGGCACAGGGTAGGATGAAGAAACCATAAACCATACTTATATTGAACTGATTCCAGTACTTTTGTAAACTCCCTATAAATCATTATCACCGAGCCCAGCATAATAGCTATTCAAATCCATGCCACTCTACTGTAAAAACTATGTGTTAGGGACAATACTGGAGCTATTTCTGGATAAGAAAATAATCCTAGGGACCAGAAAGGTATTAAAACCTCAAAAAAACCTAGGGACCAGAAACACATGAAGGCCTCCACCCAGAGAGACATCATGAATTCAAGCAACATGGCTATTGACTGCTTTAGTCCAATACAAAGTACAACCAAAATGCAATCAATACAGTTTTTTTCTGCCTTCTCAAGCCCAATGTTGGGCACCGAAAAATGTATTTGTCACCGAGAAATGTATTTGTCCTGGTTTAGGCCAATTTTGGGAGACAACTTCTAAAGGGGTTCTAGAAAGCAGATTCAAGCAACCCATCCCCCAGCTGGTTTGGGAAAATATTTCCTTGGTGAAAAGTGGAAAAAACCTGTTTATTTAACAGGCAAAGCATTCACCAGTACAAAAAATGAACACTATTCAACAATAAAACCTCTTGCTGTTTCAAAGAGATGACAAACTCAGAAAGTCCCCTCCGTGAGCTGTAGCTCGGCTCACTCAGTCTGTTACCAGTCCCTCCGGCGCTGGAAATGCCACGGCCCAGGCCTGGCCCAGCGGGCCACAGGTGCGAGCTGCCGGTGCTCTGCTGGGTGTTCAGTCCAGAGCAGGTTCAAACAGTTCCAAGGAAAAGGAAAACCACAGTCTAGGGAACTTCTCTGCCTCAGCTAGCTAAAAACTAACTAAAAGCACAGGAAAGCCCTCTCCTGCCATCTGTCCGTTCTGCAGACAACACAGTCCAGGAGAGGAAGCGGAGGAGCAAGTGCAGTTTCTGGTAACAAACTCCGCACTTCTTCTTTCCCTCCCTTCGATCTCAGAACCAGTCTTAAAGGTGCAAAACTTATTTCTGGGCTAAACAGATGAATGGGGATACAAACATCATAAAGTCACCCCAGGACAGGTACCTATTTAAAAGAAAAAAAAAAAGGGATGGTGATTTTGTTCATTTAGCTGCAGTCCTCAGGCAAGGACATTAATAGATCCCATATAAGTGCAGGGACTTCGTGAGTCTTATTGAAAAATCAGACTGACTAAATCCCACCCACAGTTATTACTGTTAAATTTGCATCTGCAAGATCCAGTGTGTTTTATATCAATACCTAACCAGTCTATAGAACCCACAAGTTGCCAAAATAAAACTGTATTACTTGGTCTTTGGTGTCATTGTAACTAGATAACATCCAAAACCATACTGATTTAAGAAGCAACCAATTCTATCACAATGTTCATAGTCTCTGGATTTTAAGTATTTCAGACTTTTTCTAAATAATGATTTTTGGATCCAATTAGAATCCAGATCAAGCTCACCTTTGAAAAAGGAGACCTAAAATTATATTTCTCACTGTAATAAAAGAAGACATTTCTTTCAAAACATGTCTTTTGTAGGTATTGAGGTTCAACTTCAAAAGAAGCTTCTGTATCACAACTCATTAAGGATAACTAATGATAAATAGCACAAAATTATTCTAAAAGTGATCTTCAGCTTAATCTATTAGTGCTTCAAAATAGGTAAATCTTTGAGCACAAATTAATTGCTGTGAATTTTTGGTCATTAAGACTGACCATAAGTCACAAGCAATCAGCAAACAATATTATAGCCCTTTCACAAAGCTGTTCTAAAATTAAAATTCCTGTAGAAAATAGGTTGCACAAAATGCACAACAATATTTTGTACCCCTTTTGAAAAAGCATATGCCTCTACTTACTGTTGCAATTTGCCCTATGGATTTAAGGAAATGGCTTGAGTCATCACTTCTGAAAAGACACCAGAAGAGTCTTCCTGGGTTTTGAAAATCATTAAAAATTTAATAATGTAGATTCTAATATGGACACTTGCTCAGGTGACAACAGAGGGCTTTGATATTCAATTACAATAATGAAAGCTGAAAACAGAGCTTTGGAACATACAAAAAAATCCTGGCAGCAAGCCAAAAGGTTTTTTTTTTTTTTTCTCAGTTAAATAAATCTAATATTATTTAGCAACTAGGAAGCACCATAGGAGTTTTGTGCTGACTGTAAAATACAAAAAAGGAGGAACAATGACTAACCAAATCAGAGAATCAACACCTTCAGTACTGGTAATATCCTAATGCAAATTTTGCATAATAAGCTAACCAAGAGAGAGAATCAGAGACAAAAATGACCTCTGATGCTATACCAACGTTGCTGACCTGCATGCCCTGCTAGAAGGCTCTCAAGCTGTTACAGGACAGCTCTGCCTGTCCTGTTGAAGGCTCTGTCTGGAGCAGCTGCACTGTATCACCCTTGCCTTGGGGCCCACCTGCAACCCTTCTTTCTGTGACAGACACATTAGAGTTCAGTGTTCCCTTCTGTTCAAATGCTTCAGTGTGGCAGCTTAAAGCACAGAGACTTGGTGAGGGTGCTGAAGTGTTGCATCATTAGAGTAAGTGTGCAGTATGTTAAACTGCACAACACCAGAGCAGGGTCAGGGGAGCCAAACCTGGTACAGGTTTATCTGCCCATCTATACCATACATGCTTACATAAACCCACTCAGTTTTTGTTGGAGATTCATAATCTCCAAGGCCTCAATCAAACAGGTTTGTTTCAGCAGGAAATAGCCGACTCACTCTGAGAGAAAACGTCAAAGTTAATTAGATGTCACACTAACACTGTGGAATCAGGACCCAAAGACACCTCGGAAAGCTGGCTGATCAGTGCTAAAATTCTCTGTTAACAGGTCAAGAGATACAAGAAAAATACAGATGGATGCAACTGCAAGAAAAACCCAGTCATTTCAAGAACCAGTGTGCATTTTTAGAAAGCATGGGAAGTGCTTCCAAGATAGAAATATTTGGCTTGTGGTGTCTCTAATGTCATATTTTGACAATTCATCTGTGTCAAGCTAGGCACCCGCACTTCATTTTTATGCGTACTAGAGAGTATTTTATTCAAATAAAACTAGGATTTCAGGCAATGGCTGCTGATTGATCACCTCAACAGGCTTAAATATTTTATGTTAAGGGAAACAGATTGCGGCGTTCTCTCTTTCTCCCCAGTCCGGGGCAGCTCTGACACCCTCCAGCGCCGCCTCCCCTCGGACTTCTGGGTCCGCTGCTTCTCTCCTGTGTGCCGCTGGCACCAGCACGCCGGTCGGGGTCTGCCGGGTTCTGTCGCCCGCGCTACGGTCTGAGATAAAGAGTGAAGGAATGTCCAAATCACCCACGAGGAAAGCAGGAAGGCTTTATTGTCACTGAGAGCTGAAGTGGGCGGGTAGTGACCCGCCTTCCCACTCCACTTGGGGGAAATGGCACCGGAACCTGGGAGGGAGCGGGATGATATAGGGGATGCGATAGGGAGGGCAGACGCTGCCCCCCAATCCGTGCGGGGGCCGCGGTGATGACGTAGGACAGCGATCAACCAGAGAACCTCAGGGGCGGACACCGGGCCTCAGGCTGAGTGGGATCGTGGGGATGGGGTGGAGGACACGGGGGTTCCCAGGGCCGGATTCTGTGGTACAGAATTCTCTGATACTCCAAGCTTTGAAAATCATTAAAAAAGAGCTCTGAAAGAGCTGAACCACTTCTTCAAAAAGAAGATGGGAATATCTAAATGTTGTTCCTGAGTTGTCTGGACAAATTGACCTGGATAAATTGAGAAATTTCAAAATTATCTATTTTAATGACATGATCATTAAATTAGGAGAAAGCGAGAGATAAAAGGATGTAGTTGTCCGTAATTTAAACTGTGACATTTTAAACAGAGGAAGGAATCATTGCAGACTGAGCATGTCTTTCCAATATGTAAGAAGTTAGAACTCTTAAGGAATAACTCTAGGCCTTGCAGACAAAGTTAGACTTTTTTCATGGTTTAACTCCATCTGGCATTTACAGCTGGGGGAAAAGAGAAGGAAAAAAGGTAATACTCAGAGTGATGGTATTTGTCATCCCAAGTCACCATCGTGTGTGCTGGAGCCCTGTTTTCCTGTAGGTGGCTGCCTGACCATAGGAAGCAGGGAATTAATTCCTTGTTTTGCTTTGCTTGCATTTGTGACTTTTGCTTTACCTATTGAACTCTATTTATCTCAACCCACATGTTTTCTCACTCTTAATCTTCCAATTCTCTATCCCCCAGCCTGACAAAGCAGAAGTGAGTGATCACCTGTGTGGAACTTATTTGCAGACTGGAGTTAAACCATTACAAGGATGAATATGTTCTAGTCACAAAGAGAAATTTGGGATATTTTGAATGTTTATCCAGTATACCCACGAGGTTTTTGAAAGTTTGATGTTTTATTTTGTGCTTAAAATTGAAGGATTTTTAATCACTGTTTTTAAATATTGAATTTTTAGTCACTTAATAAAAATAATCAGTCTTACCCCTACCATGTTCAGGTTTAAAGTCACATATGAAGTAATCACAATAGAGTGTCTCATTTTGTTTCTGCTGTAAAGTGCTAGAAAATGTCTTGTTGAGTTAAATGCATGAATAAATATCTCTAAAACCCAAAGCACTTATTCAATTCAAGAACTTCAATGTTGCCTTAGGCAGGGTCTTTATCAGTTTAAAAACACATTAGATTTTCTTAGTTGTATTATAGTGCAATTGTATTTAAAATCTAGGATTAAAAAAAAAATAGAAAAGAGATGGAAATATAAAACTTATTTTAAATGTATAACCCTCTGTCTTAGTTCATTATTTCTTCTCCTTAGTTAATGCTCTTCCCTTGGGCTGATCACCCCAAAGGATTCAGACCACTGGCTTTCTTTCTGCCATATAATCATGAGAAGAACAGAGGCATGGGAAAGCTCCTGTAGCAGCAGAGACTGAAAGAACAGTGTTTCATTCAGAAAAAAAAAAAAAGAAAGACAAAATGAGCCAAGATGGAGAAGGCAGCTAAGGAACTTGAATTCATCTTTTTCCATAATAGAGAAATAAAGAACCTTCAGTGAAATGGAAAGGTAGGAAAATCAATACTTAGAAGTGAAAACATTTCCTACACAATTAGCAGTGAAGCTCTGCTAGAAAGTACTGTGGAAACTAAGAGCTTATCAAGGTCAGTGACAAGCAAGAATATGCACAAAGGAATAGCAAATCTTACACTTGAGCACAATTGTCTGCTGAAGAGTAAATTGTTTTCTGGGAGAAGGGAAGGAGCCAGTGTCACTGAAGTTCTGCAGCAAGGCTTGCATCCATTGGCCGGCATGCTTTATGTGTTACAGGCAACTTCCAAGTGAAAAAAGGATCCAAGACTAACCTAAACTCACAGGTTTAAGGTTAGTACATTCTATCAAAAAATTGATTGAATTGGCTTAAATTTTGCCATAAATAGTAAGAGTAATGAACCAGTAGTATTTATTTCTGCTTGCATGCTGTGCATGAACCTCTACAGCTTTAAGCAGACAGTCTTCTGAGATAGCTCACAATGAGATTATTGATATGTGTGTGTTTTCTGACCCAGACACTTTGATTATACAATTTGTGGTCATGAGTCAGAGTTCTCACATCCTGAGAAAGGAACTTTTACTGGCTTTTTTTCGCAGTGTTGTGCTGTTTTTTCCCACTCTTTCAATTAATTCAGTAGAAAGTAGGTGAGTTTAACACAGAGTTTCACATCAGTTGAGACTTGAAGAAAACACTTCAGAATGATATGCAGAAGGCTAGATACTGTTCACCTGCAACCCAAAATTGCTATCATTGTATTAACACTCACTTTTTGTGGAGTATGCATTATTTAGAAAATCATAAATATTTGCATGTGAAGGCCATTGTGTCAAAAATCTTTAAACTTTTAAAATCCATATGTTTTTATTCATTATTATGAACCTGGTCTCATATTGGTCTAAGTTTAAGCACAGTGAGAAATTTTGCTTCAGCTCATTCATAGGAGAGATAAAACATTATTTAACCAGTTTTAGAAAAACCTATTTTTTTTCCCCGTCTTGCTTTCTTGTACACTTATCTTGTACTTGTCTAAGTGTAATTTCCTTGCATTTTGTAAGATCAATATAAAACATTCTGTATCTTTTCACTTTAACACAATGAAAAGATGCCATCATTACTAAAATTTATGGTAGCACTTGACACTTCAGGTAGCATGACTATTTTTAGGTAAACTTATGATAAAGTAAAGTCATTCTATTTAATTCATTAGCTGTCTGCATTTGTGTGAGTGACAGGAGAATCAAAGGCATTGTAGTGCAGCATTATGATAACATGATTGTTCCAATATGAAATACTTGGTTAATTTAGTGTGTATACTATTTTTATTAAAACACAAGAAGTAGACATTATGCCTGACTTCAAAAACAAAGAGCAGACATTATGACTTGGTGTCAAGTCACAGGCACTTGTCTAAGGGTAAAGGCACAGCAGAAAATTGTTTTTCCTATTGTGATCAATGACAACATGATGAAAGACAAATCCACAGCTTTTATATCCTCTGAGTGCTCCTGCTGACTTCAGTACTAAGTATTCCACTAATGAGCAATGAGTGAAGCACTGGGAGCTCATTGTGATGTTTAGGGGCAGTTCCCCAGCTAATAGAAAATCACAAGTAGCTCTGAAATCAATGAAGGTGTCCAATTCAAATCCTGATTTCTGAATTCAGGAAAGAATGACACCCAATATAATAGTTGTAGCAGTAATAATAGTAGGAGAGGTAGCAACTGCTGTTGCCATCGCTATTCCTATTACTAGTAACCTTACATTGTTTTACTTTAAGATTGTAAAGTCTATTAAGTACTAATTAAGGTACCAAATTAAAACATATTTCAGTTTATAAAATTTTGTACTTGCTTCATTGAAGATAAAGGACAATTATGCAGCAAATTTAAGTTTATGGCAATAATCTAACCTTTTATAAAACAGTTCATTTGTTTACCACCCCTCAGAGGTCTACCTCACAAACTAAAACCTGCTGGATTAAGTTGTTAATTAAACCTCTCTGATGGGGGAAAATCTAGGATAAAAATGGCAGTAAGAGATAAAGAGTAAATGGATCCAATTCTGCTCACACCAAGATCACAAAGTGACTTGTGCACCAGAAACACAAAGAAAATAGAAGGGCTGTATATTTTAAGGCACATTCCTGCAATCTGATATTTTTATACTATGTCAGAACACAATTCCAAATGCCACATGGTTACAACATGGAATTTTGATGCTAGGATAATGATGTCACCATCAGAAGAACATCAGTGATAATTTATTTTATATCTTACTCTGTATAACTTTTCACTGTGGACTGTTGGTGAACACTGCCTTGATATAGCTCCAAAAGCATGAGATGAAGCTCTTACAGTATAAAACTTAAGGTAACCAGTAAGTAACAGAAGAGATGTGGATAATGCTATTCTCATCACAGAGCTCCACATCTTTGAGGTGCTCTTCCACATAAACATTAACCCATACCCTTTACCTTATCCATTGGGGTCAGTCCCATTTTGACCCATCTTGTTCATCCTGAGGGATCTGTATCTCCCATTATCCTGCCTCATATGTTTACTTCCTCTGATGTCTGTTCACTCGCCTATTTACAGGATGCTGGCACCAGGTTCCAGCATGCCACAGTGAAAGGCTCCACCAACCAGATGGAAAGTCTCTTGGCAAACAAATTGTTACTCACTTGGTCAAGTGAATCCCATTTCTTGCCAGCCCCATACCTAAATCAGGACAGACTGTCAAGCTACCTGGGGCAGAACATTTAGAGTACCTGAGGATCTGGTGTAAAAGTGGCAAAAGTTCAGCAGTGGATTAGTTATAACACAATCACCTCTTCAGCCTCTAATTTCTGGTTGAAATTAGCTGAAAAACAGGAGAAGACAGCAATCTGAGATTGTTTGAATTCTAAAAAAGAAATGCAGAAAGATTATTTGAAAATGCAGTCCACGTTGTTTAGCTGATAAAAGGCATGAGTACATTCTCTGTTGATTTGAAACAGGTCACTGAAGTGCAATGAGTCAGGGTAAGAGCTGCACTTCTCATTCTGTGGGATGCTGACCTAATTAGGGAAAAATGCTATAATGCTTGAGACACTGTTAGGTTGTAGATTGGTTTAGAGGTACCTTAATGCATTCCCCAATTTTCTCTGAGTTTTTGGCTTTCATGCTAAATCAGCCCAGTCGTGGATCACTATTAAGTAAAACATTTTGGAACAATTTCTTAAGATGAACCCATGTCAGAACTGTCTATGTCTAACATCTCTTAGGTGTTTTTGAAGTCAGCATTATCACCTTTAGGTCCTCTCAGAAGTGTTCACTGGAATAGAGTAAAAAATAATATTTTACACATGACAAAAATGAATTTTATTGCATTTAGCATGTACAATTTTGTTAATGCTAGTTCTATGTCTCAAAAGAAGCCAAATAAATTCTTCCAATTAATAGTACCTAGAGGCAGATATAGGTACATGCAGATGACTGCCAGCACAGAAAACCTAATCTCTCCCTTTCCTCACTCAACCACAGTCCTCCATTTCTTTTTCTGGGACAGGTTTCTACAGAAGTGCTCTTCTTCATGCCTTGTCTTCTCTCTATTCTGATGTTGCCTGTAATTTCTATGCGGCACAGTTTGCTGCCTTTCACTCAAAAATAAAAATATTCAGTTTTCAGGTTTTGCAGGATCCTGCTAGCTGATTAAAGATCAGGACAACATATGTTATAACCCTGAGATCCTGCACAGCCCTCACACTTGACAGGTTGGATTCTCAAGTACCATGTGCCTATTAAGTCCTACAAATTTCCAACTGTGCGGTGAGAAAGGTGGTGGTTATTGAGGATCAATGTCTTCTCCATTCTCCTTCTGCCAAATAGGCAGTCTGCTCTTGTATAATTTCAATAGCATTTGTCTTTCACAAAATCACAGAAACAATTAGGTTGAAAAAAACTGTCTAAGATCATTGAGTCCAGCCTTCGACCGACCACCATTGTGTCAACTAAACCACAGCACTGAGTGCCCTGTCCAGTTGTTTCTTGAATACCTCCAGGGATGGTGACTCCACTGTGTGTCTAGTACAAACAAACTTGAATGAATGACCTGATTGAATAAAAGTCTCAGGGATAATTCTGCACAAATCCAAAGCTATATTTTAACAGAAATCTTATTAAGAAATGCAAAGCTATTCATAATGTCAATGAATAGAAAATTACATGGGAAAAGATTTGTGATACATATGGAATACATCAAATCTAATAAATGTAATAGAAAAGAGTTTTAATTCAATTAAGTAATCTGAGTAACATATAAAAATAAATCACTAGTTCTGCTTCTAGTCATAGATATAATCTACATTTAGATATATTATCTTAATTATCTTTCATCTGGATTTTAAAATAACTGTATATAGAGAAAAATATTTTACAAGATTTGCTTATGAATTTTCAGTTATTTTGATACTATCAGAATTTCTTTTGATGTCATCTGCAAATTCCCTCACTATCACATTAAACTCAAGCCTGAGCCTCAGCTGACACATCTTAGTTAATTTGTACCATATGAATTTACAGTGTGAATAATCTAATATGCTCTTTTATTAACCACTAATTATATTTTTAGTTCAAAGGAAGAAGCCTTTAATACAGGATAAAAATGTAAACACTAGAAGACTTACTATGGCACTTGCAAGTACCAACTATGAGAGTTTGACTGATAACCTTTTACAGTGCCTATTATCTTGGTATGCAAATGCTTCCCAGTGAAAGCACACCTGCCTTGTAATGTGCCAAGGTACTTTGTTTTCCTGGGCTGCTTCAAAAACAGCATGGGCAGCAGGGTGAGAGGGGTGGTTCTGCCTCTCTGCCCTGCTGTTATGAGACCCCACCTGGAGTTCTGTGTCCTGCTCTGGTGTCCCCAGCACAGGAAAGACATGGACTTGGAGCGAGTCCAAAGGAAGATCTCCAAGATGATAAGAGGGATGGAACACTTCTCCTTTGAGAAATGGCTGAGTTGGGGTTCTTTAGTCTGGAGCAGAGAAGGTTCCAGGGAAACCTCATTTTAGACATTCGGTAATTAAACAGTACGTACAAGAAATATGGTGAAAAACTTTATAACAGAGCATGTCACAATAAGACAAGGGGTAACAGTTTTAAACAAAAGGAGGGTAAGATTTAGACTAGATATAAGGAAGAAAATTTTTACAAGGGTGGTGAAACACTGGAACAGATTGTTCAGAGAGGTGGCAAATGTTCCATCTCTGAAAATATTCAAGGTCAAGCTAGATGGGGATCTGAGCATTGAGATCTAGTTGAAGGTGTCACTGCCCATCACAGTGGGTGTTGGACTAGATGAACTTTAAAGGTCCCCTCCAACCCAAACTATTCTATCATTCTGGGATTCTGCAACAAATGTGTGGCTTTACTGGGTGTGACTCACCTGGCTGGAGACAGAGCTACTTAAAGCAGGTATATGTTCTGAAACAGAGCAACACCTACTCTTTGGTAATCGACAGATTGCCTAACAAAACCCTTTGCAGATCTTGTGTTTAATTAGGACACACCATTTTGCAAACAGAGGCAGCACTGAAGATGGTTTCTGTCAAGTTCCAATGTCTGTGTTGGGAGTTAGGTATTGTCAACCAGAAGCCAGCTCCAGTTTTACTAGTGATGACTGATACAAACACATCTGGAAGTGAATAATCATGTCTCACCCCTGAAAGATGAGCAGCCTCTCTCCCGCAACCATTTACTTGTGGGGTTTGACTGGACTTAGCAAAACTTTTGAGATGCATTAGGGAATGGGCACAGCCCAAGAATGTTGGAAAAAAGAATAAAAAGGTGGTGAGAGAATTTTTACAAGGGCATAAAGCAATGAAGAAGAGAGAATGGCTTTAAATTGAAAGAGGGTAGGTTTAGATTAGATCTTAGGAAGAAATTCTTTACTGTGAGGGTGGTGAAACACTGGAACAGATTTCCCAGAGAAGCTGTGGATGCCCCATCCCTGGAAAGTTGGATGGGTCTTTGATCAACATGATCTAATGGAAGGTGTCCTGCCCGTAGTAGAGGGGTTGGAACAAGAGGTCACTTCCAACCCAAACCTTTCTATGATTTTATAAATCTATGAGTAATGCTGAGATGCAGAACATGCCTAGAATGCATTTAAACTAATATTTCTGTACTTGAGAAATAATTTCATAATACAGAAATTCATTCTGAACAATTGTCTCATATGTAACAAAAATAAAATCCTGGGCCTAGTCAAGTTACTCAGACCGCATGGAGACTATCATAGAATTATAGAAAATTTAGGGTTAGAAGGAATACAATAAGCATTTATAAAACTAACCTGCAGTACCATCAGTTCTGGTGTGGCAGCAAAAATATCCCACTCTCCTCTATGCTGATCAGAAGGCAAAGACATTCACTCAGCAGCTGCTTTTTCTGGTACTTGCTGCCAAAGAGATGGCACAACTAACAGCTTCTGGGTTCTCTTCCAGCTTTTATGAGACACTGTTCTCTAATGTTCTTTAAAACTGGTAAAACAACATACTTTGCCTAATCTCATTCTCTGAAATAGATGAACTATTTTGTCTGAATGTTTTGAATAAAATTCTGTCTGATGCATAAACCTACTGTGGAAAATTTCAGCCCAAACATTTCAGTTTTGGCCAAGTCATAAGCATTTTAAAAGAATGCCAGACATCTTTATAGGGGAAGTTGTCAGCTCAAATGCTACAGTCACACCCACCACCCATGTACACAGATGTGTATATATACACAGATATCTCATCAGCCATATAGCAAAAGCAAAAAGAAATTGTTTGGATCTTGTGCTTCATTTTTTCCCAAACCATTTAAAACTTGTGATTGTTAAGATTGCAAACTCTGAGCTTCACTGCCTTGCAAAGCTGTGACTGTGATGGAAGAAGGCATGAAAAATAAAGAGAGAAGATTTCCAGTCAAAAAATATGTCTCTTGTAATAGAGTATGAAAGTGCACTTTATCAAATATTTTCTATTAAGCATGCAGGTTTATAAAATTCCATAACAATCTTTACTTATATTATTGTGAAGTAATACACTTACAGCTATATTCTATTTTCATTCTGAGCTCAAAGAAAAATATTTTTTGCAAAGCAATATTTTTCAGAAGCTCTCTGCATATTTCAGCACTACAGTATTATACCTAGATAAAAGAAAAAAAATTTGAATAAACCTTTACCAGTATTTTATAATCACAAAAACTAGAAAATACATCATAAGGAAACAAGCTTGAAAAATTATCTTTGAAGAAGTCTGTGACTTTTTTTCCTAAAGGGATCAAGAAATTAAAATGTTTACTAATAATTTCTATTTAATATTAATCTTTAATGACATGCTTCACTGAGACTTTTTTTTACTAAACAGGAATGTGTGTAGGATTTGCTCTAGTATACTCAGACATTTCTTTTGACATAAATATGCATTAAATAAGAAAAAAACATTAAAAAAATATGCTTCTTCATTTTCCACCTCTTAGATTTCCTCCTTTGAATTGAACATAAAAGTCAGCCTCTTACTAGATAAGGAAAAAACCCTGGCTTGAGTGCCTGCATATCTATACAGACACTTGGTTGCAAGGGACTGCTTACCTCCCTGTGTTCAGGCTCTCATTACCACAGACATCATGTCACGTTATCCTGTTATTGTTACCCAATATCTGTCATAAATGCCAATGTGTATTCATTTTGATGTTCCAAGCAAGGACAATAACAAGGAGAAAAAAGGTGCCGTGAATGATAGAGCATCCCACAAAATTAATCTCTAAAGGCTCCTCAACTCAGTGTTTTCCTTCCTGCAAAATGTTGTGGAGTTCTATTTATTATCTCTAGAACTGACATAGGAATCTCTGTCAATGAAAATAAGCTCTTGGTGTTTTGTCTTTAGAAGTGGCACTTCTGGGCATGCTACTGTACTATTGTAGCCTCAATAGCTTTCCTTCTCATCTACGATATAGTAGTTAGCACTTCCAGACAGACAGCTGTATAATAAGTCTGCTATTGACCTAGAGCAAAAAGTTCATACCATCTGTTATCTTATCAGCATAAAAACTGGTCATGACTTCATTTGAACTGGTCTTCTGTTTCTTTCTGAGGTATAGCTTGGAGGCATAAAATTGAGAGTCTGGGAGGTTTCAGCTGTAGAGTCATTATTCAGGGAAAAGTAAAATAATATGCTCAAATTCTTTATATACTAATGTTAAACCCTATTTTCTAATTGTATTTTAGATTATGTCACTGAAACCTTTCTCATCTGCCTTTATAATTTATAAATCTTTATTGAGTTTTAGATCTGCTCTGTATTACATACAAAACATTAATATGCAGTCAGTACTTCCATAAATTAATGTCTCAAGCTCCAAATGTCTTGCTGAAAAGAATTTTATGAATTTCAGCTTACTAATATCCCTGGATCATATTCATCTTCCAGGAAGTGGTTTTATTTCACACAACAGTCTATTTGAAGCCTCTAATCTAGAGTATTGGAGGTTTGAAACTCTGACTATAGACACAGGATTTAAAAGTGTCCATATGATAATTACAAATATTTTAGACTTCTTAGAAAAAGCAAATTTTTAAAAACCCACAAAAACAAAAACAAAAACAAAAACAAAACCACCCAAAACCAAAACAAAACAAACACAAACCAGAAATACAGTTAAACTTTTGAATTGTGAATAATTAATCTTTCCATTTTAGGATTGCTTCCCTCTCTCCATAGTTTTTAGTACTGTTCAAAAGATTTGTTTGTGACCCTGAAAATAGTAACTCTGTGGTTGGGAAAGAAAACAAAAAAGCTAAAATCAGCTGAAATATCTGTGCTCTCTCAGAGTCAACAACAACCCATAAGAACATTCAATACAAACAAAAGTATTGCAAAGACAAAAAAAAAGTAGTCTATTTTTCTAAAGCTGAGTCACTTGCAACCTGAGTTCTGGAGAAAAGCAAACCCAACACAGTAGCTGTGTGCTGCAGTGAAGTATCAGCATTAATTTTGCTGCAGTAAGGTTTCCACAGATGAGGGAGTTGGGGATAGACTATTTGTGGTTGCAGCTTCTGCCTCCTGTGCTCCATTAAGGGGCTCTGCTGTACTGCGTTCTAGAGCTCTGCATCTGCCTTACTTGAAGGCCTCATCTTTCTACATAACAGATTTTGCCAGTTGAGACCTGTACTAGTTAGGAACTATAATAAACTTTATTTTTGTTGGTATCTCTGGTCATTGGTGCAGAGAAGTGTGCAAAAGATAACGACTTGCTTTGATTAGTGTGACTTTTATTGGAGGGAAGGGAAGGGAAGGGAAGGGAAGGGAAGGGAAGGGAAGGGAAGGGAAGGGAAGGGAAGGGAAGGGAAGGGAAGGGAAGGGAAGGGAAGGGAAGGGAAGGGAAGGGAAGGGAAGGGAAGGGAAGGGAAGGGAAGGGAAGGGAAGGGAAGGGAAGGGAAGGGAAGGGAAGGGAAGGGAAGGGAAGGGAAGGGAAGGGAAGGGAAGGGAAGGGAAGGGAAGGGAAGGGAAGGGAAGGGAAGGGAAGGGAAGGGAAGGGAAGGGAAGGGAGATTAGATAGATAGATAGATAGATAGATAGATAGATAGATAGATAGATAGATAGATTTGTGGTGAAAGGAAAGGATAAGTAAGGGAGATGTGACTGAAATAACACAAAATTCATGTTCCAGGAGCTATTAAAGACAACAAGGAAGCAGGTAACACTGATGTTTCTGTCAATCTTTCTCACTCTGGCCTTTTCATAAGTCTTTTTACTTTCCCAGAAAAGATACAGAACTCTCAGAACAGGTCTCAAAGCAGGGGTATGAAATCTAGGTCCAAAAGTAAGGCATGGTTTCTGTATCTTTGCTAAATCCTGTTGCTTTTCCTTCCTGCAATGGCATCTAAAAGTAATAGTGGACTGAGTGGTCTTTTATTTCCCTAGATTTATTGCTAGTTAGGCTTACTTTCTAATATAAGACTAAACTACTGTTTTCTGAAGTCATAGTATTCTTTTTTTACAGCTGTAACATAGTCTTTGGATGACACAAAGTGTCTGCTTTTTTTTTTTTTTTTCAGTATTTTATCTTTATGCCTTTCACATTTTTCTGATTAGTCCATAACATTAATATATAACATGCTAGGCTGACTGCCTCAGGTTCTGAGAGCAAAACTGGAAATATAGGTTTCAGTCCAGAAGCCTCTACTTCTTGGGGGAGTGTAGCACCTGCATAAACATGTAGTGAATCTCAGGTTATTCAGCACAGACAAGAGCTGTTTGGTGGGCAATCAATAAAAACTGCTATTATTCCTAAGCTGTTGATTGACATGGCATCACAGATTTCAAAGGAGCCACTTTGGATGATGTCTGTCCTTCTGTCATCCTGGAAGAACTTACAGGGGCTCTCAGTGGATGCCACAGGCCTCCAAACCAGCTACTGGAAATTTTCAGAATCTTTATTCTGGACAAAGATGATTTTTATGGGGAGTAACTCCTCCTTCTTAAGTGGTGCAATAAGTCTGCCCTGTTTGACCTGCAGGTAATTTTGCAGTGATCCACTGAAAGGGCAAAAAGGTGAAAGCAAGGGTCTGATTATTTCCCTCTGTGTCCAGCCACCAGTTTCTGAGTATTCTCTCTTATAGAGGAATTACTTCTCTCACTGAAGAAATACTAGAGCAGAATACAGATAATAAAAACTGAGGCTTTCAAAAAGAAATTTGGGCTATATTTTTTTAATGTATTTTTATTCCTCTCTCTCTCTCTCTCTCTCTCTCTCTCTTTAATATTGATGCATGGCTCCTGGGCATTCGCTAAACAACTTCTATCTAACAGGAAGAGTATTGTATTTTGCAATAAATGAGCTGGCAAATAGAAAATTATGCCTAGAAATTGAAACACAATCATCTCTGAGCTCAATAAAGATGGACACTGAAATAATGCAAGTCTTTTCTTTCAGTAAAAGAAGTCAACATTATTCCTTACAGTTGCATGGTTTCTGGGCACCCTCACCCCAGTCTTCTGGGGTTTTGCATGGCTAATTTTAGCCACTCTCTGTTGCATAACTGTTCCTTTTAGCTTGTGACTCTGGAGTCAACCTCAGGTCAAGCTGCATCCTGCTGGAGGCTGACATGTAAATATGAGACAGTGTTTCCTAATCCAGATTCTTTGGAAAATCAGAAGCAGTGCTACACACTTTCTCTTCTGTCCTTCTCTTCACAGTACATTACTTAATATGCAATTTCATTTTTGAAAATATCTTTGATGTTCCTTGAATACACATTATTATTTCTCACTTTACTGCTGAAACAAAAAATTTCCTATTTCACTAAATAACCAGTGATGCTGTACACCTTAAATATGGTGCTGACATGTAGCACATTAAGGTATCTATTACACACACATTAAAAATAATTTTATCCATAAAAACAAAAAACCTCTCAAAATAATTATTTAAGAATATGGTATATGGCAGTGAAAATTAAAATTCCAATGTGTTTCATTATGATAAAGCAACAGAATTTAACAATCTAGCAAAATGCTGGCAAGGTCTGTTTAATCCAAAAAACTTAAGTATGTTATTTAAACTGAGAAAGCAAAACAAGTTGTCCTACAGACACATATTCAAATATATAGGGAGACAACTGATTCCCTAATAGGAAAACAAAACAACAAACCAATAATTTTTGAGATGAAGAATATGACAAAATAAAGAAACATCTTCTGCACATGGTTAATCACCAAGAAATAATTTTTTTAGCATGAAGCCTTCCTGTTATTTACAAGCTTAGCACCTAGAAATTTCACTTTCAGTATGCAAGTAGAAATATCATCTTTCTTTTTTGAATGTTATATAAACCATAAAATTATCATTTCCAATTTGATAAACAGAGCAGACAGCAGTTGCTATTGGGTGTGACTGCAAAATCATAGGCCTCAGCCCTCTGAGGTTTTCCTGAGAGGAGAAAATCTGAGCCCTTCTCCCTGCTGTTCCATGAGTTTTGCCCCTGTTTCTGAATAATGTTCTTAATACTTCAGGGTCTTTGGCGATTGCAGAATAGGAGGAGATGAACTTTTAGAAGATGTGGCCTTACTTAAATGCATATGGATCTATTCAGTAATAATGTATATAACTCCTTGCCTTGCTAAGAACTGACTTGCTGTTATTATTGACAGCATTTGGCAGTTCCTGAAGTGTAAAATTCAGAAAATTATTAAGTGTCCTTTAGATGTGAATGCGTGGATTATTTCTGTTCTTTCACAAAATTTATGACAAGTGAGACTAATTCTGCTCTTGCACATTATTCAGATAGAAGAACTATACAGGAAGAATCCATCCAGCTTTAAAAGGGAATCTTTCTCATTCAAGGAATTCAGTCAAAACTATTTGGTTTTATTTTGTAGGTTTTCTTGTCTATCTTTTTGACCCCCTGATTTCCTTAAAGATACTGTATTTGTGCAAAGGTGATCATTTTTAGAGATGTGCTGAACTTGTAGAGCAGTTCCTTAAATGCGTAAATAAGTCTGAGTTTAAAACATTCCTACCTAACAGACTGTGCTGATGTGGTATACAAGCTGGGATGTGAATTTATAATTTAAGGAACTATTTTAAATTTTGCATCCATCCATGTTACTTCAAAGTATGTGAGAATATTTCTTCCTTAATCCCAGTAGTGAGAGGGGAAGAAGAGAGCCTTCAACTTTACAGCTTTATTCAGATTGTCAGGTCCATGAAGTCTTAAATACCAGCTATCATAGAGCCCATCTTTGTTCCTGAGACTTAGAGCAGCACACACTTTCTGAAAGCTGGATAGCCAAGGATACTGATTCTTCCAGTGTTACAAAATACTTTACACTGTTACAGTGTTCTTACAGTGTTACAAAATACCTATAATCAAATAAAGCTAGGTATGATGAGAAGAGGGAGAATTCCACTGGGGATGGGTACAGCATGTCACAAAGCATTTGTGAGACAGATCTGGGGGGTGAATGCCAGAAGCATTGCTATTTGTACTTAGATCTCAAGACTGATTCTGTTCCTGTCATCTTCTAAGAGCATCTTTTAAGGATGCTTGAGCATAGCACTGTGCTGCCTTCTCCCCCCTCAATGCTCACTTTTCCCTTCCTCCCACGTGTTTGTACATCACAAACAAGCACACTTCTCTGTACTATGCAGAGTCCTTTCTACATAGCTGTTAAAAGAATACAGAACTGTAAAAAAGCATTTTCAATTACTGTGGATGAGTAGTCCCAATGACAGAAGAGGACCTCATCCATCCTTGTTATGAAGCTCAGTATTTATACCAATGTACCAATAGGATGAAGCTACTTGTGTTGTTTTCCTGGGAAGATTACAAGGTTTAGCTGAGAATGGATCTAGGATGTATAAGGAAATCTGTCACACCCTGACTAACCAATATACACCCAGATCATTTACCAGTGCTTCTCTGTATGTTCTTATAATGTACTATTTCAATTAACAAATTTGGAATAACCCTTGTTTTAATAAGAATATCAGATACTTGCTATCTTGCATTTATGAATAAGGCATGTTCAGTTTTAGTACTGGCAATTACTGCTAGAGCTTAGAGACTTTAAAAAGATTCTAAACTTAATTAGCTTGGAAACATCTCCAGTTGTTAACTCTAATGATCCCTTACGTAAAATATCACACCTAAGCCTGACAAGGTATTATTTGTCTTTACAGCTGAAAAATGTTTTTTGCCAATCACAGTATATATTAGAGTTTGACTTTTTGTAAGAGTTTATGATTTTTAATGTTTTCTGGAGGCAAGAACTGAAAATATATCTTAATAGAAATTTGTGAATATACACAATCACAAAAAAAATTGTTTTAGAGATTATGTGTTGCTTGACATTTTAAAGTATTAAACTGCAAAATTATTGCTTGCAGCAACTATAAATATTTCTTGCCCACTATGTTTCCATGGCAACTGTGCTAATTTATTCAGAGACCTTTGCATTATTTTAATTTAAGAGACACAATAGTATCTGTACTAAAATTGTTCCTAGATTTGACATTTTGATCCTGTCTGAAAATAAAATGTGACATGAAGTATTTTTAGACATAAGCTACATTATTATACAAAGGGTGGGGAAGATGTTTAAAATGGCTTCTGGCAGATTTATATTGCATAGGTTTTTATATGTAGATATAGAAACACAAACAGTTAATCCCAGAATAATGGCTCAGACATTGAGAAGGTACATTTATTCTAAGTCAGTCATAGCCTCTGAACAGAAATCACTCACACCTAGAGTCATCTCAGAGATAATACTTCTTGAACATTTTCAGTTATCATCGTATTTTACAAGGAAAAAAAAACCCTGCTTTTTTTTAAATTTTCAGAGCAATGTAGTGTCTGTATCATGCTTTGTTTTCAAGTCTTTAAATATGCACAATATGTGAGAGGCTCTTCAGAGACTAGCATGTATACAACATTTGTTTATGAATTTTAGGATACTGAAATGCAACATAACAAGAAATTGTTTTACACGTGCTTGTCCTTAAGACCTGACCAACACTTGATATGGATACAGGGAGCAAAGGTGTAGCATGAAGATATTTATTTGTCTCCTCCTTCCTGGGACCATTTACAACCTCAAAGGCTGTCAGAAGCAGTGTTTTATGTCCAAAATGGAACATAGAATGAGGGTCCCTTTCAGATTCCTGTGTCTTATACCAAATAACCTTTGATCATAGGCTTTGAAAACTGTTTTCCCTTTTGTTGAATGAATGCCAACAGTATCCTGGGAGGGGAGTATTGCAAGTTTTATGCAGCTGTTGCTCATTCTCTATGGCTATGTAAGACTTCAGCCTCCAAAACTGTCATTAAAAGCTTTGTGTGAGCATCAAATTCCTTTTAAAATACAGGCATTTTTTTCGTTGCACACAAATAAGAGCAAATTGATAGGTGTAAAGAAAATAACTTCTATTAATAGCACTTTTTTATCCTGAGCTCAGAATCAAATTAAAGGATTTAAAATTTCAGTGCCTTTTTTATAGACATGGGTATAATTCTGTTTATTTCAGTTATATGAAAAGATGAATTTGAAGTTGAAAATCACTGACTCTTGAGAAATCTTTGTATTCATACTTTTTGACTGCAGACAAGGATGTTTCTGAAAGACAGAATCATTTTAATTGAAAATTCAATCTGCATGTCTAATCCTGGGCTGCTGGTGGCAAGTAGCTAACACAAAAAATTGCACTGAAGTATTCAAAATCCTTTCTCTAAGAAATTGTAATAGACCAGTTAACAACTTGTAAATTCCTACTTCAAGAAAATGATGATGAAATGTTCATCTACTGAGTTTATATGCTCTTCATATGCACATAGGTAACTGAAGTTTAAAATCTTCATCAATTTAAATGTATCAATTAGGAAATAACCTTATTGTTCAAACTCAACAGAAATATCTTATTTCTCTTTAATTACTGCAACTATGCAAAAGTAGTTTCATTCAGCTAGCAAGTGAGAAAATTGCTCAATGTATAATTTTTCATGACTGCAGCAGTTTTAAAGACTGAACCTCCAAACATACTCCCAGTGGGCTGCAAGTCTATGTGATATTAAACAATTATGAGAAATAAGCCCAGCTGCAGAATTAGATGGTAGTGTTCAACTCAGATGTTATTTGATTACTTGCATTGATGATCACAGTAAAATCTACCAATCCAGCAATAGTGTTTTGTCACTTATCTTGTACATGCATATGTTTAAGGGCTCTTTATCTTTGTTATTTAGATGACAAACTTGTCAGACCAAAGACTGAATATACAGGAAAGCAGCTATTGCTATGACACTCAATTTACAGCCAGATAATTGAAACAAAAGATAATAAACAGCAAGTTTGACTCCAGTTCCTCTAAATCTTAGTTTTCTTAACTAAATTAATTTCCTTGCTGTCTAACATTTTCTCTAGTAATTGCTTTTTCATTGTTTAGGCTGAACACCATCTATGGATTCAGCACATGGGAAATAATGGCAATTGCAGCCAATTGAATTAGCCTAGAAACATATTTGTGCTGATGATTTCCAAATCAAGACTTTAGTAGCTTTATATGGACAGCTATTAAAAAGAAAAAAAAAAACCAACACTGGAGAGCAAATTACATACAACTTTTCATCTCTGCAAGAAAAAGTTTCAGAGGTATAATTAAGTACTCAATTTGAACAGTTTTCAAAAGAGCCATGGTGTGGATCCATCTTGGGGACTGATGCATGTCAAAAAGCTCCAACTTTAAAGCCCTCTTTACTGTTCCTCTTAGACATACAAAGTATCTTAGAAGAAGGTAGCTGTTTTTCATGCTCTAGGATCAGCTTCATGCTTTCAGATTAAAGACCTGGGAGAACATTCAGATAGACATCTGCCAGGAACCATGCCCTCGTATAAAATCCTACAAATACTGACAGTATGCACTTCAGAAATTCATATATTTGCTTCAAGCTCAGCTTTCAGAGCAAAGTATTAAACTGCTGTGTATGATGTCTTTACTTCCAAGTTTACTTCATATCTCTTTAGAGGTACAAACTATTTTCAGCTTTGTGTGCCTTCAGCAGGCAGAGATAAAAAATACCATGTATCTGTCAAGCTGTTAGAAAGTCTTAAGCTATCACTTAACATGGGGGATCTCAGAGAGCTTCCAGTAAACACCACCATTAATGAACACAGGATCTAGTGGCCTTTAAAGCTTCCAAGATGTCTTTGGATTTCCATTTAAAATAAACAGGTAGGTTGTAAAAAAAAAAAAAAAATCCAGAAGAGGGACCATAGGGGGTGCCTAGTACAGCCTTCTGCTCAAGGTGGGAAGAACTTTGATGTCAGGTCAAGTGGCTCAGGGCTTGATCGAGTTGAATCTTACTGATCTCCAAGGATGGAGATTGCTTAACTTCCCTGGACGTCATGCTTTTCTGCTGGACTGTCCTCATGGAGTAAAAGCTTTTCTTTACATACATTTTCATTTACATTTTCTTTACATTTATCCTGGACCCTTGTTTCATTCTCCTGCTATGCACCACTACAAGAAGTCTGGCTCTGTCGTCTTGATCACATCACCATAGCTATGGGAGGATGCTGTTGAATGCCCTTAAAGGATGTCTCCAGGCTGAACAATCTTCTGTTCCTCAACTTATCCTAACAAGTCACGAGTTCCTGTGAGCCTCTATTGGGTTTGCTCCAGTTTAGCTAACATTGGATGCAGTATCTTGCTGTGATCTAATCATCACTTCCCTCTTGCCTATTGCCTCTTGAGCTCAGCCTATTCATGCAGTCAAGGAGGAAGATGGCTTTCATTCATTCTATGGCACACAGCTCACATTCAGCATATGGAAGCTTAAGTTTTCATAAACTTTAAAACCAGCAGAAATATTGGCAGTGTCTTTGGCTGAATTAGTTTACTCAATTATTTTTCATTTAGATTTGCACTGCTGGGTTCCATTGGCTCTGAGATGTTTCTCAGAAGCCATCTAAAAACAAGGTGGCCAGTAGGACCTTAACTCATAGGGGCAGCAAAAGGTTTGGCTTCAAGTGCAGCCCATTGTGGGAAGCAGTAGTACCATCAGAGACTAAAATTTTCCTTGTTGAAATCTGTCAAAAATATTGTACTTTCCTATTTAAAATGTGTATGCTTAGCTCTGAAGAAAATAATAATGCCTGTTAAAAATTGAAGAGATCTATATACATATATATGTGCCTTTGTTGTATACTGCCCCCTCATGATAATTGTCTTATTTTTTCTCTGTTTTCTTCCTACTTGTTTTTTCTGCCTTTCCCTTTCTCTTTCCTCTTCCTTCTTTATTTCCCTTTCTTTTTTTGATCCAAAACATACATTTTTCCACAGGAAGTGAGCTGAGGTCTAAGATATTACATAGAACACCACAGCATCCTTGCATAGTAGAGCTTTTTTAACTACTTTGAGTTGTATTAGAGTCAGTGTTGAAAACTTCTACAATCTTGGAATATTCATTTTTTTTTTTCACTCACATATTTTGTGTGCAAAAATTGCATTACATGGACCCATTTTTAAACAATTAACTTTAACTCTGGCCAGCTTATCTGTCAACTGAAGTTCGACTGCACTGAATAATTAATCTTCGCTACATTCTGTATTGTGACAAAGAAATGTCCTGAAGGTACAGTTACTAAATCTTTCTCAGATAAATAACTGTTTCTCAGGTCTTTTCTTTTGGACCAAGTTGGAGGTGCAGTAATTTTGCCAGTGACAACCTTAGTTGAAATTCTTCATAAAGCTACTCATATTCAAGTATATTCAAGATTTATTAGAAAATTAAGACACCAATGAGATGTACTGAGACCCACAGCTATTTTGCAAGTAATTTACCATATCAAAAAGTGTTGCTCTGACTTTTAATTGATTTTCAGGGGTTCATCAGCACTTACATAAACTATTAGGGAGTGTTGTGCTTCTTTCCTTTAAAACACCTGACTTACGTCACTATATCGTCACTCATTTGTGAAGGTACCATTAAATGAGTGTAACTGGAAATTACTCAGGCTAAATCAGTGCAACAGAATGAGGCACAGATCTTAATTCAAGGTCTTTTAGATGTTTCATTGCTGAACAAAATGTATATAAAAAAAATAACATGTGAAATAAAAATTATCATGTGTACTGATCAATTTTAAGTCATTCAAGATACTAAACAAACACAGGAAGATTTTTGCCAGATTGTGCTCTCTGTCCTGTCAGTGTTATCATCGCTCCCTGGAGCAGAGAAGAGATGCTTCCATGGGATGATGATGCTGCCTGGCAGCTGTCTTTCAGATGCCCAACAAAAATGTCAGTCAGATGCTGCTTTAAACAGGAGATGGTCTGGCCCATTTACGAAAAGATGATTCATAATTGCAAAGGCCTTGAAGTCACTCCTGACATGGTAGGCTACACAAGTCAGTATTACAGCTGATAAAAACTGTGGAAAGGAAGTATTGAAGAATATTTCATGTTTTCCTAGCTCATATTTTGAAGATGTTTGCAATCATGAGCATTTCTTCTTCTTCTTTTTTTTTTTTTTTTTTCAATTTTTGAGACCAACTTAATTGCATCTTGAGGGGACATGTTTTTAATCATGCACCAGAGGCTAGAAAATGAAAAGCACAAAAAATTACTAGTCTCTTTTAACACAAACTTTATAAGTTTATTTATAAAATTTGTGTTAAAAGAGTAAGAGAGCATTGCTATAAACAATGCTTACCTACCTGCACTAACCAGCCTTATAGCCTGAGCACCACTGTACTTTCACTGATCAGCTTTAGACTTACAGACTCTCACTACAAAGACTTGAGGAAGGTTATTTATTCTCCTGATAGTGATGCCAAAGGGATTTTTACTTTCATATATTCTTCATATATTTGTAGCTCTGTAGACAGTTGTTGCATAGCTATATAGTTCCTAGCTAATGCCAGTATTTTTCCTACCCCTGTAGGCAGAAAGAAAAACCACATTCCAAAGATTGCAATCCTAATCTTGCTTTTCTGGGAACCAAGTAAGAGCTACTCTCCCAAGACAGTTTCTCATAAATAACTAGCAAAAGGGGGCTCAGGAAGAGGGTTGAACAAAGGGGGGAAATTACCTATTCACCTGTGCTTCTAACTGGGAATTCTTGTCAATTATACTCATTTGCTAAACTTATAAAACTGTATTTGTGCTGTGTGGGGTGGGCATTTTTCCATCTTTGCCCCTGAAGGTCTCCAATTAAAGACTAGCTTTTATATTACTTCCTATATTAATATTATCTTGAAAGTGTGTTGTTTTATTTCTAGATCTTTAAGGCATCAATTCTTCCTTGTGTATTCTTTAGCATGTACTGGCTTTTTGCATATTAAACAAAAAATATTAGAGGACAGAGGAAGAATTAAATTTTTTCCAAAATCATTGATTTTTGTGGTCAAAAAAAGGCAAATGAAACACATGCAGTGTGCATTCTTTGGGCTTATGCCATTTTACTACATGGTACATGTAGTGACCATGCTTCAGTGTTTATAGGTTCCTGGTTCTCTACAAGTAAGCAGCAGGGGCCCAGGTGATGTCCAGGGAATGTACAGGGAATCAGGTCTGCATTCTCTTGCTGTAGACCCTCCCCTGGTCCCACAGCACTGCAGGATGCTGCAGGAATGGTGAGGAACTTGTGCAATGCTGCAAGATAGGCAAGTACAAAAATACAACACTTGTAAACCTGATGGATATCCAGCTGATTGTGATTAGCTTTATATGATAGCAAACTAAGTTAAAGTTTGATAGCTGTTAAATCTGGTGTGCTCTTCAAATTTCTCTTTGCTCTTTATATAGAAAGATGTTATATATATATGCAATTTGTACACATAAACAATTTTTTTAGAAGAAGAAAAGACAACTGAAAACACCAGTGACAAATATGTGGCAGGTTTTCTTGTCTCTCTGAAAGCCTGCCACTGAAATATTTTGTCATCCTCCCTATCAAGTCAAATTGTGATATCTGGTGAAAGAAGTCACCAACAGAAGTCACAACAAAACTGTGAAGAGGGAGTTTTCATTGTAGGATGACCAGGCTTTCCCTGGGTGTGCTTCACAATAAGCTAAAAGTACTAGAGAATACTGAGATAAGTGTGTTTGGGAGCATCACCTAATAAAGCTGCTAAATTTCTAACAGTTTTATATAGCCACAGTTACACTACCATACATGACCTACAAAATAATTTTTAAAATATCTTTCTGCTTGTGTTCTGCTAGACTTATTGCTGCCCCAGATACATGCAGCAGGCAAGAAAATTGTTTGTCACAACAGAAAGCAAGCAAATTCTTATAAATGCTACTGTGAACAAACATTTGCCAAGCTTTAGATAACCCTTGGTCTCTAAGTGTCAAACTGCAAGTGGATTTGACTTGAACTCTTGATTAATCCACCCAAAACAAGAGAAAAAAAAATCTAATGCTATATTGTAAACAGAGTTATACAGGCTCTTGTGAACAATTCTCTATTTTTTTTCCTACCTAGATAAACACATGTGCAAAGGGAGAATGAAAATGTTATTTAGGTTAACAGTTATTTTCAAATATTTGCAAAGCTAGGTGAATGAAGGGAAAGAAGGGAAGGAGAGGAAAAGGATAAGTATGGAGGGAGGGAGGGAGGGAGGGAGGGAGGGAGGAAAGAAAGTAGTGGTGGGCAGAAAAAGAAAATAGTTTGTACCTAGGTCAATGGAGTGCAGAAAGCAGAACAGAAAGAAAACACAACACACTCTCTGTAGTGCAGAACTCTGATTTTTGCTGGGAGTAAACAGACATGTGAATGACTCAAGGAGAAGAACAGGATGCAAGAAAAGAAGAGGATTTGCCACAGGTTTGTATAAGACCAGAATAATGGAAATCTCCATGTAATGAGAGATCTCAGTGTCAAGGGAAGCATTACAATTGTAGAAAGGTAAAAGTTTAGAAGCAGTGTTACAAATCTGTAATCTCTGTGCAAATTCCAGTGCTTAAATGAAACCCCAAAATGACCTCAGATGCTTCTATCCCATATATACACTATATGCTATGGAGGGCCATCCACCAGCATGCCTTTTTGAGATTTAACAAAAGTAAGGGAAAAACCACAGTAAAATAAGTCATACTACAGCTCTTGGCAAGGAACCAAAGGAGATCTGTCTTTAGAAGACATAAGGGAAATTTTACTAAATTCCAATGTGGGCTAAAGAAGGAGATTTTAGAAGCAAAAAACCCAAAGGAGTTTCAGGTTATGCCACTGAGAAGGTGCACTATATTTCCCAGTGTATTGTCCAAACCTTGTTGTCACAGAACTTTAAGTCCAAGCTAGTTTCTCTAGTATGCAGACATTATATAACCCTATAAATATTGAGAGGTGGTAAATAATGAATAATCCAAATAGGTTAAGAGATAAAGTACTTCCTATATAATCTCTTGGGCTATCAACTACTAGCACCAATTTTCCAGTGCAGTAAGGACATTGAAATCTTGAGGGTTTTCTGCATATTTGCAAGGTTATTAGTAATGTCTCCATTTAAATATTGTGTCAAATTTTCTTTTCAGTTCCAGACAAGAGCATTAGTTCAACTGTAATATAAATACATGTACTGATACTTCTTTCTTTATTAAATAGTCCATTTCAGTGCATTACCACTTGTGTGAGATTAACTCAGGCAGTATTGCTAACACATTCAAAGGGGCTTGAAATCCTTCCTAATGTATCCAGCTGATTTAGAAGATTGTGGATCAGGTTCCAAATCAATCATTGCTTATTAAAAAAAAAAAAAATGACATGCAAATGTTCAGCTTCAAAGACAAAGCAAATCCTCCAGCCTTTTCTGTGTATGCTTCTGATTCCTTGCCATGTCTAACTTACTGGGGCATATGTCACTCACATGCCTTGTTTTCTTCTGAACAGAAATGATCTCATGAAAGACACTGACACTGTGGCTATATTTTAACAAGGTTTTCTGTCTAGATTCACAGGAAAATAGAATTATACATTGCAATATAAGCCTAAAATTAAGTTAAATATGGTGCAAATTATGAAGAAATGGTTTTCTTTTCCTAATTATAAATTAAACTGAATGTTACATTATAATATCCTTTTTTTGTACTTCTGCACTAATGTGTGAGATTTTTTTTTTATTAACATCAATCATTTAAGTAGCTTCATCTCAGCATTTTTTCTTCAATGTTTGACTCCTTCCCCTCTTCAGGTCTTTTAAAAATATCCATGAATAATCCATGTCTTTCCCTGTTCAGATCTGTTTTAAATATCTGTGAATAAACCATGTTACCCAACACAGTACTTTATTCAGTGCTCTGTAATAAACTCCTATAATTATTGGAAGCAACACATCTATGTTTAGTTCAATCTAGCCAAGCAAAAGGAAGATATTAAAGCCCAGAGAGGGCTTGATGTAGACCAAGATCAGCATATCCATCAGTCTAAAATGCTCAGCTATGTAACTTGAAATAGATAAAGGAATGAATTGGATAAAAAAGAAATGGCCAGAAAAAGGTGGTTTTACATTGCCATGAAGAAAACACTGTTGAGTCTTTCTCCATCTTTGGGGTTAAGGTAGAGAAGAGAAAATGCATCATTTAATTTAATTTTGCAGTTCCTGAATGGGAAACTAATGTTATTCATTTCCCAGGCTGCTTGTTAATTTATTTTTTCTCACTGCAAACTAGCAAAATAGAATTATCAATTTGATAAATGCTCTAGTTGGATGGAATATAAGGTTTTACTCAGACCACAGAATATTATCTTACTTATTTTAGCACAAGTTTCTAGCTTTATCTAAGGGACAATATCCTGGATCAGAACACACTGTTGTTGTTAATAAAAAACCCACAAACAGTATTATTAATTTAGCAAGGAGTAAACTGGTATATGGTTTCACATATCACATTCAAACACACAAACATGTATTGTTTGTAAATAAAAACCTCTTGCAAGCAATTTCTGAAAGCAACTTCAGGAAAAATTGATTTAATGAAATCCCTGATATATTTCTTACAGCTTCTATTTACAGTTAATTGCCCAGATCATTCCTTTGTATATCAAAGCTCTGTACATCACACCTCCTTGCCCTGACTAGAGGTCTGGGTGAGATGGAGCATTCCTCTTCCCAGCTCACTGTGCTTCCCATGCTCCTTATGGGGCAGAGCTGAGCAGGGCAGAAGGACTCAGACACTCAGACTTCTTCCCACTCCACCAGCAGTCACAAGGACCACACAGCTGCTGAACCCTCAGGCAGATAACCACAAAGTCAAACAAATCAGATACTGTTGGACCCACTTAAAGCAATACAAATAAGCAATACTGTAGCTGAGTCTATAGCTAGTAACCCTCAAAAGTTCTCCAAAGCATTTGGGGGCAGAGTAAATTTAGTACCCATCACAGCAGAGGGTCTCATCTTCCATTAGTCCTTTGGCTCCAAATAGAAGAGCAGAGCTGGAGTTCTGCCATGAGCAGGAGACTTCTTGAGGCAAACAATCTCAAGGAGTGATAACCTGTCCCAGATGTGTTAGTCCCAGAAAAGTTAAACTTTGGCCAAGTTTAACTGTCTCCACTAATTCTTGTACTCCTTCTGGGACAACACAACAATCTCTCAGAAGCAAGACAGAAAAGAAGGCAAAATGAATCTCAACTTTTAAAAATATTTCAAAATTAAATTATATAGATAATAGAATATATAGATAATTGTGGCAGAGTAATAGATCATACTCATAGCCAGTAACCAACTGTGAACAAGTTCTCAATGGTGAACTTGCATAAAGTAGCTTCAAGTTATAAATAAATAATTTCAAAAATGCAGAAAACACAATATTTTTGACAAATTTAATTACTTTACCAGACAGAGGATAAGTGAGGGGAAAAATAAGTTTGATGAGAAACTAGAGAAAGCTTATACAGTATGAAATTAATTTAATTGTAAAAATAAATTCTCCTTTCTGAATCAGTGATAGCAGTATGAAGCTTTTGATGACAGTTTTTCCTGTTTGTTTCTTGGATTTGATATACAAATAAAAGAGGAACATGGATTCCAGGATTTTTGTGAGATGTTTTTAGGTTTTGGGGCATGACTGCATGTAAATTACCCGTGCTCATAGCCAGCCCACCTCCAGTGTCATTTCAGTGACTAAAAGCTGAATATGTCATGCTAATTCAAAGAACCCATGGTTCTGCTTGAATTGTAAGGTTCTTTTGAAGGACTAGTACTAGGAAAGGGCCATGCTTGACAGGAAACATAGAAAGAGTAATATCTGATCAAAAATTAGTGAATTACATGAGGTAGCAAGGAAAGAGTCAAAATTAGGAAAAAAGGAATCAGAGCTAAAATAATTTTCTGCTGTGAAGTTCCCAATACTATGTTTAAGAAATTAAACCAATTTTCCACAAGAAAAAAAAAGAAGTATAAAAGGAAAAGTTTTTTATAAATTTGTAGGATAATAAGGGTGCAATTCAGAAATAAAAATCTACAATGTAGATGTCAGAAATATCAACAGAAAACATAGAAACCATCTTTGCAGAGTCAGAGTGTACCTAATAGGTAGGTATACACTCAGAAAACTATGAAGACAAGGAGTTTTTCTGGAATTAGGTACCCTAACTTACCTGCCTTTAAATACATAATTGCTGTTTCTCTCAGCCTCTCCATAGATTGTCACTCTGCAAAGACACAAAGACTCCAGGCAGCTGATACTTTTCAGCTCCATGAGTTCTTTAGGAGTCTACTTACCTGCGGAGTTTTTGAAATGCATGGCTAGAGATATTAAATTAAATTTGGACAAAAATTCTATATTTCCCTTTCCCATGTAGCTCTAAAGTGCTGGTGATATAGAGCTCACAGTGAAAGTCTCACTTGCAAAATTACACATTTGTCTCAGAAAGAGCTTGTCCTCTGTTTCAGTCTCTCTAAGATAGTGGATGAACTAGAGACATATAAGAGTTGTTAACAGATCTGCAGAGGTATATCTGGTTTTTTTTAGTTCTTTTCCTACTATTATAAATGGTTCTGTCAAAAGCCTTCTTGTGAAAATATAAGTAGAACATAGGCAAAAAAGAGCATCTTGGGCACAGTATGACAAACACTAGACAAAAAACAAAACTCTAAACCAAAACATAACATCTTCTTCTTTCTAATAACACACCATTTATTTACACAGGACAGATTTTTCAAGGAAATAAAAGACTATTCAGTTAGAAAAAAATTATTTTGAAAAATTATATGTCACACAGCTGTATTTCTAGTGTACTGGTATATCTGTCAAAACTGTATCTGAAGGTTCATGAAACTGAAATGCAGCCACAAAATCAGAGAATAAAAACCTGGGCAAACATTGCAAATAAACAAGAACTTTAGGAATGTTTTAGAAACCATCAAATGCCAATTACTTAACTTTGCTTTTGTTTCAGATCTCTCCAACCTGCATGCATTTGAAAATCAAGATAAATGTGTTAATCAATTCTTGCTTATAAAACAAAAAGACTTTTCTTTATAAGGCACCAGATGGGAAAACATGCAATGTCATATATTCTGTACCTCTGCATGAAGAAATCTGCTTTATTTCATTTGAAAGACTGAACTACTAAATTTGCTTACTCTCTACAGCTGTTCTCCAAAAGGAGAGGCTGTTAAGTACTGACAGAAATGAGTTAGCACAGAATCTAGTCACTCTTATATATGGTTGATTATGTGAGAGGGAGAAAGAAAAGAATGGATGCCTTTGTACTTTGTTGTAAGAAACAAATAAAAGCATGATTTGTATTAGGACTTTTGTACTTTATTTGACTGCAGTTTAAAAGTGATTCTGAGATCATGGCAGTCTAAATTTAGAGATATTTACTATAGATGAAAAAGTTTTATTTTTATTCTGAAGCAAAACATGATAGTCTGGAAGAACATTTAATTTAAAGCATTGGTAGGTTCAAGTTTCAGTGCATGTGGTAAAGATTAAATACTTGAATAAAAATTGTTAAATTAATACTTTTGATAATACCCTTAAATTACTATGATTCAAAAATGTTTGCACTACAGCTTTGATATTTGAAATATTAAGACACAAAGACCTTTTCTCAGGGGTGAATTCAAAGTATAAGATGGTTTTTAAGTCTACTGGAGGAAAATACAAATTTAATTCATTCTACTGGATAATAGATATCTATTATGCTGTGGTTTAACCCCATCCAGCAACTAAGCCCCATGCAGTCACTTATTCATTCCCTCACGAGCAGGATCAGGGAAAGAACTAGAAAAGGTAAAAGCTGGAAAATTCATGGGTTGAAAAAAAGACAGTTTATTAGGGAAAGGAAAAGCTGCACATGCAAGCAAACAAAACAAGGAATTAATTCAGTGTTCTCTATGGGCAGACAGGTGTTCAGCCATCTCCAGGAGCAGCAGAGCTCCAATACACATGATGGTGGCTTGGAAAGACAAACATCATCACTCTGGACACTCTGCTTCCTCCTTTTCCCCTCACTTTAAATACTGAGCATGATCTCACATGGTCTGGAATATCCCTTTGTTCAGTTGAGGTCACCTGTCCTGGCTGTGTCTCCTCCCAACCTCCCACACACCCCCAGCTTCCTCACCAGAGCAGCAGTATGAAAAGCACAGAAGGTCCCAGCTCTGTGCAAGCACTGCAATAATAAAAACTTCCCAGTATTATCAACCCTGTGTTCAGTACAAATCCAAAACCCAGCCCAATATCAGCCACTGTGAAGAAATTTAACTCTATCCCAGCTGAAACCAGCACAATCAGCTCTTCTGGAAATATCTTATTTAGAGATCTTGATTTATGTGGATCTCCCTGAAAGTTCTGGGAGTGCCAGAACATCTCAGGCTGCTACTGAGGGTTTCCTCAGTAAGGTAGTCCCAAAATTGAACACCTCCCTGTAGGCTCCTAGGATAGCAGGCTAAGATGGGAATAATACAAAAAGTATGAATTCCATTTAAAATCAATGAAGCCTAGGCTTCATTGGATCTCTTGGGTTCCTACTAAAATTGAAGCAAATTTAGGAGTCTAGAATAGCAGTTTATCTTTCCATGAGTAAAATTAAATATCTGATGGGATGAATCACACTTTAAATTTCATTGACTCTCCTTCATATATCCCCATTGATTGCATGTATTACCATTGATTACAAATGAACAAAACATTTGAAAAGACATTTGAAAAAATGTCTAGGAAAATATTGTCACATTTTCAAATATTTAGCTAAGCCTGGCATCATCATCACCATGGTCTTAAAACTGATGGATGGTAAATAGTAGAGTCCTTTTATTTTAGTTTCTCAAATGGTCATTTTGAGATGTACAAAGAGGAGGTATTGTTTGACTACTTAAAAACAGTGAGTTTAATCACAGAATACCTGAACATCCCCAACAAATTACCTCAGATAGAGATGGAATATAGTAAAATTAGGAAGACTTTTAAGGGTGAAGAAGAGACGCATTGATAGAACTCCTGACTCAGCAAGGGAGCTATCTCCTCTAATAGATAGCAGGAGGGAGTGGATGCTTAAGATCCCAAAGAGCCTTGCAAAGGTTGTGTAAGGATTGTGGACTATCAGATCCCTAAGCAATAACATAAGGTTTCAGGAAGAAGCTTGGGAAGTCTCCTGAATTTTGCGAGGATTGAGAAGAGCTTTAACACACTACTAGTGAGATTTTATAGCTTTGTGTAACTGTTAGAATCTAGAAAAATGGAAATGTAGCAACTTTTTGGGATATTTTCCCCCCAAAATTGACAAGATGCAAATATATAGGTTTCAAAGAAATTTAATTTGTTTACCTTTAAAAACAACTGGTTTTAGTAATAGTAGTCCTCTTGCTCTGAATTCACTGCTATATATGACTAACCTTAACTTCAAGATGATTAAAGTCTTTTTTTTTCCCTCCCTGTTCTCTCTTTGGGGATTCAACTACAAGAGATTGTGGCAGCTACTTACAGAGCAGTAACAATGCTATCAAATGAGATAAGGATCACTTTTTTTTCCTGTCATGCTTGTATCTCTTGCAAACTTCAGGCAGCCAAACCCTTACACTGCTTTAAGTTAAATTTTGTGTGTGCTTATAGTTGGAGAGGGAAAGTTTCTAAAGTGAGAAATGCCTCTCATTATTTCTGAAGATAGACAAGTCTTTGAAGAAATAGTTTTTGAAGTCAGTGTTTAATAATCTGAAAAAATCATAAAAATGCTGAGAATTCAGCACAGGAATATTGCACATTAAAGTTACTTCCATTTCTTTAAAACATCTCTTTTAGGTTCAAAAGTTTACTTCAATGATAATGTGTAATTAAAGACTTAAAAGTCTGGATGATTGAAATACTCTGGAGTGCAAAATTGCAGGGAAATACTGGAAGGCAGCCTCTACAGAGTTATTTTAAAGACTGAATTTCTGCTCCTCTACCCGAAGTCAAGAATAACATCTTATAAGAACACACAATGAAACAAAGAAAGAGATTTCTTCATACTGTTTTTGATGCTCCAGAAATATCTGGTGCAGGTCACCTCAAGTTTAAGCAAAGCATTTCTCTAAGAATATTCATGCTATCACAGTTTTAGAAGACCCAGATTTTTGTCACTATACAGGCCCTACAGAAAAGGCAATCCCTCCCCAGAACCTTCAAATCCAGCCTTGAAAAGAGAGAAACAGTGACTTAAATGACTCTCTAGGGTCACTCCATTAGTCATCAGCAGTGCCAAGAATAGAAAACAGGTTTTCTTACTCCATGCCTCGGACCTAATTTGTTAGACTATATTGCTTTCCAGTCAGAATGGTTGCTGGGACAGTATGTAATCATATAATGTGGATTTCTCTTTTCAGCCCCTTTGTCCTTCCCCAGACTAAGGCTTGCACACTTCAGGTCTTCAATTATTTCATTTTTATCCTAAAGAAACTATCACAGTACTGGTTTTATATTCAAAATGTTGCATGAAGATGCAAATGCCCCTTTTCAGTGACTCCTATGTTAAATAGGAAGAAAATTGTATCCTTTTCACTTCAAGTAATATTTTCCTATGATTTACTAATCCATTTTGTTTTATCAGCTACCTGAATCCCCACTGGAGACCATTTTTACAAAGTAATTGTTTTCAGTGAGAGAAATGCATTTTGCAAATTCTCAGCCTTTCACAGAACTAAGGAAAAAATAAATTGGATAGTCATGATTTTGTCTAGAAAATATAAAGGCTATCACTGCTCAGAGGATCACAAACAACAATGAAATCCTATTTTGAAGAAAGCAATATTCTAACTTCAAAGCATCAATTAAAAAATCAAGAACCTAAATTAACTTCCAAAAAATTAGCCATCCCTAACCGCTCACTGTATGAAACACAATGGGAGCCATAATTCCTCAAGCTGCTGTAGTATAGTAATGAACTATTATAGTTTTCTGTTTTAAAAAAGGTTATGCTAATGTGAAAGAAAATTGCTCTGTTGTTTGAATGGAAATAATGCAATATTGCTCCTTACTTCAAAAGCAACATTCTTCAACAAATAAACTGGCCTTTATCTGATGAGAATCCTAACAAGCAAGGGGATTCTTTAAATGAGACCAGCTAGTGATAATGTTATCTTAGTATTATCTTACCCTTTCTTGGTGAACAGTGAAGTGAGAGAAGATGATTTTCTCTTCTAGTGTTTGTATTGCTCAAATTAATTTTTTGGTACACCTTATTCTGTACACAAGTTCTCATGTTTTAGCTGGAATTGAACTTTGTCCTTCTTACAGAATTACTACATAGAAGTTCTACAAGGATGATAAACAGCAATAACGGAGCTTTGTGTTTTTTCCTATACTTACATAATGAACTTCATCCAAAATCGTGGTGGGAGTCAGCAATAAGGCAACAAGCCACCCTTTCCCAACCTGCACTAAGCATGGCATTGACCCCATTTAAAGAGCAAGCCAAAGAGACTGGGCACCTGATAATGCCAAAGAGAAGGAAGTGTTTTTGACAGGCATTGTCTCTGACAGGGTTGAAATGCATTAGCCCTGATAGCAAGGAAGTCAGAGTGGCAGTGTACTAACCTCCAACTCAGTTGATTCCTAAAATGCTTTGTGTTGCCAAAACCATATTTTATTGGGTTGTATATAAGGCAGAGTTAAGTTCTCCATAGAATTGATACAGACAGCTAAAGAGATTGCATTTTGCAATATGAATATGTGGATTACAAGCAAAGCAAATAAAGTCTTTGGAAAAGTTCTGGTCAAAATATTCACTTGTCATGGGGAAAACCACTTAGGAGGTAAATCCAGTGAAGGTGCATATCAAGTATCTTTGCAGAAAGTTTGCATGTACTTCTCTGACTTTCCTACACTCACATGCACCCTTTAAAACCTGCTCACTCTCATTCTACCCACATGTGTCTACTATAATATGATTAACCTTCATCTGAGAGTATATAGCAGAAGCAATCCTAAATCAGTGGTAGGTTACATCCATGAGCAAATATTTGCTCCATTAACTCTAGTAATGATCGAAGGTGTTTGGGCATCAGGAGTCTTACTATTTTTGAGAGACAGGGCTCTTTCAGTCCTTTAAAGGTCAGACTCAATCTGACAGTGGAGAACACAAATTCTGAAGTTTGCAGAGAATGCTCCCAATTTTCTGACCTTTGAAGCTGTGAGCTGTTCAAGTACCACAGTTTATGTCAGTTTTATTTGCAGCCTGTAGGAAGAGGTAAGGGTTTTGCCTACTCTTCTAGGCAGAGTATATTGTGTCTGACCCTTTCCCACTTACCAAACAACATGCATTTATCAATTTTGAACCAAAAAATCATGAGTTGACCAGGTACCTATCCATTGTAATGACATTCACACATTGTGATAACTCTGGCATTTGAAAATAGAATTATAAAACAGTTCATCAGAATATAAACCCCTTTTTTTTCTTTTTGTTTATTGGGGAAAATTTTGCTATAGCAGCAGACTGAAAAACTGGCTATATTTTTCTATTAGACCTTCATTTTATATTGCAATTATTGCCTTGGCCACATGGATGTGTAGCTGTTCAACTAGTTGGCACATTCAGATTGCTGGGCTGATTGATTCCTCTTTTAAAAAACACATAGTGAATTATGGTCATAATTTAGCATAATTTTATTGTTGCTTTGGTGGGGCAGTTAAACATTTGTTTAACACCTATTCATGCTAAAATGCTGTGGAATAGCTTGTAAAAGACTATAAAATACATAATATAATTTAGAAGTCTGACTGTACCCTTCATTTCATTTACACATTATTTTGAGATCATCTACTGGACTTTCAGTACTGAAATGGAGCTTATAATAAAGATGTGGGCAGACATTGTAACAGGCCCTTTTGGGGTAGGACACTGAGTAATTATTTTAAATTTTAAAAAGCATAGATTTAAATTAGATGTAAGAAGGAAATTTTTTACAGTGGGGGTGGACTCTGAACCAGGTTGCCCAGAGTTGTAGTAGGTTCCTGATACCTGGAAAGACTGATGGTCAGGTTGGACAGGACTCTGAGCAACCCAACCTAATTGGAGATGTCCCTGCTTATTGCAGGAGGGTTGGACTAGATGACCTTTAAAGGTTCCAAGCCATACTATTCTATGACTCCAGGATTTAGAAGGCAGCAATATTTTCTTTTTTGATTTCCTGTTCTAATGAATCAGATCCATGCAATTGTCTCTACAGAGGCAAAGATTTGCATTTCTTTGAAAATGATCAGGTCAAAAATATAATGAAGAGTTTTTATAACATATTAAAGGTAATTTTTACAATTCAAAACTGTGGAATAGGTTGTCATTTTTACAGGTTTCATTCACTTACACTTTCTAATATTGTTGGTTATGAAAATGAACTTACTGCAGATCAGGCACTAATATCCATGTTAATATTTGCTTATAAATCCTGATAAAGTAGAGGTGAAAGTCACATTTTCGAATAGTCTCTTCCTCAGCATTATTCAAGGACATGTTGTACAAGTGGGAACAAATATTTATGTTAAAACTGCAATATGTGAGGATAAAATTAATTCCACTCATCTGTGAACTCACAATTAAGAGGGATCATGTATAGAAGTGCCTCATACAGAAAGTGAATAAATTAAAAGCTATAATGGGAATACTTTGAACTCATATGGCTGTGCTGTAAAATATTTATGGTAAGTTATACATTTAGCATTTTATTGTACTTTTAAGACCAATTTAAAAAATGTATATTTCCTCTCTACATTGTAAGACATGGGCTCCTCATAGAGAAGATCTCACCTGTGTTGGAATAAATTTGGTTGCATACACACATATGACCATTAGCTCTTTTGAATAATGAAATATGGAGTGCTGGTATGGTTGATATGCAAAGAGCATATAGAAGAAGAATACACAGAGACAGGAGGCATCCTGTGGTGAGGACAGGATGCCTCAATGCATGAACCACAGGACTGCTTCTCACACCTCAAAACAAGGCAGAAGATACAATGGGGCACATCAGCAATAAAGGCAGATTAATGATGGCACTTCTCCTATAATTCACTGGGGAACCTTCAACTTCTTCCTGCTCCAGTAGTCCTCAGCCCAAACCTCTCTCCTACAGCTAACTATGAAGCTTTTAAGAGGGAATTTCATAATAAAAACTGGGAGATAATGTGTCCTCTGCACCAGCCCATGACCAGAATATAAATTTCCTGGAGGTAGAATTTGTTATGTGATTCACTGTGCTGTAAGTAGGTATCTAAACATATTGATTCACCTCTCTTTAAACCAAGTCAAAGCCAAGAAACGTCTCCTATAGGGAGGCACTAGTATATGGATCATAATTGCACTGGCTCTCTAAAGACCCTTTTTGAAGAAGGGGCCCACAAGCTGTGATTGTGCTTCAGCTGCTGTGGGAGTGTGCCTGTACTCAGGAACATCTGCTCTGATGTAAGTAAGGCTGCAGTCCATACAGCTCAGCCTGAGAAACCTCTGCAGCTCTATGGCACAGCTTGACTGATTTTAAACCAGGAATGTGCTGGCATGCAAATCCTGTTCATGTCTGCTGCAAAGGCAGTTGATTTATTGTAAGCATTCTTCTGGCTGTGGTTTGCATAAGTAAAATATGGAGAACATTCATTACTTTGAGTATCCATCAGCTTTCAAGTAAAATGTTGTTTCCTAATAAAAAAAAAAAAAAAAAAACAAAAAAAAAAAAAACAAAAAAAAAAAAAAAAACAAAAAAAAAAATAAAACAAAAACAAAACCAAACCAAACAAACAATGGAAACAAGGTTTAGGAACTAAATAACAAAATACAAGGGCACTATAAAAGTTACAGGATAGGACACTTCTTACCTTTATACTTCAAATGATATGCATCAAAGAGGAATCCACCAAAAATGTGGGAAAGAGGTTGCCTTGGAAAATGAAAGTCCTTTAAGGGAGGTTCAGATGGGAGCTGGAATAACTTCTCCCCGTGTGATGCATAAATTGATAGTCACTGATAGCTGCAGGCTGCTCTACTCCTGGTCACCTCTGAGCTCTTCAGGTGTCAGCTACAGCAGAGTTGTCATAAGAGACAGGAATTTTTAATGCTTATTGTTTCACAGTTCTCTGGTATTTTTCTGGTTAATTATGCTTCAAATGAATTACTATTTTAATGATGACCCTAATTCAATAGTATTAAATTAGAACTGGCATGGAGCTCATTGCTACCTTGATTATGATATAATGGTTAGAGACAAGTAAAGTTTTTGCCAAACAAGGTAATTTCTATCTGCCCTACACACAGCTGCATATTTTTTCATATTACTTATCCTTTCCATATAAGCCTTTATTTTTATTTTGCTAAGAAGTTCTCTTTCATCAAGTATTCTCCAAGCACGGGTACTGAATGGCAAGATATTGACACGGTAGTTCATGGTCAAGATATTTAGATGCTTTTATTATTATGATTATTAGTATTATTTTTCTTCTTCTGCCTGAAACTCAGCTGCCTCTTCAGCAGCTGTGGACCAATTATCTCTACTGACATTGCAAGGTGCTTATTAGGCCTCAGGTCTGACAGTCTCTGAAGAACTCAATTAGTTGTTCTACTTAATCTCATTTACTTCACAGCTTCTCTAAGCAGGAACTTCCAAATGTAAAACTTCTCAGAGCATAATAAGAGGTAGGTGTTGATTTTTCAGAAAAAAAAACAAAAAAAAAACAAAAAAAACCAAAAAAAAAAACCAAAAAAAAAAAAAAAAAAAAAACAACACCAAAAAAAACCCAAAAAAACCCCCAAACCTATCAGGACTGCATCAGGTTCCAAAATGCTTCTAATAGTAAGAGCTACATGGCTCAGCCTCCTCTTGCGAGTACTAAAACCACAAGAAGTTTAATTTCCTACTTGCAGGGTTGCAATTATTCTGATGCATAAGAAGGTACAAGATCCTGTTGAAGGTTTTCCAGCAGTGGAGACACTTGTATCTCTCACTGCTGTGTGTTTGCCAATGCCTCAGTATCTACACGCTTATGGTTGCCATTCCCTTCATCCAGGCACCCACAGCTTTTCCCTCCTCAGCTGCTTATTTCTAGAAAGACTTTAAAAACTTAATTATTTTTGAAAGTTTTTCCACCTGTCAAAATTGGATTGCAATTAGTCAGTGAATTTAAATGTTATCAGAGGGAAGAAAGACCCTGACAATGTAATCACACAATTCTTGTTTTTGCTGGCAATCAGGTTAAAAATCTTAAAGAAAAATTGTGGAACTGGGAAAGCACATGTTAGTGAAAGTGGAATAAATGTCTGATACTTAATGTGCCTTCAAGGATAAACTTGTTCTCAGAAGCCAAATACTTCAACAAAGCCTAGTTCTGACTGCATTTCTAGCCTTTGAAATTCCCATTTTTTTGGTCCATGAAAAGATAGCTGAGGATCCTTCAAACTCCCTCTTGAGTTATGCAAAAGTAATGTTTAATGCTTCACTAGTTTCTAAAACAGATAAAAAAAGATACAGATAATAATGATTGATACCTGTCTCCTTCTAACTATCATCTTGCTAATTTGGATTTAACAGGTCACATTCTTAGACACTTGATTGCTTTTACTATCTAATCAGGAAATACTACACAATTCCTCCAGATATTTTAAACCAAAACTTCCAGTTGTCTCATAAAGCTAAAGATATTACCTTCAACTGGCTTTTTAAGATAAAGAATAAAGTTGTACCTTTTAAAATACTGTATATACATATATATATAAGATTTATATTAAAAAAAAATATATAAAGGTAATATATGTAAAGATGTACTATGCATGTCTATAAAGTTTATGTACATGCATAAATGTATAAATCTTTTTGAAATTCTTATTACTCCAGGGGAATGGTAGTAAGAGCAATAAATATTGCAAAGGTAGTCCTGGATCAAACTGATGCTTAAAACCTTATGCATCATATGCAGGCTGAAATCTGCATTATTGATGGACCCAAGATACATTACATGATATAAGGAAGAGATACATAGGACTCAGATGTTCCAAGCTTCAAAAAGTCAGAATTGCTTAGATTTTTATTTATAAGTGTGAAGGACTATTATTAATTACTGTTCAGATAAATTATATGAATATAGTTGATTGGGGGGCTTCAGAAAAAGGTGGCACTGCCTCCTAAATTAACATTGTCTATAAACAGTTTTTTTCTAAGTATTTTGCTCTGATATAAAACAGATTGTAGATTGTGTTCAGCTATAAATGTGCTTGAATTGCTATTAATGGCTTATGCATCAAAGTAAGTAACTAACACTTTGTAAAAACCAATATAATTTCTAGTATCTTTGAATAAGATACCATGTAAACATCTTAGGGCATTATCTAAGCAAACATTTTTCCATTTCCCCTGAAAATAATGCAACAAAGCCTGTTTTTCCCTTTTCCTGAAATAGTACATTGCACTTTGCTAAGTTGCTTCCAAGTCTAGAGAAAGGTGAGTTTAGACTGGAGTTCATCTCTGATTATTCTGCAAAAAAAAAAAGTTCTGTATTTTTTACCTTCTATCTGTACCTTTCACAAAGTGTGAATTGTGGTTTTGAAAAATTCAATTTTCATCCATCTTCAGCAAATAATGGGAACCATCTGGACTGATTGGTATGGAAATCAAAACTAATTGATCCTGCCATTTTTGAGCCTTTTACAGAACATGAAAATAGACAATATTGTGCTTTCTAGAGCTAATCAAAACTGTACATCAAATTACCCAGTGGTAGGTTATTAAAAATATTTGGATCCTATTTTCACAGTTAAAAGATCTAACTTCACAAAGTGCAAAGAAATTGTTTCTTAATTAATGGAATCTACTAGCAGAGTGTCAACACATAAATATAAAAGCAGGTAAAAGAAAATTACTGATTTTTTTTTTCTCCATATACTTTCTCTCCAGGGTTGTTCCTCTCTATCTTCTTCTTAGCCTAGATCTCTTCCATATTTTCCCAGTCAACAGCTCTTCACTGAATAAAGCATTGCTGACCCTACACAGAAATTTTCTGATGGTGACAGATCGCATCCAAAGGCAGCCTATGCCTGTGACAATCACAATGCATTTTTAGGGCTGCAAATTTCTATCTCTTCAGGGAAATAACCACCCTATATATCCTATATATATGGGAAAGGACAGCACATCTTCTCTTTGCTCCAAGCTTCATCATATCAATGCAACACTCAAAATGAATCAAACAGTACAAGTTCTAGAAAATACATATATTTAAGCTGGAACAATATGTAGAGAAAGAGAAAGAGATTTATGGTTGAGTAACAGTTCTTATATCCCGTTGAGTGGCAGTACTAATGAATAAAGTTACAGATTTCTTAATGCCCTGAAAAACAGAATTGTAGAATGATTTGTGTTGGAAGGGACCTTAGAGATGTTCTAATTCCAGTCCCCAGTGATCATTCTTTTCAAACTCTTGACCATTGCCTAGCTCATTGACACTTGATTTATGTAATTCAAACTCAATTTTTACTACTGAATGATATTAAGGGGAGAAGTGTTTGGCCAATTAAAAATAGGATTTTATGTCCCTCTTCTGGATGATAATGTGTGTAAGAAAACCTTCCATTTTCCTGGATAGTCTGTATTTTCGAGAAGGTTAATCATATCAGAAATGCTAGGCTATCTTCTCTGGAGAAACTGGGAAATCACTGCTTTGAGATTGTTTGATACACATACCATCTCTCATTAATAATGTAGCAGGCACTGGTGCTAATCCAAAAACCTTCAAACATGTACTCAATATGAGAAACTAAAAAATCTAATATTTCTTCATGCCTCTTCTCTGGTGAAGAATGGCGTTTGGGTGAATGTACTAGGCCAGCATAAGCCAAATTAATATGTATTTATGACTGTCAGCTCATTGATGTAAGCAGTATCTAAAATCCAGGCAGGATATTGTCATCTTTTCCCGAAACCATTTTTTCTCATTTGAACCAGTTAGTTATTTCAAAGATATCTGGTTGCACAGACCTACCTATCCTCCCACAAAAGAAGCAGAAGTTATTTTTTAATGTTTTTCATGCACGCATGTGACTTACATCTTACTTTGGCATTGCTTACAGGAGCTCCTAGTTATTTTAATAAGCTTGCTATGACAATACAAAAGTTCATTTATCAGTAAACTGCAGAATGTGGGAAAAACACTGCACAAAAACAGGAGAATACATAACCATGAAAAGCTAATGGTCCTCACAGGCTGAGTAAGTAATCTTGATTTTTAAAAGCAGAAATATATGGAGATCTAAAACTCTTTCAGGAAGTCCAGATGAAGAATCCAGATTACTGACCTTTCTGCTAATGCAGAAATATTTTTTTAAAACTTATAAATGTGTTGTTGAAGGATTTAACTGGAATTAATAACTTTAAAAAAAAATAGTAATCTGTAGTCAATCAAGACATATATTTCTCTAATGAGGAAGAACTGAAAAGCCTTAACTTAAAGATTTGTATTTTCTATATCTCCATGAAAAGTCATCTCTATGGGGAAATTACCTCAAATATTTGGTCAAAACTTGCCCAGAATTTTCAGCTCACATATGGAATCTCACTGAAGGTAATCAGATTTCATGTTCCAATGACAGGTTGAGGGACCTCACCCTAAAGCTGTATAGTTGGGTTTTTTTAAAAAGAATAAAAAGGGGGAAAGGCATAATTTCTGAAACCTTTTTTCGCATCTGGGGAAAAAGAGAATGAGGACTGAGATAAAATGTAATGTTTGCTGCTCTAAAATGGAAATAAAGACGAGATATATTTACATGAAACTTTGAAATAAAATATTCAGCCAAAATCAGCACCATTGTAAAATTCATAATAGATTTGCAACTAAAATAATGCAGATTTGGTTCTCCAGTTCTGATTACCCAGTATGTTTACAGGATGGCATGTCAGGTTTTCTGAAATGGTTGCAGTGACAGTGGAGTGCCTCATAGCTACAGCTATGCCTTAATTGCTGAAAATTATTAATTTAAGAAAACCTTAGGATAATGTGTCCTAATGAATACGGAATATAGAAAATACCTCAGGGCAGGGACAAGTAATTTTTGAATTATTAAGTCAAACTTGGCAGAAAATACCTGCCAAATAATATATTCTTTTTTCCCAGCTGATGAAGACAAAAACTGTGCATGTAAAAGCCTAGTCTGAACTAAGCTAAGCTAATTCTTAAAATCCTACTATGGAAGAAAAGTCTGTGAGTGATTTCACTTTAGTGTCTCTTCTGGATATCTGCAGCATTCTAATCTGCAATTTCTTCTTCTGATAGTTCTCAGGATTAAACACTGCTTAAGTAATTTCAGTTCCTTCTCTTTGAGTTCAACAGAAGATCAGAGTAATGATTTGAGCCTCTCTGGCTTGAGGGAAAACAAAATGGTTTAAAATAAATTTGCACCTGGGTTTTGGTCCTTCTCTGGTTAAATGTCGTTGTATGTACCTAATCCAGCCCAGAGTACCTCTTTGTTCTCCAGGGAAAATCAGCTCATGTTGCTCCATTAAATTCCCAAATTTTAAGTTATGTCACCATTTCAACAATCAATTATCTGATGAAAAAGTCAAAATGGGGATAAGACTATTACTGTTAGAAAGACAAATACAGAAAATTCAGGACTTTTAAGAGTCCTACAGGTCGAGCACTGCTCTTAATCTACATTTCTAATGCATATTCTTGCAAAAGGATTTGTATAAGGGTAATTGGCAGAATACACTGGAAAAAAACCTATGCTTTGAATAACAATTAAGTATTGCTTGATCTTTATCTAAATAACAAAAGGGAGATGAATGTCTAAAATGTAGATCATGATCAAATAACTAATTTACAATATAATAATAATAATGAAAGAAAGAGGTTTGGTATGTAGCTTTAGCTTGTTTTCCCTTCCTGATTAAGATGATGTTAAAATTATACAATGAGTGATAAGTATTATAATAAATATGATTAAACTATCTCCAAGCTAAATTATTAAAGAATATTTTGCCCCTTCCCTTTAGCATAAATATTTATTAAAATTCAGAAGTTTCTTTTGTGCAGTATTCTGAAGAGAAAGAAGGGAAATAGTGCCACTCTATAGTAATTAGTGACCTAGAACTCTCTTGACTGAGGAAACTGTCCTCATTTGTGAAAATCACTATATATTATTAGTTTTCAGTGTCATTTGTGTCCATCTCTGTCACTGAACCTGAATTTTCAATGAACTTTAAAACAAAAGTAACCTATCCCAAACTTATTAAGTTATTCGTTCCAGAAAGCTGACAACTTAGATAATGCATAACCAATTTCTGTCACCTAGCACAACTTACTTTTTTCATTCCTTCACAAATTTATGATGGTTTAGGTTCCTCTATGTTTCGGGAAACAAGCTAAGCTTAGAAGCCTCTGATTTGATAAGAGGTTTTGAACAAAATTTTGTTAACTTTTGACAAGACAGCTCGGGGCTAGATCCAATAAAAATGCATTATGCTTCTTCATTGTGAAGCTCTGAAAAATTGATTTTTATATTGGATTGGACCATTGGCTTGTTAAAGAAACTTAACTTGATAACAACACCCTTTATCCCCTTAGGAGCTATCATTTCATGTTAGGAGGACTGAAACAGTGCAGCATATATAAGGAGTATTATCTAGCCTTATGGGGTCAAGGAACTATCTTGCAGCACAGCCTGAGTCACAGGGCTGAGCACTGGAATAAGAAAGCAGGGCAGAGGGTTCCTCAGGGGACAGAAGAGAAGGAAAGAAATCTTTTCCACTCTAGGATATAAAGTTATAGCAGAGCTCTTCAGCAGCCATTTAGCAAGGCTAATCTCGTCTCCCTATTTATAAAGCCACATTTCTTTCATTATTTTCAATTGCCAGGGATACATAAAATAAATATAGACAGGGATGAACCTGTCTACTGTAGCTCGCTACATTCCTCTCTTTGGTTTGGTAGTCAATATTTGTTATAGCTCTCTGCTCAGACCACTTGAGTACTCTTAATCCACTTGAAAAGGCTTGTTTGCTTTATGTTATGCTGAGATCACAATTTCATAGAACACTGTTCCTGGCCCAACCTTCACATCAATAATATAGTTTTAAATCTGTAAATATGCTCTCATCAAGATTTGCCTACTCGTCATCCAGATTGATTTGTTTTAATATAACTCCTCAATATCTACTTTCTTGAACTCTGATTCCCTTGAAATGCACATTGCAAGGAAAGTGTAATGGTAAGAAACAGTGGACAGTCATGTACTTGGTGACATAAACCCAAAAGTACAAAGAGGATGATATATTCATTTTTACCTTATAAATAGTTTTGAGATCAATTTTCAAATACAATGTTCAAGGTATTTATTGTCCACAAGGTATTTCTACTGTTAAAAATCACTTAGGAATGGAGTAGCCACTTGCATTGAAGAATTCATGGCTCAGTGAGAAGATGTGAAGAGATACATATGCTTTTCTTCTCTCTCTGAGAAGCCTGGCCAATGCAAATAAAGATGGAAAAATGGGCTCCTGATAGTTAAATTCTTTCTCAGCTTTAGAAAATATTATATGTTTGAGCTTTCCTGGGGAGGCAGGGGATAGACAAGGTAAAGAAGGCTTGCCCTAGGCATAAACTGCATTTACATTCTTGATTTTTAGAACATTTATTTTAAATTATATATGATGCAGCAATTCTGAATTGCATATGGAAAGGTTTTTAATGATTTTGAGTAGTATAGCTAACAAATATACTACAACAAAAAATTTTGCTTCTCCATTTTAAACATATTTTACCATGTATTTTCAAGCAAACAAGTGTGGGAAACTTCTTTGTCCTCAGTACTAGAGCAACAAGCAGGCTTAATGGCAAAACATGGGAATAACACACTTTAGCAAATTGTCTCCTGCCTCTATTCTTTATTATACAGAGAAAGAAGAAAATTACTCCAGCCTGTCTGAGTGCCAGGGATGCTGCAGCTTTCCTGGCTGGATGGTCTGCTATATACATTTCTTAATGCAAAGAGTGTCAGGTCCAAATGAGGCAGGACACAGATATGCTCCTTTCTCAAGCACTTGGTTACTACTCACAAGAGTATGGACATGGGCAGGGCTTGCCTTGCAGGGATGAGGAGAGCAACAAGAGCTGGATGCTTAATGAAAGTTAATACAGCTGCTGCTGTCCCTATGTAGCTGTTTTGCTGTGGCTTAAAAGCCAAGGCATTCAATGGAGAAGGGGAAAAAAAGAAAGCAACTCTTGGATACACAGATGCAAAAACTTAAGATTTAAATGACTAAAATCAGTGGTACAATATCTGTTGTTCCAGCTTTTATTCAAACCTTACCTGCTTTGCATTCACTCTATACTTTTTGTATGCAGAGAATGTTTTACAATGTATGTAAACTCATACAAACTGTGCAAGGCAGAAGTGCAATGTTGTCTTTGAAGAAATTAAATTGTCATTACAGTTAATTTTAAACTCATATGCTAAAATGAATTTATATTTTATGGTAAATTAAGAGAAAGAGATTCTATTCCTTTTGAGATTAGTGGTGATCTTAAACTCATTTGCCGCAGAAACATTAGTTCACATTCAGTGTAATTCTATCAGGTATACTATACTTGTGTATAATAGCTGGGAGAGTGTGAGAAAACAGCTCATGAATCTTTAGTAAATTATGTTCACCCCGTCTCTCAGAGCTACATGGATCTTGCCTGCCCTCAGCTGGATTTATGAAGGGTTCATTGAAAAGTGGTGGTGAGAAATGTGTTTGAAAGCCAGCAATATATCATGTTGTATAAGAAATAATCTTTTCAGTCTCACCAAAGGCATTACATTATAGCTAACAGAGAAGAGAGTCCTTTGGGGAATTTCTGAAGCTAAAAATAAAACAAGCAGTAGGAGAAAAAATAAAAATGAAGAAAGGTCAAACAAAATGTTTGACTAAACAAGCAGTAAAAGAATAGGCTTTCTGGTCTTAACTGTGCATAGGACAAAAAAATACATTTATTTCAACTGAATCAAATACCATCTATTTTGCTGTCTTCTGGATATATGAGGTTTCCTTCAGTCCCTGAAAAGGAAAATCTCTATAGAAATAACAGAGCACTTTGTGAAGCAGCAGTGGTCAGAACTGTTCTACTGAAAAATACATTCACTGGGCAACATCCAGAAAAGCAATCAGACTATATGTTCTTCTGTGTTAAATATGTTTCTCAAAAGGTCTGAGAATAAACAGGTACAAAGCCCAGCTAAGCTTTAGCAATAATTGCCTGTTTTGTAATAAAAAATGTCAGTTGCCAAGAAGGTCAAACTGTAGCTTAAAAATTAATTAATCAGCCTTGTACTCCTTATATTTTGTCTCCTTCCCACGTCTCCTTTCCTTGTTATCCTATGAAAAAGTCATTGATGAAGAGTGGGATTAGGAGAGGAAAACAATAAATCCAAAAAAATCCAAAGCCAGTTATAGGTTTTGTCAAATCCTTGCAGATGACTCACTTTCCCCCTCCATTACTCTTTATGTTTCTGACATTATTCTCCAAATGACGTAAAAGATTATGTATTGCTATTCCTCTTACAGTCTTCCCCAATGTTTTCTAGTCAAATAAAGTACTTCATGAAACAGAGAACTGATCTCAGATTTTTTGAGATCCTATGCCTCTGAAAACATTTTCAGTGATACTGGATTTATTTATCTAGTTAAAGGTGTCACCCACCAAAGGTCAAGTTGCTATATGAAAAAATAGTTTCATTATGAAAACCATAATTTAGTTGGTAAATTAATAATGGCACTGTCTCTTCCCTTTTCCTTCCTCTCCTGCCCATCTGAGATGAAAGAGATGAGGATGCCCTCATACACCTGACTTTCCTATCTAATATTTGGAAACATAATCCATTTCTGTAACTTATTTTAGGCATCAATACCTTCTCACTTGCAAAACTCCCATGATATTTCATCACTACAGGTCCCCACAGCTCCCCAGAACATGTATGGTGGATTGACCACATGTCACATAAAAGTGAGACCACTACCTAACTCCTTAGGTCCATCAAAAAGGCAAAATGTAGGCTGAAATAAAAAGAAAGAAAATCACATGCTGCTAAGGTCTTAGTCACATCAAATCTCAACCATCTTAATTTATCGCTTAATATACTCTTGGAAAAAAGGAACAAAAAGAGCAGTGGAATCTAATGAAGAACTACCGCACACAGGAAGCCAGCACCCTTCCTTATTTCACCATGTGTTGGGGTCCTGAGGATTATTTTTATGCTATTACACTATACTAAAGTTTTTTCTTACCTTTCCAGAGTTTTGCTGTCATCAGGATTCCAACAGAACCACGGATGAATAGGAGTATGCTTTTAATTTTTCTGCCTTCCTGCAAAGGCAAGATGAAGATCTTTTTCTTTCTGCTTGTGTAAATTCCAGGCTATCTACACTATCAATATTATTAGCTGCTTTTCTGACATTCTGTTGAGATGTTCAGGAAAAGGTTACAAATTAGATTTCAATTATGAGAACAGTAAGTGAAACATGCTAAGGAAACCCTTTCACACAACCTGAGAACCACAAAGGTCAGGTTGGAAGGGACCACAGTCATCCTAGACCACACAGCACGTAATTGTGTCAAGACAGTTTACTTTTTAAACAAGGAAGTAGGAAATCTTGCCTGAGCAAGTAATTTTTCTGGTCCCACACTCTCAAAAGAAGCAGCATTCAAACTACCTGAATACACTACTATAACAGTGGAATAAGAAGTCAAAGCCAAGAAACCATTAGACCCCAGTCTGATTGATTCCTCTGATGTTGGACATAAAATTTCAAAGATAAAGAGATGGTCTTTGAAGACCAAGAGGACTTAATCAGTACAAAACCACAAATATTGTTCTCATGGAAAAATCTGCACCATTCCTGCCACACAAAGAAGTGCAAATGCAATTTTATTAAAGTGGTGGTTAGCCATTTCAATGACCACATGGCACTTTTTAGACATTCCCACTGCTGTCTGCGTATGAACATTTACAGTATTGCTCATACCAAGGGGCACACACAAGAACAGAATGTAGGAACAAGGACAATGTCATACCCAACCTTCTTCTCAGAGCTGTTTGGCTTTTATTGTCCTTTGAGAAGCTAAAAGAGACAAATGTGAAACCAATGTGCATGAGACATTTAGTGCCAGTTCAGAACATGAAAGCTGCATATGTCCTGTACTGACTGGAAGTTAAGTACTCCCCATAGGTTACCCAAGAAGATTCATTTGCAGAGATCAATTAACCTTTACATCAACAAACACAGGAATTATCCCAAATTGAAAGATTTTGTGCGTAACCACTATAAAAAAACAGAGACATTGATAAACCCGGGCCTCGTGAGCTTTACTGACCCCCAGCTTGTACACATTCGAGATGCAGAGACAGTTACTTGTAAAATATATGTGGTTTCTAGAAATGGGAGGACGTACTCAAAGTCAACAACCAGCAATAGAGAAGGCTATTCAGTTACTCACCAAAGTCACCAAGCACTTGGGAAAAAGGATGTTTGGAAGCAAAATATTTTATACTGGTATTTTTTTCTTTAAACTTTGATTCACCAAGATAAGATTCGGAGTCTTCCTCATTTTCAAGCATGCCTAGCATTTTTAAGCTTAAGATGTTGCATTCAAGGCATTTATGTGAAACTGACTGTTGTTGAAATATCTGAACACTGTGACACATCTTAGTGATGTCTTTAAACATAAATGGAGCAGGAAGTACTTTGCTTTTATGTTTCATCATCAGCTGAAGATAGAAAGCTTCACTTCTTAATTTGTGTGGTACTTAATATCCTACCAAATGCAATGCCATCATCACAGAAGCACTAAATATTTCACAGCAAGTTTTAGTAAAGCAGCTTGGATTATACTAAGTCAGTAAAAGTCAGTTTAATACCAACAAACCCATACAACACATATGACCTGTAATTCCATTTTTTGGGAGAACTTGTTTGCTGAGTTTTACAGAAAGCAACATCAAAAGTTAAAATGCTTAAATATATAAATAAATCCATTGCAAAGGACTGAACTCCTTTTTGCTTGGTCTTGTGCTATTGATTATTCCACGGGAAATCTGTGGAAGGCACTGTGTTTGAAGAGTTAGCAATCTTGGGCAAGCCACCCTTGTACTCAGGGTGTAAGGAGTCCATAGATTAGCATGAACAGGCACTGTAAGGGAACATGCTGGCATGTCCCATGCCAGCCCCTAGCACTACTGGTATTCTCTCAGAGAGAGCATCCAGTCTATCAGAAGACAATACATGGCTTGGATTTTTACACAAGATAAAAGGCACCCCAGTATAGGAGGTGGGAGGAGCCCCTCTAAGCCTGGCATTTGTGCAGAATGCCATGGGAAAATGTACCCAGGACATGTTTGGTGCTGCATGAAAACAAGGTTCCTAGCATCTGAAAGGATAAAAGACTTACTCTCTATCAGTATTCCTCTTTTTATTCTCTTTTATTAAGGTGTTGCCAAACCTTTCTCATAGAAATCCTGAAATAATCTTCTCACCACTATCAATACCCCTGCAGAACAGTTTTCTTTCTATTTGAGACATATCACAATTATGCAATAATATAATGGCTTATCCTATATCATCCTAAGCTAAAAACTTACAAAAAAACATATATGTTATTCAGTAGTATACATCACTGCAGGTTGAGAGGCATTAGGTGAACTATATGAAGTTACTGTGACAGAGAATGCTTACAGGAAGTCCATATGGGTATCTAAAATGCAGTACAAGCACATCTTGTCTCTATAAAAGCCCTTGCAAGTGGAGGAAAAAAGTGTTGTAAGAGCCAGTACCTCCTAGGAACAGTCTGGCTTTGCTCACCAGAACCCCACCCTTAAATTTTCCTCACATACCTTGGATTTGTTGATGGCTTTCTCTCCAGACAAACGTCCACCTTAGGCCTGCTGTATTGTTTGAGTCTATGCCTCCTGACCTAAAGCCATCAACTTTCTGCAGCCTTCCTTCTGCCCTCTGATCTAGCCACCAGACTTTGCTTCTCTAGCCTATATCTTATGTGGTGCTCTTCAGCCGCGGCAGCCCACCAGTGGCCATTTCCAAGTCAAACATCCTTCTTTTAGGGTTATTGATCCTGAAGACTTTCTAATCTCATTGCAAACAACACAGGTGTTACTCGTACAGCTTTTTAGCAGACTTTAGTACCTTGGTTTTTTTAGGTGATTACACTCAGTAATGGTTCTTTAACATGAAAAAGCCCACAGTAAATATCCCAAAAGGAAACATTTTTCATGTTTAGCTCAGCACTATTACACATTAGTGTCCAATGAACACAAATGCATGCTTCCTTAAGTATAAATTAACACTCTAATATTTTATTTAAACACATACTACTATATTTAAATCTTCAAATAAATTAAAGAAATGCAAACCTACTCTAGCAAATGAAAGTTACTTCATATTTGAAAAGCCTTGGCAAATTAATCACAGCAAGAGCATAAAAGATGAGGAAATACTGTGGTTATATTCAGATGTAAATTTCAAAAGTTGTTTAAATTATTGACCAGAAAGGGTCAAATAACAGCAGTCACATCTGATATTAATCAGAATAACAGTGTTAATGAGAAAGATACTAGCTTTGAATGACATTTTACTGCACTTATATACCCATAAAACATAATTGTAATTTACTGATTTGAAAATATTACTTCATAGCAAGAGAGCCATAACTGATGGATGTCATGACCACCTCCAGTACTTGATTATCTTGTGGCTAGGTCAAGGCTCATTAAAAGTCTGATATAATTTTCCACTCTTTTGCACTAATCATGCAGAATTTTTATTTTTCTTGGCATTCATATAGTTCTGTTCTGTCACATTTGCACCAGATGCATCATAATTTGATGAGTAGTTCCAATGAAAACAGTGGGAATACTACCCAAAAGAAAACAGGTTTTCAGAGCTTAGTCCATGGAAAAATTTTTCTTTGGATTATGGTTATTATGAAACATTTTAGTAAATTAAATGTTTACCAAGAATCCACCAAAGAATAAACTAGTTTGTAAATCATAACCCCATTCATAGAGATAGGGTAGTATTTTGGCTTTACAATACATACCAGGCCTACAGGACTTCCAAAGTACAAATCTTTCCTCATATCCCTTGGATTGTTGTGAAACCTGAATTTTAATCTTAGACTCCAGGACATGTGAGTTTTTAAACAGATTTTCTACTTTACTTGCTCCCTGCATATTGATTTGAAATAGTGAGGCATAATATACCCATGCCACAATAGGACCACACATTTCAATAAATGACTATAATGTGACTAATGTCAACTGCTACCAAAATTATTGATACTGATGAATATATCTGTATCATGGCATTAGTGCTTATTTTGTGCCCCCCCTCGGCTTCTTTTGCACTTCTTTCCACTCCCTGTCCTTCATGTTAGGAGGAATAAGGAGTTTCAGTCCTTGTTTTGCCTCATGTCTCCTTATCCAGGAGTTTAATCCTGACCCTAGATGTCAGATCAGATATTTAGGAGATATCAGATGAGTGTAGATGGATGAGGAGGATGGAAAGGAGGAGAGACCCAAACATTCCTGTGTGCATTCACAGTCTATCAGCATCACATGACCTTTTGCCTGAATTATTGTATCTCAATACTTCATTATAAAAATCATTTATATCTGAAACTATATAATGTGATGCTTTTAAAGGAACGATTCTCTGTTGCCCTGATTTTTTAAGATTTTCTAAAGCCTTCTGAATTTACATTCTTATAGCAAACTTTCCCACACACTTCATGTAAATAACTTACTGTTTTTGCATTCCTTCACAGAGGTGGAGAAATTTGATGGACTGGTAGTTTGTCCAGTGTTGTTGGAGAGGTGGCACTTTCACCCTCCAATCCACTGTCACCTTTGGAAAACTATAAATGCTGGAGTCAGAAGAAATAAACTAGCCTTTTTACCTTGACAATAGCAGCAGCTGGTGTCATGCTTTCTCATGTCCTATAGTGACAATTCTCCTTTGAACTTAACAAATAATAAATTTCAGAAAATGGTATAAGCCCACATAGGGAAGAATGAGTGATGAGCAATGGATAAGAGTAAGCTCTGGATGGGCTTGAAATCAGGTGCTAATAGATTCCAGAGGGAATTGTCATGTCTACAGATAATTGATAAATAATGAAAACCACTTTGGCAAATCCATCTTGGAGTAGGTAATATTTCTTAACAAGTGTTAATTGATTATTAGAAATTTGTTCAGCTTGACATATTTTTTATCTGCTTCAGGATGAACACTGTACAGTTGGCTTTATTTGGCTGTGTGTTTTTCTTCCTTGTAAGAAAAAGTAGTTTTCTCTTACAGCATGTATTCACAGTGAAATTCACAGAGTGAAAAGGAAGAACACAGAACTTTCTTTATTACTCAATATCCAAGTCAAATAAACATTAATTTAAGTTCTCCATATCTGTGTCCTTTCTATAGAGTCCACACGATCAGAACAGAAAACAGAAGATACATAAGAGGCCTCTCGAGATCTCTTCCAGCTCTTATTTCCCATGATTTTTGTGGGCTGTTTTTGAGATGTGGTAGACAAAAGAAGAATAAAATCAAGAAGCAATAGCAATGGCATAAACTGAAATAGCAAAGAGGTAGTCAAGAGAGATAGAACAGCATTTCAGTACCAAGCTTTCATTTCAGGCTGAAGCACAACATATTTATTTAGCAAAAGCAGTTTTTATAGCGCCTATTGGGAAAACAGTTAATGTTTTAATAACTGCAGGACTAAACCATTAAAATAAAGATCCCCACTGACAGCAAATATGCATCAAGAGTCAATTAATGTTATTTGCTTAACCATTTTAAGTTCTATAGTTACAGATTTTATTTTTCTTTAAAACTTTTGGAAAAAGGAAGCAGTTCAATATTGGCCTGACATAGAGCTAGAAATTCACAAAAAAAAATATTAAAATAACTTGATGATATTCCAACAAAATAGAGCAGTGCAAAAATCACTGTGCACTTCAAGTAAACACACATTATGTGCTTGGTGAGATATTCAAAATAATGACTACATGCTGACTTGTACAAGAGGCCCACATACTTCAACTTGAATATATTTCACCACAGCTAATGCAAATGAAGAAAAACTATCATATTTAGGCATAAAGGAAAAAAACCCCAAACCAACAACACACTATTCTAATTCATTATGTAAACAAGAGGCATGATTTCCCCTCACAGCAGTGTGGCCATAAATTACAGATAAGAAAAATTTTGACTTCCACTGGTCTGAGATGAGAATCAGCCCCAGATGACCTTTGCAGGAGGTAATACAATCTTCTGTGTTACATAAACACAATTTGAAATATGGATTCTGCTGCTTCCTAGACAACTGTTCAGGAGCTGCACTTAGGAGTAATGCTAACTGAAATTCTGTAGTGAACCTCAGGGCCTGTGACAGTTTTTCTCAGCTGATGCCCTTTAAAAATGGTAGCATAAAGAGGTTGAAGAGGTTTTTGTATGCTAAGTATATCTTGACATGATAGTATTGAGATCTATATGATTTCTGTTAAAAGCTGCTCTTGTATTTTTAACAATTTTCCTGTGTAAGTTGTAGCTTTTATTTTCTCTTTAATGCTTGCTACTCCTTCCTACTGAAGATATCTTCTTTCCTGGCCTCCTCATGCTCTATATACTTCAGATTTTAAGGACACTAGATTTCTCAAATATTTCTGTAATGATATTTCAAGATTTAGCTGTATAAAAGGAAGATATTTTGATGTTCCTGGTTGTTAAAATCCTGTTTTGACAGACTTCCATCACATACACAAAGTAGATTAAACTAGATAGAAGAGTGAAGAGAAGGCAGGTACAACCTAAACCAGGCAGATGAAAAAGGACTAATTTGAGGGACTTTCAGTGTCTCTAGTGCTTCTTCTCTTCCTGAGTAGAGTCACTCTGACATTAATGGACCTATGAAGCATCACCAGAAAATGCAAAATTCAAACTACGTTATTATAAAATACTTTGATTGAGATACCCATACAACAGTAACATGAAATTTTCTGTAGCATTTATTCATTTCTACACCATTTATTTTTAGGTGACTGACAAGATTTTAAAAATTGTATTGGTTTCTTTCTTTACCAGCATTTCTTTAAAATGTAGGCCTTCAAAATAATTTGACTTGCTTCTGTTGACTATGAAAGAGTGCCAAACGTGAATCTCAAATTACCTTGGAAACGTCACAAAAGTAAAATGGAAATAAGACATTTCTAAAACCTATATGTTGAAGACAGCACCAACAAATCAATGACAGCTAAATCGAGCAAATAAAATCTTTGTATTTTCATTTACTCAATGGTTTTCAGTCTGATGTCTGACAATGTTGTAAGATGCATAACAGCGAAGGAGGAAAGGCAGAGCTTTTAAAGAGAAAAGCTTCTCTGGGTGTTTGAAACAAATGAGGAAAAAATCCTTGAAAGTTTGAATTTACTGTCTAGGCATATACACTACTACTTTGAGCCAATTCTTGAATGTACTCATTTGCTGTAATGACTCTAGTTAACAATACAGGGATTCAAGGTTCTTAATCCTATTTTAATTTGCAAGGTTCCTTTCAATCAGTCAAATATATAAATTAAAATTGGAATATTAATCTGTTTTCTACCCAGCAGCTTCCCTTGCCAAAAATATCTGCCTAATATCAGTGCAGATTCTCCTTTTATAAAATCATCTGAATTAGATCCTTAACATTACCTGGCACTACCCTCCTCAGCCAACAATGCTTTGTTGCTATTCAGGTCTGGTAGTGTTATAGTTCCTTAAGCAACTCAGATTCAACTGCTAGGAAGATCTTGGGCTGTCATGCATCTTGCAAAGGGTTTTGATCCCGTAGGAAGCTCTAGATATCCCAGGTGATTAGATTCTTAATGAAGCCCTCTTATTCACTGCCCTGCTTCAGGTTAAAAATGTTTTGTAAGCACATTTTTCTCCAAATAGAGAATACCTAATGCAAATAGGCATGAGTTGGCTGCAGCCAGGCCAGCAATTAGAGGTTCAACCAGGATATAAGAGCTGCAAGTTCACATAACTCTTTCAACGCTTAGTTAATTATTTACATATAGTGGAAGATTTCCAACAAGAGAGAAAAAAGGTACTCAAGCTAGAACAATCAATTGTTTAGTGATGGACATTCCTAGAGGATATAGATTGCCATTCCTGAATTGAATTCAGCAGAATAGGAATTTGATTTCAGGCCAATGTTATAATTGCTAAGAAAATGCATATCTAGGATAAGTGAAGTTTTAGGATTTTTTTAAGTTTTATGTCACATACAGAAATTAAACATATAATTATGTCAGAAGTTTATTTTCATGAGACCACAAGATAAGAAAGATTCTTATACAATCCTAGAACCATTTAGGTTGGAAAAAAACTCCAAAATTGTTGAGTCCAACCTTCAAATGAACACCACTTTCTCAACTAGACCACAGCACTAAATGCCACACCTAGTCGTTTCTTGAACACCTCTAGGGACGGTGACTCCATCACCTGGGCAGCCCATTCCAAAGCTCAACCACCCCTTCCAGGAAGGAATTCTTCCTACTGTCCAACCCAAACCTGGCCCTGGTGCAACTCGAGGTCATATCCTCTTGTCCCATCACTTGTTGCCTGGGAGAAGAGGCCAATCTCCACCTGCCTACAAGCTTCTTTCAGGCAATTGTAGAGAGTAATAATGTCTCACCCGAGTCTCCTCTTCTCCAGATTAACCAACACCAGCTCTTTCAGCCTCTCCTCATATAATTTACTTTCTAGACTCTTCATCTTTGCTGCCTTCTCTGGACAAAATCTAGTACCTCAATGGCTTTCTTGAACTGAAGAGCCCGAAACTGAACACAGGACTTGAGGTATAGCCCCACCAGTGCTGTGCACAAGGGAGCAATCATTTCCCTGGTCCTGCTGGCCACATAATTTTTGATACAAGCCAGCTTGCCACTGGCCTTCTTGTCCACCTGGGTACACATTGGCTCATGTTCTGCTAACTGCCAAACAGCACATCCAGGTCATTTTCCACTGGGTCATTCTTTTTATCTCTATCTAGACCTCCCCTGGTGCACCTTTCAACTGTTGCCACATGTTTTCTCACTGGATCCCATGAAGAAATCAGTAATTATGTTCAGACCAAGGTGGCCCCTGAAGTCTCTCAATTTAATAGTGTGATAAAGACAGGCCCTGGCCTCCACTGGGGTATTTGCACAATTCCATGGGGATGATCTTGCTTGATTCCTTTGCAAATAGCTGGGACATTGATCTTTAGACAGTCTTTAGTGAAGGATCATGTACAAAAAGAGAATAAAAATATATAGATTTCTTCCGTTTCAGTGTACCATGATGAATAAGGCCCAGGATAAGATTCTGAAGAGCCAGGATACCACTAAATATTTGATGGTTGTTGGGTGCCAAGTTATTTCTTGCAATTTATGATAGTGTTTCCTCATATAAAAATAAGTAAAAGAATATTAACTTTCTAACCTTCTTTTTAAAATACTTGTGTTGAAAAGTTATATGCAACAGTTAAATAGAGAGAGAGAAAAACACATTCAGGTGGTGATCCACCACTCCTTACTCCAGTGGTGAATAATTCCACTTCTTTCCTTCCATTCAGTGAAGTAACAAGCACTACCATTTGTTTTACAAAGTTGTCAAAGTACCTTTCTGTATTGCTCAGTTCTGAGACAAATGTTTAAAAGACATATGCAGACTCCATGAGGATGCATTCACTGACATGTACTTAGCAGAATTTATTTCAAAATCAGAACTCTTCTAAGATAAAATGTTTAAAGTAAGTAGAGTTTAGATTGATCTGGCATTTTTCTGCTGCTAAAGAAGAAAGTTAGATTCAATTAATTTAAAAATTAAATATTACTTGCAATACTGTATGGCAGGTGCAGTCTTCAGTGTCTGTCTGTGAGACATAAACACAGGAAGAATGCAATACTCATCTAAATAATTGACATTTACATGGGGGAAGGATTTTAGGTACTTACAACCTGAGTAAAAGATACAAAATTATCCTAATCTGCTTGGCATACTGCTAACATACAGACCTCATACTTTTAAATCTGTATATCCTTTCTGTTTCAAAATATTTCTTCTTCAGAAAGACCTGGGCTAAGTTCCATGTGACTTGGTTCCAATCATTATCTCTTGGATCAAAGCGATCATTATTATCCATGTGAATTGACAAATAAATATTCCTCATACTATAATATGAAAAAACCTAAGGAAAGCCCCTGGGCTGGTATCCTTTTATAACTGTTGAAGACATTAACTCCATCAAGTTCACGTCTGAAAACATTCAGAAAAGTGAAATTTTCCTGAGCTGGTTACAGTGTTTAGTCCCACAGTTCTGCTCCAGATTCATGATATACTCTCTCTCTCTCTCTCCGTCTCCCTCTCTCTCCCTCTTTCTCTCTCAGTTCTTTTCTTTCCAAAAAACATGCAAAGAAAAAATGGATTAAGGTAACAAAATGATCATCAAAATGAAACAAGTATTTTAATGTATCAAAAAATTATAGGTTCTGGGAAACAAATTTTCTTACATGTTTTTACATGGATCTTCTAATAGAAGCATTACAGAAATGGGCTTTTCATTTCCCTCCCACCAAAAATCACTCTGAACACAAAACTGTCTAAGGTTTTAAAGCATTTAAAAATATATTATAGTTTAGATTTAAAAGTTTGATGAGTCTCGCCAATTTAATTTAGGAATAATTTCAAAACCTAGTGTTTACTAGGATAGAGGTTGGCTACATATAAATTAAAATTAGAAATCTCAAAAAAAAATAGAAATCTCAGCTTTACAATTCAATCTCATTTTAAATCTCATGTTCTCTAAATATTCTCTAATGGTTTTAAAGTATAGGACACATAGTCTTGGTGAGAAAAGATCAGGTCTAATCAATATTTTCTGTTAAAGGGAACTATTAGCTATCAAAAGTTGTTTCACTGTCTTTTGTAGCCATTAGTTTACAATAAGGAGAGTAATAATGTTTTATTGTATTACTGTTGTGAGAATAAGCTAAATAATTTCTATATATATACAATATTTTATGCAGCAATGTATTGTCTAGCTCATTATTACATTAATATTACATAATGTAATTATTATGTAAATATTATTTTTATAGCTGTCACAGAATTTTGCAAATATATGTACTTGTATAATATTTTCCTAGTTCCTTTCAGCAACCACTTCATAAAGACAGCAGGAACTTAGTGCTTAGTGGTAGTTTAAAGGGTTTACTACATTCTGCTTTTAATCATGATCAATGTGAACAATTCAAATCCATTTTCTATAAAGACATAAAGGTTATCCATTGCTCCAAATATGATACACTGAACTGCAATCTTCCAGCAATAAAACATCATCAAATAAATCCTGATTTATGTTTATTACTACTATTATTCACTACTATTGAATGATACTAGGAACATTTTTAGATTCATTATATTAAAATGTTTTCAAACATAGGTTACTTGTCAAAAAACAAAATTTATGTAAATGATATCTTGAACTGATTAAAATTATGCTATTTGCATCATCTTTGAGCAGGATGCTTGCATTACCATATCATAAAGTAACCTTATTCCAGTTTTCTGGGTTGCCTTTGTCCTGTTACTGTCAGTAATCTATGTGCCTCAAAGTGTGAGAAAACTGCTTTGTCTGCATATCCTCCTGAGCTGTAGCAGCTTCATTTCATCCTGCAGGACAAAGTCTTGATTTCACCTTCTTTAGCTGACCCATTCCCCTCATGCATTCAAAGTTTACCTGGGGAGAAAAAAAAACACAAAACAAAAAACAACCATTCAAAAAAAAATTGCTGTATTTCTGTGCTGCTGAAAACCCCACAGATTTAGAGAGAAGGTGGTAAGCTATCCTGTTGCCCTTGTCTCATCAACAAAACCACATGTGGGCCACAACATCTGGAGCTAACTAACCGGCTCAAAGCAGGTGCTACCTTGAGGATACTTCTGCATTCAGTAGAAACTTGCCTTGATTCATCAACAGCAGTGCATTTATCCCACTGCAGATTTTTGTGGAAGCTGTTGAGAAGCAAGCAAGAAAGTATCCTGCAAAGCAGTTGCACTATACACCAGATTCCCTTTGCCTGGGTACAAGGACAGTTTTAAGGCTTACTGAATGTGCAATGTGCATTTCAACTCATAGTTTGTACCATCAATATACATTGTAAGTCAATATTAAAGATAAACCAACATCAAAAGCAAAATTAAGTTTGAATTAAAATTGTGTTGTTTTGCATTGCTCCTGCTTGTTGTTTGTACAAAATCTGCCAAATCTGTGAAACATTCTAGGTACACCAGTGACTCTATTAATAAGAGGTGTTCTGGAAAGTATATCAAGTATTCTGACTAGCAAGGACATTTTTAAAAGAAAGAAGGCTAAGGGTTAAGGTCAGTTATCCTTTTTGCCCTAAGACAATACCACAGGAAGCATGTCTGTGTCTGTGCCATTGGCAGTGGTACACATGTGCTGTAACATTCACAGTCAATGCTCACAATCAGACATTTGGGACTTAACAGAATAACAGCATATACCATCTGCTGCAGGTGCACGCTTCAAAATATTGCTCTAGTACACACACATTTTGTAAGTATTCATCTTTCAAGGTGAGTCCCATTTTCATTTCTAGTTTGCATATCAAACTACATATTTCACTTAGGTTAGCCATTTTTTGTTATTTGAAAGACTCAACAAAAGGCTTTTAGGGATAACTCTTAGTTAACAGAGTTAAATTCTATTTTTTTCTGTAGAAAAAGCATGCAAAAGTGACCTATGTTATTCTGGTAACTCAGTGTGTGCCATCATTGCCATTTGCCCAGAGAAGCTGTGGATGCCTCATTCCTGGAAATATTGAAGGCCAGTTGCATGGGGCTCTGAGCAATCTTGTCTAGTGAATGGCATCTCTACCCATGGCTGAGGGCTTGGAATTACATGATCTTTAGGCCTCTTCCAACCCAAAGCTTTCTATGAGTCTATGATCCAAATGCACTGGATGAGATCACTGAACTGATGATTACAGTATAGATTTAGTCTTGCACATGTAATTATTGTTTGTTGCATTGTCTTCATCATTTCCTTAGAAATTGTTACAGTTCAGAAGTATTGGGGCTGACTGGGAGGTGACAGCAGCTGCAAAAATTCATATCGAAGATTACAGGAATTCCCTTCAGGTCCAGGACAGCCATATGGCTAATGCTACAAGATTTATTATTAGAAATAGTCACAGGTGTTTTAAATATCACTTCTAGTATTACATTCCATTTTTCAAGTTTTTATTATTTTTTTATTAAAGCTACCTCAAATACATATGCACGACTTTTTTACTAACTGGAAGAAAAATCCTAGAAATTGATAATGAGTTTGTTTCCTGATGCATTGATTTTTCTGTTATGTTAAAATGCAAGATATTAATCTGTAGAGTTTCCTCTCAAAATTCAAATACATCTCTATATTCTGATGGCATTCTTGGTCTATGCTTCACATGGGTCTGTGCACTGCCCCATGCATTCATGTTGATCATCCTGTAATTGATTTCTTCTGGATATTTGTGACTACTATAGTTACTGTTGGAGGAATAATTTTTTACTGTATTTGTGATAAATGTTGTCTTGTGTAAAGGCATTTTGTCTTAACCTTTTCTGAGCAGTGATTTTGCTTTCATTCTGTCTGAACACCTCCATGACATATTTGGATAAACAACTATACTGAGCACAGAAGTGTGGTGCTCACTGTCTTGTAATTCTTTACTAGGAGAGATGCAAAAAATTTCTGTACTAGCTTTTTGTTTGCATAGAATTGTTAAGAGTTGCAAATGACCTCTAAGATCATTGAGTCCAGCTGTTAAAGGCGCACCCTGTTCAATACTAAATCACTAAATTACCACCCAGGTGCCACAACTACACGTTTTTTGAATACTTCCAGGGGTGGTGACTCTATCATTTTCTGGGCAGCCTGTTCCAATGTCTGACCACTCTTTCACTAAGGGACTTTTATCTAATATCAAATCTAAACCTCTCTTGGTACTCCTTGAGACTATTTCCTCTTGTATTATATAGCTCATTACTTAGGAGAAGAGACTGACACCCATCTTACTCCTGCCTCCTCTCAGGCAGTTGTAGAGAGTGGTAAAATCTCCCCTGAACCTACTTTTTTCCAGGCTAAACATCCCCATCTCTCTCAGCTGCTCCTCAAAAGCTTTGGGCTGCAGACCCTTCACCAGTTCCATTGCTTTTCTCTGGACTGACTCCAGCACCTCAACATTTTTCTTGTAATGAGAGGCCCAAAACTGAAGGCAGGAGAAAAGATGCAGCCTGACCAGTGCCAAGTACAGGGGGAAAGAATTCTTTTCATTGTAAAATATCAATGATGAGACCAAGGCTTCTCCAGTTTCATTTTGCTATTCTAGTGTCAATATGATTGGCTGCATGCTCTGTATTCTAATATAGACACTTAATTTTCCTGCTGTGAACACAATGAATTTCTCAAACTATTTAAATGTAGTGTAACATACATTATAGTCTTCATTTTGATTAAGTCTTCCAGAATTCACATAACAGTCAGTATTACATTGTACATTCTCTCAGGTCCCCTGTGAATCAATTCAATTAATGCCTTTGCAAAGGAATTGGTTAATTGGTGAGTCTAAAAATATCTGCAAGTATGAGAGTTTAATAACCCACAGACATTTAAGAAGACTTACATAAACAATAAACACTAAACTTTAAAACAGCTAAAATAGAAGTGTTTCCTAATTGCAAAGAGTATATTGCAGTTTTTGAAGTACAATTACTGAACTAAAGTGTAGAAAATACCAGTATTTTCAGAGAAAAACATTGAGGTTCAGCAAGATTTAGCTTCTTCTTCCTAATGCTATTTGAAAATCCTTAGGAAGTGTTTAACTAGTAATATAAGGGGGCTTAATATTTGGTCTGCTCCTTTAAAATGTTATTATACAGAAAAAACTGCAAAGCATTAAAATAAGACTGAAAAATGAATCTTAAAATCCCAGCTTTTAGACTGAGCTGAACTTTTTGAAGAATGATCCTTCCTTGACACCAACACACAAATTTTTTTTGTGTACCAGCTGGATTTCATTGCCATAGGAAAACTGTCTACCTCAAAGGCATATTCAAGGATGAGTCACTCAGATCTTTAACAAGAAACACAGATGGAAAAATGCCACAGCTGCACAGAGCTGGAAGCAGAAAAGTGCATGACCTTAATGAATATGTTTTTACATTTGACAGATTCCATCAGAGAACTTGCAGTAGCTGCAGAATCCCATGGTACCATAAAAACATTTTGGCATTGTTTAATCCCACTATTGCAAGGAAAAGTGTGAGATTAGAAATGTAACATGGAAACTGCTTTCCACCCTTGTTTCCTAGATCTGATATGTTCCTGGAATAAAAATTCAATATAGAAGTGCAACAGCCATAAAAATGCGTGTTTGTTTTTTTCATTTCCTTTTTGTCCATTTTTTATTATCTTCCATGACTTTTGCCTTCCAAAACATTTTCTTTTATCTCTTCTTTGTTTTCATTCCTCAGCTCCAATTTTTGCAAAATTTTTCCCATCTTCCAAGGCATCTCCTCTCTTTCCTTGACACATCTGCTGCAGTTCAATAAGGAGAAATACGCATGTGAGATTTAATAAACCTGCGCAGCAATCCATGCCAGGGGGTTATTAGAGAGAAAGTGGCCTTTCAGAAAAGAATTTAATGTGTGCAGGATCCATGGCCAGGCCAAAATCTCTAGCCCTTACGTATCCCAGGGCAGGAACAATGCCTGAGAACACATCATCCTCAGAGAGGACAGCTCTTACATCAACATTCTGGATGTGCAGCTGAGGAGGTGGGCTGGCAATGAGCAGGGAAGAGCTGTTATTTCAGTAAAGGCCATGACAGATTCAGTTCAGATTCTGACATATTAGTTGTATGCACAAATGTTCACAGCCTATTACTAAAGAAAGCATTTAATGCTCTGAATCACTCCCACTGTTAAACCAAAAAGAGTAACATTCCCTTCCCTCCACATATAATGTATTACAATGAGCAGAATCAAAGAATAGTGGGTGCAGATGCTTTTTTCTACCCACATAAAACAAATTATAGAATTTTCTGTTCATACACAGTAGTGGAGAGCAAGGAAATATTTGACTGGGCACTGTTTAAGAGTGATCAAAAATGAAAGAGGAAGGGCAAAAAAAGATATTGTACATCCTCTGAGTAGTCTTCTAAGAGTTCAGGGATTGAAACCTTAAATGTTAACCTACATAGATAAGACCCTGATCTTCAAGAGTAACCTTTTCATTCCAACATCAGTTATTTGGTCAATTAAGCAATGACATCTTAAAGAATCATTTGTCCTGTTCAGTAAATGTTAGTCACAAGTGTCAATATATCTCTTTTATTCAGAGCAACACAGCTATATATCACCTACTGGAATATCAGAGCTGATGATACTGATAAGATAAGCCAAATGCTGAAAGCTCTGCTGTTTGAATAGAGAAATAAGATTGATATATACTGAGGGTCAGTTTTGGTAAAGAAAAGATCCTATAATTTCCATGCCCTCTATTTCCCTTATCAAAATACTTTTACTTTATTCTCATCAGCTAGACATTATTTTATTTTCAATTCCTGACTTGTTTCTCCAGTTTTATGCTGTTTAAACAACCTTGATTTTGCATAGCTTCTAATGGTAAATCACTGTTTAAAACTGTTTGATCCCTAACTCTGATCATATCCTACAAGAAACATCCAGAAGCTATTTCTTCCACAGTATAACTAACACAGTTTAGAGATCCTATTGGAGCTATTACTTAGAGCAGCTAACCATTTATGACCTGTTCTAAGTAAAGTTTCTCTAACAAAAATTGCTAAGATAGGAGAATATTGTGGAAGAACGTGGAAAAGCTATAGAGCCATAGTGTAAAAAAATATTTACATAAGATTAAGTGTACCTGTAATGCAACAACAGTGAAATCAGTAGTTTACACCAAATGATGAGTTCAGTCCTGACATATTCTATTAATAAGGAAAGTTTCATAGCCATACAACTACAAGATATAATTCTATAATATTCTTACAATTTATTTCTGTTCACTAGAAAGACTGGTAGGGGGTAGGTTTCTTGCAAGGGAAGATAAATATGGATTTCCAGGTCACAGCCAGGGTTATAGGTATTTTTGAAAATTAAATAATAGCATAAGAGATTTTTCAGTCTTCAAATTTATGGTTGCTCCCAGTTTTTGCCTGGAACGCATGGATGTTGACACAGTGAAAGTCCTTCTGAGAACAGACCTGGATCCAGCAATTCCAGAGGGCCTCCAGCATGCTGCACATCCAGCAGCCCTCCCTTGAGGCTGATTTTGTCACCTCTCTGATGCAGAGTAGCTAACATTTTCTGGTCTGAAAGATGAGACTTAATATCAACTGCTGAATCTGCGGCAGGTCTCCATGGTTACACTACAGTCAGTTGCTGCTTTGTACACAGGAATAGATGGGATTTTTAAAAACTGAGGCTGCTTTTGCAGAATGACAATCTGAGTTGTGACTTTCCCCCCAATACACTGAGAACATATAAAATAATTTTCATAAGAGAGAGTAAATGTAAAGGTAATGCCCATTATTCTGGCACAGATTGACAAACTGCCCAGATAAAAAGTTCAGAGGGCAGGAGAGACCAGCTTAAAGGTTTTGAGAATGAAACCTCATAAGGGCCTAATAACAACCCTTTGTGCAGACTCTTTTTCTTCCCAATGGCCTTTCTTTGCAGTCTAGACCTTTATTTACTTAAATGCTGATAAAATTCCTGATTCATATGAATTGTTCTCCATTACCCTAAGGATATAAATTTAATATTATAAATAATAATAAATAAATGTAATGCTAATTAAGTGCAGCTCCTGCACTACCAGTGCCTAGATCACTGAAAAGAGAGAAGAATAAAGGTATTTAGGAGCATATGTTCACCTCATTTTACATTAACTAAAGATGAAGAAAATCACAAGTAGATTTCCCTATTATTATTCATCTTTGTAAAAATATCACTGGCTTTTATCTCAACAGCTACAAGGGACCAGGATGTCAGCCTTACATTTTGAAACACCATCATCAAAATGCCCTCTAGCAACACCGACTTGGTGGAGACAATGCCATCTACTGAAATATTCACATCCCTTGCTTCAGGACACTTTCCTTCATCACTAATTGTCAAAGCAGAATTGACAGTGTTACCTAAAGAGCTGCTAAGTTTAAACTGCATCACTACTGTTCTCAAAAGAGATGAGGAACCTCTTCTTCTCATCTCTCCTTATGATGGTAGCAGGGGAAGAACACAAACTATTTCCAGGCACACACAATTAAAAAAAAAAGCTAGCATAATGTAAGCCTTCACCTTCATTTCATTTTCTCTTGAGATTTTTTTTTTCTCCTTCACAACTGGAGCAAAAGATGCTTTCATTTCTGTTCTACAGCTTTTTTTTCTTATCTTAGAGAAAGCCAGATGAACACACAATCTGCAAAAGTACAAAATCATTGTTATTTGCTCCAGAATGTGAATAACTAAGATTTCCTATCTAGGACTAAAGGTTGGTAAAAGATTGTGGGTCTTATAGGAAAAATGACCACTGAACTAACATATCCTGAACATACATTGCAGAAACTTCCTCCTAAGATCTGATTTTTTAAAATATATCTTGCACTGTCAAAAGAGCTTCTTTCAAATGTCTTAACTATTAAAATAGGATGAGAGCTATCTTATATAACAGTATTTAAAAGACACTGACTGCATAAAAGCAGCTCAGGGAACTGTGTAAAGTTTTAGCTACGTCAGGATTTTTGCTCTGTTTAAAATAAGCCATTCTACAAAACGTAGCATAAATAATCAGCAGCATAATCCTCCAATGCTTCATCATGGGAGGAGTTCCCAGAAAGTTTTCCTAAACATTCATGTACTTTTCTCTCTAACAGATCAAAACCTTTCCACCAAAACAGAAAATTAATATTGCTTAGCCAGACAAAAACAGACATATGCAAAAGCCTAAAATAATGGTAGGCATTTCAAAACATTCATAAATGACAATAAAATGAGATTTTGTTCTTCTTTTCTTTTGGAAGTCAGTCTTTCTGAAGAAAATAAATAGCATAGTAATGTTGTATTCCTGTATGATCTGACAGTTTGATATAAAATGTTCATATCCACCTAGAAAGAATAGAAAGAATAATGTACAGACATAAGAATTAATGTCAGGGTTAGGTTTAGGGCTATTCAGAATATTATTTCTTCTTGGTTCTCCATCTTATAAATTATGCATGACAGATGGTGGTGTGTTCTCTGCCTGCCTGTGACTGATGCGGTCAGTACTGCAAAGGTACAAAGGAATCAAAATGAATCCTTTCTCTGCTGAGCAAGAACATTAAAGGCCATCCACAACAGTTATTTTGTGGTTTGAAGTTAATTTCAGCTACATTTTTATTTTGCTTTTTAAATAATTAAATTAAATGTTAAAGCAACACACAAAAATCCTTCCCATTTTCCTTAATTTTGTGTGCTCTTTGGTTAAATGAACAAACTGAAATGCAAATGTTATATATAAAATTGCTAGCATTCACAAACTTCCCAACACTGAGTATTTTCCAAAAGAGCATTTTTCCTTCTCCGCATGCTTTTAAATAAGCTCTTTTTTGCCAGCCATTGGGACTGGATATGTGCAATTGCAGATGGCCACTATGATCTGACAGAAATTCTAAATATTTTTTTTTCCACATAAAGGGTTTATAGTGAAACAATTTATCCAAATACAAGTCACTCATTTTACACAAGCAGTGAGAAGAATCAAACTAAGATTTCCATACCCAGATTTGTATCTAATGGGTAAGAGCATGATATAAGTGACATATGCATACTTATATAATGTACAGATTCAGCTCAAAGGTTAGAATTGTTTTTCAGAGCTTAGTTTGTCCACTTTATAATTCAAATCCCATTTAGCCCAAGAGTCAGGGTTATTTCTCTGTTCATTTACTTTTGCTTGCTTCTCTTATGCAGTGCTATATAAATGGAGCTTCTGTAAAATGAAGCAGTGTTTTGTTGCTGGTGGCATTGATAAATAAAGAACAAGATACTATAAATATTTTATGGAATTCCTAAAGGCTACATTCACTTTCAGATCCTTCTGCATCAGAAGTAGATTCACTGGGAGCACGTTAGTTCATTCGAGACTTGGTCTGTTCACTTTGTTTAACTATATTCACATAAAATGGCAGTAGCTAATCTTTTTTTTTTCCCATAGTGTGTTGCATTCCGGGTTTGGGTTCAGATTAGGGGTTCTAATCTATGTTAGCTAGCTGAGTTCTGTGTACCCCCGCGCACCCCCCGTGTTTCCCCCCCCCACCGGCGGTGGTTGGCTCCAGGTCTCTTACTATTGGAGCTTCAGCCTGCCACTCCTCTAACCACCCCCCTGTCCTCTCCGGAGGGTTCGGTGTCTGTTTCCCCATTCCTGTGACCCCATTCTTCCCGGAGCCCTGTGTCCACCCCGCCGTGTCCCTGTTGGGCACCATGGTCCCCGTCATCGCCACAGCGCCTGTCCCCATTGGGCAGGAGGGTCCTGCTCCCCTCGCCCCTGATAAAACCCCGCACCTCCCCGGTCCCATCACCATTTCCCCCACGCAGGCGCTGGGAGCGTGAGTCGCGGTCTCTCCGCCGCAGCTCACGGCGGCCATTAAAGCCTTTCAGCCGCCATGTGGGTGAATCGGACATTCCTTTGCCTCTTTACCAACGTCCCTCGCACGTGGCAGTACAAAGTGTGGCCGGCCCACCACCCCGGAGTGCGCAGCGCCCAGGAACAAGCGGCAAACCCAGTCTCTGGAGGGAAGCGGTGCTGCTCAAGGCGCCGGAGCTGCCCTGAGCCAGGAGAAACAACAGAGAGCCGCAAGATAGTGCTGTTACAAAAAGCCCTACACAACAACTGCAGTCATGATTATAGCAGAGCAAGATGATGTCATCACACTCACAAACAGCAGAAAAGAATGTTCTCAGTGACAGCTGGAGTGTTTGTTCAAGGCTAGGTTGCTATATTATATTATGTTGTGATTGTTATGTCATGTTATGTTGCTGAATAAAGTACAGCCGTGCAAACAGCAGGTGGTTCTGTGTAGGGATTTCAATGCATAAAGCTTCCTATGACAGAGATCCCCAGCTAGATGGATATGCCACTGGCATGTGCATGCATACATTGGCCACAGCAGAATGAACTTCATGAGCTTTACCCAGTCTGACACTGTCTTTAGAGCTCAGCATTCATGAGTCACATAGCCTGCCACCAAATGGTGATTTTATTTGGTATGTTGCTTTGCTACTCAGGTTGTTTTAAGTATCATTTGACTAAATTATGATTACAGTTATTGAAATGAAAACCATTAGGAAGCTAATGAAGGACCTATCCAAATATCTACTGCTTGGCATTCCCATGGTTTTACCGAGAATGGTTTGATGTGCCTCTAAGGAACATAGTACTATTTAAATTTTGCATTCAGCAAGAAATATAACACAACCCACTCATTTATCCTTATCTACAAAGGAATAATTGATCCAACTGTTACCAGTTGAAAGTGTTTTCATGAAAGAGGACCAAAATATTTTGGGGGTTTTGTTGTTGTTGGGTTTTTTTGTGTGGTTTTATGACTAAGTCAGCATTATTTGCTTTCAGACTGTATAGTGTCACTTCTGGCCAGAACGAACTTACTCTACTAAAATCACAAATTTTAGCAACATTTTGGTTTAATTAGTATAATTCTCAGCCCTTCAGGTACTTTTGAAGATTTTCAGAAAAGAACCTTCTAGAGAGTGCAGAAAGAAAACTAGATTTATACTATTTTCAAACTTCAGTGATTTATTGTGTAACACTGTTTTGCTAAGGAGATCTCACTCCCTCTTTTAAAGTGTCTGTAAACTGAAATAGGTAACTGATTGTCTCCAGTTTCTGAACAAAACTTCTGCTTTGGAAATGTTAATACATATTGACACTTTTCTCATACAGTCCTGCCGAACATGATGCAAAAGTTCATAAGGGGTTTTCATTAAATGAACCAGCTAAATGCTTTCATACTTGAAGATGTAATTAGCCATAACATTCCTTTCTGATAAAAAAAAAAAAAAAAAAAAAAAAAAGCAGATGAAATACATCCTAGTTGACTGCTTACAGTCAGGTTTTCCACCTCTACATTTTTAAAAGTAACAGGATTCAAAGTCCTAATGTTATCTTAAAAAAAATTTCAAAAGAGAAACAAAGTTATCTGTGATGGTCAGTCAGTCCATTTGGTGAGTTTTACTTGTGAAAGGACCAGGTTAAAGAGCATGAGCAGCAAAAGCAATAACATGCTATAAGGAAAATAAAACCAAAGGTCCAGAGGCAGAGTCCATGGTATAATCCTAGGAGGGGTGAAAACATCAAACAGCAGCTCTCTGTGCACCCTACTATTGCAACATGTATCCCACTCCATAATTAGTCACACCTCCTTCAGACATCCAACCACGATCAGAGCAATCAAGATTTGAATTTCTTTTCTGCATCACCAAGGAACAAAATATATAGCAACCGAATCTCAGTAATGCTGACAGAAAAAAATATGAATCTGCCTGCCTTCAAACAACATGTCCAAGAACTTCTGTTGCACCAAGGGTAAACAGATCACTCACCCATAACCCCCATCGCACTTACAAACTTCTTAAACCTATATCTGCTGCTCTCTTCAGCCTACTTGTGCTTGCACTGGTTCCAGTCCTGCATGTACCATATAGTAAATAAGTACTATAAAACATGAAAATTTAATCTGTAATTTTATTTAGAAAATAAAACCCCAGTTCTCCCCGCAACATCTCTTGCAAACCTTCAAGTTACAAGAAGGTGTCGTGCAATATGCTGCAGAGGCTATAGTTGGAACAAGAATTAAAATCCATAAAGATCAAAAGGATAACAATGTTGGTCATCAACAATCGACTTCCATTAGCTCTAAATGAAACACAGATTCATTAAAATTAAAAAAATATATATAAGAACACCTGTTGTCTGAAAAGCATCTTTGATAAAATTGCCAACAATATTTTAAGGGGTCATAGGTTTTTAGGTTTGGGGGTTTTTTACCTGTTTCACACAGCAGTTGAGGCTCACCATCTGGTGTGAGCTGAGATTTCAGAGAACAGCAAATTGGTCAGAACCACGATGATTTGCCAAGACACTAAGTAGAAAATGCTTTGGGAATAATAAAAATAAGTGTGGACATGATATATCACAACTATGAAAAGAAAGCAAGGAGCTGAAAACAGAAAAAATAATTAACACACAGGAATTCAAAGGAATTAACAAATACAAATTTTTTATTGTATTGCCATTATTTCTTAAAGACAACTGATGAGTAATTAAAATACTGTTATCTTCCAGACCAACTAAATTTTCCATGTAATACTTCCTATTCTGTTGGGCCAACTTAGAGAATGACTAAATATTTGTTTCCTCAGTTTCAACAGTTGCAGCATAAGCCTCTCTAAGCCTTTATCTATGTTAATTATCTTTTTTTTTTTTTTCTCAAAAATACATTTCAAGCTAACCCTATTACAAAACAGTGCTTTAGGAAGCCATCAAAAGCAAAATTAAAAGAATCATCTGATGCCTCTTCTCTTTAACAGTGATATTTCTTTCTGATCACAGAAATGTCCCAATTGAGTCATCTGGAGTTCCTACTTGACTGATTTTTTTTGATACTCTTAAGTGTTCAATATCTCCTTGACTTCAGTGTTAATTCTCTGACTTTTTTCTGATTCCTGCTGAGATGCAAGTGATTACATATTCAATTAAATCTCAATGACTGAAGATCTAACATTTTATTAAATGGAAAATATAGCTACATAAACTATACTTTCACAGATATACACACATGACAAATACACCACACTCAGGTTTTTCATAAGGAAGTAAGCAGAACATTTAACAGACAAATATTTTTAGTCTCCCAAATGTACATTTTTGTCATGTTGTGATGTGTGTACATGTGTCAACATAGCTTAAGCTATTATTAATGTACATTCTCTGCTTAGCTTACTCTTTTTAAAAAAAAACCCTAAGTGTTCTTTTTAAGTTTAAGCCTATTGCAAGATCCTCAGGAAAGGACAAAATACTCAGATACAATGAAACATAAACAATTTTCTAGCTGCAAACATGACCTGTATACTAATAATATGAACAATTCTTTTGCACATGGGACTTTGAACTGCCCTCCAGATATGTAATATTTTGATCCATCAAGGTTTCTATGTTAAAATCTGAAATATAGTCTGAGTGAAGTATGTTGAAAATTGCACATCATTTAAATATTTCTATCACATAGTACTTATTAATACATGATTCTTTGTGGATATTTTGCACTTGAATGCATCGAGTTGCCTCCTGTGGCAAGCATATTTCTCTCAGGATTTTTCATAGAGGTGCACAGAGAGAAAGAAAGAGAAACAATTTCTATTTCTGCTCCTTGTTTTTCCTATGTGGAATGTGTTTGGAGAATTGTTACCTGGGGTGATTGCTTGATTGGATTCTGATGGCCAATCAAATCCACCTGTGTCTGGGCTATCCCGAGAAGGTCACAAGTTGTGAGTTAGTTAGATATGGTAGTTAGAACAAGTAGGTTTGTAGTTTTAGTATCTTCTTTTTATATAGTATATTAATGTATTATAGCATAGTTATAATAAAGAAATCATTCAGCCTTCTGAACTGGAGTCAGACATAATTTCTTCCCACTGGGTTCACCTGCATTTTACAATAAGTGGTGACCCCCTAACGTTGGATGAAGAACCAGGACCTGGATCAATCTGATCAGTCCACAACCATGATTTAACACGAGAGAGGCAGTGAACCCTCTTGAAAAGGCATGTCCAGAGTCCCTGCAAGGGATCGGGCAGATGAGACACCATTGGGATCCTGTCTAGGGCCAGGTGCAGTGTTGCATCCCGGGTTTGGGTTTAGATTAGGGGTTCTAATCTATGTTAGCTAGCTGAGTCCTGTGTATCCCCATGCACCCCCGTGTTTCAACCCCGCGGTGGCTCGCTCCAGGCTGCCTGCCATTGGAGCGTCCCCCCGCCACTCCTGTAACCACTCCCCTGTCCAGTCCTGAGAATTCTGTGCCTGTCACCCTGTTCCCGTGACCCCACTCGCCCTGAGGCCCCGTGTCCGCCCCTGCCGCATTCCCGTTGGTCGCCGTGGTCCACATCATCGCCATGGCGTCTGTATTCACTGGGCGGGAGGGCCCTTGCCCTCCCTGTCACACCCCCTATATCATCCCACTCCCCCCCCCCGGTCCCGTTGCCATTTCCCCCACGCGGGCACTGGAAGCGCGGGTCATGGCCTCTCGACGCAACTCTTAAACTTAAAACCTTACCGCTTCCCTCGTGGGTGATTTGGACATTCTTTCGCTCTTTACCAACATCCCTCACACGGGCGACAGAACCCAGCAAGCCCCGACCGGCACACCACTGCAGCAACACGCAGGAGCGAGCAGCAAACCCGGTCTCTGGAGAGAGGCGGTGCTGATAGGCGCTGGAGCTGCCTGGAGCCGGGAGAAACAACAGAGAGCTGCAGTGCAGCCCCGAGCAGTTTGCCGTAATCAGACGCCTCTACCTGCCTTTGAAAAGATCCTGACTATAATAATTCCCTGACCTGGGGTGGACTTTAACTTTGGGAAGAGATGTCTGCAGACTTGAGCACTTCTTTTTATTGTGTCTTATGTTTGCCGTCTGGAGAGATCTGGCTCAGAACCATAGAATCTCTATCTCCAACTATGATTTATTGGAGTTTTTTGAATTTGCAAACAGTCGTGGTTTTTTTTTTTTCATGAATCTGGCTTTTTCCCTGGATTCAGAGGCTTGGAGATCCCTGTATTTCATCGTCAGGAAATGTGTCAGGAAAGATTTCCGAGTAATTTGGCACATGATGCACCATTTACTTTTGTTCTCCCTGGCTGCACGCGGCTCTTGGGAGCCCGGCTGTGGTGTAGCTTCCACGTGCTGCCGGGGTTTTCTGCCGCGGGTTCCTGGACACGACTACCATGTCCCGGGCACGTGGGCTGGCCAGTCGCTGTTAACGTGCGCTAGGGATCCAGCAAAGTAAGGAATTGTCCATTTACTCCGTGCTGGGCAGGAACGGTTTATTGGTCACGTGGCGTGCTTCGATGGAAAGACGCAACCGCTCCTGGCACTTGCATGGGAGAAAATGGCGCCTGGGTGCTGGCAGGGTAGGATTTTATGGAAGGGCAGGGCAAGAGGATCCACGGCCTCCCATCCAATAGGGGCAGCTGCCGTGAGGGTGACGCCAGCAACAGCTACCAACCAAGACAGCGCTGGGGTGGTTCCTGGGTCCCAGGGCTAGTAGGGATGCAGCATCAGGGAGATTGGTGAGGAACTCTCTGGCAATGATGGGGAGTGTCTGCCTGAGTGATTGGGGTAAGCTCCAATAGCACGCAGCTAGGAGCAAACAACCGCAGGGAGGGGAAACACGGGGGGTGCGCGGGATTACAGAACTTGACCTATCTAACATAAATTAAAAACCCTAATCTAAACCTGAACCCCAGGATGCAACAACACGAGAGTTTTTTTAAAGCTTTTTCAGATAGTCCAGAGATGGACCCCAGTGAGCACGTCTGCACAGGGCGGGGGCCCTTCAGTCCCCCCATCACGGCCGGATGGAGACCAGTTTGTTCAAGGACAGTCTCTGCTGGTGGCGCCCCCCCACGCAGGGCAGGGGGCAGAGTCTTTGTTTATGGCTCAGAAGTTTTCTTCTTCTGTGCAAGAGGAGCCCTCTCCACCGCCTCCTCCCCCACCTCCTTCTCCTGCAGCGTGTGAGCCCCTCCTCCTCCTCTCAGAGGGTGTGGAACAGCTCCCGGCCCTGGTGGAGGCAGAGACACCGCCTCCCTTGCCGGTCCGCCCGCCCGCAGCCGCGCCTCCTCTTCTGCCCCATTCAGAGTGGAAAGAGACACCTGCCGCTGAGAGCCAGCCTGAGACTGCTCCAGCGAAGGCGGAGTCACCGCCTCCCCCACCGCTCCACCCACCCGCGCCGGCCCTGCTTGCCGTGTCAGCATCTGCCTCGGAGTTGTTGGCCACGCCTCCGGTAGCGACAGAGGCGCCTCTGGCTGCGCTTGCCACCCCAGCCGCGCTGGTGGCCCCTCCCACTGGCCTGGAGCCTGTTCCCAATGCGAGCTGTGATCCTGGAGAAGACTCCCAGCCCGCCTTACTGCTCACGGAGCCCACTTCGCCACTTTTGGCTGCCTCACCGCCTCCCGCGGCTTTCGCTGAGTTGCTAGGGAACACGGAGAGCGACAGCAGTGAGCACCAGCAGCCTGGCTCTGCGCTGAAGCGGCCCCCACCGCCTCCAATCATCTCAGAGTCCCCTCCCAGCCTGTTCCCTGGTGCTGGCTCGGCCCGGTAGCTGTTTGCTGCCACTGCGAAAGTGAAAATTATGAAATTTAGTGCCTTTCTGGGGAACAGCGTTTTTCTTGATCCAGCTCTTGCTTGGATGGAGGATTGTCTGGCTTGGTGGGATTCTCACCGGGACTCGGGCCCCTCGCCCTTCCTGCTTGTGTTTGGGGGGCAGGGGGAACGAGTTCTGGGAATGCTGCCTCTGGTCTTGTGCCTGGAGAGCATGGGGGTGGTGGTGCCACAGGTCAGAGAGCCGCATGCCAGCCCAGCCACGTCGCAGATCCTGAGAATCAGCAGTTCTCTGGGGAAAACACCTTCCCTGCCATGCCCTGGGGCAGCTCTGGTGTCCTGCTCTCGTTTGAAGGGTGGGAGCAACCATGTCCCAAGTGGCTGTGGCTGCGGCCACGGCCGGGCATGGTGTGGGTTGAACGAAATACTGGAAGAGATGCTGTGAAGACCCCGCCCCGGCGGCCAGGCTGGGGCCGCTTGCAACGCCCACCAGGGCCTGGGCCCCTGCCCCACCTGCCACCGGGTCTGGGCTCCTTGGTCCAGCCTCCCGGCCCGGGCCCCAATGCCCCCCATGGCTGGGTTTGGGATCCTTGTTCTGTCCACCTGGACCGGGTCCACCGTCCTCCCCAGCACCACAGGGTCCTAAAACCTGCTGCTGCTGGGCATTCTGATTCCAAGAAGGAAAAAAAAAACCCACATTAAAATTAGTTTTAAGATTAATTAAATAGAGATGGTTGAAAAGACAAAACACAAAAAAAGTGGTTGATTTAAGAGTTTTGGCCATGGCATTCCAGAGATTTTCTCAGTTCTTTTGAATTTGGTGATGTTTTTTTTGCACGGGAAAGGTATGTTTGCATTCTTGACAATCACCCAGATGCTTTTGCATCAAAATCAGGGGAGTTTGGAAAATCATGATCCGGAAATGATTTCCAGCTCTGCTCATTTGAGTTTTATCAGCTGTTGTAGACTCTGGGATGACATTCAGTGTTCTGGTGTTTGATAATTATTCGATGTCACATTTGGTGGTTTTCTATGGTTTTTTAATTGTTGTTGGACTTTCTTCAGTTCTCTGTTTCAGGATTGAGAAGGACTTTTAAGGATGTCAAGATCAACATCTCCAGTCAATGAACGCCTTCTCCTGAGACTCAGCTGTTTGGACTTTGAAAATTGAGCATTCTTTTCATTGTTGTTTGGGTTTTTATATTGTAATTAGAGATTTGATAGAAGTAGGTGTTTGGCAGATAAAGGATCTCTTTGAACATTCCACATCAGCATCTGGTTCGGGTTCTGTTTGATAACTAGCAAATTGATAAGGGAACCTCTTGAGATGTGTTTGCTCTCTCTTTTGCAAGGGCCCTGCAAAAGAATTGCAAATGTAGTTTTTTATTTTATTTTTTTATTTATTTATACATAAAAGGGTGATATGTGGCAAGCACATTTCTCTCTCTCCCAGGATTTTTCATAGAGGTGCACAGAGAGAAAGAAATATGCTTGCCACAGCCTCCCTAATAAAGCAGGTTTTATTTCAGAAAAACATAGATTGCAGAAAGTATTTACAAAGATATATATTCAGATTCTACAACAGAGAAGACTAAACCCCTACATTAGTACAGAAGGTATGCATGAGTCCTACAATGTACCAGAAAAAAATTAATCTCCTTTTAAAATATAGCATATGTAAAATTAGATGTCACATACTGTTGCATCCCAGACTTTGGGTTTAGATCAGGGTTCTGATGTGTGTTAGCAGATTCTGTACACCCCCATGTATCTCCCGCATTTTCCCCCATGTATCCCCCAGGCTTTCTCCCTGCAGTACCCGGTTCCCGGGTTGCCTTACCATGCGGGCCCGGCTCCCATCCTCCCTGTCTCTTCCTGCGGGTCCTTTCCCGCCCTTACCTCTCTCCTGTGGCCGGGGCCGCCCCGGGCCCCCGCCGCCGCCCCTGCCATGCCCCATTGGCTCCTGCCTTCCACACCACACCCCTGCAGCCCCAGGACCACCCCGGGCCCCGGTGCCATCCCCTATTGCATCCTTATTGGCTTCCCCAGACCACGTGACACCTCCCGCTCCACCCCCGATAAAAGCCCCATGCAGCCGAGGCCGCGCGGCCATATTCCCCAATAGAGGAATTGGGAACACCAATAAAATGCTCTCAGCTCCTGCCGCAAGGAATTTGGTCCTTCCTTCACCCCCTTTATCGAGGTCCCTTGCACGCGGCAGTAGAAACGGCCGACCCACCTTCCCAGAGCGTGCGGCGCCCAGGAAAAGCGGCGGGAACGGGATCGGAGGAGCCGCAGTGCCCCGCTGGGCACGGCTGCTCCGGAGCCAGGAGAGACACCAGAACGCTGCAACATACAGACAATATTTTTGTTGTTCAGAACTACGAGCTCTGTCTTGGGGTTGGTGCTCTTCAGTATCTTCACTGTTGACACAGAGAGTGACATCAGTGCACTCTCAGTGAGTTTGCAGATGACACAAAGCTGAGCAGTGCAGGTGGCACAACGGGAAGATAGGGTGTTTTTCAGAGGGACTTGGACAACCTTGAAAAGAGGCTCACAAGAACCTCACAAAGTTTAACAAGAACAAATGAAACATCCTGCTCCTGAGTCAGAGCAATCCCAGACATGAGCCGAGATTGCAATAAGACACCATTGAGAGCAGCCCTGCAGAGAAGGGCTTGGGGATTCTCGTGAATGCAAATATGGCCATGACCATCAGTGTGCGCTCACAGATGGCCAATGGCATCCTGGGCTGCATCAAAATGGACTGACCAGAAGGTTGAAGGAGGTGATTCTTCCTCTCCGCTCTGCTTTGGTGGGACCCCACCCAGAGTGCTTCATCCAGCTCAGGACGAGAAAGATGTTGTCCCATTAGAGCAGATGCTGAGGAGGCCACAAAGATGATCAGAGGGCTGGAGCACCTCTCCTACAAAGAGTGGCTGAGAGAACTGGGGTTGTTCAGCCTGGAGAAAAGAAGGCTTCCAGGAGTCCTTCTTGCAGCCTTTCAGTACTTTAAGGGTACTTATAACGAAAGATCAGACAAAATTTCATTATGGCTTTCCAATACCATAAGGAGGCTTTTAAAAATGAGGAAGAAAGACGTTTTATGTGAACAGACAGTGTCAGCACAAGGGGTAATGGTTTCAGACTGAAACAGGGCAGGTTTAGCTTAGATCTTAGGAAGAAATTCTTTACTGTGAGGAGGGTGAGGCACTGGAACAGGTTGCCCTGAGAAGCTGAGGTTGCCCCATCCCTGGAACTAGTCAAGGTCAGGTTGGATGGAGTTTTGGTCTAGTGAAAGATGCTCCTATCCAGGGCCAGGGTGCTGGAACTAGATTATTTTTAAGGTTTATTTCAATCCTAAGCATTCTATGGAATCATTCTATGAATTAGGACAAAATTGTTTTGAGAAAAATACTCCTAGGAAAAGAGAAACATTTATAAGACATGATTTAAGTATGAAGAGAGATACCTGGTTTGTGCCTACAAGGAAAGAAGTATCACATACTGTGACAGATTCATTATCCTCCAGGGAAGAAGAGTTTGCGAACCATCCAGCACAAACCACTACCCAGTAAAGAGTAGTTTCGTCAGTGGGAAGGCCTATTTATGTCCACACACATAAACACCTCTCATGCTGCCCTTTTAACCGCATATGATTTTGACATGTTGGGGAATATTTTAGCTGTACCCTACCAGATTGGTGTTTTTCTGAGAGCCTAATAAACAAAGACAGATCACTCCATTAGTTCCATAGTGTCCAACATGATGTTTTAATGATTCTGATCCTTAATCTTTTTGGTTTATCAATATTATTTCTCTAGTCCATTACATATTGTCATTTTGAATAATTCTTTTTGTGTTCTTACACAGCAATATATGACTTGGTCCAATCTGCAGATTTCTTGAACTTTAGCAAGGACTGTGAAACTGATGTTTGAAGATGTTTTTATGTTCAGTATTACTGAAGTTGAAAAGAAACCCCACTTATTTTCCTTTTTAGTTTCTTTTTAAAATATTGACTGTATAGCTGAATATTATTGCTCTTTTTTATATCTGGATAAAATAATGTAAATTGGACTGTAAGTGAATCTTTTTTATTCAATATTTATGTTTATTGCATAAATATATTCCAACATTTATGTAGCTGCTTTCTACATAGTTCCTATTTAATTGAAAACATTTTATTATAGCTTCTGTTTAATTTCCAGCATTTTATGAGTCTTTTGATCACAAGAACCTCTATGATCAGGTCAGGACATGGCTATAGATGTGACATGGAAAACCCTGAACTGCCATTTTGGAAGGAGGAGCAGCATGGCAAATTTAATGTTTGTTTCAAATTAAACACTTTTCCGGCTACAAGCTTAAATGCTGCTTTAGGTCAGTATTAAGTCCTGTACTCATTGTCCTACTCATTGTAGATACAGTGATCTCTAGGCCTGTGATAGCCACAGCAACACATAATATTTGTCAGTATTAACAAAGAGAAAAGAATTGTCGAGGACAGGGCTTATGTGACTCCCAGGGAATTAAATCCTCAAGTCCTGTTGACAGAAGAAGGTAGTGAGAAGTGTTTATCTTCCTTTCAAATCCACAACAGACCTTTATGACACAAGCAGTAAGGTTTCACCCTAACAAGGCAGTCAGGTGAAGGGGTGTGCAGGAGAGGACTGCAGTAACCTCTTCAGTAACCCAAGCAGCAAAATGAGCACAGACCACAGAGCGATTGCTGAATGCTGTCCCTGGCCTGAACCTGTGCTTCTTGGCCTGCTCCAAAACTGTACTAACTTCTGCATTCTCTAGTATTTACCCTCTTCTCTGAGAATAATGAATATGAAGCTGATTTAATAACATGGTCTTGTTGCCCTTCTCCTAAGCCAAGGAAAAAATATTTCTGCACTGCAGTTTTTCTCTCTGTTTGCTAGACATAGTTTTGTCATGTGTGCAGGTACTGTTAAAGGTAACTACACTTATTACTGTGTTTCATGTGAGTATTATTTAAAGAAAGGAATTTAACTTGTCACATACAGAAAGAACATTAAACATCTGGGATACAGTCTAGTGCCTTGTTTTCACAATCCTTTTCCCTAACCCATGAGCAACAAAAAGCACAAGAAGTAAATGACTGTATCAGTCCAATTGTCTGTTTTTCTGCTGTGTTGTTATTACTAGGGTCTGCTGCTTCAGCTTCCTCACAAAAGTATGAGAGCAGAAGATATGCTCCTGAGCCATTTGTGCACAGGCCTAATGTCCTCAGCACAGACTCTCAATTCCAAAGGTATGACACGTGGATGTCTCTGAAAAGTTAGGCCTTTTCCTTATGATCCTGTCATAAAAAACTGCCAAAAAGACCTCACTAGAAATCAATGGAGCTAGAGAAGACACAATAAATACACTATCATGTCTGAAAGGTAGCATAACCGATCTGGAGAGAGTATTTATATTGATGGCTAATGTCTGAGGAGGGACACAGGTAAGTCAGTGCCTCAAGCAAGATTCAATTGCAGTGACTGCTGCTTGAGAAAAGATGGTGTAAATATGAAATGCTTTAGAACTTTGCTTTGCCTCCAGAAATTATGTCAATATAGAGTACATCTGTATTTGTAATATTGTTTGAAGATAATTTCTGGTTTAAGTTTTACATTTGGTGGTGTCTTAGACTGGGAAAGTACTTCCCAGTTGTAGATGCAGTTCTTAAAATTTAGCAGGCCAACAAGAAGGAAAGGATCAGTTCTAGCTATGTGCGGTGTTGCGTTCTTCTCGCCCCGGTCCGGACGGCTCAGGAGCCTGGCTAGGCTCTGCATTTTGTCCGGGATACCGGGGCTGCCGCGTGTGTGCGAAGCTCTGGGGTTGAGCCTCTGCATGGGCCAGCCGCGTTCTGTAGCCAATGCTGAGAGGAGATAAAGAGGCAAAGGAAGGCACACCCTGTCCTGCATGGCTGGAGAACTTTTATTCCCGCATGGCTGCCGCGGTGGAGGGCAGCATCTGCTCCTACCGCGTGCGTGGTCAAGATGGCAATGAGACAAAGGAAGCATGGGGTTATATAGGGAGCAGGCAGACAGGGGCGGAAGCCCCTCTCACCCAGTGGGGACAGGCGACAGGGGAGTGACGTGGACCACGGCAGCCAATGGGAACACAACAGGGGTGGATACAGGATTCCGGGACAAATAGGAATACAGGGATGAGGTAACTGACACAGAACTCTCAGGAACAAACAGGGGTGACTACAAGACTGACATGGGAAAGCTCCAATGGTGAGTGACTTGGAGCGAACCATCGTGAGGGGAAAATGGGGGTACATAGAACTGGCTAACTAACATTATTAAAACCCCTAACTGAACCAACCCGGTATGCAACAGCTATACATATGTACCTCTTGATGTATCCATAAAATTTATGTTTGTTTTAGGCCTGCTGAGACTACAGAAAAATTCTCCTGGAGTCTGCTCTCTAAAGCTGTGATGTCTGGCTGGGTAGCAGCTAATAGAGCTTTTGTTCTATTCTGGGAACTGCAGAGCTCTCTCAAGGAGCAATTTTGTTTCCTTATTGCATTCCCATTGGATGCCATATCAGGTTCCTACCATTCATTGGTCTGACAATCCACTGGTTCTTGAGCAATTGTTTCATTTGCAACAGATATTTGATGGCTCTGGCAGACAAGGATGAGGAAAGTGTTTATATCAGTGGGGAAGCAACACTACACAAAAGAGATCAGAGCAAAAGATTCAAACAATCTGCAGTCAAAAATTACAATTAGCTCCTTTTTAGATGTCATATGCTCTACAAAGACAGATGAGTTTAGTCCCAGCCTATACTCGTATTAAAGCTAAAATTCTCCTCAGAAGGTTCAAAAGAACACTTTCAGTTATTGTATCTGACATTTAATGGGTAACTGCCTTGATTGTGCTGCTGAAAGACAATGAAAGGCAAAAGCACAAGTCAGAAATAAGCAAACACCCCCTTACAATTGGAGAGAAGTTTTACTTACCCCTATGCAGAATGAACTACCCTTAAGTAACACCATGTTGAATACCCACATGTGTGACAGAGCAGTTCCAACACATTCATTTCAGTTTGCATATTTCAAGTATGTGTAGTAATGCATAACTAGTAATAATGCATAATTATGGAATAATGAAGGGATTAAGTAATAAACCAGTGTCACTAAGTCTCACACACACCCACTCCAGGTTATGACTATGCCATGTACCATAAGAATTGAATAGTCTTTTGAATTGAAACCCTCACATTGGAGTTTGATTTCCAAATACCACCTTATTTTAAAGTCCTACAGCTCTTCAATTCTCTTAACTGAAAACGGCCATTTTGATGCATAACTGAAATGGAGTCCCTGTTTGCAATTGATAATTACTGCCTGGGTGACAATATCTGCCTGAGCTCCTGTGCATCCCCGTGTGGCCTTCCACAGATCTGGATAGCCATGGTGCATTCAAAGCCAGAGCGAGGAAGGCAGGTTCCTTTCACATCCTTAGGCTTTCTAACAAATCCATACAGGAACAAGGTTTCACAAACTCCTTTTCTATATCCACATGAGACATAGCCTTCAGCATATGTCATCCTACGTCTAACTACTGCCCAAGGTGCCTGTTCAGTTTAGGACTCTCAAAAATTATCTTTCCACCTTAACAGAGGCGCTACAAATTGCCAACAGGGAAAGTGCACAAATGTTTCAGATATGAGCCTTTACGATACTGAGCAACTACAGAAAAATGCATTCAATTCTTGAAGTCCATAGGAAAGAGCTAAAGCTCTTAGCTGCCCATGAAATAACATGAAATGCGTCTTTAAACAGCTTTAATCTATAGGAAAAGTACAGTGCTGCTGGCTCATTACACTTGGCACTTCCCAGGTTCACTTTTTCACTTCTCTGTTAATTATAAGAGATCTATCATTCCATCATTAATTTTTTTTAATAAATATCTGAAACTGTTAGGATAATTCTAAGGAAAAACAAAGAAACAAAAAACCAAAATTAAATAATGGTTATCTTTGTTTTACTGAATTAATTAACTGTTACTTTTCTTTCATATGTACCTCTTAATTGTAACTAAGTAGTAACTATTTCTCAGCAAGTAGGTGAAAGATTGAGCATAAAAAGAGAGTTCTCACAGATATATTCCATATAAATAGCAAATAACTAGATAGCTGCTCAGTATCTGAATCGTGAATCTCTCCACAAAAGATATTTGCAGATTAAGGACAACTTAGTTTGACTTGGAGATACTAATTCTAGTAAACATACATACTTGGATTGATTTTTAAATTCCTGAATAAGAATTTTTACCAATTTTTTAATAACTTTTGTTTATATTTTTAGAAAGAAATTCCATAGCAGTCTTGCAAATCTTGCTGACAATTATTTAATTATACTTAGCTAAATTGTTGAATTAATGTTACATCATAATTTAAGCAACTATTTTTTCAGGTCCTCTAAGATCTTAAGACCAAAAACCATCTCTTTTAGGTCAGACCAAAGGTCTGTCATCACATATGTGCTTCCAAGGCAGGTCAAATACCATTTCCCTAGGGACTAAGACAAGAAGGACATGATGAAAGTTTCTGATAGTTTCCACCAGGAAGACATTAAAGGACTTCTAAAGATTGTACAAGTGCATACATTTTTAATAGATTTTCTTCTATGAACTTTAATAGTCACTTTTAATTTATACATCCTGCTGCAAGAAGCTCCACAACTTATTTATATGCTGTACCAAAAGTAACCTCCTTTTGTCTTGGTCTATTTTCCTCTTAATTTAATTAAATGACACTTCAAATGAAAAACCCACCTGCACACTTTATTATGTGTTTAATCAATGACCTTCTCTTCTAAAGATCCCTGAATATAATTTTATTGACTCAAACATGAGTGTGGTGCTGAAAACACTTCCTTTTTTCTTAAGATTACCCTGCCTTTCAGGATCCTGCTGATTAAATGGGGAGGAGTTCAGACCTGCTCTTCCTCACAAAGCTGAGCCTGGTTATAATGGTGCTGCTTATTTTGTGAAATTGAATCTTGTCAGCCCAGAATTGAACTAAAATGACTTCTTCAAATGGCCTTTAACAACTGATCTGACAAGAGAGCAGCATGGAACATGCTGTTGACAAATACCTTTCCAAAATATTATAGGATTGTTGCAAAGGTTTGCAGTTACTGTGCCGTTGATGTGAATGTGCAAACATATGAATAGGAAAAGCTGGATGACAAGACACTGCTTTTAAAGATGTATCTCTAGAGTCCAGTCAAAGCTGCACTATGGCAATGGCAGAAGAAAAACAGAAAACTAACTACTGCTATATTTTTATGTCAAAAATCATCAAAAAAACCCCAGAAAAACGGAGATAAATTTTAAAGAATCTGCATGAAATAATGAAAATCATTAACTCACAGATAACGTGAGTTGATGGAGTTACAGAGAAAAAAGGGGTATGTTTTTGTAATAATTTCAGTAACAATATAATCTTGGGGTAAACTACAGCAGCTGGCCCATGGCTGCTAGAAAAAACAGGTAGACCTAGTGCAACTTAACTTTTATTTTCAGAATAATGTTCTTCTTTGACAATTTGGTTCAGAGAATTACTAAGTCAGCCTCCAAGAACAAGCCAGCTCTGCCTATTCCTACAATTTTCCCTTTATTTTCTAATAGTCTTTTGTCCTTTGGCCATTTTATGAACAGGATAGTAGGAATACACACGGCAGTCTCTGTCAGGAAGACTAATGGGTGCTAGCTAATATGCAGCTAGTGCCTTTAGCTGGAAGTATTCAATATTAGGCAAGGCATCCTTATTTAGGCAAGTCTTATTTAAATCTCACACAGAGTCTAGGAGGTTGTTTCCTTCTTGTACAGTATAGAGGGAGGGAGGAAATCAAAGATGGTAACATACTTCAGCAGATTAATGAATGAACCTGTTAGAATTTCAACTCCAACACTCCAAAGGTTAGCACTTTGTTCTGAGCAATATGTTTCATGATCCTTTCCCTGTACAAACTAAATTTACATTTGGCAGAGAAGGACCAAAAAGCTAGTGTGATTTTAAATGGACTACTTAAGTTCTTATGCAAGAAACTGTGATTAGCTGTGGGACAGTGTGTTGTTTCTGTGCTCATCAGTTGGAAGACATATACTGCAACCTATGTGCACAAGTCAAAGGAAAATTTACAAACCAATTAAAAACAAAAATTAAAAGTGAGGAGGCCAGAGGGAATCATTGCAACAACCCTTCTTGCAAATACTGAATATTTTCATTAATTTTTTTCATAGGGATTCCACGTTCTTTCATCTATAATTGTAAGCAAGTATGCTTTAGTGTTTAACAAAATTATATACAGGCAAAATTACTACAGTAGAAGGTCTGGAATGTTGAGAAACAGAGTGAAGAAATCTTTATTTACAACACTATAAACAGGAAGAGGTGACTATATAGAATCGGCACAAACTTATAGAATTTTAATCCACTTTTAAAAGTATTTGAAAATGTCTTCTATTCTGATCACTGTAGGTGTGTGTTTGTCAGAACAAAACAAGTTGAAGATCCAGCAGAAGACAACAAAGGTGATTAAGGAACTGGAGCATGTCTCTTATGAGGAAAGGCTAAGGGAGCTGGGCTGTTCAGTCTGGAGAAGAGAAAACAGAGCTCGGACCTCATCAGTGTCTGTTAGTATCTGCAGAGAGTGTCAGAGGATGCAGCCAGGCTCTTGTCAGTGGTGACAAGGAATAGGCCTGGGCAGAAACTGCTGCACAGGAACTTCCACCTGAATATGAGGAAGATCTTCTTTTCTGTGCAGGTGACCAAGCACTGGAACATGGACACAGTCCTGTGCCATGTGCTCTGGGATGAGCCTGCTTGGGAGGTTGGACCAGATGACCCACTGTGGTCCCTTCTAATCCCCTGACCCATTCTGGGATTCTGTGAACTTGAAGAAATCAAAGTAGTTCACTGCATTGTGTTCTAGGCTCTATAAAATTACTGATCACAAATTGGAGAGCTCAGACTTGCAGCACGTGCCTGAGTTTATCCAATCCTGTAAAGGATCCATTTGTGAGACAATTAAGTAGCAAAAGAAGGCCCGAAATATAATTGCCAGTCCATTATAGAGCTGTGTACAAGAAGAAAAGACTCTGAGAGACAGATATGTGGAGAAGATGGCAGAGGTGTCAGTAAAATGTGAAATTAATCAGAACACTAGTATGAGACTGCTAAAGCTATGGACTCCCTAGTATGTAACTTTTTTTTTTTTTATTTTAAGAAACAGCATTAGGTAAATTGGTTGACTTGAAATAGAATATTTTTGAAAATCATTCTTTTCATGCAAACTGGCACATTTTCTTTTCCTAATTTCTAATATTACTATAAAATATTGTTGTTAAGCATTCTTTCATTTTTTTTCTTCATAAGGACTACTAATTTTTACTTCTATTCAAAATAGTCTAGCCCACTCCTTTTCACTCTTTTGACTGAAAAGAGTCTATCAGCACAAAATTCAGTCAGTGTTTTAAGAATCTAATGTGATTTTAGCTGTCAGTGTAAAACTGACAACAAGAGGTCCCTGTAGACAACCAGACATTTTTAGTTGGTAGAAAATAATAATTTACACTGCATTGTTTCTCTTATATTTGCCATGGGAGTTCCCTTTTATTTTAAAATCAATTTTCATTATTTTTCCATCACTTTATAGATGTTTTAACCCACCCTAATGCCACTATTACAGATCATAGGTTATGATTTTGCAAAGATTTCTTCCTATATTTATCCATAGAACAAATCTGAAACAGAACAAGCTTAATGTTATGCAAAAATAATGAGTGCATAGTGAATCTATATAGAAATTGTGGGTTTATTTTTTTTTTTGCAATACATCTAAAGGCGGAAAATAAATGCTATTTGCCATTAATTTTGTCTTCCTACATTTTAAATTTTTGTTTGCTACTTTAAAAGTAACATCAAAGTTGTTCTCTTAAAGATGCACAGCTCTTGTGTGAGTCCAGAGTCATTAATGGATGCCTGTCAATTAGACAGCAATTCGTACAGAACATACACAGTGGTCCAGATAAACTAACCATTAATGGGCCAGAAACAAATATGGTCCCTAACCTAAGGAATTACTCTCCCCAGCATTTGTGTAACTAGCCTATTTACTTAATTTACTTAAATGATGAATATCATTCTGCCATTTGTAACAAACACACTCTGTTCTACTGCAGTTTTGTCTCCTTATAGAAACTGGGTGATGAATAGGGAAAAAAATATAATGACCACAAAATTTCTAAGTATCTCAAGGACACTTTTAATTTTATGAATAATAACTAATGTAAATAGGTTAAATAAGAGACTATGCTGTATAGGTTTTCCCACTTCTCTGTTTACCTGGCAGATGGTTCAGATTTACTATTATCATATTAGTGGGAAGCTAGAAAGAAAGAAAACTTAAATAGCTGTTAATCCCCAGAAGGAAGCAATAGCAGCTTTCAAGAGGGAGATTGTTGAACTAAAAATTTATAATGCAAAGATGGATTGTATTTTCATCTACATTGAGGATGATTTTTATCCACTTCCAAACACATCTTAGGGATCTTTAAAGTACCAGGTAAAGTAACATTTCTGTAGGTGAAACCAGACTCATCTTTCTGCTTAAAGATATCTATTCTTAATCTAACACAAGTATTTTTCACTTCACTGATTAAATTGAAGAAAACCAAGAGAAACAATTACTGAAAATAATTTATTTGAAAATACTTTAAAATGTTTAAAACCCAACATTGATTTCTACCTGTGCTTCATATCTATTTATTCTGTAAGCTTGTCCATTTTTGGCAGTACAAAGGCACTGAAACACATGCATACCACTCAGAAACTGGCAACCAGTCTTTAGGCAAAATCTAATTGTTGGCATTTTATTACATCAAAAGTGGTTGTGATTTGAGTATATGGGCAGCTTTATATTCCCCAAAATACTTAATGTTCTGTTCATTGCCAGCCTTTTCCTTGGGAATTTTCCATAATTCATAAACTTGATCTGATATCAGGCTATTGATTCTTAACTGTTGTCCTAGAAGACCTCTTCACCTGTGACTAATTTTACAAACACTGAAGTCCTTTAGACATTTTGAAGCTTTCCTAGACAGTAACCAGAATTTGCTAATAACTGCCTCAGTTCTAACTAAAAATAAACAATTTATGTTTTTAATTAAAGAATGTGCTACTGAAGGAAATAGGCTAAGACTCATAACTATTTTGTCTGCTGAGAAATCAATTGGATTTTTTTCCCCCACTGACTTTTTTTCCATCTGTGGAATTCAGTAATTTGTGGGGAAAGCATTATTCTGCCATGGTTAGGCTACTCTAAGAGATTTTGGGCAGAATATTAATATTACAGTATATTCATCCATATTATGACTGCCAGAAATGCTTATTTACTCTTCACATAATTCATCTCTTAAACATATTACCCAATTCCCTATGAGAAATACGTTGAGACACTGAAAATTAGAATACAGAATATGTGGAATCATGCTCACCAGTAAATAGAACATGAACAGCACCAGCTTTGTAGAGATACCAGAAAATGTTCTCTGAGGCTGCCAGGTATCAAGAGACTTTTAGAATATAAACTAAAGACTTTATCCTTACAGTTCATGCAAGAAAATGCTAAGCTAGCAAGACTGAGTAGTACCAGTGTACAAAAATAGCAATGTAATACTGTCAGTCACTGATACAAAGGCAATGTAAGATCCAGTAGTAACACTATTTTCCTTTCAGCCTTTGAAACATTTCAAGAAATCCACTATAGTTTCTAAACCTTGTGTTTTGGGAGTTCTGCTATGGTTGATGAGAATAATAGAGGCCATAAGGCTAAAATTCAATGACCTAACTAATCACTTGGCATTAGTCAGTCATGTTAATATCTGAAGTTACTGGAAAAATATTATTTAAAAAAATCAATAAAACTTTGCAGTCCAAAAGAACAAGAAACTTTGGGAAGTCTAACATTCCAACTGAAAAAACTACTTTAATGAAAAGAATCTTATAAGCGAAAATATGCATTTAAGTAACACATTCATTTTCAATGTCATAACTTATCTTTAAGCAGGTTCACATCTCTAATGTGATCTTAAAATGCCATAGATGGTTTCTTGGTGCTTACATTACTTTCCAGAAATATGAAATGACACAAACTAATGAAGTTAGAACAGGAAATTCTAACCAGATTTTATTGTAACTTAAGACAAAAAAATATGGTGAGGAGTATTTTGAGATAGAGAGAATGAGAATATCTCATAACTCATAATTTTTGCACACATCAGTGAAAGCATAAAAACCCCTTTCTGTAAAAAAAAAGGAAAAAATAATTTTTTTTAAGAAAGTGTTTCCATGAATATAGTGATAGTGGACTTATTATTGAGACAAAACATCTTCTGTATGCAATTACTATAGAAAACTGAAATTGCTAATTAAGATTACACATTGTCCCTTTTTTGCCCCCGTTTCCTGCTACTTTAATTTTCGTATGTATTTATTATATATAAACAGGTATTCAGCATTCACAAATATAGATCCTAACAATGGAAAGATTAATATATGCATGAATCATTCTTAGAGAAGTGTTATTCATATTTAGGAAATTTAATTGATTTTATTCCCGTCTTGCATGAGAGTAGGTAAGAGCTCTGACAGCCACTTCAGGATTCCATATTTTTGTAGGAGATACTATTGAACTAGTAAACGGCCACAGCAAAAGGAATTTCATCTTACCCTTAAGTATTAATAGCTCTTGCTAATTTCCAAAGTAATTTTTCACAGCTTATTTCTAGGCTAAAAAAATGGGGGGTGTTCTCTGTGTAAGGAGTGCTCCATTAGTAAAAAACATCCTTTATATGCCTAAAAAGAGTATCAACAACTGAAATATTTCCCTGAGCATTTGGGAGTCACAGGAATTCTGTTTCAAGTGTTGCCTAGTTTCCTAGAACTAGTAAACAAGTTCTCATTTATGCTTCCATTATCCTTGGGAAGAAAAAGAAACTTGCATAAAATAACAAACAATATAATGAAGATCTTTATAAAATGTTGGTGTATTCATTATGTCACTACTATACATGTCCAGTTAGTACAAGCAGAGATTATGGTGAAAGTTAATAATTGTCCTCAACTTTAGCTTATTTAATTTAGTTTGTAATATTTTTGCTCTTTGTGGGGCTTCTACATGACTGATCAGACAGTTTATGTTCAAAGTAAGGTGATTTAACCTCTTGAAGGCTCAAGTTTTTTCTAGTCCTTCAGCCCCTCTTGGTCCTTCCCAGTCTTCTCCAATTATCAAAGTTTTGATCGTATTAATTAAAAATTGCTTGTATTCTCTGTGCTTCAAATGGGCAGTGAGTTACCTGAGATCACAATACAATTTCTCTAGTAGGTGGCCAGTGTCTTAGAGGTGACTGGGAGCAGGGATGTCTGGACCTACCATCATACAAAAAAATCAACAGGGAAGCCTTTGTGAAAGCTGGAAAATGTCTACTGAGGGAAATATTTCAAGTGATTCAATATTGAATTTCAAGTGATCCAACATTGAAAGTGTTGGATAAAAACAATGAGCTGAAGCTTAAAGTGAGGGATCAGTTTAAGATTTGACCAAGCTTTAGGAGAGACAGAAAAGTTAGAGTTGCAGTTGAAGCACGGCTAGAAAGTGGATGCCAAAGGGCTGTGAGATGTAACATCTTTTCTCAGGAGTGTGCTTAGTTGTAGGCCTAAATTTCAGAAAGACACAAAACCTAGGGCTCCACTAGACAGGGGTCTCCAAATGAAGTGGTGGGCTGGAGAGAGTTTTCTTCCCTGACAGCCTTGTCACCTGGACCAAAGCTGAGACTCCTGACTAATGCTTAGCCGAGGCCCTAGGTGGTAGGATTAGAGAATTAGGGATAAAGTTAGAATGGAGCCAAAGCCTAGAGCTGGTGCAGAAATGGAATTGGATAGAAGTGGGCAAGGGGAAAAGTGCAAAATATTGTCTGCCTTGAGAACTTGTTCATGTGGATGGGCAACTCTCAGGTTATAGCTCTGCTGAAGGCTCAGGATTTGGGTGAGGGTCAGGGCTGAGAGAAGCAAAGCCTGGAATTTAAACTCTTTCAGCAGAGTTTGAAAGGCACTTCCAAAAGGAAGAGCTGTTTGAAAAAAAAAAGATTTTTCCCCTGAGAAGAATTTCCTGCTTGTTGGTGGGCCACATATAGTACACATTTGACACTCATGATTAGTTTCAGTGTTAAGAGCTTAGAGACAGACAAAGCCTTGGAATGGTGCTGGAAAGAAAATGAAAACCACAAAAATGAAGTGATGGAGTGGTGGACTAGAAGTTTTACTCTGAAAGACATTTTCTAGTAATACTAAACATTTAAAGGAAAAATAATTTTAACTACTTTTTCTCATTGTGCTTCTTCTCTATGCTTATTCTAGGAAATAAGCTTGTTGTCAGGAATGCTTCCAGATCAATTGAACTGAAACATATTTGCATGCAAAACTTCATTCTGCTAGTTATGCTCATCTGGCTTAGCATAAAACATATGAAAATCAAAACAGCATGAATTTGGAACACACCAAAAAAAAAAAAAAAGCATAAGTAACAAAGACATATTGAACTAGGCATCATTTGTAGGAGTTATGGGCAAATAGTTTCAAAAGCTTAGAAAAATTGCCAGCTTAGAAAAATTGACAAATGGGAAAATAGAAAAAGGACACCTCACCAAATGCATGACACAATGAATTATTCTCACAGTTATTTCAGCGGCTGGTGCAAGTGGGAAATAAAAAAAAAAAAAAAAAAAGCAGTGCTCACAAAACAGCACAGAACTAAATCAAGAGCTAACCACAAATGCTGTATGGCACCTGAGCAGCTACAAGAACTTATGCACATTCAACAACTTTGTAATGCAAACTGCTGCTGAAGGAATGAATGCATTTATAGTGAGCTGTATTTTGATGAAAACACTCTCCTTGCTTTCAGAGGCACTCTGAATGGGTGGTCTGTTATAGGCAAATTAGGTATTATAACCATTAGAGCAATGAAGTTGAAGGCAGCTTGCATGATATGTACCAGCTGCTACCCAGTCTTCCAGGTTCTGGCTCCCTATATAGACAGTGTTTGGAAAGATGTAGCTGTGATGTTTAGTGTAGACACTTGGCAGTGGACACATTGCAAATGTATGTATGTAGCAGTTCTCTACATGTGCAAATGGTCATGCTTGGGAAGGCAGGAAATGGCTGCTCTGACCTGCCTTCAATAGTTTTGCTAGGTAGCATTTCATGATTTTCAGAGCAGTGTTCATCCTGCACTCAGTATTTGTATCAGGGGATTTCATCAAGACTTGAAGAACATCAGCATATGAATACAGGCAATCCAAGAGTCATCATTCTGTGACACAAAGATTGGGGTCTTCTGCAGCAAGAAATAATTTTCCTAATATAAACCAAGTGACTTTTTGAACAACAAAGCAGGTAAACTCTTTCTACTGAAAATCCCACAATATATATGCCATTTCCACTTCTCCATACTCTTAGCTTTGCTGTTTTCATTCCATCAGACAAGATACCCATTTGTATAAATTTCTCACTAGTTAAAGACTACAACAGACCTACCATCTTACTCCTGAATTTTCAGTAACAGTGGTTTCTGAAAAATGCCATTTAGTTTATGAAAAGGTTCTGGCATTTTTGCCTTTAAAATTTTGCAACAAATAACGTGTGCTCCCCTAAAGAGAAGAACTTAAATCAGGCTAGTTCTAATTTAATACAAACAGTCATCCAAAAACCTAGGAAGAAGAAAAGCCACAAGTCTTCGTGTTGGGAAATTTGAGATAGCTGTTTCTGCTTTGTGAGCTGCAAAAATTTCTGAGTCTTGCTATAGATCAAGTGTATGAATAATTTAAGATTAAACACAACAGGCTCCCTGAGCTACACCCAGACATCAACAGTTACTCTGAGCCATGCTGACAACACCCACAGCTTGATGCTCTATTTAGTCAGCATGACTACTAGGTCACCTGTGTAGGTGGTGGCTGAGTGATTCAGACAAGGCATCATCTAGGACTGCCAAAGTGACTGTTCATTGTTGATACCCAGACATGAACTCAGAACCAAGAGATTTCAAGGACAGCTTCCAAAAAAACAGGTTTTATAGTAGCAGAACAAAAAGTACCTCCTGTAAAACTCTAAATGTATGACACAAATAAAGAATAATGTGTCACAAAAAAAGCATAAAAATGTATATATGAAACAAATACATCTTTTGTTTGTACCTGATCACAAGTGATCACAAGATAATCCTACATTAGAAATCACTAACAGATGGACAGCTTGCTTGAGAGGAAGTCCTAACTCGGTTACCTTTTCCAGAAGAAAATAGTCAAGATTTAAAAATATCTGCAGATAGGAACCTCCAAATGCAGACCAGTTCAGAAAAAGAAAAGGCGTCTACCTCAGAGTATAACTACTTTTTTAGTACCTTTTTGGTTGTTATTAATCTATAATTCGGAATGGGAAAACAGATAGATATTGTGTTACTTGCAGCCAAACTTTGTTTCCTAGACATGCCCCTTGGAAGTCTCAGTTATGTTTCCCTTTTTGTGTTTCTCACTTTTGTATCTCCTTGTTTTTCTGTTTACAGTTAGTTTCTTTCTATTTCCTTAGCCTAAACAAAATTAAAGATAAAACCCAGGGAGTAAGGGTTTTCTTATATTCTTAGATGTCTGCATCACTTTCAGATCATTCTACTGAGTTTTACAATGTCTTAAACATGGATGTCAAAGCCAAGGTTACAAACCAATCGCTGCTGCACAGCCAATGAAGGAGCACCTACTGCTGCTGTGGGTATTTAACATCAGCACCTTGGGCAGACTCTCTTTTAGACAGTGAACACTATTTTACTGCACAGTGAAGGAACTTTGGGCTTGACTGCTGTAATAAGTCACAACTAATTATGCTAATATGTAGGGCATGAAATTAGCTGCTCATCTCATGCCTGTGACATCTATTAATCTGTATATTGGCTTATTATTTGCATTCTGATGTTTACGAAGACAAGACAGCTTTTCACTACAGTAGTACTGAACAGCTGTTGCTTAATTCTCAAAGTCAAATCTTCCAAACTCCTTTATGAACAAAGATTTTGGCGCCCCTCAGCAACTCCTGTGGGATGTCTCAGCAGACATCCCAGCCCAGGCAAGAAGTTTAGTGGGTCAATGTTTTAACAGATCAAAATCAGACAGGGTAGGTACTGTATGGATTAAGTAACTCTGCCTCAAGACTTAGTGAACAACTCACTATCAGCTTAGAGCAAGCAACTCACTATTGCACTCCAACAAACCTACATTTCTCAATGTTGCTCTTTCCATGAGTATATATTACACTTGTAGAATTCACTTTCATAAGTGACAAAAATTACAGAGCATGCACTGTCATCAAAAGCACTTGCACAATGGCAGCACCTCTCCCAGGTATCTTATTCACCACTTTTATCAGATTACATTCTCAGAATTCTTAAAACAATTAGACCAAACTAATAAGCAAGTTTAGAGCTGGTAGCATGCCAGTTATTAATGTATCTAAATTCTGCATAGTTATTGAGGCTTTGAATGTCAAAAATTCCCATTTATATAATGTCCTGGAAAATGTTCAAGTTTTCTGAAAGGACTGTAACAGTGATGGCTGTAAATCAGCCATTCCTACGCCTCCTGCAGCTGTGCCTCTGATTCCTCACTGCTTCATGACAGCTGAAGTCTGTCATGAAGACAAGGGGCATGGGTAGAGGAGTCTTACCAGTCAGACATACTGCAGGATGAAGACACAGGGAGAAAGGGGAGAAAAAAACCCTCCTGATATGAGCCACTGTTAAAAAACCATGAAAACCTTATCCACACAGTGTGTATAATCTACAGCACAACAAACTTCAAATGTGTTCTGAGATGGAGATATCATGATTAATCCCACATACTCTGAGTCAGCAAATGAATCAAGGATTTACTTCTGCAAAGCATTTCAGACTTTTTGTAGACTAAAAGCTGCTGAGATCCTGGCTGCTCTGCTTGTACCTGCAATGTCTGAGGCATGTTTCAGGACAGCAGCAGTAGAATATGGGCTGCAGGTGTGGCTGGGGAGAGGCCAGGGGCTGTCCTGTGCTGGACACAGCTGGTTCCAGACAGTTCCAGCTGGCTCCAAAGGGCTCATTGTAGTGCACAGCTGAGCCCTCAGCCAAGCTGCTGGCACCTCTGGGAGGAGGTCCATGGCACAGTGGATAATCTCTGCAGCCCATGGAGACCCCACACTGGAGCAGAGGAAAAACATGAAGAAGGAGTGGCAGAGAGGAACCTCTGTCCTCTTGGCAGCCCTGACAATCCTTACTCATGTTGTTTGTCGCCTCACTGAAAGGAATGTGACCTGTAGTGACAGCAATGGGCAAGGAGAGGAGTCTGGAGCAAAGGAATGGGGTTTCACATGAGTTCTCTCACTCCTGATCTTTCTTCACTTCCCGTCCCACTCCCCGAGGAGGAGGGGAGTAAGCAGACAGGAGTGAGCTTGGTGGCCAGCTCAGGCCACCTCAGCACCTCTGCTCACGACTGACACTGCTGCTTCCAAAGCAGCCTCATCTGACCTACGGGCAAGCTGACATCAGATTTACTGCTCTGCTGTGTATTCCTGCCCCTTCCCTTGGGCTGTGGCTGTGTGTCACGGGGGACAGAGATGTTCCAGCTGGCATCAGCAATAGAGAAGATGGGATGAGGGGGGCAGGAAGGAAGCAGTTTGACAAGTTTATGCAAATGAAGGGTTGTGTTGAAGGGTCCCATCCACTCCCCTTCCCTGCTGATTCATCTCCCTTTTTCTAACCAAAATTACTTACTAAATATGTAATCAATATTTAAAACAAAATATTCACCAAATTTTATTAATATAGTCAAGGATTTTGTCTATTTTTAAAGGCTACAAACACATGGAAAATGTGTTTTCTAGTATTTGTAGTAACACACAAAGGCTTAATTAAGAAGTGTGGTTGAAATTGTAACATTTTCAAAGAATAAATGGCATTTAAAATCTGGGGTGATATTGTGTCACACAAATCTTTTTCCTGAAATTCCTGTGAATAGCAAAAACACGTGTAACATGAAAATTCAAATAAACATAGCTGAGAAAATCATTAGTAATAAATATGTAATACACATAATGTACAGTTGTCCTCCCACTACCTCAAATAAACGTTACAGCTCTCGTTCTGGTTTCCCCTATTATTCCCTGATCAAAGTAATAGAAATTCTGCTCATTTTGTAATTTCTTTGATGATTTTCTGTAGCCTTAAGCTGTTCACCAGAGGAGATCGCAACATGCAGACCCAAGTCACTAGAGAATTTAAGAACATGTCTAATTTTATGAATTATCATATCACAACAGAGGAAACTGCACACATGCTTAAGATTTCAAAAGCACTTTTCTTTTTAGTTTCATCCAGAATATACCCAGAGAGGTTCACTAAAATGAATGTATCTTGCTCATTATCTGTAATTTTCAGAAGCTTCTTATTTCTTGAGTAATTAAAACAAAAATAAAATGACAGTGATTATTAACAACTGGTGCTCCTCAAGACACCTGTGCCACTTGCTAGCAGGAAAAAAAAGCAGTGACTGTGGTCCTAGATCTTGTCATATGGTTATCTATTCCCTTTGATATTAGCCACCAGAAAATAGTCTAACATATTGCAGTAAAATCAATTTAAATTAACTGTGTAAAATAAATTTTGCCGTTGATCCTGTGAACATTTTATATTTTCCCTAGCCTTTCAGTTCCAGTGAAGCATGAATGTTATTTTGCCTGTGTAATTGAGAACTCCTATTCTAAAACAAAGTTCACTGAATTGGTACCCAAGTGTAATACAATTATTAAAACCACAAGAACATCTGTGCATAGTGCAAAATGTCTATTGACAGCATTTATTGCATGTTTCTATGTAATATATACATAAATGAAGATAAAGCACTTGGGAATGTTTTTCCATGTGCTATTTTAAGCATTTGAAATTATGTAAACTCAAGATATTTCATTGCTCTATCCAATCAAAACTAATTATAATACACAGAAAATACACAAAATTATGTCTGCAAGGGCATCTCCAAGTACTCTAATTTTTTTTAATTGATAATTTAGCAAGGAGGATTTTCTAATTTTAATTGTATTGTTTAAAATTAAGTAGGAGGTTCTGATGGGTTTTTCATCTGTTTGAGGTTTCCTCAAAAGATACTTTTTGTCACGCAGAACCCAGAAAGATATGGCTGAGAATTTATTTCACATCTGTTTGCCATGCAGAGCAGCAAACCATTAGATGATTTCTGCTGAAGAATACCTACAACAGCCTCTTGTAAGTCATTCAGATTAAAAGAGTAAAATGTCCTTATAGAAGGCTAATAGCACAAGTTTTAATATTATACAATTCTTCATTTCCTAATGATTAATAATTGAATGTTTCACAATAAACACTGAGATTTCTTTATTTACTTCATTACAAAATGAGAAAATATGTACCCCATCTCAATACATTTTCCAAGGATAATTAAGTGCAAAAAAGTTCTGAAATCATTGTAAATCTTCAAAATCATTCATAACATGCTACGTAATTTCATAATAGGTTACAGCTCGTATGAAATGGTACTCTCAGTATTATTTATTCATTATATTGCTCAATAAACTAAACCACAAAGAAACTAAATTATTTACTTATGGTCAAAACTCATCAGTCAGTGGTCATAACCCCCAGTTTTCTGTTTTCAGTTCAAGTTTAAAAGTTGCTCACAAATTTAAATCTGGTACAAAAATACCTCCAAAACATGAAAAGGAGCAGAATAGTTTCAGCAGAGCTGTGCATTTGGCCATTTTGTATTAAAAAACACCCCCAGTTCAGTCTTTTACCTTCAAATGCAGAATCTGAAAATCATTTTACTGATACTCTGGGAAGAACAAACAGCAAGAAACATCTTTCCTGTCTTACAGTCTGACACAGGAGAGGCCAGCTCATGTTGTATATGAGTTCAGAAGATGTTTAACGTTCTTCATGAGAAGTCATCAAAAATATAAAATATTGGAAATTCCAGCACTGGTTCTAAAATAAAATTTTTCCAAATCTTGATACAGAGGGTGTTTTCTATGCATGCTCAAAGACACTCACCTGGCTGCACTAGACAGAGCATTCTTGTCCAAATACCAATTAGGTCAGTTATTATAATATTAGATGCATGGAAAATATGGTACATTTTTTTCTCTGTCTTTTATAAGTGATTCATATCTAGAAAATGATTGGGCAGTCACAACATAGTGGATTATTTTTATCATAAAAAACTCATCTCTTTATTTAAAAGTATATTTTAACCTGAAGCTATCAGTTCATTTTGACTATAGACTTTTAGAAATTAATAAAAATTGGTAACAATTTTTATTATATTCAGAACTCAATGGACTTCTTTTTTTGTCTGAACTGAGTTGTTCTGTTGAGCAAATCTAGAAAATATTTATCATCTGGCAAAAATAAGCCTTTTGTATTCTCCAGGACAAAATACCTGATTCTTATTATTAAAAGGTCTAATGCCTGAGCCAATTTTACATTTAGTTTACCTGTATGAATCTAATCATACCTACACCACAAAAATTCTGGCTAAACTCATGTAATCTTTTACTGAAATCAAAATGTATAGGCAAAGGTTGCCCCTCTTACCAAGTTCACCCACTGTTTAATTCCTTCCTCTTGTGGATTTGCACAAAGATTTAATAGAAAGATACCTAGAGATGATGTTCAGATTCTATGTTAAGGAATGAATCCCATCCTATCTGGAACAAAGTCCTATTTTACGGTAACTTTTGCAGAATATTGCAAAACAGAGCTTGTTTACAGAATGTGAGAAAGAACATTCTGTGATTAGGGCGAGGCAGACATCTACTCAGCTGTTGTAATTTAGATTATTCATATGTAAGAGAACGATTTCAATATGAAATAAGCAACATTTTAGAGATGAGAAAAACAAAACTGAAACTAAAAGTGTTAGTCAACATGCGTGGAATTTAACTTAATTTTTTCCGTGGTATAAGAAAAATATCAGTTATACCTTATCCATAATTATATTCTTTACAAAGATTTTCTATCTCCCTTACTGCCAAAGAATTACTGAGTTTAATGCCTCTAATACTTCCTAGTGTCAGTCTTTCTCTGAATTTTAATTTCTGAGAGCTAACAAAAGGAAAAAAAAAAACATATTAATTTAAAATAAATTCATGTCTGTCCATAAGCTGCTTTATGAATAAATGGAAGATTTACAAGTCCATAATCATTAGAATTCTCCTTTGGTTATTCTCAGCATGCTCCTGATAAAAATGATATAACTGCTATACTTCACTGATCGTAACAAAATAGATATATAGCTCAGCACTGAAATGCTATCTGTGATTCTGTCACTTGTGTAAAAGATTGCAATTATATGCTGCAGAAAATGAATTAATGGAATAAACGAAGTATGTGGATATCTGTCAGCCCTGACAAACAACTTTGCTGTTCAATTAGCATAACTCCATCCTTTATTAAAGAACTGAGATCATTCATCACAGTTAAATGCTTTATTTATTTAAGATGCTTATTTATAAAACAGGCCTAGAGAAGTATAAATTTATTTTCCTGAAGCCTCTTAGTGACAGAAAATGGTGTGGTTATGTACAGAAGACAGTTTGTACATGTTTTTAATACTGTGGGCCACATCTCTAATCTGTACTGTTTTGTGAGCTGCCTCTTCACCCATTTACATGATTTGACATTCCCATGGCAACTACTGTAACTGCCAACATGGAAAAATACTAGTGGCATATTTAATGCATTTTAACTTAGCAGTAAGCACATCATCCCTTTTGGGGGTGAGATGTAGACAAAGCAGCTGCAGCTTGCAGTGAAGAGTCACAGAACATACCTGAGTCTGCATGGAGGGAGCAGACAGAAGCACCTTGTGACTCCACAAACTCTCCAAACACACAAGCTGTTTTTCTGAGTATCTGTGCTGCAAAGCTTTGTAAAATGCCACTGGCAGATGGTTCCTTGAAAGAAGGACTTGAGGATAATTACAAGCTTGGTGTCAGTATTCACACGGGTTTTGGCCAGGGAGTGCTGCTGTCTGGGAGTGTGCAGAGAGCAGCTCACAGGAGAGGGCTCCACACATAGAAATTCTCCCCTGTCTGGAAGCCTCCTGTCTCTGCTGCTCTCCAAGGAAGCTACTTCACACAAAAAGGGTTTGAAGCACCGGTCCTTAAATAAAGGGCACACCAAATGCATATCTTACACTGAAGACTTCAGTAAGAGGGAAAAAAAAAAAAAAAAAAAGTGAAGAGAAAAGATGAGATAAACACGGCCTTCTATAATTTAAGAATCAAAAGTTTTAAAGACTTCAGTGAAACCATGAACATCTTGTCTCATTCCTGGTGTCCATTGGCATATCTTCAGGTCTGTGTTTTGTGTCTCTCCCTGACAGTAGCAAACACAGAGGGGGGGAAAAACCAAACTGAGACAAAATGGCATAAGGTGATTTAAAATAAGGACACAAATCTACACTGACGTTTCAAGGTAGATAGCAGGAAAAAATTATTTCTACCCATATTAGGAAAAAAATTGTTAGAATAAGTTTGCAATAACTTGTAATCATAAATCAAGAACACAAGACTATTATGAAAAAAACCTCAAAATGGAGCTAACTCTTAAGTACCAGAATAGTACTCAAAGACCATCATTTGCAAAATGACTGGACCATTCCTACTATTTATCTTTTGCCGCCATCTGGTGGCCTTTTCATCAAAAGTCTGGTAATAAACATCTTTAGATAACTGATCTACACAGAACCTGAGAAGTTGGGACCCTTAGGAAAAGGTTGACAAAACAGTCAATCTTTGGGTGAAGCAGCATGTTTTCAGGCGAGTGATACTGGCAAGAAGTTAACACTCTGCAGTTTTTGTAAGTAAGGTTTGCTTGCTTTCTTTGCATATGTGTGTAAATATATGTTTCAAAGGCACTAATGGTCAATGGAGAAACAGGTAAAAGTGTTCTTCCTGAAGGACAGAAAAATACTTCCACACATGGATTGAAGAGCCTTAATTAGAACAAAATTATTCTCATTGAGAAAAACAGCTGGTGCTCCTTGGTGCTCCTTTCAATAATGAATTGAAAGTTCATTCAAGGGCATCTTCTATCTTCACAGATCTGGCATGAAAAAAAATAAAGCAAAAAAAGAGAAAAAGTGCTAGAGAAACAGGTAAATATTTTATGGCTATAAGAGAAGGGGAAAACTGGATGATTCCTGCATAGCTAAAGACAGAAGCAAAGAGACCTGTGGCACCTTTGAGTCAGGAAACCGGGGCCAAAGTTCAAGTGGCTTCATCACACCATTATCCACCATTTATGATGGTGGCAGCAGAGGATGAAAAACACAATCTACACCATAATGAATGTATGTAATTTTGCACTATTCACATCTCCAACCATGCCTTAAAGGCATATGAGTTGGTTTCATTGTGATTCACTGATGAGAAGACAGTCCATGAGTGACAAAAAACAAAACTAATCTGGAGCACTGCACAAGACACAAATCACTACAAGCTTAGATAAGATGCAAAGGTTGATAGGAGACGATCTCCTAGCTGAGCATGATTAATCTGAATTTAGGTTAATAATAGAACACAGCAGGAAAATTGCTTTCATTATTATCTAGCATTTTAACAGATGGATACACAAGAATCCTGCTCTGGTAGGAAACAGGAAACATGCCCACACAGTCTTGGGTAGAAATTTGGGTTATTTCCTTTTCCGTTTAATTTTGCTGCTAGCTCTATATAGGTCCTCCTTTTTCTTATTCCCTGAGCTAAGTGCTAATCTGCTCTCTGCTTTCTACTTTTGCCAATTCTTTCCTTGCCAGTTATTTTTCATGTTCAATTTGCTGAGGCACCATTTGTCTATCAAGGAACTTCCCATCTCGTGCTGTGTAAGAACAACTATCTTAATATCATTTAGGGAAACAAAGATTTAGCTAGAAGTTCCTCCAGAGTTTTCTCAGTAATGTTCTGAAAAAAATAACATTCAGTCTTGATGACCTTCTGTTCATCATACTATTCCTAGTCACAGTTCTTTTGAGTGAACCTTAATAAAGAACAACCTGCTTGCATGACTGATACATATTTGGATTAGGCTGAATTGCCATGTTCAGACACATCATCTGAAAAACTGAAGTACTTGGAGCAGCTGTGAAGGCTGAAGTGAAAAAAATTGTCAGACTAAGTGGTTAGAAAACTTCTTTGCACACCACTAGCTAAGGTTAATTTCTGCAACATATAAAAATACGTCAGTTCTTATGGATCACACAGGATAAAAAATACTTTTGTAATCTTGTTAGTAATCTTGTTAGAAACATAAATGTTAAATCTAGAAGGAATATATTTTCTTCTTCTGGTGAGTTACTTGTTATTTTAAATTTTTCAGTTACTAGAACTTGATTCTATTTTTAACACTCTTAAATTATGTAATAATTTACCATACAATGTTGTGAATCCTGATTTAGGATCCTGCTGGCTATGCAAATTTGTCATGAATGAGTGATTTAGATTACTCAAAGAATCACTGTCAAAGGTAATAGCAAAAGTGGAGTTTTCTGGTGTCTTACGAGAATAAAATGTCTCAGCAGGTTAGCTGAATTTATATAACAGTGCCACAGATCATTTCTTCCTAGGATCTTGTCACTTTTACACAAAGGAAGCACTCTTAAGACGCAAAATGAGTATGTGAAGGATTTTTTAAACTTAATATAATTGTTCATTAAAATACATACATATATATCAAAAGCAATCAGAAGTGTGAAAAAAGAAATTAAAGAAAAAATTCCCTGTAAACTTGGCCCAATCTCTCCCCCTTGATTTTGTTTTAATTTGCATTGTTGCCTTCAAAAATTGTGGGCACTCAAAATGTATTGTTTAACATGCAGGTAATTGATGTATACAATCATTTTCTGCAATAAGGTATTTGGTTTTGTGACATCACAAATTTTGTTTGTACATTTCTCTTTACTGATAATCACCATAACATCTGAGTGTCTCCTAATCCTTACATTGTTTGGATGCACAACTGAAAAATCAGGAAATACTGTTTTTCAGGTTTTGCACATGATGACAGAAGCAAAGTGTAGTTACCCTGTTATCAGTCTTCCTTTTTTCTGTCACTATTCATCCTGTTGAATGTGCTGATTTTTCTGCTAACAATATATTCCAAAAGGTATAATAATCAGAAAACCTACTTAGAATGAAAAATACAACTTAAGTAACAAAGAAGTCATTCAAATATACACATACAAAAAAATCACTCCCATTAGACAGTGAAGAGAGACAGGGAGATGGAGTTAATATTCAAATTACTGATGTGTTAACATGCTAAGATAATTTTTTGCTCATATGTATTCAGTTTAGGTGAAAGCATATTATTAAAGCTGCAGGGCACTACACAGTTAGTAAAAATATACTAAGTAGGCCAAAGGATAATTCATAAATATTTTTGAGCTGATACATAAAAGTTTTAATATAAATCTAGAATAAAAGCACAGGGATCTATCTCAGTACAGATATCACTGATACCAACACTTTACAAAAATATTGTTGAAAAGTCCAAATAATTCTGAAAAACATAAAAGGTAATAGCCTAGAGTAAATTCAGCTTTTTTAACTTCTACTGATTTGATCTACATCCTTTAAAAGGCAAGAAAAAATGAGACTCCAACCAGACACAAAATGGAACTGCAGCTGGGAGTTTAAAATTAGTCTTGCATGGACTTTGCAACCTTCCACGCTCAGCTGCTGTCTGGCCCTAAGGGACTTTTTCTTTTCTGAGCATTTCAGTCCATTTATCTTCTAGTTCTCCAGAATTCTTCCAGTTGCACTTCAGTCTTCATAATGCTGAGGAGTTTCATGATTGCCTTATGCCTGTACCAAGACAAGCTATCCCTTTTCCTTTTATCAGCATGAGGACTTCCTCTGACTGGCCATCTGAGCAAAACCTTGCCCTTACAAATATCTTCAAGAAGGACCGCAGCCAGGAGGGCTGGCAGCTTTTTTCATTGGTGAGGCACTGGAACAGGCTGCCTGAAAAAGTGGTGGATACCCATTCCTGGAATTATCCAAAACCAGGTTGGTTGGGGCTTTGAGCAATCTGGTCCACTGAAAGGTGTCCCTGCCCATGGCAGGGTGGGGTTAGAACTAGGTGATCTTTAAGGTCCCTTCCAATCCTCACCATTCTATAATTCTATACTGCACTTCAGTTCTTTAGAGTACGACATCAGAAAAAAATCTCTCCATTGCCTGGAAGCAGCAACAGAAAGGCAGCTTCCTGAATAGCCATGTGGCAATTTGGGATTCCACTTGGAGGGACAATGGTCTACAACAATATTCAACCCTGCTGGGGATAAGTCTGCACTTGAAGACTAGATCTCAAACATTACTTCATCAAATAATTCAAAGTTACTCTTCATGCAGACATTGGAAAGCACTTTCAAGAGAAACCTTGCAAATATTTCTCTCCTACAATGTATTTTGCAAAGGCTATAGGAGCACTCGCAAAAAAGTCTCCCTATTAGCATCCTTACTGGGAAGGAAGGAACAGGCCTGACAGATGTGTCTGCTCCTCTATCCTCCTATTGGGCATGAAATATAATCTTTGTTGTTAGTCGGCTGCTGTTGAAGAGAATTTTTTTTTAATTTCTTTTAAGGAAGGAAATACACTCTTCTTCTCTCCACAATTAATAGCAAGAGACTAAAAATATCAGTGTAATATATTCACTAGTAAATAATTCCCTTCTTCAGGAACAGCAGTCACTGGCTGAGCAATCTGCAGTTTCTCTGGAACCTCAAACAAAAAGGGCCTGCTCAGCTGGAATAAGTGCAGCAGGCAGCTGTCTCATATTGATCTCCATTGTCTCAATACCTAACTAAGCACCTCACAGTGCTATTTTTTAGTCCTTGTGTTTGGGGCTATTGCAGAAAAAACACCAGTTAAACATACTTAGTGACAAAGATGCATTCAGCTGGAATACAGGAAACCCAAAGAGGTTTGTGGTCTCCCTTGTAAGATGAGTTTAGTAAATGGAAATGAGGTATCTGAAGATCATCTTGCTCTAACTGCATTACATTCAGTCACAGGGCAGATAGGGTGATACAGAGGACATTTCATCCTCCAAAATAGGCTCAGAATGGGATAAACAGGACCTGAATATGTAGATGCATGACAAAATTATAGACATGCACTGAAAAAAATGCCGTGAAGATAGGGAACTCTCAAAGCATGGTGATAGCTCCACTACAGATCTGCAGTCTAAGTAGGATAGACACTTTTTCCTGCAATAAAACTCCAATTCTTCTGCTTTCAGAATCCCTATATAAAAATCTAAGTAGGCTGCATACAACACTTTGGCTTTAAAATAAGGTTTTAAAGTTTCTCCATTGTTTGTTAGCTCTCCCAGTAATGCTTGGTTAAACAGGAATGAGTAAAACAATGCAGAAAATATCCATTTCATTTCAAAGGATATACACTTAATCAGAATGTGATGTGACATAATGCTGAGTTCCATTGGATGGACTGGCTGGAACATACTTTGCCTTGGCAGTTTCTTAAGTGAACAGAGAACCAGGTGTTTTCATCTGAAAAGAATTCATCCAGAATTCATCATGTTTAGTAATTCCTTCAGAAGTAAGGTTGACAGCTCTCCAGAGAGGCAAACATCTGTAGAGGGGTTTCAGTCCCCATGCTGTTTTATTGGATTTTTTTTTAACTAGATAATATATACTTTATTGTTCAGTTTATTTAAATGAGGGTGTTAAGTTCCTGCAGAGGTCCATGCAAGGACAGTCAATTAGCAATGTTAAATACAAATTATAGGCCTTATGTGTTTCCAAACCTCATGGCTTTGGGACCATGCAAACACTGTTGTCAGTTTTGGTCTGTTAATACATTCTCCCCTGCAACATACACAACCTCTTTTCACAGCCCAGTCCTGTGGTTCAGCTGGTATTGGTAATCCCATGCTGTTCTGAGAATCCACCTTTCTGAGCACTTCATATTCATTTCTATAGCTTGGGGATGATGTGGCAGTAAACACAAGAAATTCAGGGTCTGCACAGAACAACCTGGAGGGGGAAGTACACAAAATTCTGTCCTAACAGGCAAACCCAGAAGAAATTGAAAAGCTGCAGAAACAGAAGTTTGCATGGGGTTTCATTATTTTCCAGAGAGCATTGCTGGAGTTCTCTTGTGTATCTTTGTCTCCTTGTAGTCAATATGGCTAAATAGTCAGTTATGCTTCACCTCCCAGTGCTATTTTCTTTAATAAAAGAGGATTGTCACTTCTTCTCACTTTTGCTGTTCCTCTATGACATTTTTCATGTGTCAGTAGGTAAGCAGGAAACTAGACTAGAGACCTAAATGTTCTGTCAATCAGGAATGGTTGCCCTGCCTTTTTCCTGTGCTTGCAAGGTATTCCTTCTCACCCTCCTTCAAAATCAGGACAATGGTCACCAGCTTCCAGGCAGTTAGGACCTCTCTGGATTCCCAAAATCACTCAAAACTTACCAAAAGAGGTTTTGTGATCCCATCAGGCCCCATAGATTTGTAGGGATCTGGGTGGGTAGCAGATCCCCCACAGTTTCAGAGTTGACTTGGAGTTATTTGTTCTTGTAGTCATGGTACTCCAGCTCAGGACACTAAGACCCCCCTTGGTCTGTCATCTGTATTGAAGACAGGCAAAGAATGTGTTAAACACCTCTGCCTTGGCCCTGTTTGTGAGGTGACCATTCTCATCCTCTAACGGGCCTATGTTATTTTTACACTGCCTTTTGCCATTAATAGATTTCAAAAAAATCTTTCTATGGTCCCATATATTTCCGATCAGCTTCAACTCCAGCTGAGCTTTGGCCACACACATTTTCTCCCTACAGTGGCAAGCAGATTCCCTGTATTCTTCCTATGTTACCTGTCCTTGCTTCCCCTGGGTATAGACCTCCCTCTTTAGCATTATTTTTAAGAGAAGGTCCTTGTTCATCCAAGCCAACCTTCTGCCTTGTCTATTTAGGACCTGGCTGCTTCTGTGCTCTTAGGAAGGGATGTTTATAAAGTGACCAGCACTGACAGACCCCAGTACCTGCAAAAATGTTTTCCCAGGGGACCTTACTCCCTGATTGCCTGGGCACCCTGAAGTGTGCTCTCCTTATTTCCAGAGTTGAGGTTTTCCTTCTCCTCCTGTCAACAGAGATTTTAAACTGAATCGCTTCATGATCACTGTGGCCTAGATGGCTGCCAGTCGTTACTTCACTCACAAGATCCTCCCTTGACAAGCAGCAGATCAAGGAGGGCATCTCTACGAGTCAGCTCCCTTAAAGTGAAGTTGTCAACCAAGGTTTTTAAGAATCTTGTGGCCTGGGCTCTACCAGCTGTATGATGGTCCCAGTTAATTTCTGGCAAGCTGAGGTCCCCCATAAGACAAGGGCATTTGACTTGGAAGCCTCCCTTAATTCCTTAAAGAATAATTCCTTTGTGTCATCATCCTGGCTAGGAGGTCCAGCAGACTCCCACAATGACATCCACATTATCTACTTGTCTCTTGATTCTTACCCAGAGGCTTTCAACTGTGCCACTGCCAACTGTAAGCTCCATACATCTTTTTCCTACTCTGACAACTCATCATTTAAATCAACAAATTAAAAATGTCACTGGGTGATATTTTGAAAGTAAAAAGAAAGAAACACATGCAAAATAAAAAAAAACTAATGTTATCAAAGCCCTTCTGCTTCAAAGTCTTGCCCAGTTTCAAATGACATGCAGTTACCAGAGAGCAATGGTGGAGGTTGTGGGAACATAAATAGCAGAATAAATAGCTAAATACACATATGTATCTATATATAGATATAGCAAAAAATATGGAGGTGAAAGAAGATAGTAAGAAATAAATACTTTCTTTGAAAGAGATATGCCAAACTTAATCAAAGAGGAAATTTAATTTTTGGAAGCATTCATTATGGTATGGTTGCTAGTTGTTTTCTTTGGGTGTTTTGTGAAGGAATTATGCCCTAAAACATTAAAACTTAATTTATTTTCATCAGTTCTACAGATGTTAACAACTTGAAGGGAAATTTGCTTTTCCTCAATGTAACAAATACATTGCAGATCAATTGTATTGCAGAATCTGTTTTTTCATTATGATAGGCTTACTATTTTAAAAAAGTGAAAATTCCGTTATAATTTTTTCTTTCCCTTAGACTAAGATCAAATTCTTGAAACATTTACATACTGCTGCTTTAAGTAGTGAAATCTGTCATGACTGCCCACCACAAACACAAGGCAGGACTCCTTATAAGCAGATATACCCATGATAATTATTCTTTGAGGTATATCATGTCTATATGATGCATGGTGCATGCTTGGTTCACTTCAGCTAAACATCTCTGTTCCTTTCCATGAATACACAAAGTCTGCTTAAGTGACTTACCTAAAAACAAAGTAACACACATGTACCCCTGCTCACGTCTCCCTATTCTCATGTGCCACTTTTACTTATTCTGTTAAATGTATTAAAAAAAAATAAACCCCTCTATTAGCACTTCAAGGAAAATATGTCTTCAAAGAGGGTGTTGAATTTTCCCTCTTTTCCTATACAAATGCAGAAAACATAATTTTTCATGAAGCAATCTCTCAAAATAATAATTTGTATAGTTAGTTATTTTTCCCTTATTTTAAAGATTTTTGGTGAGAAATACATGTCATATTGACGTGTATAATGAACAAATAGACTCAGACTCTTGGTTCTGCTTCTGCTGTGAGCTTGCCACCGTGACAAACAGTGAGACTACCTTGCTGCCTTTTTAGCTCTGCAACCAAAGTTAAAGGAACATTCCTTGAGGCAAGAGTTAGAAGTGCTCTTTCAACTCAGTCCTGTATTCACTTGAGAGTTACCCTGTCCTGATTTTCCTTGAGTTTGGGTTATTTATGGTTTTGTTTTTCTTTCTTGCCCTATGCATTCCCTTTTCCTGTTTCCCTTACAATTTTTAAGAAGTGCTGTGATGATACATCAAGAACTTGCAGAGATTTAATTCTCTCCTTCCAAACTACTGCCCAACCTCTCAGTCAAATAATTAGGTAAGTCAGACAATTATCTTTCCTTCTGAGAACTCCTGGAAGCTCATGTTAGGTTTAATTACCTGCGTTGGAACATCCAACAGACTGAGATCATAAAGAAAATCAGTTCCCTCCTTTCTAGCTGGGTCAGGACAGTTTCTGTAGAAAGCAAGTTTTCTACCTAAACTTTAGATTTCTACAGACTTTTGTTAATTTTCAGTCCGTTGTTATTTTCTGAGAGCTGAGTAACTGAGCAGAGCTTTTTATTCTCTGTAGATTCTGAAGCAATGCGCATTTTGGACACAGAGCTTTTAGTCTGTGCAGATGGACCATTGCTTCAGATGTTTGTGTTTATAAATAAAGCTGAAAAAAGAAACAATAATATCATTTTGGAACAGGGCTGATTAGAATTTTGATGGCTTCTTTATCCTGGCAATAGCCTTTTACTTTTGGCTTCTTCCTTCTCTTCTCCATCCTGAATCTGTCATCTTTCTCCAATAATTAGAATTTATACTAAGCAATCAAGATTAGGCTGTCAAGGCAAAAAAAGAGTAAAAACTAATTATACCATGTTCTCCCTGTGGATAGGAATAGCATATATTTGCTTTATAAATAATGTTTTTAATATTTAAATTACCAGGAACATCAGATTGTGAAGAATGCATTAAAAGCTCTAAAATTTCAGTTTTTCTAAAGCCATAAATAATTTTCTATAGGAATAACACTAATGGCAGGAGGAGAGCAAAATCCATTTGGCTATGTGAAATAAAAACTAATAGAAGTGATTTATGACAGCAGTTAGACTTGCAAACTAGTGAGGCAGCATTCACCAAAGCACAACCATGACAGGACTGCAACCAAATAAATAATAAATACTCTCAGATTCCTGATTCCAAGTACGTGATATAAGCAATAGTGAATCTATGGCATTATTGGAGTTGATGCAATAATATTCCAATAATATTTCTGTTATGATATAAATCAATCATAATAATGTGACATTTTTCACTCTTATTCAGTATCTTGAAGAGTGGTGGCCAATGTCATGTATTTTGCCTCTCATTATTCTATTTGGTACTGTAAAAAATATTTTAAAGAGTAACTTTAGACTTCCATGTGCTTCATTAACAAAGGAAATTGCTTCTTTTAACAGTTCAATATAGATTAGTAGGTGTTAGAGGCAGAATGAGTAGGGCAAAGTATTTTCAAACAAAAGCCAGGAAATCTGAAATCACCTCACATTTTAAAAAGGTGCAATCCTAGAATGAACAATATTAAAACTCAAACTTTTATTGTTGCAGTTTTTAAGGTTCCAAAGGCAGCTACTCTGACACAGTGGATGCAAAGCTTATGAATTTTCCCTTGTAGTAGGCTCCATATGATTTCAAGTAACAGATGGCACTTTGCTGAAAATTGAAATAGCTAAAGCAGTGAAAAAGCAGCAAAATTCACACCACTTTGAAGCCCTACTCTCACACCTTGTTTCTGAATTTACTAGTTCCTCAGATCCTCAGGTCTGGTGAACAGAGGAAAATAAATTTCCACAAAATACTAACAAAACAAATAAATATATTCTAGAAACAAATAAATGTATTCTAGAAACAGATTAGAAATCTCAATGCTCCTATCTATCTCTGCTACAACTCCAGGCAAGCAGTTTTGTCCTACAGAGCTTTAAGGAGCAGGGGAAGCTAAGGAAGATAGTGAAATACTGATTTTTACTGGCTTACTTGTTATTCCTAATGAAGATATTGATTGACTTGGTTCAGTGCTTCAAAGCTGTGCTGTATCACACAGCATGTTTTTCTTTTAACAGAAGACAGTGGTTATGCTTAATCTTTTTTTTTTTTCTTTCTTCTGTTAATTAACACAGCATTATTTTTCTTTTTCACATCTATCATAGCCACTGTCACTTTCCTAAGGCAAACACTTTGCTGAAACAGCTTAGCAGTTGGGTCCCTAATAAATACAAAAACACGACTAAAATAGAAATGAAAACCTCCAGAAACATCCAGAAAGAATTAGTCATGGAGCACTTTCTAACATTTGCAAGCAATCTTGATGGTGTATTTGGTTATCTGATTTTAATATTTCTATGCCAAAAATATATTTTTTTAAAAAGTGTATCATTTTATGCCAGGGTCTAAAAATATTTTTGTCTACAAATTCTTATAACTCTAAGCTGATCCTTTTGACTTGGACCGCATGCATAGGGTCCGGACAGACACACATCATATGGAACATATATCTGTGTCTCTGTCTTCCATCCAGTTCTTGGGCTGCAGTCACTGTCTGCAACAAACAGCCTGAAACAGAGAATTTACACAACTTTAAAGTGCAGTCTTTATCTTCTGAGAAAAAACATACGCAACAGACACTATGAAAAATGTATATGAACTATGGAAATTCATTAAAATTTTCCAAAATACAACATTCAGAAAACAAGTCCCGTGCTTTGGAAAGGAGGAGAGAAGACAGAAGGCAGTGAGCAGCTGAAATGAGTAACTGCTGGAAGAGTGGGGATTCTGGCAGTTGGAGTGGGAGCCCCAATGAGTAAGCAAAGAGCCAGAAGAGAGAAAAGCCCTTCCTTGCTAAGCAGAATCACATTAATGTGGGTATTCTCAGCTCAGTCAGAGAGAAAGAAAAAGGTTTCCTAACCAGGCAAGAGCCTGGGAAACAGTTAAGAAAGAATGTAAATAATTCTCTAATCTATCTTGTTATTCACATTGTTTATAGATATGTTCTGCTACTGTGTGTCATTCACTGCACACCAATGGTGACACATGTTTTTACTCTAAGACCAATGAAATTAGTCTTCTCGATGTTCTCTATATACAGAGCAGTACATTTGAAATAAAGAGAGAGTTCATTTTCTTAGCCTTCTGATCTAGAATTCTCTGTTTCCATCCTGCTCAACAGCGTCACATTAATCTGCAGTGTTAGTTTTCAAATAACTAGTCCATGTTTGGAGAATGAAGATATATGGCTATCACGTAAATAATAATGCTCTGTGATTACTGCAGCATGTAATATATGCAACTACAAAGAGATAAATCATGGGTTTTTGTTCCTGGTATATGGTTCCAATACAAACCCAAATATTTTCAGGTGCACAAAACATCTGAGTGGATCAGTAAAGCTGACATGTTGTACCATGCTTAAATTATTTATTAATGGCAAAATGAAAAACCAAAGAAGAAAGAAGCATTGGATATACTCGAAAAATTTAATTAGAGAATATAAAGAATAGATGCTAAGCCACCCAAGAAATGAATTCTTCTCCAGTTCCCAAACCTTATTTTCATTAATTAAAAGCCTTAACTGTTTATATACACATTCTCTGATCGTTATTTGATTTCAATATATGCACCTAACTGAGAAGTTTTGTGCACACTGCAGTCTGACTGCAAGCACAAAAAGGGTAGGATGCAAAATGAGTTCTACCCTCTATCTCTCTCATCTTCTGGACTGCATTTTACCCTTGTGCATCCAGTATGCTAGCCAATAATATGAAACATTATGTTTGTGTGGGATATTTTGTGCTTGGGTGGTTGGGGTTTTTCCCCCAAAAGAGAAGCAGCAATGCTCTGCATTTATTACTGTTTATAAAAATGATGAATTGAATACTTTAGTTTTTGCTTTTAAAAGGTAGGATTGTGAAGGAACATTTGTTTATATGAAGGCTGAGTTGCAGACCAGGTGCAAGGGTTGCTGACTGCACAACTGTCCCCTGGGAAGTGCTGGAATGCCTATGGGTGACTGAGCACAGAGCTTGCTCCTACCTAGGCAGTTCATATCCAGAAACTGTTGTTCAAGCCATGTCCTCTAGAGAGAAAGCTTGAAAGTCCCATTGCCTCTACATCTAAGTTTGCATTTATTACTACTACTGGCATTAGATCCTAATTCTTCCACCATTTGCCTGGCTCCGTGCTATTCTTTGTTTCTAGGTACTGTCTCTTCTAGCATTTTTCTCCAGTTTAACATTTTCTGAATTGCTGAAGGGGGCCATCGATGTTTTGTTCTGTCAAAAATCTTAATGGTGCTAAGAGGTGCAATTAATTTGCAAAATTATTTCCTAGTCAGTTGAATCCTCCAAAATGGAAAACTAATGAGACAGCTGCCCTGCTAGATCTCCTACACAAAGGTATCCTATTATCACTGAGAGAAGAAAAAAGTATGGAAAGACACCACTGAAATATCCATCACTAGTCATTGTCTTTGTCCACAGGGCAGGAATTAGGAATGTAAATACTTTGCTGAATTTGGGACAGTTTTGAACATCATAACTCTTAAAAGAATTGCAGAAAAATTAGGATTTGTTATTTTTAAGACCAGGCACTCTGGTTTTGTCCAACATCACCTAACAAAATCTGTGAAAAATGTATGTGTTCTTTGTGCAGGATATACAACTGAATTTCACATCCAAACAGAACTGATTTAGGTGGTAAGTTGTGAAATTTGTCATCCTGTTTTCACAAAGAACAATTTATGCATTTTCCACTTTTATCTTGGGGAATATTAAAGCTCTTGAAAGAGCCAAGGCTTTATTCACAGTCTTTTGAAGATGTAGGAAAGCTTAGTGTAAAAGTGTCTCAAAGGAATATCCTTTAAGGTAGCAGGTGTTCTGAGTACTAAATGTATTATGTGATTTCTATTTGAATTAGTCTGCAACATGGTGAAGAGCCTTGCTACAGGTGTTTCCTGTTAAATTGAAGAGCGCTGAGAAATTTAAGGAGTTGAGCCATGCTAAATTCAGACTGAAATCAGAATTAGACTGAATGCCTTTTTTATTTTTAAAGTGTTACTGTATGTTATACTCAATTGCATAAGGTTGGTATCAGGCATTTGAAGATGTCTCAGTTATATTTCAGTAACTACTTACACTAGAATCTTCTCACATTGAGAAACATGTTTCATATTTTCCTATTTATTTCATCCCACCTCACAAAAGTTCTTGCTATTGTAACAAGGAAAGAAGAAATATTATTAATGCAGGCATCCAGAAAGCACCAGCAGATAGTAATGGAAAAATTGTTCCAAGTTCTGGGGAAGGCAAAAAGATATGGTGCTGCTCAGCTTCTAAGCTGCTAAGCCAGGTCCTTGTAAACTGACAATGTAGACTGGGGCAGTTGCTGAACAACAAAAATTATGCTTCATACAATTAATGCATTTTTGTACCTGTCAAATATTAAATTTTGTGTTTCTTCAGTAAATAATTTGTTTTTACTGGGAAATTAGGTCAGGTTTTTATAATTTTTTTCTAATGTGTAATTACAACTCAATGTGAAATGAAACAAAAAAAGTCAGATGATTAAATAGAACCAAGCTGTTACATTTGATGCTTTGGAAATATGAGTATCATCTGTCACTGTATAAAAAAAACTGTTATGAAAATATGTGCTCTCCTCAGACTTTATGCTCTGAATAAACACAAAGGATTTGAAGTTTAGGGAAAAAACCTAGCATGATTAAAAATTATCAGTTATTGGTAGGAGGTTCATAGTGAAGTGAAATAGGAACTCATTAAATAATCTGTACCATTGAAGACAAGCAGGATTTGAAACTGTGATTTTCACTGAAGGATAGATTTCTATGAATACAATGAAATTCCATCAGTATATTCCAGGAGATTACTACTTCTTGAAATACTTACTCCGCAGCCCCCTGGAGTTACAAGGCTAGCCCAGATCTGAGAGCGCTTTGGGGGAAATATTTCAGGGTTAAGGCAAAAGATTCCAAAAGAGGCTCTAACCCCCAGTGTAGTATTCCATGGGAGGAAGAGGGAAAGAGAGCAAACAATGGCCTTTTCTAGCCTCCTGCTCAGGAAAGGACAATTGGCTCCCAGGCAATCGGGCCCAGAAAGGAAGGAAGGGTTAAACTAACGTGGTTACAGCTACAGGGGTCTCTGGGGAAGGGGGGAAACCATTCCCCAGAGCGATGCAACAACTTCTTGCAAAATAGTTATGCTTACAAAAGTATTTCATATTTTTAAAGCATTTTGCAATTGTGTTTTACCAGGGTATGACCTATAGTCTACGTACCAAGTTCTTACTCCATACTTAAAACTTAATTTAAACTTAATGTTTTATAGAATTGGACATTGAATATTGATGGAAACCGGTAGTTTCCTATTAACCATATTGTTTCTCTCATAAATGGCTACATGATTTAGGTAGCTATTATGATTCTATTTAGATTATATAATAATGGTTATATACATATTAGGACATGTGTTGGTATTTTATTTGGCATATTATTTACTTTGGTCAATTTTCTCAATGCTGTCCCTTTTTGTCCCCTGGGTATTCTTTTCAGTAAAAAATCCAAATGGATTCAAGAAGAAAAGACATGATGAGAAAGATGCAGAAATGGAGAAACCATTAAGTGGGTGCTGGAAGTGAGGGACTAAAGCAGAATTTAAATCTTTGTAAAGGAGGTGGGCAAGGCTGGCATTGATCCAGCTTATGGAAATAATGGGAAAAGCAACAAACTTATTAAGTGGATCATAGTCCTTTTCATTAAGTTATTGACTGAGGAGAGAAATGTACACAGATCACACATTAGATTCGCTACAAAAGTAAGATTTTAATAGTAAATAGGTCTTGGCAAGTTTGGATACAAAAGCTGAAATGGTGGATAATGATCAACCTCTTCCTAAGGACTGCAGCATGCTGTCACCATGTCATTAGCTCTCTGAGGAGCTGAAAGACAAATGCAGCATTTTAAACTCCCAGTTCACTTAGAAACAGTCTTCTACAGTTTCCACGGGATAACAAATCAGTGCTTTTTTTACTATGGCCTTTATTCTCATAAAGAAAACTTTTATTGGTATTGGGTAAGATTTGCTTTGAGTTAGAACAAAACCAAGGTTTTATAAATGTGTTTTGTTAACCAAATTCAACTGCAGTCATTGTCATTTCAAGTAGATGAAAGAGTTTAACAAAAAATTGTCGTAAACACAGGGATGCATTATGCATGCATTACAGGAAGGAATCAAAGGCAGGTGTTTCATGCCTTGGTCACCAGGTTGAGGATGGAGCAAACACTTCTGGAAGTTGATTTGAAGCTCAGGACCCAAGAAGCTGCAGTTTTATTTCCAAAGGACAGGTGTGTTGAGCTTGGTGACAGTTATTGTAAGCCTTTTGATCTGCCGCAAAACAAGTGTGAATTCTGAAACTTCACAAGTGGATCCTAACTGGAATTGCCATCGTCTGGCCAGATCCAGCTGTTCAGCACTTCTTCCCTGATGGGCAGAGATTGATGGGAAATTGAATACTATAATCCCCAACTAACTCACTCTTTTCTACAAAGTCCTATTGCTACCTAATATCTCAGGAGAGACCTGCCTGTGTGCCAGTGGCATGGAATACATGAAAAGGAAATGGTATGCTCCAAACCTGAGCTAAGAAAATAACATCCAAGACTGAAAACTTTAGTTGTTCTGCATGCAAAACCACCCTCAAATAGCATAAAAAACTTGTTTAAATACTGCAGAGCTCAGTATCATGTAATTGGATGATGTGGGACAATATATATTTTTAGACAAGAATTTCAAGAAACATGAGAAGGAGCAGAGATATTAAGAAGTACTCAGTGTTGGCTCAATCTTATTCCCATAAAGATTGATGTAATTTTTTCAGTAATATTAAAACAATTTAAGTGAATACTTTGAATATCTACCCAAAGTCCCTGGTGAGATGGAAGTGGTAGTATGTGTTTGCTTAGACTTTCACTTGTTGCCTGAGCACATACTGCTGAAGTTGTCAACAGGAAAACATGAACAAGTCCCATAACCATTTCAAACCCAAAGAACAGATGGTATTAAGAAGCAGTATCACAGCCTGCTGTTCCCTGAGGTTTGATGAAGGTCCTGTAGCTCTCCATGAAAAGCAATTTTTTTTGTTCACTTCATCCATTAGGCCTATAATTCTATATTTTAAAAAATCTACCCACTAGTTTGGTTAATTTCATTCAATCTTGAATATTTTTTCCCTGTTGCATGAATGCTGGTCTAAGCTGGAAACCAGAGGCAAAGATCTCTTTATGTAATCGACAGTATTATTAACATTTTTTCTGGCATTAAAAGTTAATAATTCACATGTTGTCTATAATAAGTCAAATCATGCTATTTAGGATATTTACCACTATAATGTACAGGAACAATAAAAAATTCTGTATGACTGCCCTTTTGAAACTGATTAACTAGCACTGGAGAAACCTTATTCCAAATTCTTGGTTTGCTTTACTGGGGAAAGTGTGAAATATAGGAAAAACTGAGAAAAGGAATCTTTTACTCTGATTATCTGAACTTTACATCTCCTTCATAAGCAGTGTCATCTATTTCACTGAAATGAGGTTCTTATTCTTGTCTTGAAAAAATATGAAACCTAGGGCAGTGGTTAATTTACACTTCAGAAATCAGAGATAGAATGAGAATGCATTTTTCAGATTAATTTCCTTTAATTTCTCACAGCTAGCATAGAGATTATCACCATACATCTCTATAGATTAGCTAACCCTTTATAATGTACATTTCTATATGTATATGAAAGTGAAATTACCATCAACATCTTTATAGAAGTAATTGTACCTTTGGGCACAAGATCTGATACAAGAGCCTTAGAAGGTATTTCATCTATTTTTTATGAGTTTGGGAATTTTTAAGGTTTTGCTGGTTATATCAAAAACTTGAGAAAAATTCTTTCCTAATCCCCTGCTTTCAATGTGATTATTTAAGCAATATCCCTAACATTTCAGTAATTAAGGATGGAAGCATTTATAGCAATTTGCAGCACAGCCTTTATAGATGAGGGAGCAGGAAAGCTATCTCTTTCTGTCACTTTAGCCTTTAGTTTCATTCAATGCTTCCCGTGAAATAGGTTTTAGAAATCAGCTGTAATTTCCCTGATGTACTGTATCAGCTACCAGACAGAGCTGCAAAGAATTGATCGGATGAAAGTAAATGAAAATTAAGAGAGTATGAGAACCCAGCTGGGATATATCTATTATTTCTCTTGCACAACAGAATCTGTTCCGTGTTACTTTTTAATACATTTCTGGGACAGAATTTCTTTCTGTAATATCAGAGTGAATAGTGCAGACTTTCTCCAAGAACTTCAAAAAAGAAAGACAAGGCTTTTACATTCATCTTTTATGGAACATGAACAGAATGTACAGATCACAATAGCCAAAAATAGCACCTAGTCTTGAAGAAATATGTAATTTTCATCCTACACATATGTCACTTTCAAACCAGAGAGAAAACCTTCATGAAAGAACACCAGATTGTTCCAACTGATGTCTTCTTGGAGAGCTGCACTTGAAGGGAAAACCTCAAACAACATTTACTTAACAACAACACCCTTGATAGCTAACAAATCTCGCCTGCACTAAGGAAGAGCAACAAGAAACAGAGTCTGATCATTATGAAATTACATGAATACAAAACAGTGGGAAAGTTATTTTAAAAGGAGCTTGTGCTTTTCATATATTGGCTTTTTAACTTTCACTGGGAGAACAGATGGCCTATGTAACTGGTAGGAGGCAAAGGAAATGGAAGGCATATTGGAAAGGCTTGGAGAACAGCCAAAATAAAAATTGTAATTTTGATACCACAGAGTTGAAATGCAGTGCATATAGCAATCACTTAATAATATCTAGCTGATGGCCTGCCTTAGCCTTAATTTCAAGACCTGGAATATTGTAAGCAACAGATCAAACCAGGTATATGCTTTTGATAGGAAGAGTGGATGTGCATTTTTCAGGTGACATTTGCTTCTTGACCTCAGTATCGAACCCACTGACTTTCACAGCAAGATGAAACATCTTGGCTTAGTGCAGAAGACACAACTTCTGAAATACAGTATTCTTGTGAAGATATTAAATGTTGGTAGTAGTGTTGTACAGATGGTCTTGAGAAAAGCAATGATGGATAATCATCTGAGGTATTTACAATCTAAAGCAACCAATAAGATGACTCAGCAGTCCAGCTCCCTGTGGCTCATTTTGTTTCTCTTGCTTTTCATATTCTCTTTTGAAGTCTAATGAGTTTAAAAGACATGCATTCCAAACAAAATACCCTTATCTAATAGGTACCTTTTTCAAAGATAGCCAGTTCACTATATGCCTTCTGTGAAGGCAACCATCTCTCTTGATACTGCTCAAGTTCTCTGTAGCTCTTCTGTTGACTGGGTAAAAAAGTCTGTAGGTATACATGGATGGGTTGTGCCAATCTGTCACTAGTACTTTATGACTTAAATAGGCTATTAGAAAATCAGTAAGCTCTGATCAAAAAATTATGAGGATTTATACAGCATGTTTCTCACTACTGTATTAATATCCCTCTGCAATGTTAATTCCAGTGCTACTAGGAAAATAAGAAGGTTATTTCTTCTTTTCTACTAGTCAATCTGTGGTTCTTCTCTAAATAATATTTTCTGGCTCTTAAAGAACAGTATTAGTTCAAATGCCTACTTGTCTTCTTCTTCTGGACCAGAAAGACAGTGAGCAGTAATCATGCTCCCTCCAGAGATGGTAAAGACTCAAATCCAGTAAACTTGGTTCTTGCTGTTACCATCAGTCACATCTGTGAGGAAATAAATTTATTTCACAAATATGTGAATATCCCATAAAACAAAATGCAACTGATCAATTTTTTTTCCCATGTATCAAAAGATGAAGTTCAATAGAGACTTACAAAACACATCCCTAATTCTATTCTATGTGCAATATTTTTATCCCAGTCAGTTCAGCTGTGCCTGAGGAAGACAGATAAACAGTACTCTAGGTTGGATACAATTATTAATTCTTTCAGATATTTATCTGAGTTATCATAAAGCAGCACAAACTCTTCAGCTTAATGCAGTTTTCTACTGGGACACATCATTATGTTTTGACAAAAAGTGCCATGAATGAAGAAGTAATGTGACACTTGAATGGGAATAATGCTGAGACATAAATAAGTGGAAAAAATGAATGAGAAAGAAAATTGCAGGGGGGGAAAGTGATGAAGCTATAAATATAAAACAAAGGTGAGAAAACAAAATGAGTTAATTTTTCATGGTGGCAATTAGAAATAAGGAAAATGCTGTCAGTTTGGAATTAAGAGGAGATTTAATCTGACAGCTCAATTCTCAGATAATATACAACCACCACCGTAAAGCACAATATTTCTTCAATGCACAAATTATTAAGGAGTGAAATACAGATGCTAAGTAGCTTATGAAAATTTTTTTAACAAGCTTGAAGTTTTCAAGACATGTCATCTGTTTTATTTGTTGCTAATGGTAACTGTGATTTTCATCTGGTGTTGAGTTTGATGTTTTCAGGGATATACTTTCAGAAGATTGTTAATACACAGAAGTAAATATAAGAGGCTAAAGTTTAAGATGGATTTTCCGTCCATCATTTTGCCAGCTGGTAGTGAATTTGATTCCTCTAGTAATTGCTAGTGCTTGCTAGTTTCTTCCACATCTTTCCCATTATGAATACAAGTAACTGACTGCTGGCAATATATAACTGCAGGCTGGAGCACATGCAACACAAAATCCAGACTGAGCCCCTAGATGCCCTCTGGGGCCTATTTGGGACACTATGTTTTAAGCCAAACAAAATATAGAAAATGTGCATTTCAGGAGCAGGGCACATGGCAAAGGATTTGGGTGCCTTGCTGCATCCAGATTTCAGTTTGGATGTGGCCATTATGTTCTGAGGTGAAAGGATTTTACATCTGTGTTTGTAAAATAAATGGAGCAAGGATTGTATCCAAGGATGTTAGCTGATGTGCTGGGGAGCCAGCATCCCCTGAAAGGGAAGGCTTACCCCTCACACCTGTGTATCTTTCCTCTGCTCAAGATGCTGTATCACAAGGCAGCAAGGTCACACCTCTGCTAGGTTTTTTGGAACTGTCAGACAAGCAAAGGTATGTTTAGCACATACTTATCTAAAATTAATTAGAAACAAAACAACCGAGAGGGCAAATATGGTATCACTCTGTAATAAAGATGGGCAAAGCCTAGAACATTATTGCTTAGTTTGACATCAGTAACTGGCAAAAGGAACAGACCGAATGATAAGGGAATAAATCTGGAAACACAAGGCAGACAACTGTGGCAAGCACATTTCTCTCGGTGCACCTCAATAAAAAATCCTGAGAGAGAGAGAAATGTGCTTGCCACAGACAACTGCTAAATAAACAGCACCAGCATGAGCCTGCAAAGAGCAAGTTTTTCATCATAAGCCTGAATGACTTTTTTCTTCACACCCTGGGAAGAGGAACCAAGCAGAGAGGTGATACAAACCAGTCAGCAGAGATATGGAGTAAACTTCAGAGAGACCCAAAAAAGACAGGCAATTAGATAATATACCAGCAGATTACCAATATGTAAAAGTTCATGGAGGTGTGTAGAGTAAAGCACAAATGGCTTTTGAGGTACAAATAACTTAATGTGTCACTGTAAATAACTCAGTAGACCCTTAGTTAACTTTAAAAATCCCAATCCCAACCCACAAACTAAGGATTATTGAACATATTCTGCTGCTATGCACAACAACTATATTCAGCCTTTCTTCTTATTGTTCATATATCTACGCCAAACATCAGGAGAAGTTTCATTCTGATATAATAAAGAGATTTTTTTACAGTTAGAACAACTATTCACTAGAACAACTTCCCCAGGGAGATGGTAGAGTCTCCATCAACAGAGATTTTCAACTAGATTAGGTGCTAGATAGTCATCTAGACTCCCTTGCCTATAGATGTTAGAATGGATGATTTTTTGAAGTTTCTTCCAACCTGGATGTTTTATCTTTCTAATATGTTCTTACTCACATGCCTTTAATTAAATTTTACTTTAACTCAATTGCCTCTAGCATAGGAAATGTGTTTTCTGCTTAAAATTGTAATTATTCCCAAACTTTTCCTGACATTTCAAAGTTTATTAGAAGAGCAACTTTAGACTATGTCTGTCAAAACAGACATCAACTGGCTGTGACATATTTGACTTCAATATCTGCCTTGTTATTAATTTCTCTCTCAGTCTGAGAGAGCTTGGAGGAAATAATCCAGATACTCTCTATTTAAATATCAATCATCTCATTGTCACCTCATTGAAAAGTCATTTCTTCAGAGTAATATCAATGACTTCTGCTGGCTGTCCACTCTGTTACCTGAGCACAGACTGGCCTCAAAAAATGAGCAGGAATTGCTTCTGGTAAGTGGGCAGTTGCTTCAGCCAAGATCAGCAAGACCACCCTTGCTACCCATTCCCTCTCCCCTTTCCCAGCATTTATTGTTCACTCCAGAGCTGGCACATGAGACTGCCTTTCAGCAAGGACAGAAGCAGTCTGCCACCACACAGAATGGTGCAATCCCTGCCATGGCTCTGGTGCTTGACCGGCTGCAGCAGTGCCCGGGCTGGTGGGTGTTTACAGCTTCCCAGCTCTGCCAAGACCTCCTGCTGCCTGAGTCACTCAGGGCTTTTCCTCAGTCCCAAAATGAGGAAAAGGCATCTATTTATTGTGTGCAAGCACAGCTGTGGAGAAGATGGCACATTGATTGAGAGCGAGTTCAGTGTTAGGCTTGCATCTTGTTTGACCGAGGACAAAAATTTCTAATTGTTACATAAGGTTTACTGAGCTTTGTTGAGTTACCTTTTCTTGTTGTTTGCCTCTTAAAGTGTGTAGTGCTCTCCAATGAATTCCCCTGCTAATATCTGTATCTAAAGTCACCTTCCAGCTACTGGGAGGGGGTTGGTATGTTTTAGGAGGAGGTCAGGGAACTCTTATAGCTATGTCTACAAAATAAATGTTTAGACAGCATAACAGGCTGATCTGAGCCTTCCAGTTTCTAAGTGCAGATAAACAAGATGTCATAATAGTTGTCATGTGAAATATGACTTTTACCTTATACATGGGTGCAGTAGAAATATCCAAACCTGGAGAGCATTTTTCAGTAATTTACTGAAAATTTGGGTAAACAATAAAAGAAAATAAAATCAGTGGAAACATCACTTTTCCTTTATATCTAGATCTTCTTTTGCAACTTATGTAGCTGCACAAGGAACACTGTGGCTGAGAAGGGTTTCTGCTCAGCTGCATTAGCAACAACACCTTCTGAATGCATGAGGAATGCCTGGGTAGCTTTGTGCTGAGGACAGTAAAACATAAGTGCCACTACAAGCACAGTAAAGGGATTTGTAATGCCATGAATTTAGAAATAAAAGAAAATATGGGTTTTACTTTAGATGTATTTGACTGTCTTTAGTCAAATCCTTCTTTTGAAGCCTTACAAAATCACAGTATATAAGGTCTTGTAAAATTTCTCTTCATGAGTTTTTAATGGAGCAGTAAAAAATACAGTGGTAAAGTGTAAAGGATAGTGCAAATGTGTAAAGGATATACTTGACCTCTTCTTTAGTGGTAATGAATCAGTATGAGTGTTTAGGGCACAACTGCAGAATCAGATGGACCAAAATCTTTTGCCCAGTTTCTCATTAATGCCACCCGAGAAGCTATGCTACATAACAGCCCCTTTTTGAATTTGCTGACATTAGCCTCCCTGACAGATGGCTGTCTGGGCACATGGAGAGAAGATGATGGATAGCCCATATTTCAAAAGGCAGTGATCAGTCTAGCAAAGAGCTCCATGCATCATCCAAGTTTTGCAGAAATGGCATAAATCCTTTTGTCCTCATTGTAAGAAGACTGATCATGTATCAGAGATCAATGAGGGGGTTCATCCAGGTGGTTTCACACTTCACAGTTTCCAGGACAATTCTGTTAGTTATTTGGAACTGCTGCCTTATGAAGGAGGGAAGAAGTAGTTTGGCATTTGAGGTAGTTGTCTCATGATACATTTCCATATGCTGCAATCTATTGCCATACAGTGAGGAAGAGAATGTCTGTCTAGATGATATTCTCAGAAGCATCAGCATTTTCAGATGAGCATTTTCAGATTTGTTTCTTCTGTTTATTGCTGGCAACACTAAGGTTGACGAAAGGTGCTCTACAGACTGAAGATGGCATTTCTTTCCAGAAAAAATCCACATTTGTTCAAGTGCCCATTGGTTCCTCCAGAGCATTTTCCATTTCTGAGAAAAATATGATTGTGCAGTTAATTCTGTAGTACTGAAAGAAATGTGTCAGTACTGTGAGCTGTCTTTGGTTGCAGAAAAGGGATCAAGGAGTTGAGGTATAAATTCTTAAACAAACAAGGTCATTCTCTCTTCCAGTCACTGACCTGTCTCTTTCATAATCTGAACTGTGCCTTGGTGTACAGTTTTATGTGCTACTTGCTGAGGTGGTTAAGCTGTGATTTCTCTAACCTTTTATGTAGAAATTAATTAGTAATGTCATCACTGTATGCAGTTGTCTTTTTGGGTTTTTTTAACCTGTTTGCAAGAAGACAATTATGACACAGAAAGCTGATACTAACTAGTCGGTAGCAGGGCTCTGAATGTCCAAATCATCTCTGAAGAGCAGACTGCAGGCTGGTTTTTCAAGGGCAGAGCTACATTATCTACATTACCCCCATTCAGTCAAATACTCAGGAGAGATAATAAGTTTCCTGTTGGATGTGGCTGTGAGAGAGACTTGTGAATGCTCTGCCCTTGACAGCACAATTAAGGGCACACCCATGTGCAGTAAAATCAGGTTAGGATGACACTGAGCTCACACGTTTTCAGTCTTCCAGCAGTCATCCTTCAAGGCTGAGGCATTCAGATTCACAAGCTCAGCTGCAATGCTAGTTGAAAAATATTTGTGCAGCACAAAACTACCCTTAATGACAAAGGTTTTCTGTTGGTTTTTTAGCATACAAGATATTCTAATTAAACTGAAAAGGGCAGCATTCCCTCCTGACGTTGAGAATGCTGGTCAGGACTGGAATCCCAGCAGGAGTGACAGCCTGCTTTACTAACTTCCTGTGACACGCCCTGCTCATCCCCCCTTTTTCCTGATTGTTGGTTCTCCTATGCTGGCAGACTGGATTAAAAACCCAGGATTGCCAGGCACACACATAAACCCAGCAACAGGTGAAATAAAGAAAGATAAATACATCTGTACATCACATCTGTATATGATCCCATGGCAATTTCTATATGGGTCTTCTAACACTAATGACTGGGGGCAAATTGCCCCTTTACAATCCCAGAAAGCTGCAACTTTTAATTTAACCCAAACAATGTGATTATTCACATAAAAACAGGGTCTGGGGTTTTTGTTTGTTTGTTTTTTAAAAAATTAACATGGTCACTCAAGCAATTTTCAAATTGTATGCTCCAATAGAACACAGCAAAGAATGCTGGGCACCAAGCTGTCCATTATGTTTATCTGTGATTTAGGAAAAAGCAGTAGAACCTACATAATTTAAAATATAATGCTCTCAAACACATGAAGAGTGTAAAATCTTTTGGCGTGGTTTGTCCTTACAAAAATCTTGAGAATTTAGCAATCTAAATACATCTTAATAGGATCAGATTTAGTGCAAGTTAATCTCCTTCCACTTCTTAAACCATCCCTTTTTTTGTTGTGTGGAGAGGCTAAATGATTTGCTGTAGCAAGCTTTTTTTTAAACCTGCAGTAATTTGATAGTAGGAATAACCTCCAAGCCCTCTTGCTCTACAGGGACCAAGTTCTTACAATCCATTATCTGTCAAACAATTTCTAAGTGCTGCCAAGCAACTACTAGCTCATTTTGTCTAGCCAACATTCAGAAACAGACACCATGTGCATCTGTTCCAAGTACTGCATGTGAGACAGCATCAGCTTTGCTTAACTGTTGCCATTAGTAGGTGAACCATGTCATGTTGCATCATTTATTCAAGCCATCACATATAAAATAATAAAAAATCATAGTTCTGTCTCGATAAATCAAATCTGTTAAGCTGAAAATCCAGGAAGCAAATCTGTGGCATTGAAACTTTATGGTTCCCAAATGAAATGCTTCATTTTTCAGTGCCTCTAATGGGCATAGTAATTTCTTATTTCACAGGCTGTAGTAGATGAACCAGCTAAATTAAAAGCATGCATTACTGGACTATGAATGACAATAAAAATATTGGCACTGAAAGTCCAAGGAAAGACATATTGTCTTCTTCTAGACAGCATCTGAACTCTTGCTCTAAACAACTGAATTGATATTCTGGATTGTTCATATACAACCAATCTATGTAGGAGTGTAGATCTGTATGAACTTAAGAAAAAAAGAAACCAGTTTTGCTTTTAAAAAAAATGCATTATTAAAGGATATCAATTTCTAAACCATTTCTCTGTGGTGATCTATACTAAGCTAATCATTCACATGCTTACCACTGCTAGAGAAAGCCCATGCAAGTCATTAGAGCAAGCACTTACCAGATGTCCAGGGCTACCTACAGGTACACCTAAGGATTGCTTAGTCAAGTTCATTCCAAAACTAAGATGAAAGAGCTTTACCCTAGGGTCAAAACCAACAGCATAAATCAATGCTTGACTCCCAGGAATTTTAAAAGTGACACAGTGCAGGTCAGCAGGGGTCCATTCCCTCCTGGAACTTTCTTGTCTTGGTGGTGCAGGTTGAATTCCCATTGTTCAAATCACTTCCAGGTTCTCAAAAGTTCTTCTTCATGCTCACTCATGAGGTGATTAACCTATGTTTTATGACTTCTTAGATGACTCTTCCTTCACAGATTTGGCATGATTTTTTAAGTGATCTGATTTCTTTCCCTGCCAACTGGCATAACAACATGCCTGCTCAGTTTTAAAAGATATATTATATTGATTAAAAAAATAACTAAAACCAAGATTAAAGCCATCCACAAAATCAGTACTTGTATCAAAATATAAATGTGACAAAATTAGAAACAAAGCAATGTTTTACACATTTATACATCTATAAAAATATTCTAAAACAATTCCATCCTAACTTTATCAATACATACATTACCAGACCTTGAAAGTTGACTTTGGTGATATCTCAATACTTAGGATTACATTGCTTAATAAATTAGATGTTCCACTCTCCCTTTGTATTTCACTTTTTTTTTTTCAATCTTGAATTGCAAAGAACTAAAGGGATTTGAACTATCTCATTTTCCAAACTGAAGTTCAGATACAAGTGTGGCTCTGTTTTGAAGGGGTCTACGGTAGCTCCAGCATCTCTTACAGAGGCTGAGGGAGCTGGGCTTGCAGTCTGGAAAAGACAGAGAGGACCTCATCAATATGCACAAGTATCTGCAAAGAGGATGTCAGAGGATGGATCCAGGCTCTTCTCAGTGCTGCCAAGCACTGAGGCAACGGAGAGAAACTGATGCACAGGAAGTTCCACTTGAGTATAAGAACTTCTTTACTGTTCAGGTGACCACACACTGGAACAGACTGCCCAGAGAGGCTGTGGAGTCTCCCTCACTAGAGATATTCAGGAACTGTCTGGACACAGTCCTGTGCCATGTGCTCTGGGATGACCCTGCTTGAGCAAGGAGGTTGGACCTGATGACCCACTGTGGAGCCTCCCAGCCTGACCCGTTCTGTGACTCTGCAAGAGCAGAGTGCAGTTTCAAGATTCACACAAGCTTTTAATGGGGACAGCATAAATTGGAATCTGCTGGTTCTGCGGACATAAAAAAGTATATGTTCCCCTACTGTGCATTGGTCAGAATTCAGCAGCTTACTGTTTTCTAATAAACCATTTAAAAAAAATAGATTTTTGTTGCCATACTTCACAATTTTTAATGCTGATGCTATCAAAAGAAAACTTTGTAAATAAATTTAAGATTGCAGGGGAAGAAGAGAAGTCATCCCCTTCTCACTTCATCTGGTAAAAGAATTCTTGAGTAGTGACAGTTTTTCTAGAAGTCTAGAGAACTAAAAAAAACTGCTAGCAAATGCACTACTGTGAATAAAAAAAGCCTCAGGTGTCACGTAATACTTGTGACAGAGAAAGCAGGGCCATACATGTGTGATACTCAAAATACTAGTAGGACAGTACCACTTTTAGAATTTCACTCAAGTGAAACTTGACTTTAAATTTCTATTTATATTGAATGTATTCAACCAGCATAGCCAGGGAGGGAAACCCAGAGAAGTAACCTTGGGAGTATGATTTGGGCCTCATTTATTACAGACATGGTGAATTGAGGTTTTCTGTCTCCAGAAAGACTGAGTGGGTACTGCAGAAGGTACTGTAGCAGGCAGGAAGAATGGATCTCTACAATCACTGTTTGTCAGACTGCTGTTAAAACTAAAGAAACATGTATCCATTTCATGAGTAATTTTCTGGTCATAATCCCTAAATAAGATGCTTGTGGGCATTTGTACCACATAGCCTCACATGCAAATTCCATAAGAATTTCAGCAGGACCTGAGAGCTTAGCTACTCAGGACAGCTTAATGCAATTTTAGGCCTAAAATGAAGAGGACTAACAAATTTAGGATTATACAGTTCCTGTGGATCATTTGATTGAGAGAAAATAAGAAAAAAAAAAAAAAAAACCAAACTCTTCTAGATGCCAAAGCACTTTTGCAGTTTGAGTTTCTAAAATAAGGTTGCATCATTGTGTAAAGTACCAGGCAATAACAATTTTGCTGATCTTATGATAAGGCAGAAATTTTTCTTTGCACATTTCCTGCATTGTGTGCCACACCTTCCTCCTTGTACAATTCCTAACAGAAAGCGCTTCAAATTTAATGGGTTTGTCTCTCCATGTTACATAGTCATTATATTCTGATATGTGACCTTAAGTAGAACTTCTAGGCAGAAATTCTGAAAACAACTAATCTGATTTCTCAACTCTGAATTTGTGGAAACTCTGTTGCTCCATACATTTATAGTTCTCCATTCTTCTCTGTCATTTATGACTCTACTTCTTTAGAAGTCCTACTTGAAGAAGGACTTTAAGATTATCTGAGCCTGGCAGCTGAGGAGACTGGACCTGAGCACTAAATCACCTTCTGCGATGTGTACCCACCCTCCATGCAAGCAGCTGCTGCCCCTCAACTGCACCACTGCCAAGTTCCCTGTCCTGCCCCTGCTGCAGGCAGATGGATGGGAGATGGCCCAGCAGATGGTGTCCAAACTGGCCCCACGAGAGCACTCAAGGAGGCTCCATGTCAGCCCTGCTTTTCTCAGTGCTCAACAATAGAGAGGGGAAGACAGCACTGGGATCACACTGCTGCAGCTGCTCTGAGCTCCCAGTCAGGCCTGGACTCACATCTGTGCCCACATATCTTGGGATTATTTCTTTCAAGTATTCAAGGTCTGTTGTTTTTAGTGATGTAATGCAAATCTGCAGAGTCCCAGGGCTGTTTCCTGAAGCAGACCTAACAAACATATACCTAAAGTCTTGCCTTTTAAGGACAATTTCCACACTGAAACTCAAGCTCCATGTTATTGTTTTCTTAGCAGTAGACAGGGTAAGACCTTTCATCCCCATCACTCATTTGTGACTTATGCAGAAGATTTATCATTTTTATGGGAATGATTCTTTGGCAGTAATGTTAATGAAACTTGTTGAAAGAGCAAAATAATACAGGTCGGGTAAGCCAGGAATGAGTAATGCTTTTTTTTTTTTTTTTTTTACTTTCTAAATTGATCATTTAGCAATCTGGGTACAATCAAAAAGTTGAATTAGCCTAATTGAAGGAACAGATACCCTCTCACAAGTGATGATGAAAAAGGCTTTGGAACTTCTTAAATTAGGTTGGTCACTGTCATGGTTTGACACTGGTGCAATGCCAGCGCCCCCATGAAAATACAACTTCCCAAATAATTGCTGTGAGATGTTATCAGGACCAGAGCAGAGCAGGCCCAAGCTTAATAACAAAGGAAAAAAAAAAAAAAAAAACTTTATTAAACTACTACTACTACTATAAGAGACACACACACTAAATCCAGGATGAAGACCCTCCAAAACACACCTCCTCCTCCCACCCAGTTTCCAAAACAACCACTGTGAAACATCACCCGGGATTCCTGATCAAGTTGCCACCCTTCAGATAATCAATACTCAGTCTGTTAAGGGAGAGAGAAGTCTCTCTTGCACCACAGACCCTCCAGGAAACACAGTTGCCACCTCCTGTGTTTCCATGTCACACATGGCAACCGCCTGGAGAAAATCTGCCAGTGTGACACTCTCCTTTCCATGTCACAGTGCTCTCACCACCGTGCATGGACAGACTGCTCATAGGGCTCCTTTAAGGATGCTTTGCCATGGACCAAAAGAGACAACAGTTCAGCTTCTCATCTTGGGACTACAGTCCCTCCCCCATTTTCTTCCTCCCCTGGGGCCGAGGGTCCAAGAACAGAGATCATCTTCTTCCTGAGGACAGAGGGCATCACCACACCCTCCTCAGCTTTTCTCTGTTCTCTCCATCCCTATGCTGATAGTTGCTGAAGCAGGTCTCTTTGGTTCACAATTGCATCCCCCTAAAAATGCAGTCTCTATTGCAGGAGAATTTGGTTCAATCTATGGCTAACAAGGAAAGTCCAGCCAAAAGCTACTCCATCATCTCCTCCCACATAAAAATTTCTTCTTCTAACATTTCAGGTCCCAGACTGTCTCTCATCTACTTCAAATCGATGAGGAGTAATATTTTACAAAGCCTTCATTTCCCAGGATAGGGTTAAAAGTTCAGACTCCCCGGATGGTTGAAATTTCTGCCCAGAACTCCCAACTCTCATACTGGGCATCTTCTCCCCCCCTCCTCTTTCTCCTCTGCTGGCAAATTTCCAGGTGCTGTCAGGCTCTCTGTCTCTTTCCCTTTGGTGGGGGGAGGAATCTCCCCTGCTCTCCACCCTTCCATCCGCGGGAGCTGGCTCAGTTCCAGACCTTCAGCCCCCTCGGCCTACCTTGACCAGGCCGCATGGCTTCTCCTCCCCCACCCAGCCCGTGGCTGGGCAGAGGAGAGTCTGCACTCTCTGATGACCGGAACTAAAGAGACAGTTCCCCTGGGAGTTCTTGCTTTTAACCCTGTGTTCTCAGAGGCGTGTCTACACCTTCAGTGGTCACTCCAGGTGCCAATATCCAAACCTGACCACTGATTGGTTTGACTACCAACTTCCTGAAAAAATTCACTTCCATGTCAACCCACAACAGTCATCGAAAGGGTTGTAACATGGATCTGCAGTTTCTTTAATGCTTCTGTAATACAGAATGAAACAGTGCCTCAGACAAAAATCATGGATAAAACAGTAATTTATATTCATAGGGGTTTATTATCTTTGTAGATGTGTGTCAGTCACTCACTGATCCCTATAAGTTACATTTCAAAAAGCAGTTGGGTATGCAAATAGGTTGTCTAAGGGGAATTAGTAGCACAGCTTACAGATGGCATTAAGTGAAGCAAGTAAGGAAGCTGTTATTAAAAAATCACTACTTTTTGACTGTAATATTATCCACCTCTACATGAAAAGATGAGTTAGATTGCTGTGGCTGAGACCTGCAAAAAATTAAAAAGAGAAAATTGAACAATTTCTGTTTTGAGATTTAAATATACATATTCTTATAGCAGAATGACATCTCCCAGATGTCTGAAAATGTCTCTGTTAAGTCTGCTGTGTATACCATTAGATTAACTTGACCAATCCCATAAACCACTAAAATGCTCTTATTTCCTGCTAAAAGACAATGTTATCAGTATATACTGGTGTGGAATTGACCCTCTGCAGACCCCAAGTGACAATGATACAGCTGCCTAACTTAGGCAGCTGGAGCTGATCCGAACTCCTCTCCCTCACATTACTGCTACCCCTCTTAGAACTTGAACCTAGAAATGGAGACTCTTTCTGATCATATTTCACTATCCTCTCTTTCACCCAGAACATGTATGTTGTGCCTAACCTGTGATTAACAGTTCCCAGACATCTTCATTCATGACATTACTGGTTATTGGCCATTATTTTCAGGTGAGTCCAGATCACAACCTGGCTACCAAAAGAGGTCAGAGAGCCCAGTTTGGGATGCAGCACAACACTGCTCACTTCTATGCTGTAGAAGTGTGAGCTTTACACAGCAATAACCCTAAAAGACCACACAAAATGGCAAGCTGTTCTCTAAAGGTATTTGTAATACAAAATATTTCTATGCAGTCTTCTTCAGTATGAGATGAAACAGAGTAGCCTGTGGGCTGAAGTCAGGTGTCTGGCTTAGAAATACACTTCATTCAAGTTCCAGAAAGTCCATGAAGTCAGAGAGGAAGAATCCCAGTAACTGCATGGATCACTTTGTACGGAGGCCCCAAATTAAGTAATATGGAATTGGGTCTATGGCATGATCTCTCCAGCAGGGGAGAGGACGTTATTAAAGTCTGAAGTTAAGACGTAACTTGAATAACACTGGGGAGAGTGTGAATGTGTACAGTGCTTCTCAATGCTACCTGAATTAATTTAGGATTTTTTATGTAATAAATAATATAATTTAGGATTGGCATAGCTGATAGACAGAATGGAAAGGTGAAACAGCAGCTATACAATATTTTTCTTAGCTTCTAAATTGTGTGCAGTCTCTGTAAGTAAAAAAAAGAAAAATCTTCAGTTTTATCTCCTTACTTGCTCATTTCATTCTCTTTCTCAAAAATTTTCTGAGGTCTTATTTTGCTACCCTTTCAATCCTTCTAAACTGCTGTTGCTATGTAGGTGCTGCTCTGGAACCAGACTGTCAAAGTTGTTCCCTACATTCTTAGTCCCAGTTTCTTTGCTTTCTTTCCTGCTTTTTACAAACTGTCATCCACATAATGTATTATTCCATTCTTCAGTTTGGCTTTTTCCCTGATGAGATATCTTCAACTTGAATGTTTCTAAAAATTAATGCTTCTGTAGTGCTTTGTAATATGTTGCTGCTCCATGCCAGGACCTTCATTAGCATAATGGTAGGATAGATGCATATTGATCTACAAGTTGATGTAGTGCAGTGCTTCAGCTCCTATTGTAAGGTCACAACTGGATTTCATTAGAGACTAGGAGTAAAGTTGCTGGCATACACTGTCATTGCTTGGTTCTTATTTAAGCTTTCAAAAACAAAAATTAGCATTTAAAATGCTGAAAAGTGAAAATTACTAAGCCCCTAGGCACCAGAAATATCCACAGAGTAGGACTCAAGGAAGGTCAGTCTTGCTGGTTTACCCCAGATTACCTTGGTATCTGCAGTGATACACCATGATTTAGATTCTTCCCACACACAACCTTGTTGACTTCAGCAGCCAAGTAATTATGCTTTTGCACAGCAATGTTACACTCAGATTGGATTTCCCTCCAGCCAGATCCGGTGCTGGCACTGAATCACCATCACACCGTGGCCATTCCTGAGGATATCTCTGTTCAACACATCAGTACGACCCCTGTAGCTAGAGGTGATGACACACCAGTGCTGAATCTTCAACTGACCTCAGAAGCTTTCAATTTACTTTGTTTTCTTTCTTTCTTTCAGAATACAGGGGGTTTTCCTGGTAGAAAGGTAGTAAAAATAGTGTCTTAATAAAGATTGCTGGTTTCTATTTCAGGCTTTAATGTTGTCCAGTTACTTGTTTAATGGCTTTGACTTATAACAAAGAGATTGGTAAAATGTCTCATCCTTTGTCATGATCAGGTAGTAGCTCATTGAACTTATGAACAAAAACCAAATCATAGAATGGTTTGAATTAGAATAGACCTTAGAGGTCTTATTCCAGCCCCCCTGACATGAGCAAGGGCACCTTTCACTATACCAGGCTGCTCAGGGACCCATGCACCCTGGCCTTGAACATTTCCAGGGATGGGGCATTCACAACTTCTCTGGGCAACCTGTTCCAGCATCTCAGCACCCTCACAGTAAAGATTTTCTTCCTAATATATAATCTAAACCTACCCTCTTTCATTTTTAAAGCCATCCCCTTGTTGTATCACTACACCCCCTTGTCAAATGTCCCAGTCCATTGGCATCTCAACGACTTTCAGGTAGCTCCCTGCTGCTAATAGCTTGAGAAATCTATGCTGCACCTTGCAGCATCATGATGGAGAGATACTGTCAAATTGTTGTAAACAGTCTGCCACTGGCCAAATACAGCCTCATCATCCAGCATGGAACTGGTATGCAGGTGCTGCCATGAAGCAGACTGTCCTGATGACAGCATGTATTGCCCCCTCATTCTGAATTCTGGAGCTGGTGCTCCCCACCTCCTGCCCTAAGCATTGCACAGACTGGAAGTTCTGGCCCAGATTTTTCTGTTTATATGAGATTAAGCAAGCTGTATGGCCATATATTCAAACCATATGGAGTCCTCGCTCCAAGACATAAGTTTGCATAAAGTCATAATATTATTCATGACACTTGATTAAAAACTCTTGCCAGTGTTTCTAAAACAGAGTTCTGAGTCTTAAGGATTACTCTCTAATCACAGCACTGTCCTGAGCACATGGGAGCAACTAAATATCTACACAGTAAGATCAAAGTGAGGAAGACAGCAAAGGTGAGTTTTCCTAATGCTCAATAGACTGAACAGACTGCAGAACACACCAGAAAGGAAAACAAGCTCTGGCTGGAGAGACATGAGTCAGAGGCTGACTGCCTCTGAGCAAGGCACACAGATGACTGCTCTGCATTGCTTGAAACGTGGAAACACATGCTCTGCACCCAGGGCAGCTGCTGGCACACACTTCATTGCTGAAAAATGTGTAAGGAGAACATAAAGTCCCCAGATCAAAACAATTCTCACATAACTGAACAAAGGTCATTCCACTGTCTAATGCACCCTCTGTGACACACTGCCAGCTGTTTAGTACACTACTCTTACTTTAAATATTGGATTTTTGGATTGCTTTTAAACAGAAAGGACTCCACTATACATCATTCTGAAGTATATACATCAGAAGGAACAGAAGTTTCATCCAGTGCAGCTTGCATTCATCATTTCTAGGGCACAGAAGAGATAATTCTTCAACTTGTTTATTTAGATATGCAAGCTGAGAGAAAGGGATTGGTAGATTTGTAGGAAAAACAGGCACATATTGCTTTCTTTTGTTTGTTTGGTTTTTTTTTGTTTTTTTTTTTGTTTTTGTTTTGGGGTTTTTTTTGTGTTTTTTTTTTTTTTTTGTTTTGGTTTGGTTTGGTTTTTTTTGTTTTTTTTTTTTTTTCAGTAGTCAGTGGTCTGCCAATTTTGTATTTTAGAACAAATCCCTGACCAATTCTCCAATATGTACAGGTAATTCACATATTCACATTTTAAGTTTTCAAGTACGATTAATTTTTCTCTATATAATATAAATACTATCATTTCCTTATTTCTACATGGATATTAAAATCAGTTCAATGCAGTTTTGTTAGCAAAGGACTTAACTAAATGGCAAAGGCTTCCACCAGAAACCTCAGCTCTCTGCCCTTCAGAACAACACAGTTGATGAAAAGGCACTCTTTGCTATATCTGTGTAGAAATAAAACATGTTCCATCTTCTCAGCATTCAATCATGGTCATCTTCATCTTCACTGCTAGTGAAGTGGAAAGACCTGGAAATGGGTTCTGCTTCCTTTTTTGATGGTGCGAAAAGAATTATTTCATCTTATCTGAGTTTCACCCATTACTTTCCCTAGCTTTGTAGCTATCCTGAATCATTTCCTTCTATTCTGTGCTTTCACCAAAATTAGAGAAATTGAATGCTTTGAAGGATCAAACTTAAACACACTTGCACTGACACTTGCTGTTACAAAGATTGGAAAAACAACTTTCCTATCTATTTTGTACTCACAGAAAGTTCTTTGCCTCAGGAAGAGGCACTAAATCTTCTTTCCCTTCCTCCCTCCCCTCTGGCTTTTTTGTCTTTCTGAAGTACACTTATTAACTCTTCAACAGATGGAGAGGAAAAAAAAAATATTTTGATTTTCATCAAAGGTCAAAAGCCTTATATTTCTCCTATTCTTTTATAAGAGATTTGCAAGTAATTTTGTGACTGTAACTTTCTATAGTTTAATCATAACTCTCTTGCAGAAATGTTGCAAGAACCAGAATGGCCCTCACAGAAGACAGGAAAGAGATGGGGAAGAGGACCTGAGTGCTGAGGCTGTAGTTACCTCCTTCTGAGATATCCCATGCACTTTTCATTTCACACACAACTCCTTCTCAGATATTAAACTAAACCCCACATCCAAAGCTTGTATGTTCTACTTTCTTTTACTATGACTTTTGAGCAATTTCTGCCTCTATCCTGTCTTTGTTAGATGGGTTTCAGACCCACTCAGAAAATTATACCAAATTATTATTGAACAGAAAAGGTGAAATGAATTATTAATATTCTGAACATGCAGTTAGCTAGAAAAATGGGAAAAGCAAGCTGTTTTCTTGTCTTACACAGAAGCAAGGAGAAAAAAGATCTATCAAGACTGAAAGACTGTGTGCTGTTTTGTCTAGGGATGGGAGAACTGAGAAGAAACGTCAGAGTGGTCTTCAAAAAGAAGAAAGGCGTCTGCAATGACAAAAGAAATCCTTGATGTTATGACCTCTGCGTAAGAAGCAAATGTAATTGTACCAAATTACACAAGCCGGAAATTTAGGTTAGACATCAGAACAGACATTACAATAGCAAGGATAATTGAGCACTGGAGGAGACTATGAAATAACCACCAGAGAAAGTTTTAAAAAACAGTTTAGAGAAGAAACAGCCTGGAAAGATACAGCTACAACTGAAGCTGAGTAATGGACTAAATACTCTCTTTTAAAGACCAGTGGTTTTTAATGACTTGCTGATTCCCTATAGACTTATGGCCTATTCATGCCCTGAACTATTTCCTGGAAATAAAGCTAAACACAAAGAATTGATTAATCTATATTTTATAATAAAATATCAGACACTGAAATTTTCTTCCTGATCCAAAACATAAGTGGGAAACCTTGGTCCATGTTTTGCCTCTGGAGGTACTAGCAAGCACTACTCCTCTTGCTGCTCACCTGTAGCACCTGCAGTGTTTTACAGACTGCTGTGTTCTTCTGGCACAAAGATCTATCACCATGTTGTCCAAAATGTCTCATTTAGCCCAAAGTGGTCCAAATTTGTTCCTAGAATGGAAATGAGGTAATTGGCAGAGATAGCAGCAGAACTGTTAACAATTTAGTCATTTTATTAGTGACTATACAAGTGTTTCATCTCATATATTATGCAACTGTACTTATGACTGCCTAACTTCAATGACACCAGAAGAGAAAGGACAGCCCAATACAATCACAAAAGAAGAAAAACAAGCTCTTCCTTTAAACATGATCAAAAGATCTTGATTTCATGCTTGGGTTGCTGTTGTCTGTGAAGGGATCCTTATCATGCTGCAAGTTACATAAGCTAGCACTGGCAGAAGAAAACAGTTGACTAAAAACAATCTGAAAGAGAAATGTGCAGCTTTCATGCACTGAGATTGCACAAAAATTTGTAGTTAGAAAAGGCATTTTAGGAGAACTAAACCCCCTATATTCACAAGAACAACATGCAAATCTCTGGAATTCTTGCCTTGGTTCTCAAGCACAGCTTTCTAATGTCTTGGTGTACATTTTCAGGCTGGAACCAGAAAGTCAGCATTCAGAAGGCACATCTCCTAAGTGCCCAGTTTGCTGGGCACACATCTGTCTGCATTTTACATTGCTGAGGGACTCTTGACCAGCATTAACACACCAAAAAGCCCACATGGCTACTTTTGAGACCAACAACAAAGGGATTATCTCTGATAAAGGTGCTATGATTTTACCCAGCTGTAGAAAGGAGCATAGGATATTTTTGAGAGATTATCCCAGACCATGTGTGTTACTGGGAGACAGAGTAATGTGGGCACAGCAGGATTTTCTCGGTGAAAATCCTTAACTACCTTGCACAGATCACTGGACAGTTTGAGAAGAACTACCCACAGCAGCCTCTGTAATTTCCTTCTTGACATTTTCCAATGAAAAAAAAAAAAATCAATTAAAGACCTTAGAATTTCTGCTGCATCTCCAACAGCCAAAAACAACAACATGAACTTGCCTATACCTTCAAGGAGTCGGAGTAAGTTCCCATGAGAAATAACCCTCTAGCAACAGTGTCTGGAATTCTTTTGCCTTCCTACCTGCAAAGCAGCAGGAACAGCTGTGTGTGATTATGTGATTGTTTTCACTGGGCTGTGGCCTTCCCAGCTAGGAGCACAGGTAAAAAAAGGCCAAGGCTCGGATCAATTATGTTATATGTGATGGTCTCAAATGACTGTGACATATTGTGTATGCTATGTAACTGGGTCAAGAAGGAAGTTTTTTCCTCATTGGCTTCCAGTGTTTGGCTTCCACAGAAATTCTCAAGTTCTGGCTGTTTTTCTCTCCAACAGCCTGTGAAAAAACAAAAAAAAAACAAACAAAAAAAACCCACTCTTTTTTTATTGCCACACTTTACCTTTTCTTTTTATTTCAGAATTATCCTCCTAGGATGATATGTACATTCCACTTTTATTGTGACAATACATAGATACTGTGTCACTGTGATATTACTACGGCAGTGTCTCTGCCATAGTAATATCACAGTGACATTGCATTTATTGAAAATGACAGTCTGACAGATGGTAGGGCAAACCCTTTAATCCTAGTTCTTGACAGTGTAGTACATTGTACATCTGATGCCAAAGAATTTTTTCCTCATGTATGCAAATACATGTGCTCCCTGAAGCTTTCGAACTCCTGAAGAAATTATGGAAGTGTTTCAGTTCAGCAAAAAAACACCATGCACCCTCAGATGGTCAATCAAATGTCTGTGGTTTGATAGGTATTACATGGTATTGCACCTTACTAGCTGAAGAGTTAGACAGATAAGAAGAGGGAAAGAAAGATTTTGAGGAGAAGTTTTCAAAATGTCCCTTCCATGCAAGTGTCAGGACACAGCAGCTGACTGCTGTAAGAGGCTACAGGAGATCACACGACACGTACAGGACAACCAAGTGGATCAGGTCCAGCCAGCATGAGTTTGTGAAAGGCAGGATCTCCTTGACCAACCTGATCCCCTTCTATGGCAAGGTGACATGCTGAGTGGAATGAGGAAAGGCTGTAGATGTCTATGTGGAGTTTAATAAACCTTCTGACACCATTTCCCACAGCATTCTCCTAGAGAAACTGCTCATGGCTTCGATGGGTGCACTGTTCACCAGTAAAAAACTGTCTAGATGGCTGGGCCAGTGCTGGTGGTGAATGGAGCTGGCAGCCAGTCATGAGAGATGTTCCCCAGGGCTCAGTGTTGGGGGCCAGTCCTGCTCAATATCTTTACTAATGATCTGGATGGGGCTCTCAAGGGCATCCTCAGTCAGTTTGCAGATGACACCAAATTGGGTGGGATTGTTGATCTTCTGGAAGGTAGGAAGGGTCTACAGAGGGATCTGGACAGGCTGGATTGATGGGCTGAAGCCAATTGTATGAGGCTCAACAAGGTGAAGTGCCAGGCTCTGCATTTGGGTCACAACCCCCTGCAGCACTACTGACTTGGGGAAGAATGGCTGTTAAGCTGCTCAACAGAAAAGCACCTGGAGATGCTGGTTGACAGCTGGCTTAACACGAGTTTGCTGTGCTCAAGTGGCCAAGAAGCCAATGGCACCTGGCCTGTACCAGAAATAGTGTGGCCAGCAGGACGAGGGCAGTGGTGGCCCCCTGACTCTGGTGAGGTCACATCTTGAAGCCTGTGTTCTGGGCCACTCTCTACAAGAAGGACATTGAGTGCTGAAGCATGTCCAGAGAAGGGCAGTGGAGCTGGTGAACATCCTGGAACATACGTCTTACAAGGAGTTGCTGAGGGAGTGGAGGCTGTTGAGCCTGGAGAAAAGGAGGCTTAGAGGGGACCTTATCACTTTCTACAACTATCTAAAAGGAGGTTACTCCAAGGTAAAAAGTGATTAAATTAGAATACAGGCTCAAGTTTTGCCAGGGCAGGCTCAGATTAGATATCAGGAAAAATTTCTTCATTGAAAGGGTTTCCAAGCATTGAAACAGGCTTCCCAGGAAAGTGGTGAAATCACCACCCCTACAAGTAATCAAAAAACACCTAGATGTGGAGCTTAGATACATGGTTTGGTGGTGCACTTGACGGTGTCAAGTTAATGGTTGGACTTTATGATCTTAGAGGTCTTTTCTAACCTTAATGATCCTATGATTATGTGAGTAAAATGGTCTTTCATGGAATATATTTCAGGTCATCAAGTGCCAGAATTAAGAAAAATAAGATGCACAAGCAATTTTTCTTTTCACTAAAAAAACAAAAAAAACCAAAAAAAACAAAAAACAAAAAAAAAAAAAAAAAAAAAAAAAAAAAAAAAAAAAAAAAAAACCCAAAAAAACAAACAAACCAATTTTTCCCAAATAACAATAACTACTCTGAAAGGAAGAAAATAAAAAAAAAGGTAAAAGCCAGCAACATTTCCTTGCCTGGGGCTTTTTTTTCAGTTTATTTCCATATAAACAATATGGATAAACTCAAAATGTAGGGTAGGCAATATAAATTACAAATGGTTTGACAATCCTTCCCCTGAATCAGAATTTTACTTCACAATTACTGTCCAAATAAACTTACATGCTTAAATAGCACAGCATAACATATCTTTGGATCCTATGCACTGGAGGATCATCAGAGGAATTTCCAAGCCAAAAGTTTGGTGTCTCCCAACCTAGGAGATACGCAGGAAAGGCAGTGCCTCTCAGAACTATGCAGTGAAATGTGTAACTGTTTAGGTGTTGCTTGCCCCAAATCCACTGCTTTACCAGGGTGTCAGCAGTTGGGACTCAAGTGAGGAGTTTCAGATTTGGAGGGTCTCTTGCCAACCCATTGTCTCTTGCTGAAGTATACACCAATTGCCCTAAAAACCATGTAGACCATCTGCCCTATGAATTTGGAGAGAGGTGGAGGTACGAGGCATTTAAGCTGGGAATTGGGGAAGGAAAGGAAATCACAGCATTTTGGTCTTTAATGGGGAAACAGAAGGGTGAACTGGAAAAAGAGGAATTTTTTGGGGGGAAATTCATTTAAATGAGATGGGCTAGTTCAAGAAGCACAGTTAAACTTGTACAGGTAAAAGGCTTTGCAAATTAAATGCATGTGCATGTCTGAAAACCTGCAAAGAGTAACTTAAACACTCACACAAAATTGTTTTGGATCACTGTGCACAGAAATGAAACCCAACTCATGCAGAATGGGTTCTGTGTTTTGGAGTCAGTAAAACCATATTTTTCCTCTTTATCACCTTCTCTGTATCTCTCGTTTCTCTCCCACAAGCCCATCTTCACTTTTCTCTTAGGCTCTCTCAGATTTTCTTTTTATTTCCAGCTTCCACTGCTTTTCCATGGCATTAACCAACAGTATCTTCCTCTCAGCTGGCTTCTTCTGTGTCAGGAATGTTCCTCATCTGCAGATAAACTCTAAGACAACCAAATTTTAATTTCCTAATTAAATATTAACTTTATATAATCATATTAATTCTATATAATAAAATATAATATTTATAATTATATTTTAATTTTATAGTTAAAGGTTTCATAAGAATACAAGAACAGCTGGACTGGATCAAAGCAAAGATCCATCCAGCCCAGTAGGTTCTATGATGGGAAGAGGAATTTAGCATAGTTTTTGAATTAGAAGTAGCTAAAAGGATGGAGGCAACTGTCCCTTATTCTTAGTGAAAGAGCATTTGACATGCCTCCAGAATGAACAGAGAAGGTATTCTTTAAGCAAGTGGCCATCTGTATGCAAAAAAACATCCACGACTTGTTCTCAGTACACCCCTACCACACATCAGTGAATCAGTTATGAGCTGACTCCTTCCAACCGTTTGTGGCTTCTTGTTTGTGGATTCATGCCTTGCCTAAATTGAAATCAGCAGGAGCACCTACTCCTAGACATAATCTGGCTGTGTCAGTTGCCAGCAGCAATTACGGGAACTCATGGGGAACATTGGCTGCAGGTTATTGAAACAGATGTCAGTTGTAACAACACAGGCATGAGACTGATTTCAGAGTGCAAGCAGCCCAAGGTGCCGTGTGCAAGTTCCAACAGGTCCAGCCACAAATCAGACCACCACCTAAAAATCACTATTTGCAACCATCATTCATATTCAGAGCAAACCCTACTTTCATCTGCCTCATGGAATCACAAACATTAACATGCTTTTTTATTTCCTGCTAAGGCTTTTTAACCTTACCAGAGGTATGAAGAGTAGAGAGGTGGAGATGTGACAACAAGCAATTAGAAACAAAAGCTTATTGCTATTGCAGGAGGACAGTCATTCTAGGAATAAGGCTAATAAAATTTAGAGATTAATTGTACTGGAAGACCTCTTTTTAATTTATTGAATTTTAAAGCAAATGAAGCCAAGAAATGTTTCTGAAAGTTTTTGCTACCATCACTCACAAATGTGCACCATTTATAATTCACATCTCTGCTCTGCATAGGTGAAAAGAGGAAAACGTCTTGAAAAAGCCAAATATGCTTATGCAAATAATCAGTACAGGCCTGACTGCCACATGTTAAGACCTGTCCTGAGCCTGCCTCACCTTGTTTTCTATTAAATCTTATGGCCACAAGCAGAGGTCCCTGTCCTTCCAAGGTAAAACACCCTAAGGTGAGAGCAGGATCAACATAGCAGTGAGTTTTACCACAGCTTACATTGCATCATAAGTCAGGCCTGGGTCTACAAATTCTTCAAATATTTCACAAACCCACTGATCATCCCAGCTCCCAGAGTATACCCTGTACTTTCTCATAGTACCCCCCTTCCCTAGGGGAAGCCACAGCAGGTAATTTGTAGCCTGTTTTCTGCATGATCTAAACATCCTGGGGGAGTGCTAGGGCAGAAAGCAGCCTGAAGAAAACAGCTCCCCACATACTGGCTGTTGTCCCACTACACCCAGGCAGCCACCAATCTGAAACTTCTGAAAGGAGTTCAGCACAAAGTCCATGTTTTCCACTAACAAACAAAACATTCAAATCACTGATAACATACAAATTAACTGAAATGGGCCATTGTCATAAACATTGCCTATGAAAAAGACTAGTTTTATAGGTAGCTAGGCAAATTACTCACTGAAAACTGTCTTTAGCTTCTATCTTCATCGTTAAACGAAGACTAGGAGAGACCCCATCCTTCCTGCCAGAGAAGGACATCAAGTACTGTAAAACCTCAGCAGGGAAAGACCATGAGAGGAAGGTGGAAAGAGTGTGATGTTTAAGGGTGCCACACTGAGCATGGAGAGGCAAACTCATAAAGCTTTGTGTGCAAACCCTTAACCAAAGAGCAGTGACACCCTAAGTCCCTAAGCTGGATTGCCTGTGCCACCCTTACATCCCCGCCTGCAGGGACAGAGGTTACTGCTTTTGTCAAATTGTTGCAGGTGCAACCCTGAATGTCAGGAAAGCTCAGCAAACATTAGCCATCCTAAATATTTTCCTGTGTTTTTCAGCTTTTTCTACTTTGTGACTATTTGATTTGTCCCCATGTGCCCCTGGAAGATGCAGGAGATGCTGGAGTGCTGGATACTTTCTGCCTGCTCTGCCTGCTTAAGTCAGATCCTGGCACAGTTTCAAGCTTGCTCGAGTGTCTGCTATAAACAACAGTTAAAACCAAAGGTAATGTCAACCAAAAATGTATTTCCTTTCACAAACTGCACTAACCTTGAAGTGAATTAAGACATTTTTTAAAATTCTGTGCCAGTATTATTCCACCTGTAGAGTATGAATAGATTTTATAGGTTTTGAAGTAAATGGGTTGCATTTTGTATATTTTTAGATCTTAAAAAAGGAATATGCATTTGGAAAGCCTGACTCTACGCAGACGTTCTTAAAGAAATACAGGATACAATGTTAGAGAGCCAGGGACAAATCTGGCCTCAGGTCTTTCACCTCCTCTGCTGCTGATCACCATCCTCTTGGCTTGAGAGGTGGCGACAGAGCTCTGACAAGTCAAATAAAATAACAAAGTTATTACACTCATACACACACACACACACACATACATATATATGTGCCAAACCATTAGTTTGGTATAATAAAATATACTTTCTGGAGGCTTTGTCACCAGAATAGTCTCTCATCCCACATTTATCACATAACTGCCAAAGCTAAGGTAGTTTTAAGATATATAAATACATTTCTAAAGGGACTGTTTAACTTTGTTACAATTTATCTCTCTCAGTTCAAAATTATACTAAAAGGTTGTTGAGAATGATGAGTGCTTTCCAGTGCCAAAGTTTGAGGGAAGTTTTGACTGGTTCCAGGATAGGGGTAGAATAGGTGGGAACAGCAACACACCTGCATTTCTATAGGAGATCTCTAAGTCCTCATATAAGCACAAAAATCACACCAAAAAAAGCAGTCAGTAATGCACTAAGAGAGAAAAACTGTTTATAAATGGGTGTTCTTTTGTAACATCCCCAGTTTGGGCAAGAAGCATTATCTTCCCCTTTGGAAAAGTGACCCAGGCAGGACCCACACTTCAGCAGCGGCACAGTGCGATAACCATTTTCTAAGATCTATTTGATAGTGGGCTGCTGCAGACAAGTGTGTGTAGACTGAAAAAGTCTGTAGTTAAAATGGTAGCACAGAAAACACCAAGTGTGTCCAGACAAACACCCATAAGCAGTTCGCTGTACATTCTCCAAGGTAGGTGTAAATATATTTCTGATCTGCTCGAGCCATGCCTCAGCCTAGACAGAAAGCATGGCCCCCACAGCAGAGGACACCAGCAGAGTTCCCAAAAATAAATTTCTATGTGTGTGAAAGAAATCAACTGTAAAAAAACAAGATATGAATCCCACTTTACTGGAGTGTTTTACATATAGATACAAATTCATTCATGTTTGCAAGGAGTCTAAAGGTGATTCTGAGTGTTTGACGGCAGCTGTCGGAAGGCGGGCAGGCGGCGGCCAGAGAGAGGAACGCTGGGAATTCCAGGACCTCCGGGCGCAGGGCCGCGCGGGCCGCTGCTGCCACCTGGCGGCCGCGCCGCGCCATCGCCCCGCGCCGGGCAGCCCCAGCAGTCACCCTGCCCAAACAGCAACATCTGGAGAGTAAAAAGGCTAAAAAAAAAAACAAACCCAAAGCTGATGTTTGAAACGTTTACTCAGTACAGTGATAATAGGTCCAAATTACATTTCTTGAATATGTTTTATAACTGATCTCTCTAAACTTTTTATGAAAACAGAAAATGCAAAAGGCAAAGTCAATTGCACCAAAAAAGCAACAATCTTAAATGAGATGCAACATTATTTTCTTTTCAAGTGCTTATTGACACTTACTGACTTCTTTGGTTAGCTCCCAACATCTGCAAATACCTAGCATGAATCTTTAAATCCCGGTTTAGTTTTGCACAAACACAATCAAATGAGAATATTTTCATAAGCACTAAGGACTTACAAAGTTTCTTGACACTCACAAATAACATATACCCGGAAATAAGCCTAAGCACTCAACTGACTGGCATAGAATGGCCTGGCTGCAAAAACAGGGAACCTATTTCCCATCTGGACATCTGGAGTATCATGGAGTATTAAACACATCCTGTATATTTCTGTGCCCAGTCTAAACTGTGTACTCTGAAAGGAACAGGCTTTAACAGCAGCTGAGAGCACTATGAGAAATTTCTCTCAACACCCCTGCATACATCAAGAATGTTCCACACTGCAGAGGCACAGCCAACCATCCATAAGTGCACCCATACTTGTGACACAGCTGGCACATCGGTAAAATGGAATGATCTGATATGGAGGGAATGTAGCAGGCACCTCTGCCTGCTTGTTCTGGCAGAGAGACTTGCAGAGAAATAGCCCGGTACTTCAGGCACACAGGAAAATGGTCAGCATCAGATCTCTTTACATGGCAAAATGAAGCAGTACCAAGCAGCAATCTCCCACACTGAACCCTTACTCTCAGAAGAACTGAAAAGTTCACCAGCAAAAGGTAACAGGGTGATTGTACAATAAACTCTTCTCATCACCTCTACTGTTTACTCCGTAGTAACCAACCCTTACATTCAGAACCAGCTGGAACTGAGTGACTGTCTTGGTACAGACTCCACCAGAATCCATGTAGGAAGCTCCAACACATTGCAAGAACAAATACAGAAAACAAAAGCATAGGATATGTATCTGTTACTGCGTAGAGCTTCACAAACTGACTCAAAGCCTTGCCTATGAAAATTAAGACGGTGCTAAATATTAGCTAGGTGCTTCATTTGTGCATCTGCTGACACAGTCCTGGCATCACAGAATCTCATGTTTCCTCTTTCACTGGGAAATGGTACTCCTGGGCTGGTTGCATAAAACACAACCCAAAAGACATCATATGTCATGTACCCCCCCCGCTGATAGAAATGTGGTGAGATCTAACCAGTGAAGTGTTGAAGAAAGCTGTGACAAGTACAGGGATGTAATGCACATGTGAAACTATCTTCAGTCTTTGCGAGAAATAAGCAAAGCTGCCCAAGTGGATTTGGTCCCCTCAGGCTTATGTCCAGGAGAGAAATGAAGTTAGCAGAAATTCAGTCTGCTTTAATGGCAGGAAAACAGCAGACTATTGACCCTGTGGCATTAAATGAACTACCAGGGGTAACAACCACTGTCTTCACATTCTTTCAGAGTTCTGAAAATCAGAAAAAAAAAAAACTTCACTGCAGTTTTTCCCCTTCTCCCCACACAGTTACCACCTAAAAGGTCTCTGCTGCTGTGTTATTTTGTATCTTTATGCTTGATTGCACAGGTGTTACACAGCAGAATTATGGTGGGTTGGCCCTGGCTGGACACCAGGTGCTGACCAAGCCCCTCTATCACTTCCCTTCTCAGTAGGACAGTGTGGGAGAAAAGAAGATGGACAAAATCCTCATGGATCAAGATAAAGGCAGTTTGATTAAAAAAAGGTTGTGCATGGAAGCAAATGAAGACACAAGATTTATTCTCTACTTCCCATCAGCAGGTGATGTCCAGCTATTTCCCAGGAAGCAGGGCTTCAGTGTGTGTACCAGTTGCTTTGGAAGACAAACATCATTAATAACAAATACCTGGCTCTCTCTTCCCCACACCCTTCCTTCTCCAGCCTTCTCTTAAATGTTGTATCTGAGCAGATATCTTACATTACGGAATATGTGGGTCAGCTGTCCTGGTTGTGTCCCCTCCCAAGCTCTTGCTCACCTCAGCCTCCTGGCTAGGGGGAATGTTGGAGAGACAGCCTTGCTGCTGTGGAGGGCTACTCAGCAGCAGCCAAAACACTGGAGTGTTATTGACACCCTTCTAGCTACCAATGCAAAGCACAGCACTGTGAGAGATACTATGGGAAAATTATCCCACCTCAGCCAGACTAATAGAAGTGTTTAATTCAGCAAGGTAATAAGAGTGAGTATATTTTTTTAAGTCTTTTCAGCAATTACTTGTTTCTCAATCTCTGCATTTAATGCCTTGGCAAGTATTTTCATTGCAACCTTTTTGTTTTGTTCTTAGAGTCTTTCCTACATGTCAACATCCATATGAGTAATTTTCCTTCACAGGTCCCAGCTTTGTTCAGGATCCTTTGTTCTTGCAGCTAAATCAGATGGAACCTGAAGGAACAGAGCTAGCTTGTTAAAAGTCTGGATTCACGTGAAATTGAGGTGGTCCTCGTCAGGTAAAACTCAAAGTAGTTTGGGTACTATTGAAGTACATACAGTTTAAGTTCACAGTTACTTAAACACAGGTTTTAAAAAAGCAATCTGATCATAGCAGATGTATACAAATCCGATAACCCTGAGTACAGTAAATAAATTAATACTTAAAAGAAGGGGCCATTTAGAAAACAAAAGAAAAAAAAAGAAGTCACAGAAAGACTGTTTCCAAAAGCAACAGATACTTATAATAAATAACTGTGAGACTTTGAAATCTCTAGGTATGCTACTCAATAAAATGTAATAAGGAACTAAGGTTTTTTTTTTAGCAGCATCTTAATTAGCAATCGTTAGCTACAGTGTTCAGTGCATATAGAGCATTTTTCATCTGCTACTAATTAGAAAGGAAAATCTGAAGAATTACTTGGAAAATCATTCCCTAAGTATTAGCATACAAACAATGAGAGTAAGATGTTTACAAAAGACAGGGAATTTGTTTATCTAATAGAAACAGTTGATAGCATTGTGAAGTTTGCTAAAAGGCAACAGACAAGCTGCTGTTCAAATGTAGGGGCAATAGGATAAAGGACAAGTTCCACTGAGTGTGGAACAGTACATCATATATTCTCAGACCCCCTGGAGAATATGCAACAAGGGGGAGACTATTACTTGAATTTTAAGAGTTCTTCTGCAGTGATGAAAAAAAAAAAAAAAAAAGAGAATTTTCAAGTTGTGGAAACCAACAGAGCTTTTGGGGGAGGGGTGTGATTTCAGGCCTGTAGGTACCTGGGTGTGCAGTAATACGAAATAAATGTGTTAACTAGTCTGCTGTATGCAGAAGTAGTTTACCAGGGAGGTGCTATGTGCAGTCCACAGATGTAGGAAAAAAAACCAGAATTGAAATCTAGAGGCAAAACTTAGATTGCTGCATAGAATCTGAAAGTCACTTCCACTGCAAGTATACTCCAAAACAATGAGAGCAGCAGAGGCTCAGAGCATGACTCAAGAAATGGTGCAAAACATTATTCTTTAGGACCTGGTAAAATTTCTGAGCGAAAGACTTTATCAGAAGAACATGAATGAATTAAAATTGTTTATATTAGAAAGTTAAATTCAAATAAAAGGCCAGTTTTGAAACAAAAGGTATTTTTATTGCTTGTCTGATAAGCCCCAGAGACCTCAGAAAGACATATTTTCCCTCACAAGCTTGCAAACACACCTTTCATGCCCTTGGCAAAGTATTTCTCAATCTTTCTAAACCTTGCTAGACAGGCTCATGGAATCACAGAATATGCTGAGTTGGAAGGGATCTGCAACGATGGGTCTTAAATGAAAGACCTATATGGGGATCAAACCCACATTAAAACCTTGGCATTACTAGCATCATGCTCTAACAAACTGAGCTAAACTCAGTCTTGCAAAAAAAAAGTATCATTATGCTCATGTATGACCCTAGATTTATTTTTTCTTAAATACACACTCCCCTTTATTAGCTTCCCTTGTTTTACCCTTCAATCATGTTTTCCCTCAGACAATTATGCTCCTGCCCAGTAAACAGATTTATCCTGGTCTTCTGTTATGGTAAGACCGCAGTGAAGCCTGTAAGTATGTGCATACACATATAATCAGAATTATGTGGCTTGCTCACCCTCCTACTCCAGTTTCCCCACTCCAGTCTGAAGCACCATCCTTTCAGACTACTAGCCCTTTCCACACATCAAGATCTATCACCCCACACCTGTTTAATTATAGCTTAGAATTGTGGAATTGACTGCTTTTATAGCTGTGGAATTGACTGCTTTTAAAGCAAAAAGAGAATCACAGAATTGTTAGGGTTGGAAAGGACCTCTGGATATCATGGGGTCCAACCCCCCCCCTCCGCTGAGGCAAGGGTCACCTGGAGCAAGTGACACAGGAATGTGTCCAGGTAGGTTTTTCGTCTCCAGAGATGGGGAAACTCCATGACCTCGCTGGGCAGCCTGCTCCAGTGCTCTGCCACTCTCAAGGTAAAAAAGTTCTTCACATCAAGGTGGAACTTCTTGTTTTACTTGATGGCCATTACTCCTCATCCTGTCGCTGGGCACCACCAGAAAGGGTCTGGCACCATCCTCTGACACCAGCCTCTGAGATATTTACATGCACTGACGAGACCCCCTCCCAGTTTTCTCCTCTGCACACTAAACAGGCCTGGCTTCTGCAGCCTCTCCTCAAGAGAGATGCTCAGGACCTCTCATCATCCTTGCGGCCTCCACTGGACCCTCTCCAGTAGCTCCTTGCCTTTCTTGTACTGAGGAGCCCAGAACTGGACACAGCACTCCAGATGCGGCCTCACCAGGGCTGACTGGAGTGGCAGGATCACCCTCTCGCCCTGCTGGCCACTGTTCTCGATGCACCCCCAGGACACCACTGCCTTTCCTGCCCACAAGGGCACTGCCGAGTTATGGTCAGCCTGTGATTCACCAAGACGTTGATGCTTTCCCTCATTAATTTTCTCCAGTAACTATGCACAGCTTTTGCAGCTGAATCATGCAAACGTTTAGGTTATAAAGGAACCATTTTCCATTAAGATCAAAATGTGCTCCGCAGCAGAGGGGCTGCAAAGGAGCTCTCGAGCACAGCCGTGCTCCAGGCTGGAGCGCCCCGAGCCCCCCGTAGCTCCCGGGCCCCTCGGCTGGGGTCGGCCGAGCGCTCCCTCGCTCCCGGACGCACAGGCCCGGAAACGGACACGGCCAAAGGAGCCCATTTCCCGTCCGCGCCTGGCGCTTCCGGGTCGCGCGCCGGGTTCCGCTGGAGGCGGCGGGGCGGGAGCTGCGGGGCGGGCGGCAGTTCCCGTCCACCTGCTCCTCCTCCTCCTCCTCCTCCGCTTCATCTCGTCCTCGTCCGGGTGCCGCTTGTGACCGCCGCGGGCTGTCCCGGGTGAGCGGGGCCGGGCAGGGCGCGCTGTCGCCGGCCGTGCGGGTGCCCGCGGGCGGGGAAGGGGAGGCCGCGGGGACCCGGGGCTCTGTGCCGGCGGCGCTCCGGCTGCAGGTCTCTTCCTCTGCCAGTATAGGTTTATCACCCCACCATCGCCAAAAAAAAAAAAAAAAAAAAAAAAAGTGTCCTTTGCAGAAAATTCGCGGTGGTTCTGCTGCTGTCCGTGGGTCCCTGCTCTTGAGAGCATCCTCGTGTTCCCAGCGTAAAATTGCCGGGATTTTATAAAACCGGCCTAAAGTCTGTTCCTGCTGGCCACCTTTTCATTCTCGGGGATGTATGTTTACTCTCTTGGGTATGTGCGAATAGTGTTTCCTCGGCAAAGGTGAGTTTGACTTGTCACGGCTCAGCTGTCCAGGGCGATGGAGCGGCACAGGCAGCCCACGGTGATGATCACTTTCGTCCTTCTTTAGTGGGCCAAACATGGTACCCTGTTAAGTACTTAAGTTCATATTTGTTTTGAAAGAGCCACTCACTTTGGGTCAGCTAAAAGCAGTGTGGTCTGTCACACCGGTGGCCCTAGGCTTCTGGCAACTGTGTTGTGTTCTGGCTAATGCCGAGCACACCCAGACATGGGAAAAGAAGAGAAACACATCCCGAACTGGGGAAAGAGCCTCAGTCTTTCTGGAGTAATTACCGGACTCTGTTAAGCAGAAATTAATGGAAAATAAGTTTCACTTAAATGCAGGAGATGCTTGTATACTTCTAGCAACCAAGCTTGTTTTCTGGATATTAATCTTAAAAGTTGATACAATTGCACTCAAAGCCTTTTAAATTTCTGTGAGTATTTTTTCCTGTGAATTGTGAACATTTCAAATATCTCTAATGCTTTAACTTTTTTTTTTTTTTTTTGCAGATTAATAAACTTACTGAAGCATTGTTAAGGAGCTAGAATGGGAGTGAAAATTTAATCCCAATTAGGTATTTTGATTATAGGAACATGGGATTACTCTGGGTCCTGTTTTTGAAGTTGTAGGCATTCAGCTGGTCATAAGAAACAGAAATTAATCTTGGTATTTAAGTATTTCCTCTTTTCTCATGGTAACAACAAAAATATTTAAGTTCAAAATGGCTTGTTCTCATCTTGTTTTAGCTTTTTCCTATTAACTGTTTAAATTAATCTCTGAATTTTAATAAATATTTTGGCTGCAATCTATCATTTGGATTCTGGACAATCAATTCTCTTGATTGTCCAGCTTGAACTAGGACTGCAAGAATATGGTATGCTAATCCAAGTCATTGGTATGGAAGATGATTTTTTTTATCTCCTCCGTAATCTAAGAGTTTTACAACTACTTATGTGGTGCTTATTTTTAAAACTACAACATTCTCTCCAGGTTTAAGTTTGTTTTATCATACAAGTTCTTCACTGCCATAATGAGGCTAGTAATTCTTGAAGATTATGATCAGGCTAGTGAATGGGCAGCCAAATACATCTGTAATCGTATTATCCAGTTCAAGCCAAGTCAAGGAAGATACTTCACGCTTGGTCTACCAACAGGCAAGTTTTATTCAAAGTCTTTGTAAATAACTAAGCCTAGAACAATGTTTGTATCACTGGTAGCAGATACAGTATTTAAAAGAACATAAGTATTTTTGGTAATATTCTAACTTTTTTTTTTTAAATACGGATTTGATTTCTGTGAAAAGTTGTGATAGTTTGAGAAACTGATAAATACTAAATGAGAAACAGTAGATTGCTTGTATGTTGAAAAGCACTGTAGCAAAATTTGACTGTGAAAACATTTAAATACATGGAAAATGTGCAGATACACTGAACAGTAGAAAAATTTTATTTAACAGGGAGTACACCTTTGGGATGCTACAAAAAGCTGATAGAATATCACAAAAATGGAGATCTCTCTTTCAAATATGTAAAGACTTTCAACATGGATGAATATGTAGGTAAGATGTGCTATTATTTGAGAACATACTGTACTCTTATTATTTTTTTTTTCCGTATAAAAACTATTAAATACTTTGTCAAAGTACCAGGTTAGTCTAATATGTTTGTATTCCTATATTGGACTGGTGTCCCAGCACTTTTCTCTGTTCCTTTATCTACAAAAATGCAAAAATAAACACCGGGCTAAATCCAGTGTTTCACAGTACTTCTGCAGAAATTATGTTGTCATGTAATATTGGGACTGCATTCCTATTGAAGACTTTACACTCTGGGTTAAGATGTATGTGGAAGGAATGTAAACCAGTTACTTTGTACGTGCCAACAGGAAACTTTTCTTCTTGATGTAGTTTCAAATTTTGCTTTATTTGACTCAGGTTTGCCTTGCATGTATCTACATTTGTTACATACAGACTAGAAGTAACACTGTTTTAAATCTTGTCATATAGTAATTTCACTATAAATCATTTCAGGGCTTCCCAGAAATCATCCAGAGAGCTATCACTCCTATATGTGGAATAACTTTTTTAAGCATATTGACATAGATCCGAATAATGCTCATATCCTTGATGGGAACGCACCAGACTTACAGGCGGAATGTGATGCATTTGAAAAGAAAATTGAAGAAGCAGGGGGGATTGATCTGTTTGTTGGAGGTATGAGGAAATGCTCTATGGTTAGTTACAATTCAAGCACATACACTGATTCTTTAATCACTATATTTATGACTTGACTAAACCCCAGATTTTTCAATTATTGTGTAAGGAAGTTCTGTGTCTAACAAAGAATCAGTATAAATTCCAAAACCAGAATGGTTGGTGTCCAAGTTTCTAATGACTTAAGTAAGTTTTTGTTGAAAATGGGGAATCGAAAGGAAAGGATGAGCCGTTTTTTATTCATTTACAATGTTTGAGGATATGTGTTGACTCTCAGGTCTGGAATGATTTATTTTTTTTAACTTTGAAAAGGCATTGGTCCAGATGGCCACATTGCATTCAATGAACCCGGATCAAGTTTGTCTTCAAGAACAAGATTAAAGACTTTAGCAATGGACACCATTTTGGCAAATGCTAAATACTTTGATGGAGACTTATCTAAAGTACCAACTATGGCGCTAACAGTTGGTGTGGGTACAGTGATGGATGCTAGAGAAGTAAGAACTCATTTAGTTCTAGTTGCATGTGTGTTTTCAAAATAAGTTGGTATTGATACTAGGATTGAAAGTAAAGAGACCTTTGTTTTGCAGGTGATGATTCTTATAACAGGTGCACATAAGGCTTTTGCATTGTACAAAGCAATTGAAGAAGGAGTCAATCATATGTGGACAGTTTCTGCTTTCCAACAACACCCTCGCACTATCTTTGTGTGTGATGAAGACGCTACTTTAGAACTAAGAGTTAAAACTGTGAAGTACTTTAAAGGTGAGCACTGAATTAGAGGTCACATGTTTACACAAAACCGACAGCTTTGAAATTATACTGATTTAAATCTGAGCATTCCAACACTTTGCACTCACTAATTATAATGTTATATATTCAAAATATAAATATTAACTTATTTCTTGTGTTTGGAAAATTGCCAGGAGGCATAACTTGTGCTACCTACATTCCAGACAAATCTACTTGGGAAGAGTATTTCCTTTGCTTTCAGTTTGAAACAATAATTTAGTAATCTTTAACTTTAAACAGCAGCAATCTGGTGTTCCAGAATACAGATCTTAAGTATACTGGAAAGATTAATTTAAAAAAAAATCTTAATACATTTATTAATCCTGACACATTTCCATGCTGCTTTTGCTATATGCTTTAATGTGATGTCTAGTAAACTGTGATACAGAGTTTGAAGCCACCTGAGAACATTTTTCATGTGCAATTAGCATAACAATCTATACTGCCTTTGAAAACATTGCACCCTTTTACTGTGTGTGTTTTTTGTATTTGTAGAAGGTATATTCGGGCAAACTTAAAGTCAGGATATTTGATAGTAATGGAGACTTCCTAGACTGAATTCTGTTTGACTGAGACAGTAGAAGCTGAGAAAAGTAGTTTTCTCCTGACTGTACTAGCACAGGACATGCAATTGTGTGACTCACTTGTTGTTCTCACTAGCGTGGGTACCTGTAGTATCTGAGGTATCAGAGATCAAGATTGTCATTTATTAAATTCTTTTATAGAGCATTATATCACCAGTGCTCATGTAAGTACTGGTTTGCAATTTGGACATTTCTGTGATATTTATCCTGCTACCTCTTATGGCCAGCTTGTAAATTTTATATTTTTCAATATGCTGTTCTCTGCTATGTATTTGTTGGGGTAGGAGGGAGGGTTAGTCTTTTCTTGTATCACATTGCTAGATAGCAGTTACTGTTGTTTTCAAAGATAAACTTCTCTAATTGCTTGGATAAGTTTTAAATATTATCCTGTATTTTACATAAGCAGAGGCTTTGCTTGGGAAACACAAACCTAATGTAGAATCACTAAATATAAATGACACTGAACATTGCTTTAAAAAACATCAAGGGCTACAATTTATGAATGTGTGCTATTGTGTCACTGTATTTACCCTGTAATACACAGCAATAGAACTTTTAAAAAGATGGTTTACTTTAAACTTACTTAATTTTACCTACTCTCAAATCAGTGAGATTTTTTCCCCTTTTAAGATGGAGAAGAAGTCAGTGTGGGTCAAATTTCAAATTATTTCTGAATCTTGATCTTCAGGTTAGACTTCTTAGGGAAGCTAGGTAGTTCTTAATATTGCTATTTATGGTAGTGATTTATGGAGATTTTTCACCACTTAAAACTTTCATTACGAAACTGCATTTTTTTTTTTTTTTGTTTTATGATGATGTCTGTTAAACAGATTAACCTATCCCATTTTTTTCTAACTTCCTGAAAACCTGTAATAGGCTAAAATTATCAAGTGTGCTTATAGTCTTACTTGCAACTTTCTTGAAGAATGAAACAGAAAATGAACTTTTAATTTACTGATTTATCTGCAGATAAGTTCGTTCAGGATAGTTTTTTCCATACTTAAACATGTTCCTCTTAAACCTGTGTGCAGAAATCTGTTTATTCAAAGCATACTTGAATATCCAGTGGGACTTTCCATTGAAGTAATTGTTTTGGCATCTAGCAAGTCTGGTGCATTCCTTTAAAAAAATCTTTTGTTTCTCACTGTTTTTCCTGTAACATTTTCACTAACAGGATTTAAGTATCCTTCATTAAGTATGACAAAAGCTATACTTTGAAACAATTTTTCATGCATCTAGGAAGTGGATAATCATTTCATTTCCCCTTTTTAGAAGAGGAAAATATTGGTAGGAAGTTAAATGTTTTAAAGCTCAAAACACGTTTCTAGTTTGCATAGTATATGCAGCTGTTACTCTTTCTGGACAAACGACTTTTATGTCAAATGTATATTTAAGTTTTTGTCACTGTTAAACTGAAAAAATATTACACTTGATCTGACATCTGTATTTTATATTAAATCATCACACAGTGATTAGTAATAGATGCTGCATAAGATGCATTTTTACCTACATTACCTACAGTAATGACCTTAGATTGTATGGTTAACTCAAATTTCATGTTGCTGCAGTGACACCAAGGTTGCCACCAGCTGCATCATGTAGCAAAGGTATTTGAATATTCTTTGCCATAGATAATAAATATGCCATACTGTGAAATTTCTTTCACGGTTTTTAAGAAAATTACTTTTAGTGTTTAGTGCATATTTTAATTTTAGAAGTTAAATCTTTAGTTCAATACTAAGATGGACTTTTACTTTGCAGATTGTGAACACTGATTGTTACTGTTATTAGTCCTCAAGGTGAAATGAGGTTAAAAACCTGCCAGTGATCCAATGTCATACATACCTAGATGTAGGTAACATTTTTACCTACATAGTTATAGCAAAGTTAAGAAGGAAGCATCTTTTTTATTAATTGCACTTCAGCATTTATCAGAATTAAAGTAGTTGAAGAGGAAAAAAAATAACCCCCCTAATCATAGCTATGGAGGACTTGTATAGAAAGAAAGAAAAAGCCCAGCTACAACAGGAAACAGTTGAACTGCTGAAATTGAGTCTGCACTAAGAGTCTGGATAATTTAATTTGATTTTGCCTGTCTAGGACAAGTACATGATAATTATAAAGACAGTATCACCACAGTGCTAGAACATTGCAGAAGAACTTAAGCTGTCGAAGTCTTACTGTGTGTGCATCTGATTTTTATGGCAAATTGTGGTGTGAGGGAATTGCATTGCTGTTACACAGTTTTTAATCCATGGAAGATATATTCAGTTCATTTGGAAGTATTCCAGATGTGTTTTTTGGGTCTGTTGTCAGGGAAATATCTGGTCCATGCTTAGCTGATACTGAATATGTCATTAGTATGCAAGTGATACAGGAATATATCTGCTGTCTCTGACTCTGAACTAGTTTAAATAGCCATTGTTGTTCTCTTCAATGAACTATTTAAATGTATACTGTGAAGCAAATTCCAAATAAAAATGTGGATAGAAGAACATGTTAACAAAGTATAACTTATGTAAAGCTGGCATTGTTGCTTTCCCCCCAAGGTTTAATGCATGTGCACAATAAGCTTGTGGACCCACTGTACAGTATGAAAGAAAACTGAAAGAAGACTGAAGAGGAACTCCATGTGGGTCAGCAGCAAAAGTTTTAGGTAGCAGATGAGTTCACTGCTATGCAATATGCTGAAAACTGTTTAAAATGGGAAATCCTAGGTACTGTATTTTTAAAAAGGTCCAATATCTGTACATTCACATTCCATCTGTTTGCTGTGTTGTGCATTTTCCTTTAACATTTGGAGCTCTGCTGTTTGCTGACATCACTAAATGGCAAAGAACAAACTTGGGAGAGACTGCACGTTATGTAGAGAGGAGAAAAGCAGAGCACTTACTCTAGCACATCGATGTATTGCATCTGCCTCATGTTAGAGATGATGAAACTTCCATTTCCCAGAATTCTTAATTTTTGGCTTGGGTAGTGTAATTACATTTTGCATTTGTGTCTCTAGGCAGAATGGTTTTGGCCTTTGCTAATACTATGGACTTGTAATAGTTGTACAATTTCTACTATGAAATGTTCTGTTTACATATATCTTATGTACACTGAGCTTTTGCACTTGGTTGCCTTAAATTTGTCTTAAACAGTTTCTGAGCATCTCAAGTCCTGCTGTATATTTTGGGCAAATGAAGATACAAAAACAGTGCCTAAAAATGCACCAAATTCTTTGAAGTTACAACTTGCTCCACGGATAAAAATATTAAACTTCTACAATAGCACTTTCTCCTCTCATGTACTTCAAATTACTTTAGGATCTTTATATTTTTGGTAATCAAGCTTTATACATAAGGAAGAAATCTCAGCATTCCTTCGTGGAGGTACCTGGTCAATTATATAACTGATGTTACAATTAAATGCCTGAAAAGGGCTTAATTTACAGGACTATAATGTCTGCAAATGATCATTTAAAGCCAACTGTTAATCACTTTTTCATTGTATCATTATAAACATTGAGCTGTTACAAGGAATGTTATTTCCTACTTTGAATATAAGTAAAACCTAAATATAAATCTCTTAGTTTCAAAATTGTTTCATTTCTAATATAGTCATGAGCAAATACTTCAGAGTTTCAGGGAGTGATTAGGCACCAAAGGAGAAAGGTAAGAGTTTACCGATGAAGACTTTTTTTTGGAAAGGCCTTGTTAAAAATACTCACTGCAAGAAAGTACAACGAAGCAGAACTTTAACAATTTAACTTTTCACCTAAATGTCAGGGATATAGTCTTTATTACAAAATCACATTGTCTCCCCAGGGATGTGGTAGGCTCACCTTTCATCTAGGCAACTTTTCTAGACTCATGTAGGCTCACCTTTCTCATAAATGGTCTTGCAGGATACTTTCAAATCTGGACTGTTCTCTGATTCTATGAAATTACAAAAGCGTGGAAGAATCCGTCTGTAGCACTGTAAGAAGCCGGGCCTAGTGTTTCAATTCTCAATTGTTCAATACACTGAACATCCATCCACACATTTAAAACAGGCTTTCAGCTTTAAGGTTGAGTTTATGCATGTGTATTTTTGAAGCATAATGCAACACTGTGTGGAAAAAAACTTGACTGCTTTTCAGAAGAATGCTGTTACAGGTAATGTATGACTCAAAACACAGTGTTAGGTTTGCCATTAGACTTTACAGCTAAGTAAGTTTATAAGCAATTCTATTACAAAAAGCGTGAAACTGAAAGTAGTAATGAATTTAGGTTATTATTAAAGGAATTGAATCAGGTTTCATCTTGATCATACTTCACGTGGCAAAATGGAGAATTCTTTTGAAACTATATTCTTGTTCTTTATTCCAGCACACCTTTCAGTCATGTGCCTTGCCTGGCACCCTTACTCACTAAAGCCGTTTGTGTTCTCAAGATGTGTGAGATCACAGAATTAGTATCTTTCTCCCTTTTAACTACCCGACCTTTTGTGAAACACAGGCCAGTTTAAATACTGGTACAGCAGAACCTGTCTGTCCTTGAGTGGGTCTGGGACTGTTACTGTCTCTTTTAATGCAGTTTTTCATTGTTCTCCAGCTTGTTTCTCTTGTTATACTATTCATTTTTTAATTTTAACTGCTATATTATGTTATTTTTTTAAGCACTACCATATTGTTTCCATTATTTCATTGCTTAAGATACTTCCAATCATTTAATGAAATATCACTTATTCAGGAGAGTACCTTCCAAACTTGTCAACTACTAAGAGCGAGTCAACCCTTTAAGTTGCATAAGATTTTACCTGTTACTCTGCAGTAATGGCAAAGCAAGCATTTTCAAGTTCAGGAGTAAAAGTAACTTAAAAGTAAATTCTAAGTTAGCCTAGCACATCAAGGTTACCATTTTATTCTTCTTCTCGTTTTAAAGTATTTCCAAAGGAAAGGGGGAAATGAAAAAGTACTGGACAGAATCAGGTACATTTGTGTCAAAAAGTAATACTTCATGTACTTTTACAGGTACTGACCAGTTCATTTAAAGTTCTTGTTCTCAAAACTGATATACGTACAAGTCCTCTCAGAATTAAGACTACAGTTTGTATTTTTTTTCTGCCTCAGGTGACTATAGTAAAGCTAAAACAGATTCTCAAGGCAGCTCTATCCATCTATGTAACTCATTTAATTAGGTAACATACACTTGATGTGTTTGTCACTCAGCAAGGATATGATTTACTGTTTGGATAATGTCTAGCTCACCTTTAGCTTCTGCCTTATTCCTCAGGACAGAACCAGTGCTGGTAGGTCTAGTTCAAGGAGTTGTTTTAGCTCCTTTGCTTCCAGCATGCATCCCTGCAGCTGTAGTTCCTTAAATGCTAGCTTTTACAGGGGAGGAATAATAAATGTGTTAGAGAGCCTTTATCCACAGCATCCTTTCTTCAGGGTCAGTAGCAGCAGCTTAGGTACTTTATTAAAGATACAGATACCTTGTTCACATCCAGATCTTTGGTTTTTCAGTGCACCTGAAACAGCCTCAAATTAAAAAAAAAAAAAAACAACAAAAAAAACCCAAAACACAACCAAACAGAAAAAAGCCCCAATAAACCATTAAAGTGTCAGAATTTCCTGTCCCCTTTTTCTGTACTCTGAAACTAGTACAGGTTGAAAGGGAACATGTCCTGTTCAATTCCATCCCTCCAAAGATCTTCCCAATTCCTCCTTGTACAGAGGCTGAAATAAAACTAGCTTATGGTTAAAGTGTAGGTACAAGCCTAAATTTAAGGGCCAACTTTCCTGTTGATTGAGTACCTCAGTAGGTACGACTAGCAATTTGTTCTCTAATAAATATTTAATAACAAGAAATTAAGATCTGTGAAGAGCAAAACTAGTCCCTGAAGCTCAAAAATGCAGCTCAAAAGCTTTTGGTAAACAGTTGTAAATACAGTACATAGTAGGGTCATTAACTTATGTTTATAATTTCTTTGTGTATACTTCCAAAAGTAACCTCATGTTATGCACATTACACTGCAGCATTTCACTGAGGATGCACTGACAAACTTTAGTATGTAAACAGTATAAATAAAACTTCACCAGCTACACCAAGATATGCTATAAACAAACCTTCACCTTAAATAAAAATTTTTAAGGCCTGAATTGGTCTTACTAGTGGAACACTTACAGATCCTGTGTTTTTATATACGAAAACTTACCATTTCCCTGGAGATGAGCACAGCTAGGCTGAACTCATGGTAAACTTACACACTTCAACTGGTTTAAAATAAACAGCAGGGTAAATTTTAGAAGTTTTGATTTTTTCATCTGATACGGTTTCCCAGCATCACGATTTCCTGACAACAGCAACTTTACAGAAAGTGAAACAGGAAATAGCTTGATCCTTTTATGTCAACAGTTCAAACTTTAAAAGAAAAAAAACAAACCAATACAGCATTGTTTGTCTATATATACCTTTAAATTTTTTTTATAACCTTTTGCCATATGGTTCCTTTCTATATATAGAGACTTGCAATGCAAAGAACACCCAAAATTATATTAATTTTAAGTGTTAAAAGTGTGAAAACAGTGGAATAAAATGAAAAAACAACATAATATGAACTTTTAGATGCAGTCAAATAACTTTAATTTCATAATCTACAAATATATGTACATTTTTAAGTCAATTCATCTTCCCACATATACTATGTTCATACCATTTACATTCAAGTATGTTCCCTCTCACAGTGATAAATCCCATATTAGCTCACTTTGCTACTGTCTGCAAAAAGCTGACATGATCTGGAAGATCAGATGTCACTGATCTCTATTTGTCAGTTTCTCTCTTTAGAACATGTATAAAGGCATCTCTTGGAACCTCAACATTGCCAATTTTTCTCATCAATTTCTTGCCTTCTGCTTGCCTCCTTAAAAGCTTCATTCTTCTTGTAATGTCACCACCATGCTGTAAGAAAAAAAAAAAAAAAAATTTACTAAGCCTAAACTACAACTGCAGCTACAGTACTTTCCAGCCACACAAAACTCAAGGGTTTAAAAATAGTCAGAAAGGCTGGTTATATTTTTACAAAAAGATTACTTTATACTCCCAATAGTTTGGCCTAAAGGCCACTAATTAGAAAGAATAAGGAAGCAAATCAGCACATTAATTTGAACAACTGAGTGTTGAACTGTCAGGTAAATACATTCCTGTAAGCCTGGCTGACAGTAGACAACACATTAGATCCAAATCGCCTGGGAACAGCAGCAGGATACCAGCTCAGATACACTGTGGCATCTTGACTAGCACTAGGTGCTTAGGTCTAGAAAAATGACCTAAACCCTTGTATGCTGTTGAGCAGATACCATCCCACAGCTGTGCTTAGCAGAATTCTACTGCAGTTGTGAGAAAGGGACACTTGTTTAATATTTCCAATATGTTCACTTCAGAGAGTTAAATCCAAGCTAAATAAGAGGCGTCACAGTTTTCCAATCACTTTGTTGAGTTTTGTCCTTAGTCAACTATTGCACATTTAAAGCTTTATTGCAATGTATTACTGCAAACCTAAGTAGAAGTCTAATCACAATCAAGTCTCAAAAGAAGCAAATTTCTATTTCCTTCTGTCGCATAAAAACCAGTTTAGGAAACATGAAGTTACCTGTATGCCTATGTACACACACACACATTTACTGTGTGCCTACAACTATTAGAAAATGGTGAGGAGATGAAACAGACACTCAAAGTGTGTGACTGAAAACACCATTACTTTATCTGATCCACTCTTCAAGCTGCAGCAAGAGGTTACAAGAGCTGGATTTTAAAATAAAAGCTAAAAAGTATCTCTTAGAATTCCACAGACACTTAGGAGCACAAACAGAATATGTCTTTGCTGGGTATCTAGGAAGAGAGGGTCGTATCATCTTAGCAGGACTCTAAGGTTTACCAATGTCAGAAATGTGAAGAAAAGAGAAAAAAAATAACCTACACATTTTGCCACAACATTTTTTCTGTAAGGTTTCAGCCTGCAAAATAAAATAACACATACACCTTAAGATATTAGAACATCTGCATGTGAAGCTAAGTACTTGAGTTGTTAAAATGTTGTTTTGTACTAGTTTTGTAAGATGCTTTGGCATTATAACATTTTCAGGTTTTGTATACAAAAGATGAAGTTTTAAACAGAAGATATAATTCACGGTTTTCAATTCTAGAAACATCACTTAGGGCATATAATATGTACATAAAGAAATCACAGTCTTGGCATTTTATCTGGAATTTCTGCTATGACTCACAGGCAGTGTTACATCAATGTGTATATACATGTATAAACAAATTCGTACAGCACCTCTGCCTGAATTCTGACCTTTAATTATTTTACCACTATTTAAATCCTATTTAAATAGCAACAGAAAAATGTGATGAGAAACACAACATCAAGGAAATGGTTTACTTTAAAGAAGCTAGGAAAATATTTTTGTGTTCAGCTGCAACATATTTCCTTTGGAACAGCACAAATCAGCTATTTTTTTGCTGACTCTCATAGCAAAGTATTCCACAACTAGCTGATTTTTTTCAGTAGTAAGAAACTTTTTCCACTGCCAGAGGAAGTGGACACGTGTGGTGGAAGCTACACTTTATCCACTAAGTGCAATTCTGACCCCAAGCAATCTAAAATAAAAATACAATTTCTTTGTATAAATCTAATTGTTTAATCAATAGTCACTGCTCAAATGTGGTTTTTTTCTTCAAGTAGCATATATCAAGGAAAATACAACTTTATAGCAAAATCAATGTCCTGTAATGCATAAAACTAGGTAAGACTTCACAAGTCTGTATTTTACATATCTTAAAATATGGACAGAAAAAAAAACAAGGGGAATAGAAAGGCTTCACTTACGTTTCTCTTGCAATGATCTTCTTGCCAATGGCAGCTTGGATGGCTATTTCAAACAACTGCCTAGGAATAGTCTCTTTTAAACGTTCACACAGGAGTTTACCAGCAGCATAGGCTTTATCACTGAAAAAAAAAAAAGGCCAGCAACACTAAAAATATATCCATAAATCAATCTGTTCGATTGAAGGATTTTAATAGAGGTTTTCCTATTCTTAACTCAGAAGATAAGCTGATCAGATCAAATTTTACGTCTAATAAGTGGTCTCTGTGTGTCACCTGTTTCATGCTAACAGGTGATAAGACTGTATTAACCTCAGAATATAACATCATATAAAGTATTTATAAAAAACACCCTGATTATCCATCACAATGAAGACATTTTGAATACTGCCACAGCTTCAAGTGCAATTTTAAACTAGGTCAAGGAGAATTTTCATTGATCATGGGGTCAAGCCGTCAAAATATCCATATTACAGAATGCTTTCAAAGTCTGGGTTTGTATCATAAGAAAAAAATAAATTAACATACCCTTGTCATCTGCTAATAAAAATTATCTAACTATATTCAGCATCTGCATATGCTTCAGGTTTTGGAAAGAGAAAACAACAAAATGTCTAAAGAAGCTACTAACAGATACTTTCATAAGCCATTAGAAAGAAATGGGTCTATCTCTATAAAAATATCCATATTTAGCAGACATTTTTTATCAACATATATGTTTTCAGGTAGTGGCAATGTGACTCCTTGCTACCTGTATAGAGCAGACAGTTTAAACATGAAGTACTTAAGTCATGTTCATTGAGCATTACAGTTTTTAGAGGTACATATATTTACTTGTACAGTAAGAACAAATGATGACTATCTTAATACCAAGCTTACAGTAATCTCTGTAATGTTTTCTCTATAAATATAATTCAGCATAATTCTTACAGATGCAGTTTTTACAGTGGGAAGACTGAGAACACCTGCAGCAAAATCAAAATGACTGCAACTATGAGTTAAAAAAAAAAAACAAACCCACAACTGAAATCTAAAGCCTAAAGAAAGGCTGTCAGTTTTAGTGAGTAAAACAGTTCAGGGTACAGGTGAAATTGATCAAAAAATACATGCTAAAGCAATAACTAACTTTTGCAAAGTGGCCCACTCCATTTTGCATCTTTTCAGGTAGAATTATGCGAAATGCATTAACTAGTAATTGTATGCAAGACAGTCAGTCCCCTTCAGCCCCACGATCCTTCTGAACAAGGCAAGGGGTTTATTTTCCTATGTCAGCCTTCTGGAGTTACAGAATTCTAAGGATTTCAAGATTGCAGTTATGCAAAAAATATGAAAATATACAAATACTTAACAACTACAAGTGTTTTAAGACGGAAAACCAAACAACCCAGAAAAGTAGGCATTATTGGAAAGGGATGCTGAAGTTACAGAAGGGAGCCTTGTAAAAACTTTGTGAGAAGATAGGGGACAGGCTGGAAACAGGAAAGGCATTATTCTCACCTCTAATGCCTGAAATGCTCATAGAAATGGAATAATTTTAGCAAAAAAATTCTGAGGCAATTGTATCCAGTAAATATTTACATTCTCCTGATACTCTGTCTGGAAACAAGGTAACAACAAACCTCTATGCAACAGGAACTACTGGGAGAACAAAATCATTTCTTGTCAGTATTAAGCATCATAAATTATTCATCTGGCATCTCCTAGATTGGTATGCACTTAAATTTTTCCAGCCCTTTAGAAGACTGGCATTTTGCATTTCTTTCTCTCTGCCCTACATTTTCCACAAAAATATGATATCCAGTACTTAAGCTGAGAAAGGGAAGTAAAAAAATTGCTATTAATTATTTCCTAATTTTCACACTACAAAATGCTTCTCTTTTTCAGTGGTAATGAAGGTGGTCATATGGAAAAATCTTCAGTGCAAATCTTCAAACAGATTTGTCATATTAAGAGTAACACATACACTTAAGAGTAATTTAGAATCATATAAACATTTAGGCCAGAAAAGACCTTAAGATCATCAAGTCCTATTAACAGACAATGTTTTCATTGTTATTCCTTTTGAGTAAGGGATCCAGTAAACCTACTTGTGTATGATAGTTGCCAGTTCTTCAACTGGATTTCCGTTTACAAGAATATCCATTTTGATTAGGTCTGCTGATTGGTAACCTGCATCTTCATAATCAAAACTAAAAAAATAAAAGCAGTTCAAAAATTAGTCATGATCTTGTATAAATTATATTTTGCATTCTTTGTTCCATAGATTTTATAGACATATTTCTTAATAAAATACTTGAACTTTTTAATATAATGGGAGTACAGTTTTTAGAAGTCTCTCAGTACATCTTCACACTAGAAATGTACTGCACGTAATGTCCCCTCAATGCAGAAAGATGTCATGTTGACTTTAAGGATGTCTTTCCAATCTAATGAGCAATTAGAAATCTACATGCTTAATGCAGTCTTAAAGAACCCTTCAACACAGCTTTTGAACACTCAATGTCCTGAATGTCACAGGAATCAAACACCAATCCAGGACTGTCTTCTTTTCATCCTCTCATTTGACAAACTTTTTATGTGACCCCTATTATCACTGTCTCTGACAATTAAGTTTTTCACTTAGTTTCCAAACCAGATTTTTTCTTTGGTGGCTGTGGGCCTTGCTGTCTGTGTGGTAGTTTGCAAAAATTCTTAAAATAGAAGAGATGCAGAGGTGATGTATGCAATAGATAGATGATAGACAGAGATTAGATAGACAGATAGACAGATGGATCTTGTGTGTAAGTATAATTGTGGAGGATCATCAATATCACTGTAATGGGGTCAAATCTGAAATACTAGAAAAAGGTGGGGGGGGAATCCTTCAAGATTATTTCAAAGTACTTCTATCTTAGTTTGATTAATAACCACAGATGTATGAATGGATCCATATAACAGAAATATCATTACCGAGAGCGCTACATACACAAGCTGTATTAAGGAGTCAATTAGGAAATAAAAACTAATAAATAAATAAGATAATTCAACATCGTTGGTAATCATCCTTGAATCAAAGGAAACCCAGCATAATTCTGCTAATGAGATAGGTTCTTGATACACAGGTTAGGTTTTATGTAGTCGGGGAGCTAGATCCAGAGAGGAAATTCAAAATTTCCATCCCTCTGTTTCTTCTACCTTGCCTCTCCGCTTTTGTTTATGCTTTTGCTGCATATATATAAAAACCTGGGCAAGACGTGTCTTACTTACATTTGTAAGACATAATTAAAGAAAACATAATCTTAAAGTAAACTCAGTCCTTCAATCAAATTCATTTTTATGTTAATAAAATAAGTAATGTAATTAGGTATACTAGTTCCTATTGTATAACATACCAGGTTTTGAGCCTCCTGGGGCACAAGCTCATCGCCATGCAACATTTTCCCTTCCATTAAACTCACAAAGGCTCTTCACAAACATCTAAGCACTATACTAGACTATGAATTCATAGCAGCGACCCACAACAGAAAATTTTGTCTCAAAATACACATGATTTTCTTTTTTCACATAATAAAACATGTATGTTAAGTAAGTACTGTTTGTTTTAAATACCACATTGTTTTTACTAGCTTTAAACAATCAATGTGGTTATTTTCCTTTTTCCACCAAGAGCCAGTTCATACAGTAAGTAGTACAGTTTCAGTGATTCCATTGAAAAAAATTGTACAGTGTCACTTCAGACAAGGACAGACCATTTAAGTCTTACTCATATAGATAAGCCAGTGCCACTCCAGAGGGTGCCCTTGAAAAATACACACACTGCCAAAGACAACAATTATTAGGTAGTGATGGACTTTTCATGTTTTTCAGACTTATTTCCATCAATTTTCACAGTGAATCTAATCCATTCAAGGTGAAGAGAGACTAGATTTACAGCACCACCATAAAGGAATATTCTTTACTTGTGCCCTTCCACAGCTGTTCCTCAGGCCTTTCTTTACCGTACCACCCACTTCAGGGTCCAGGGTGGGAGAAGGAGAAGGGAGAACAGGGGAGGTAGTTACCTTGCATAGCCAGAAGACAGAGACTTAAGAGCATCATAAAAATCCACCACAATCTCATTCAGTGGAAAGAGGTATTTTAGCATAACCCTGTTTTCATCAATGTAAAACATATCTTTCTGGACTGCCCTACGATCCTAGACAAATAAAAATTGTTTTAGTTTCCCTTGAAATTTTCTACAAAAAATACAAAGCAAATTAAAATGAACAGCAATCAAGCTACACAAGAGAATTCCTGTACTTAAGCCCCAAAGTAACTTTCTTATTGGTAGTTCACTGAAGTCCCAGGACAAACTGCAGCACTGTAACAAATGAAATGGTTACAACTAATGCTGAATTTCTGAAATCCTTCACAGCTTCTGCTCGCTGCTGCCACAGTAGGACTTGCAGGCTCATCTTCTTTCCTCCCAGAAGGGTGTTCTTAAAGTTCTTTTAGAAATTCTTTTTAATAGCTTTTATTCTTCACTGTACTGCTTTGTATTATGCATTTTGGAATGTTAAAAGCCAAGAAAATATTGTGAAGAAATAATATAAACACAATATGCATGGCAGTTAAAACATTTTCAATTAGAAGTATTCCAAATACAGTTAGACAAATTTGGCCATTGCTATCTTAAATTTACTTTCAGTGAAGTACTGAAAAAAGTACATGGGCACACAGTCAGAAGCATTGGCAGAAGTTCTATTCCCATGAATATACTTCTAAAAAACCAATACATCTTATTCCCTTGCTTCAGACTCCATTCATTCAGGAGACCAGAACTAGCTATGAATTAGTCTAGTACAGACCAAGCACTTTGCTGTCACTGAAATTCATGATTAACTTTTCAGTTTATGGATTCTGTAGTTCAGAATTTTACAAATAAAATGTTAAAAATTATTTTATCTTTCAAAAGTATTCAATAATTACTTCAAAGACACTATTTAAGAAGTAATATCTATTATCATACTATCTTGTCTTCACTTTAAGTATGAGGTGAAGAGCTTACAAATGCAAAAGACAAAATTAAAATTATACACCAACCTGACACAAGGTGATTATTTTCCCAATATATTCCTGAGGTGTTACAATAGTACCAAGAACAGTTGGCTCCAAATACTCTGATACTGAAAGTTTATCAGGAAACTGAGCAGGGTTGATAATAGTAATCTGGTCTTTTCCATACTCCTGAAAACAAACAAATAAACCAGATACTGTAATTTTAAAAGTAAGTAAAATGAATTTGCATTGAACAAATGCTAAAAAATGTTTCAATTGCCTGAAAACATGGTGCATTATGCAACCGAAGTTTAAACCAAGGACGATTTTAGAAGAGATTTTTATAAAACATATAGAAGTCCATTATCAGCATATCCTTAAATATCATCATGCAGAAATTAGCTTTTTACTTGGGAAATGATAGAAATGCAAAAAACCTTTCTATCCATCTTTCCAGGTCTCTCTCTCCCTGTAAATTGAGGATCATCCTGATCCTCTAACTTACTATTACACAGCTAACAGAAGACCTGCTCTAAATATTTTAGAGTTCAGTGGTGGGGACCTTCTTCTCTAAGAACTTTGGGTTCAGGCTCCCTCACATGCTGAAGTGGATTTAGAAATGAAGTTTTTGATTTCTGTGTAAGTGCTTTCATTACCTACTTTTTTGAGTCCAACATCCCAGTAAGAGCTGGAGTTACCCTTCCAAGGTAAAAGGAAGGTTATGCTACTTATTGTGTAAATGCAACTTCCCTCTCCTCCAAAGCAAGTGATTACATCATTCCCACTGACAGGGACCCAACTTCCAGCATTGTTTGAAAAGAATCCCACATCAACAGTCTGGAATCACGCACCAAAGGTGTCAGCTACTTCATTCAGCTGTTATACTGTCTGAGTAAGAAACCAAAACAACCAGAGAGATATAAAAGGTCTATGCCTCACACCTTGCAAGTACAGAAACCTTTCTTATACAAGTTTTTAGTAACTTCCAGAACATTCAGCCAATTTGCAGCCTCCTCTGTCAGCAGGTGCTCTAAGTCTACCTCTTTCTCTCTCTAAAACTCAAACACAGCAATTCTACTTGCACCCAGTTTAATGAAGTTAGCACATGCCCATTTAATTGTGATCAAAAAATCTCTCTTTCACCAGCCCCTGCCAATCTACAGTATCATGACAAGCTATTCCTAGACACGTTCTTGTTTTCTGACAGATGAAGCCTGGAAGATTATTTCACCTGCTTTTAATGCAGTCCAGTAGTAAGCACTTAAAAGAATACAGCAAGATATGTGTCCTATACTCCCATTTTCAAAGTATAAGACATAAAAAGAGAGTGCTTGAAATGAAATGGGAAAGAGCAGTCAACATCCACAAGAAAATTAAAAATTATTTAAGTAATATACTGGTGTTTCTAATGCTTACTATAAAATACAGTACTCACCTACATTTAAAAAGAGACTCTAGATGTTATATTTACATAATTTTTTTAATGAATTTAACATACCTTTATCAACTTTGCTGAGGAAAGAACAGCTTTATATGGAACTGTCGGAGCAGTCAAAATAACAGACATGTTATACTCTTGCTCCAAACGTTGATTAAAGACTTCCATATGTAGAAGACCAAGGAAGCCCAATCTGGAAAATAAATACCCTGTTGGTAAAAGTATTTGTGTATTCCCTAGAATTTCAGAGTGGTCTTTTTCCCACCCTCCAGCAAGTTTACAGTGCTAGTATCAGGCAGAGCAAACAATGTTCAAGGGACAAATAATTCCACAGTTGAATTAAGTCTTCGAGAACAAAAACTATTAATCACAAAAAATTTCATTCTCTGTGCAATCAGAAAATGTAAAAACATCATATGCTTTTGATCTTTATCATTAATTTGAATTACAGCTTCTAATTTTGAATTAAGTTTAATTCTACCTTCAGTTTATTTAAACATGCATTAACTTATGAACGCTTTCAAAAATGAAAGCAGCACAAAAACCTCACCTCCATCCAGCTCCTAAGGCAAGGCTACTGTCACGATGAACAGTTACACTGGAGTCATTCAATGTCAGCCTTTCCAAAGCACTTTTGAGATTATTATATTCTGTTTGATCTATTGGATACATTCCTGTCAAAATAGATTAAATAGATTAAATAGAAGTGATGTGACAGAGAGCTCTAGCTATGGTGTACCTGGCTTTCAAATATGCCACTTGGAGTTAACAGAGTAATAAAATCAGGAATAGTTACTTTCTGCTCCATCAGTTTTAAATGTGAAAAACAACATGAGGATTCTTTATTCCTCAAAAAAAAATTAGTCAAAACATAAAACTGTTTTAGATTACTTCAGAATTAGCATCTAAACCGTAATGGTAGAATCACTGTACTCATCTAATCATTCACATTTGTGGAAGATTCACAGTTGAGTATAACTACAGTTTTGCAGTGTAAATGTATAGACTTTACTGAGATGTTCCCTCAAAGCTAAGAGTGAGTGAAAAATAAAAGCATCATTTCAAAATTGCTTTCGAAATTAATAAAAACAGCTGTTTGTATAACTACTGCCTGAAATAGATTCTACTGTATCACTTTTCACATCTTTGTATGCTCAGAAAATGTCATCTACATCAAGAAGCAACACACATGCACACAAAAACATTTACAAGATTAGACTTTTCAACAGTCACTGAGAGACTGCCTAGTCTCCATGAGACAGTTCAAGTGAGTTTTACACACTGCTTCACAACAGGTCTAGAAAATTAGTTAAATTATTAAATTATTTACAGAATTTTTTATAAAGCCACCTTCTGTAGTATTTGTAGTAGTTACTGAAGCTAGTGGCAACAGCTCAACAGAACTATTCAAGCTCAGAAAGTCAAATATTTTACAGGATCATTCTGCATATTAGCTCTGACAGTTTACCATGTTTAACAAAAATGAAACAGCTGCTAAATTTTAAAAGAAGAAAAACCAACACAATAATTACAGAAACCTAATTATCAAGACAGATAATTCCCTCTTTTTTTTAAATTTCAACCCTTCTTTCCCAGCCATTAAGAGTTTACTGGCATTAGAAACAATAATCATGTTTGTGTTGTATTCATGTAAAATTAGTCAGCATTTATTACTAATCCTGTTAAGTCACAGGGAAAACACAAATCTACATAAATGACACACCTCGGCTAAAATTCTAATCCTCCCAACTCTAAATGTATTTGTATTCTTTTAAAAGCTCTAACAGCTCTTGCTCTTGTCCATGGAAAAAAGTAACTCCACTTTATACTGATTATCTCACCTGCAAAAACCATTGGCTTCGCTGACTTAAAGCCAGGCAAAGGCTCCACTGGCTGTTTATACAAAAACAGTGTGTCTCCTATTTGGGCTTCCGTTACTTCTTTCATTCCAGCAATCAGGTACCCCACCTGTCCTGCATAGCTAAATAAAATTGTTATTATATGGACATGATTGTTGGCATTAGCAGTATTTCTACTATTTTCCTACTTGATTTAGCCCAGCCAGAAATTCAAATAAATCACCCCTAAAAGCCCATATCCAATGTCCAGAAGTGAGATTTAAGTTGTTTCACCTCTGAGTTGTGAACAGTCTCAACTGGTTCTTTTTCTGAACAGTACATTTATGATCCTGGATTTTGAATATGGTGTTGCTCCCAGTTTAAAAGCTGGAGCTAGACCCTTGAGAAGCTCCTAAGACAAAGAAACTAGAACAGTTCCCAGCTGCCAGCACAGCAAGTTTCATATACTAGCAGGATGAAACTAGACAAACACTTTTCATCAGCACATTATGCTAATAGGAGGGGAATACATGGTAAATATTGAGTAAAACACAGTGTACTGGTTTTGGCTGGGATGGAGTAACTTTCTTCAGAGCAGCCTTATGCTGTATGTATGTATACACACTTTGTATGAAGCTGTGCTTTGGAATTGTGACTAAAACAAGTGTTGATAACATACCAATGTTTAGGTATTGCTGAACAGGCCCTCTGGGTTTCTAACTGTGCCCCTGCAAGCAAACAGACTGGGAGTGTGCAAGAGACTGGGAGGTGACACAGCCAGGACAACAGTCTCAAACTGGCCAAAAGGGCAATCCACACCACAGATCATCATGCTTAGCAATAAAAAAGAAGTGTAGTCTTTCCAAGACTTCTACTTGTAGACTAGCAGGACATCAGTCTGCTTGTGGAAAGTGGTGAATAATGGACTGTTTTTGCATCACTTGTTTTTATTACTTTTTTTTCTCCTTCATTTATTAAACTGTCTTTATCTCAATCCACAAGTACCTCCTCAGTTCTCATCCTGCCAGGGTTGGAGAGTGAGCAGGGGGCTGGCCGGGTTGCTGGCTGGGTTCAACCCACCAGACACAGTAATGTAACCTGAGAATGCCCCCAATAAAGTTATTAACATGTATTTGGTTGCAAACTGGTAAAACTTCTCCACTCATTCTAAGTACCTGATTTTCTTCCCACTGCTGCCATTGAGAAGCCAGTTTCTGGAAGCTGTTGCATTCATGGATTTTAAGTTTTCCACCCTCAAAATATGCTGCAGCAATAACTAAGATGAAGCCCCATTCCCTTCCACTCTCAAACAAGGCAGCTCCTAGAAATAAATTGGACAGCTGAATAAGAATAGAACACTAGCCTTTAAACACCTAGCTGTCCGTATGTTCCATGTAGTACAGAAGATAATGGATTCCTCCCACAACAATGCCCAAAAAGCAAACCCTAAAACCTTCTGCCTCAGCGTGCCCAAAATAAAAAATGACACAGAGCATTAAACTGCAAACAGTAATTATTAAAAAAACACACCACCAAAGAACAAGAACAAAAACCTAGACATCTCCCAGTTTTTACCTCTCACAGCGAAAAACATACAGAAATGCAGGACATTGTAGCTTACCCCAACAGATGATTTGTTCCACTGTAAGAAGTTTTTACTTACAGTTTATGTGTTGGCTGTTCCTCTGGAGTCAAAATTCCAACTTCATTAACTTCATATCTTTTCTTAGTGTGTGCAGACACAATTTTCTGTCCTTTTGCAATCTCCCCACCAAAAAGCGCAATGTTAGCTATGACACCTCGGTAGTGGTCAAAGGTAGAGTCAAATACTAAGGCTTTCAATGGCTCAGCAGTATTACATTGGGGTCTGTCACCAAAAAAAATAGAACAATGTATTATACAGTGTGTTTTCATTCAGTATTGAATGAGCAAGCATGCCCACCCCAAACACTTTCACAGAATCATACCAGGTTGGAAGAGATTTCCAGTATCACCTGATCCAACTTTTCTTGGCAAAAACACAGGCTTAACAAGATGGCCCAGCACCCTGCCCAAACAAACCAGAGAGTGTCCAATGGTGGGGAATCCACCACTTTCCTGGAAAGATTATTCCAACAGCTCTTTGTAGCTACTGTTTAAATACCAGAACACAACAAAAGGTCTTCCTTCAGCCTTCTTTTCTCAAGGCTGAACAAGTCCATTTTTCTCAGCCTTTCCTTAAAGGGCAGGCTGCCCAGTCTTTTGATCATCTCTGTGGCTCTTCTGTGGCCCTCTTCAGCCTGTCCATATTTTCTACACAAGAAGGGACCAAAACCGAACACAGTATTCCAGGTATGGACTGACCACCACTGAGCAGAGTGGGATAAGACTTTTTCATCTCTGCTGTTGATACCCTTGTTGAGTCAACCCAGCATGCTGCTGTCTTTCTTTGCTGCAGCAGCACACTGTTCACTCATAGGGACTTTGCTGTCCACTTTGCTGGACCTCTGGGTCCATTTCCACAGAGCTGCTCCCCAGCTAGGTAGATTCCAGCCAGTGCTGTGCTCCTGAATTATGTATTCCCAGGTGCAAGGCCTTTGCCTCTGTTGATTTTCATAAGGTTCTTGTTAGCCCACTCTTCCAGCAAAGTTCCTCCCCCTTTCTGAAGTGTCTATTTCCCCTCTCAGTTTGGTATCACTGGCAAACTTCACTAGGGTACACATCTCAACTTCCAGATCACTTATGATGATGATAAACAGCATTGAACCCACCGTGGAACCCTGGCAGACCCTACTTGTGGCCAGGCTGAAAAGGAGCTATTTACCACCACCCTCTGGGTGCAGCCTGTCAGACAGTTCCCACGACACAGACCCACTCCACACTGTAATACAGTGGTTTCTCCAAGAGTCTCTGAGAAACCTTATCAAAAACCTTAAAGATCCAGGTAAAGAGAAACCCAGGTTGCCAGTGTCACTCACACTACACAGCAGGTTACTCTGCTGTAGAAGGTGATCAGGTTTGTCAAGCACAATATGCCCTTGGCGAATCCCTGCTCACTTTTCCCAATCACTTACTTCATCTGACTTGTCATAGCCCCCAGGAGGATTTGTTCCATACCATTTCCAGGGACTGCAATAAGACTGATGGGCCTATAAATTCCTGGATCCTCCCTCAAGCTCTTCTTGTAAATTGGACATTAGCATTCTTCCAGTCTTCTGGGATGTCCCCTGATATCCATCGCTTCTCAAAAGATTACAAAGAGCAGCTTTGCACAGACACAGCCAGCTCTCCTACAATCCTCAGATGGATACTATCAGGGCCAATGCACAGGGGTCAGGCTCCTGTAATAGTTCACATACCAACTCCCTTCTTTGCTGACAGTGGGTCTGTACATCAACCTGCATTTTTGCTCCCCAGGCTTAAAGCCCAACACTGCTGGAAAAGACAGAGGTAAAGAAAATGTCCCTCTGCTTTTCAGCCTCACTGGTGACTAATTCATCTCTCCTGTTTAAGCACAAGTCACTATTTTCCTTCTGTTTCTCCTACATCTCTCTATAAAATATTTTCTTTAAATTAGATGCCTATTAAGTGTAAAACTACTGCCAATACCATATAAATGCAACTCATGATTTTCTAATTACTTTATAAGGTTAATTAGATACATAATTAAATACAGACTTACGGTGGGATCTTCTCAATGACCTTTTGAAGAACTTTTTCAACATTTGTTCCTTGTTTAGCAGAAATCTAAAACAAATCCAACAACAACTTTATAAAACATGTCTTACACTTATTAATTAAATAGTGTAATGTTTACTTAGACAGTTTGGGTGGCACCCATAAAAGCACTCAAAAGGAGACTCTAGAATGCTCTTACTAAGAAATACTGTTTTTTCTTTTGTGAATGGCAATTATTTTTATGATAGAAACAAAAACTATTTATGGATTGACAGTGAGAAATAATTTAAAATCCCAGATTCCATTCCTCAAAAAATACTAGAATCTTTAGCTGACAGTTATTTTCTCCACTCTTAGAGGAGACAAAATTTAAAGAAATTCTTATGTCAGACAAGAACAGGCAGACAGATAGCACTCTCTTAATTTACAACATGTGCATGTCACTCATTAGTTAGTTATATTATCAGCCATGTTATAAAACTTAAAGATCTTACCCTTATACATTCATCTGTAGGGATATCAAACAGCTTCTCAATTTGTTTTTCAACTCTTTCAGGGTCTGCATTTTTCAAGTCAATCTACAAAACAACAAACTGCTAAATATACAAGCAATCACACCTCCCACATCATCCAGTACCGTAGCTTTCAAAAGTACAACAAAGAACCTTTATGTATTTATGAGTAAAGATGAGTTGCCCATCTTTAGGAAAAGATCAATATTCATTCTATAAAGTCTTCCTTTATTGATTTTGGGAAGGATCCCATCTGTAACCAGTCTAGTTTTGGCTTGTTTAATTAGGGAAAACACCTTTGTCCAAGAGTTGGTAAAAATCTTTAGTTTACAAAGTAATTTGAAATCATTAAGTGCTACCTATACTGTTTATATGATCACATATTAAGTACAATATAAATCTACAAAAAGCAATTAACATAAGCTGAGCAGTAATTAATCTTGTGATACCAATAACACAGCTCTCAAAATTGTATAGAAAGTAATGCTTAGAATTTCATTTAAAATTAAGACTCCACATTTTAAATATTGATATTTTAAATATTGATAAATATTTAAATATGTTGTTTCCTCAATATTAATGAACTTTTAACATCACCAATTCCAACCATAAACCCAGCACTGCAAAGTCCACCACTAAGCACATCCTTAAGTGCTACATTTTTAAATACCTAAATGTATTTCATGAAATTAAAAATTTCACAGCAGTTACTGTAAAATTTTACACACAAAGCAAATACAGAAAATTTCTATTACATTCTAGTAATGTTATATCTAAATCCTATAAGTATTATAATAACTTTCTTTGTTATGTACTTCTCTTTAAGGTTACATTTCTGATCAGCACTATACACATTTAAACAACACAAGTATTTAACAGAAAACACTAAAAACTTTATTACCTTGTTAATGACAGGTATTACTGAAAGCTGTGCTTCAAAGGCAAGATAGAAGTTTGCCACTGTCTGAGCCTGAATACCCTAGAAAATAACATTGTAAAGTTTAACACAGAAACCTTCTCAGTTTTGGTGTGGTTCTGGGGAGTATCTTTAGGCATACTATACAATTTAAGATTACTTTGCTATTCTATCAACTCTTTCATTTAGGAGATGGATAAATAAAAGATAACTGATTATAAGCAACTGCTTTAAAATTACATTATTCTTTTTCTGCAAGGTAATACTTTCATGGAGATAGACCAGGGGCAAAAAAAAAAAAAAAAAAAAACAGAAAAACTAAAAAAACCCCACAACCTAGTTTCCTTCTAGCTTAAGGAAATCCTGAAATACTAAATAGAAAGGAAGAATTAAGTACTACACCTCATTTGCATCCACTACAAGTATGACACCTTGACAGGCAGATAGTGACCGCGATACTTCATAGCTGAAATCTACATGGCCCTATGGAGAAAACAAATGTTTACAATTTCAGGTATTTTTGCAAAGATTTCTGTACAATGATGTTTCCATTTGTATATAAGTTCACCTTACAAAAAGCAATTGAATAAACACAGGAAGTCAGAAATCTCCTACTTTTAACTATAAAGACATTTAGATTCGTGTGATTTCAACACTGTTTATATTTAACTTACTGGTGTGTCAATAAGATTTAAGAGATAGTTTATTCCTTCATGATTGTAAAAGAGAGATGCAGATTGGGCTTTAACTGTAATTCCCCTTTCACGTTCCACTTGAAGTTTATCCAGCACTTGTTTATTACGGTCAGTTTTAGAAATTGTTCCTAAAAATAAGAAAAAAAAGTTTTATTACCTAATTTACTACATAAATCTTGCAAATGCCATTAACTTTTGGTTAAAAGTTAACCAAGAGCAAATGAAGCTTTCCCATACAATTAAGCTAAACAAAGATTTTCAATCAAAAACAAAACAGTGCATCAACTCTTTACATTTGTCAAATGAAGTTTACACAATAAAGTTACATAAAATACTATCCTGAATAAGCAGGATAAAAAACATCACCTAAGAGATTAAGAAAAAATTCCCTTGAATTGTAAATAATCTTGATACTTAAGTAAACTTCCCCTCCTATCACTGAAGAAGAGTGGCCCACAGCTCTAAAATCAATCTCAAGTGCCAGATGAGCATTAGCATAAAGTGACAGACCTGAATTCAAAATCCCATTCTAGCACAGGCATCAGGCAAAAATGCTCATAGTGATACATGGGAGGTAATCATAAAAAATAGCTTCGATCTGAAGTTTCTCTCCCTGTTTTTTTTTCACTCACCCTCAAATGAGAGTCCAGAATTCCCAGGTCATGACAGTCCCGCCCCTTCTGTCCACCTCAACCACCAGCAGTAAACATCATAAACTTAACATGCACTGTTCTAATGGATGACTGGTTAGAATGACAGGAGTGACATCTTGAACAAGGAAGATGTTGAAAAAAGGAACATCCTGAAACTCCATTTGTCTCTTTCCAAAATACTCTTCTCTAATGAATTACACACTTCCTTATGCCTTATGCAGATCTCAACCACAAAGTCCATGTATCTGTAACACTACATAGCTGAGAGCTTAAAAGCACAAGCAACACTAGAAGAGCAAAAATATTAGAAATTTCAGTAACAATCAATGGTACAGAAACTTAAGATGCCACCTTCCATGTCAGGAAAAGGTAATATAAAAAGAGAATGCTTACCTGTAATTTCCAGCAATCTGTCTGCTAGTGTACTTTTGCCATGATCTACATGAGCTATAATACTGAAGTTTCTAATGCTTTCAACAGGATACGCTGCCATATCTAATTTTTCCTGAAAAACAGGAATTTCTTTTCATAAGTCAAGGTTACAGTCTCTATATAGCATATGACCTGGCCTTTAAAAAACCAAATTAATTATTTTAATGCTTTTTCTCTAGAAGAAGCACAAGTTGAACAGAGATACAAAAGCCTGAATGGTCACCATTGTTTAAAATGTCAGCATTTCACTTTAGTCATATAGATACATGTATTCTTTTATCACTAAACAACCATGAACTATGCTGAAAAAAGGTATTATGTTCCTATGTACATCGAGAGCCACAAAACTTTGTTTTACAGTTTCATATTGTCAAACTACTAAACTTAAGGATTAAAAAAACTGGATTCAGAGGGCCATTAAGGACATGAGTCTTCACAAGCATGATATGAATTATCCAGAGACTCAGCGAGTAGTGACCTTATCATAAGGAGCAAGCAGACAGTGAAAAAGGATGCTATAGTGTGCAAGAAGCCAATCCACACACAAAAGTCAAAGCATTTTATTTAGTTACAGTTCTATGCAGAAAGAGGCACTTGGTGGAAAACCCACAAAGTCAGCAAACAACTACCAAAACTTTATACTATTCATACATTTTACCAAACAAAGGCATTAATATACACTTCCTAGAAGTTACATAGTTGTCTTTTAATTCAGATTATGTTGGTTAAATGATTCCCTCACTTCTTACGCTAGTTAGCCAGCATGGTCTCCTTCTCTTGAGTTGGTGGGTTTCCGGGGTCTGTTGTGATCGTCCCCTGCCAGAACTACCTTTTTGCCCAGCCAGAGCCGATTTCAGCACACTTGCCGAGTTGGCTTTGCTAGCTCCTTACTTATCCTGGGAGTTCTGTCAAATGTCCTCTGGCCCGTGAATTCTGCATTCTTTGTGCCGCTACTAACAGTATATCCTTCTCTCCAAGCTCTGTTAACCTGTCCCTAGAACTGAGATGACTGAAACATGTCAAGCCCTACACCTTAGCAAGGCAATTCTACCACGGAGTAACGCGTCCTTCTCCCTCCAGGACGCCAGCGCGGGCTGCCTGGCAATGCCGCGAGTCCCAGGGGGCCGGCAGGAGCCGGCCTCGGGCAGGAGCCGGCCTCGGGCAGGACTCACCTTGCCGCGGCAGCTGTAGGGCCGCCCGCACGCCGCGGGCAGCCAGGCCGGACGGCAGAGCGGGGCGGCGGCGGGGCAGGGGCTCGGCAGCCTCGGCCCCCAGCGCAGGGCCGCCCTGCCGGCGAGGGCCATGGCGCTGGCAGCCGCTCCGCTCCGCTCAGTTCAGCCCAGCCCGCCGCTGCCCGCTGCCCTCAGGCCGCGCCGGGCGTGCCGCGCAGGGCGGGCGCGGCGCCCCGGAAGGGACGGGACGGAGGCGGCGGCCGCGCTGTGACGCGACGGGAGCGCTGCCGGGGCAGTCGGAGCGAGGGACGCTGGTGCTGCGAGTTGCTGCTCTGCTGGCACTGCAGACGGGTGTATTGTGTGGCATGCCGGCTGCTCTGCCGGCATCTGGCTGTTGTGGCCGTCAGAGCTGCGCTTTGTTAAATTCTGGAAGCAGAAGAATGTTGTCGTATTCTCAGATGCGTTTTCCGTGTGTTGCTCTTCATCACAGTCTTTGCGGGTCTTCCAGATATTTTTCTAGCTTGTATCGTTCCTAGTTTGGCGTTTATAGGTGACCGCATATTCCTCTGTTTTTCTTTCTTTAAATTTTTGCATTAAGGTTTCACAGGCCTGGGAAAACATGCAGGCAAGAGTCACTGTTCTCTTTACATATATTGGCGCCTCCTTTCTCTTTTGTTCAGTCTAATTAAGATTTCAGCTGTAGCTATGTAAAATATTTCAGAAAAGCCAGCAGACCACTTAGCTAAGAAAACTGCCAATATTTAATCAGATTCACATTCTAGAGATGTGCCAAATAAAGCAAGACAGTAAATTTTGAGGGCAAAATCATTTAAAGGAGGTTTAATTTCAGGATATAAGTATAAAACTCGTAGTCCTTTTTAAGTGAGAAGGATTTGGTCTCAAAAGGATGCATAAAAGTGATAGGTAGTGCAGACAGCAGGAGTTCCATGTAAAATGACTTAGGATTGTGCAGTGATGAATTTGCTAATGTAGTTCACTGCTGGGCTGATCCCATGGAATTTGGGTAGTAATAGACAAAGACAGTCTTTTGGCAAATTCATGAAAATGTATAGAGAAGGAGAAGTATGTCCCTGAATGGTGAATGAATGCAACAGGAACCAAGAATCCAAAGCCGTGATCCAGAGCAGGTGTATGAGTATAGGAGGTGTATTTGGAGGAAAACATTCTCCCTGCTGCACACAGATTAAGTTTGATGCACTGTAGGTATTGGCTTACCTGTGTGCTCTAGCAGAGAACACCAATACATGGCAATACTATCATTCCTAAAGGGATAATTGTCTTCACTGTCCTAAGGTACATGAATATCAAAAAATCTAAGAAAGTGCTCTGTTATCAGGAATTAAACGAATATGCTTTACATACTGTGTTAAAGAGAGAGCACTCTCTTTAGCACTGAGCAATTTATATAGATGGCAGATTTCAGCAATTCCAGAACAGCAGCAGCAGGGGTAGCTAAACCACATGTTCACACTACCAGGACATGTAGGGACATGCAAAATCATATAGTCTCAAAAATAATTAAAAAGCATAATTCAAACCAAATAGGTTGCACTTGAACTCCATATCTACACCTTAGAGAACAAAGGCTTGTGTTTGCACCACATGCACACTCAGCTGGTTGGATTCAAGGAGCTGTGCTGGAGTAACTGAATGAGGTCATGTGTTGCATCTTCATCCTGGAACTTGTCCTATTGTCATTGAGTGATCACCTGTGGAGTGACTGCTGGTCCATGCTGTGAGACAGGAGCCCTTAATGTAAAGCTATTTGCATGTATTTTAGAGTTCTGAGATAGATTAAGAAAAACTGGAATAGAACTGCATTTCAAGTATGACTCCTAATCATATGAACAAAATATATTAACTAGAATTTCAGATTGGAGGTCCATCATAAGCTAGGATAGAGCACAGAAAAATTACAGTCATCTGTCTTTATTTTCACTTTTCAGCTCAGATAAATATATGAATCAAATATTAAGATTTTTGATCAATTTGAGCTCTATATGCAATGGAACACATTCACTGGAAATATTATAGAATGATGTACACTTCATCAGAATAATAAATATTAAAGTATTTATGTGGCAGCAAGCCAGAAGCAAGAAATATTAATTTTCAAGTGATCATTTACATATCAAAATATGATGGATGGATGCACACATTTCCTGAACATCAAAAAGCATTTGTTGTAATGAGGATAAATTAAATGTACCTGTCACTAGCTGCCTTTACTAATACTGAAGCCAAGCATATAAACGGTAAATTCAGATACTTACAGATTCCTGACTGAAAAGGTGAAAACAAAATACAAGCATGTCTGATTCCCAAGTATCTTGTTTCAGCTACACTTGACTGCAGGTGTTGAATGTCCTATCAATAACCATTTAAGTTGAAGACATAAATGGCCATAAATGCAAAACAGTTAGTGTTATATATTATTTCCTGGCAGTTATGTTCAACAGAAACAAATATGCTCCCTAATTGACATGGTTTCATAACCTGAGTTTTAACAGGAATTGTGTTTTCCCATAAAGTGCAAAATTAGGCATTTACCCTGTCAGGAATCAGTCATCTGCTAAACTTCTGTGACAGTCCCACAGGGTGAAATAGCACACCCTAGTACAATGAGTAATACAAAAGGTAAAAAGCATTTCCTTGGTAGTGAAGCATGAGCTGATAAAATGCAACTAGGATTTCATAGTGTAAGGTATGTATGCATGCAGAAGGCCAAACAGGTCCATAATCAGTGGCATCTGTGAAACACAGCAGAGACTGCACCACTTGCTACTCGATCATTAGTGCATCTCATTTGGAAGCATTCTTTGGTAGCATTGTGAGATTGTGGAAATGAAAGCAATGTTCAATAGCCGTAAGTAAAAAAAAAAAAAAAAAAAAAAAAAAAAAAAGAGAATATTTCTTTATTTCATTGGTGAGGATTTCTGTAACAGAACAGATTTCTATTTTCCACAAGTACTTACTGTGCAAATGAAATAGCTGTGACAAAAGCCTTTCTTGTCACTGGAAGGACTGCTGCCAGCAGATGCTAAAAGGGAATTACTACCTAAAAGATAACGTTGTCAGAAATTTCACCATCTGTAAAATGCATTCTCCTAAGCCAGTTTCAAAGATTTTATATTGCACAGTAATGACCTGAATTAAAGGGACAAAGTTTACCTTACCCTGGAAAAAACCTGAAGTCTCAAACTAAATACATTACAGGATAGTCACTAACGTTCATTTTCTAAGTAAATGTCTATGTGGCAGAGTGAGGTGCCTGAAAAGACGCCTTAATTAACTAACCTGGTCTGCCAGTTTTTTAACTGGAGTAGTCACCCAGTTTTCCTCAGGGTATTTGAGTTTGACAGGCCCTTTTTCTTGGAAGGACAAAATCTAGCAAATCCTTTTCCTTCCTTCCTTCCTTTCTTTCTTTTCTCCCTTTCTTTTCTTATTTTCTTTTTTTTTTTTTATTTTTTTTTTTTTTTTTTTTTTGTCTTTAAAAAGTGTCTTGTGCAATATCCACACTTGGTGTTGTATCTGCTCTACACTTTTCTTAACCAAAGTAATGATGGACAAAGGGACAGCAGTGACTGGAGTTAATATTTTGCCTCTTAGGACAAATTTCTATTTTGGAGCTGTTCGTTAACTCTGACTTGTCAGATTGCTGCAATATACGAAGTTCTTCTCCAATTGTGCTTGAAAATGCAGTTTAATCTTTTATTTCTTGGCACTTCATGATGCTGATGGCCAAATATTTCTGTTGTAGCCAAGCTGACAAAAGTAGCAGACACATATATACTTCTTGCCTTAAAAATAAAGCAGAAAAGGAAGTTAGTATCTTCCTGTCTAATCTTCATAAGTCACAGTAGAAACTGAGGAAAATGGCAGTATTTTAGTCTGTGAAAAAAAAAAAAGCATCTGAGATTATTGATGTCTGTCTAATAAAAAGAAAATAATGCATTTTCCTTGTTTCTATAAATAATGACAAACTGCATGTTTCTAGGCCATAACCTACAGAGGAAAAAGAGTATATAGTGAAATATGTAACGGAAAAATTGCTATTTTTCTTTATATTGGAAACTTCTTTCATTTGAGACATGTATCTTCTATATTCTGCTTACCAGAAAGACACTATGTTAGAATTATATTCTGTTTACTTCCTTGGGCTCGTAATTTGAACATATTTTTAATAAGTAGTGATTAAGGAAGTTTCTTCCCCTTCTTATTCCCTGTATTATATTCTTGGTATACAGAGCTTTGATGCATTTACTAGTCCAATGGAAGTCTGCCTATTTTAAGATTTTCTTGGAAGGCTTAATAAATATTAGATGGGTTTAAATATTAGCTTGATTTGTGTTTACAAAACAATTTGAACATAATTAATAGGTTATTCCTGTTGATATGAGATTGGGGATGAAACAGTTTGAGAGCAGCCCTGCCGGGAAGGACTTGGGGGTGCTGGTGGATGAGAGGCTGGACATGACCCAGCCATGGGCACTCACAGCCCAGAGAGCCAAACGTGTCCTGGGCTGCATCCAGAGCCCCGTGGGCAGCAGGGGTGGGAGGGGATTCTGTCCTTCTGCTCTGCTCTGCTGAGAGCCCACCTGTAGTGCTGCAGCCACCTCTGGGGTCCCAGCACAGGAAGGACATGGACCTGTTGGAGAGAGGTCCAGAGAAAGGCCATGAAGATGATCAGAGGGCTGGAGCATCTGTCCTGTGAGGAAAGGCTGAGTGAGCTGGAGGTATTCAGCCTGGAGAAAAGAAGGCTCCAGGGAGACCTCAGTGTAGCCTTTCAGTACTTGAATGGTCACTTGTTAGGATCCAATTTAAGCTAAATCTCTGTGTATAAACCAGAAGGAACTTAGAAGGTTCAAAATATATCCGAAAATGAGATTAAAACCAAATGAGGTTAGATGTTGGTACCAAAAAATTTATGCGTTTTATTTAATAGTAAAAGAGGCAAAGAGAAAGAAAATGGAAAAAAAAAAAAAGAAATAGAAAAAGAGATGTACATGGGGGATGGGGGGAACGAGGGGAGAGTAACAGGGATTAGGTGGAAGCATATCACCTATCTGGGGGTCCCAACGACGTCTCATTGCTCCTCTCCATCTGGTCTTCTTGGTGGTGAAGGTCCCGCGCCGTGGCTGCACCGCACCACGCCATGCTGCCACACGTCGAAGATTACCATGGATCAATACACACTTTGGGCCAGGTGGGAACACCCTTGCAACACACAGGGTCTGTTGCATCATCTTTGGCGCTCTGGTGCAGGGTCTGGGGACCCCTTTGGGGACCCTTTGGTGGGCCATGTCACCCCCTTCTGCTGCAGATAAGCTTTCCCTCAGGAGAAGAGCCCCATAGCTGGACTGGTCTGCACGTCGGAGGATGAGCAGTCACTGCCCATCATTCTTAACATAAAGAGCATAAAGTTAATGAAGTAAATTGAACTTATCCAAAGTTCATTCTAAGCATTTCAAAATATTCAAAAACGCATCTGTATCTAGATAGAAGGGGGAAAAAAGTCTTTCATGCTTCACCTGCACTTAAGAGTTTCTATTACTTTCTGGATTTAATTCTTCTTTGCACTATAAGACAATTACAAAGAAAAATTAAAGAGTCTTGATTTAGAAGGCTGTTAGTATGCAGAATACTTTACATTGGATGGTTACTTTAACAGCTGCCTAGTTTTAGATCTTTAAAAAGGTGGAATTATATCTATTCTGAATTACTCAGCATCCTGTTGCCAGGACTGAAAAGACCATCTGGAAAGATTCTCTTTTCTGTAAGTTCTTACCTGATTAGTAGACCCCCCTTAAGGTCTTTGTAAGCCAGACTAAAGTCCCTAAGGTTTTGATTGAAGGAATTACATTTCTTTTATTGTTTTCCTTTATATCCCGGTTAATCGATTTTCCTATCACATTTGCATTGTTCTCTATTAACGATTTTTTAATGAGAAAAGGCTAGTAGCATAGCTTTCCCTTCCTCATTATTGAACTATTTATGTGTTAAAGGGTAATTGTGTTGCCACAAAATTTCTGAAGCTGATGCTGCTGCCATAGGAGCAGAAACCTCTTTCTGTATACCTAGATGGGTAACTACATTTGGTCCCATCACAAATAGCAGGTCTGATAATGCCGACCCTACAGTACAATTCAGATTGCTTTGTATCAGTGATTTATGCTTCTCGTTATCTAAATAATCCTCAATCTTTGTGTTATTTTAAATTGTATTAGAAATTACTTATCTAGAAATAATAAAGAGAATTGTTAAAATGTTTATAAGCAAGGAAAAGCTCTCCTAGACTTCTGCTAGACACACAAGTACGTGATGATCATTTCCTCAAACCAAACCTTTGAGACCTAGCAAGTACACCAATCCATCTGATGTTCAGTTAAAAAGTTTTGTTGCAATTTTATAATAAAAATTAGCATGTTATTAAAGTTACATACCAAATAGAAATCTATATATTTTGTATTGAGAGTGTTATTTACCACCACTGTCAACTTAACTTGTAACCTTCTTTAAAAAAAAAAAAAATTATTTTGATGAAGTATATTTTTCACAAATCCAAGTTGACTGGCATGAATTATGTTATCCTTCTTTAATTCTTGATTATAGTCCTGTAGCATCCGTTCCATTATTTTGCATATGATTGGCATCTAGCTGACAGGTCTATAATTGCTCTCTTTAAAACCTTAAACACATTTCCTCTCTGTCACTGTTCTTGAGCTGACAGCATTTCAAGAGTTGCTGGGAAGCCATGTTAATGGTTCACAGAGCTTGTCAGGCAGTATTAAAAGTTTGTATGCAAATTACCTGGATACAGCTATTTTAAAATTGAACCACACAATGTTTTCTAGTATTGCTATTAGAATAACAAATTTAACCCTCCTTATTGTGTGACATACATATATAGAGGTTGCTGGATAGGATTTTGACAAAAAATAAGTGTTCTCTGTTAATAATAAAAATATTATTTTTTCTTCTGAAAGGTGAATCATCTAATGCATAAATATGATTGGAGGTTTTTTCTCCCGAGGAATGGATTTTGTTCCCTGAAAATATTACAGTCAGCAATGAATTATCTGTAAATTTCCTAAAGTATTCTCTTACCAAGGATATGTAGTTCTCCTTATTTACAGTAATTATTGCCACCTTACACCTTCCTTCATTTCTTGTTTATTTTTTTCCTTATACTTCTTCTTCCCTTCTAAGATTAATGGTTTGTTGAACCAGTGTGGCTTTCTGTCTTTGCTGAGTGCCCTGTGGCTCTTTGGGCACTGCTATTGCCAGTGTTCTGGACTGCAGCTGGAGCTCTGTCACCTAGGCCCATACTTTTGTCCTTTTGGTTTTTAAGAGGTGTTAAAGGCATAGCACCCTAAAAGTTGCTTTGTTTTAAAATGTTAACAGTTGTCATATTCTCTCAAAAACAAATCAAATTTTTGGAGTTGCCATGTCAAGGCAGCCAAGCCTTAGCCATTCTCCAAGGAATCCCAGTTGTAGAATGCTACTCTGCATTTGTTCATTTCCCCATCCATTCCAAAAAGGTATGCAAATACTTTTTGTTTCCCCAAAAGCCATTTCCTTTTTCCTCCTGCAAAGCATAAGCATATGGACAGAATTGATGAACCCAGATTTGCCATGTGGGCCACTAATAATTGATTTGTGGTGAAGAAGATACAGTTTGATTAACTTTGTAGTTCTGTCTTCTGTTAGTGTAAGTAGGGGAAGGTCAGCAAAGTACTTTTCAAGAACATCTTAAAATGCCTCATGAAAACATTGTCTTTACAACTTGTTTTGTTTTTAAAAAGCCATTAATCGTTGTAAGGCCATGAGTTACATACCCTGCAGGTAAGTGAAAGAAAACTAGTTAAAAAACCTAGCAGGCACATCAGTGATTGTGAGATTTTTATGGTTTAGGAGGTCTTGACTAGGTAAATGACAAAAGAATTAATTGAATATTGTATTTACCTTGTATTTCCTTCCTTCTATATGATACTGACCAAAGTTTTGTAGCTTATTTAGTATTGAATCATTTCTGCTTTTTCGCTTTGTTTAATAAGTTCTGTTTCAGTTAATGTTGTCCTTTTTCTATAGTATGGCCATTATTTATGAGTTAATTTTTAATAGGAATACTGCAAGAGACATTCTGTGATTAGGCATGAGTAAACAGAGCTAGGAAAGGCAAAAGATTGGCTTGTAACTATAAAAGATTGATTTTCTGTGCATGGATACCTGGTTTGTAGAACATAAAAATGTGCCTTGGTCTATCACAAGTGTTTTTTAACAATTTAATAAATATGCTGTTTAAACTTCTAAAAAATAACAACAACATTTCTAAAAATGGGGCTCATAAACATTAAAAAATGCTCTTTATCTTTTTCGTAGTTCACATACTTTACTTATCATCTACCAAGGTGGAGGAAATGTATTACTTTTTTAGACTACTTACAATGGACCAGAATTTTCCCAGATTAGTGGCTCTGATTCTGCTTTTTCATGGGGACTTTCAACAAACTTAAGTCAGTGTGTGCTAACCTGTACAAAATTCAGTTCTTTATATGAAACCTATTTTACATCTATATCATCACAATAGATGCCTGGAAATCAAGTGATTCAATGATAATTAGAAAGCAGCAAAAAAAAAAAAAAAATTAAGCAAACAATCAAAACAATGTTGTATGTATGCAAAGACAAATAAAAGATTTTTGTTAAAAAATACAGCTTCAATCAGACAGAGAGGATAAGTCAGTGAAGCAGCAATATCTTTCACCTACCAGCAGTACATGAGAATGAGTACCTACTAGTTATAGATGTTTTGTGCAGTACAGCACCTGCAGCATCAAAGCGATAATTATTTCCACATTTTTGTCTAATTTCATATTAAATCTGGTGCTGGGAGGGGTGTGGGGTATGTGTGTCCCAAGTTTGCCTTTGATATAAGATTGCAATGCCTCTGTGCATGTGGTGATTTTAATTACCTCTGCTTCAGTGAGAATAAAGATTGCTGCTAAACTGTAATATGCTGTATGCCTTGTCTATTATATACAAGGCCTGGAGACACATTTTCAGGATGCCAGAGGTCTGCTCAGTGATGTGTTGGTCAATCCATTTTACCTATTCCTAAAGCTCCTTTCCCATGGCACTAAAAGAATAAGGTTATGAAGGGTGAGAGTCTATGGAGAAAATAACTCATTTGCACTATTACTTGTCCTTGAGATGTCATGGAAGACAGGCAGTTCTCCTTAGAAAAGTACAGACCTAACAGCAAAAAGAGGAAAAACTAGTCATCACTCACTTTTATATCCAGAAAAACATTAGTACTAACTATTTAATTTGGAATGTCCATTTAAAAAAAAAAAAGAAAATAAAATTTAAGAAAAAGGTGGGGGGAACTTACTCCCCCTGTTTCCATGAGCTTGTGTATTTGGAGTTTATATTGACAGCAGTCCTGTGAAGTGGCCCTGGTCCAGCTCTACCTTCAAAAAACAGTTTCTGAACTACTCCAGCCTGTTGAGCATTTGGCATCTTTTCGTTTTCTTTGAGACCTTTTGGCCGGATTTGTTTGAAGTCTGAGCAAATCCTGCTTCTAAGCTCTTCAAGGAAATAGGTATTTCCTTTGTTGTTGCTGTAAATAAGTCAGTCACTGTCTGCTGCAGTATCTTGTCCATTTGGCTTCCTTCCAAGGCAGATGTGTGATATCTGTCCTCATTTTATGAGTTCCCTGACTTTGTGCTGTAATAAAATGTCTTGTGTGCCACATGAAGTGTGGCATGCTATGGCATAATGCATGTCCCCCTTTTCTCTACACCCTCAGGTCTTTCCTCTTGTATGGTTTGATCCATTCCATTCTCCTGCCCATCTTCTACCTGAGGTTAACCCTTTCTTTGCATTTAGTAGTTATAGAACAATTGCTTTAACTGGGGATATTTGTGGGAATACAATCCTGCAGTCGTTCTTCCCTCAGTATGGGTGTCTCAGGGACTCAGAACTTCACCATAACAGCCCAGCAAAGAAATAAAATTTTCTTAAAACTAGTGTTTGGTTTGGTGCAGCCAGCATCAAGAAGTTTCTGACTAAATGTAGGAACTCCAGAGTATAGGAACAATAAACTAAGATATTTAGAAAATAAATTTTCCAAAATGATAAAAACATTTACAAAATTGACAAAACACATAAACAAAATGTTAAAATTTTCTAGTTTCCTAGGAAAAGGAAAGCTAGCCAGCCTGTGACTGCATGGCCTGTGTACTTAGCAATGTAGTTGCCCATGCAGAGCCCATATCTGATAGTCTTGCCTAGGGCAAAAGCCATATTTCCTCATCAACCTCCCACCAGCCTGGCTGCCCTCACAGCCATATCATACTTCTCACCACTTTAATGAACTGGGAGCTGCTAGGTTTTTCTCTGAAGGAAGCATTGGTCACCTCTGGCAGCCCAATGCATACTTTGCAATACATTGTACATTGTACAGGGGTAGCAGGAGGATGGAGATTGATTGGAACACCAGCCTTTCTTAAAGTTGAAAAAAGTCAAAGACAGTATATACAGCTTAATATGGCTAATTTCATTATCCATAAAAAAATGGCCTCACTTTAATTTCTACATATTAATAATAGAAAAAGACCTTACAAAACTCATCAGACCTGACTCACCTCTATCTTTCCATTGATTAAATGTATACTTTAGGATAACTTAAACCTGTAGCTGAAAACGTTAAGAACGTAAGAAATGCCTTTCTGGGTGAGATGAATGCTTTGCCCAGAACAGTATTTTTCCTTCAGCAGCTGAAGCAGGAGGTGCTACTTACTGGGAACACACAGCCTTGGCCAAGGCCTCCCGTGCATTCCTCTTGCCCTCAATCATGTCTTTCCTTTCCTTTTTTCCAGTGTGAAGAATTCTGGCCTCCATCCTTTTCATCATTTTTCTTGACATTCGTTATATCCTCTTTAATTGCATTGGCTTGCCATCTCTTCTTAAGAGCTTAGTTTTGGAAACAGAAAAGATAATTTAGCACTTTATTGTTTGAAAATGAGGTCCTAATGACCGGGACAGTCCTGAGGATGACAACAGAATTCATTTAGCCATGTGAACCATGTCTGGGGGAACACAATCCACGTACCTTGCTGTGATTCAGTTCCCTCCAGACATAGATCAGGCCAAGGTCATTAATCCCAATTTTAATTGCTTTTCTCTCTCATTAAGTTGTCTGTGTTAGAAAGCTAGATCCATCCAGCTGTAGAGAAGAGACAATTAAAATATTTTTGATGATTATTGCCTGAAAAGGGTTGCAAGTAAAGAAAATATTTTTGAGCAGAAGAGGAAGGATTGTTCATACTGGACATATGTATTAAAGGTATTCCAAAAGGACAGCTTTGAGGATTTGATTTTCAAAATGCAGTATCTTGTGAATGATAATTGTGTTCCTGTTTTTTATTTTCAATAACAATAGAAGGATACACACCTTCTGAACCATGTACTTAACTTTTTGGTCTATATAAGTTTCCTGTGAGCTAGCAGCATCTATAATCTATGACTTGTCCAGCCCAATAAATTAATGTCTCTGTTTGAAAATTACATTATATATTTCTGGGTATTTCTTCATTCTGTATCAATAAATAAGAATTGCTTAATAGTACAATATATGAGAGTCTTTTTATCTTTCAGGAAGGAGTTTTAAAATGAGTAAATTGGAATACAGCAAGCAGTTTAATAAATCTTATCAACTTTTACATTTTTTCCTTTCTTAGTTATCTCAACAGAACTGTTTTTTAATTATTTTCTCTTTCTTTATCTTCATGTTAAAATAAAGATAACAGTAGAGAGCGATCATTTAAATAAGCATTTTTGGAAACAATTCACCTTTTTGAATTTTGAATCTCATGTTTCTACACCTATAGTTGTAGTATTTACTTTCTTTTATTTATTCCACTGTCAGTCTTTTCTAGGTTGAGAAGAAAAAAAATTACCTTGGCTCCCTGTTGGTGGAATGTCTGCTGCTGGCTTTTAGCCAGTAAATTTCTTCTTGTTTCTCTGTGTGTATCTTACAATGGCTACTGTGATATAGAGTAACAACACATAAAACCTGGGCTAAGTAAATGAAGTCTGAAAACATTAGGAGTGAGATCCTTCCTACAAATATAATTTGAATTATACTGCTCATTCATTTTCATTCTTGATCAAATACTTTTAATTTTATAGCCATTTTTAGTTGTTTCTAAAATTATTTTCAGAAAACAGTGAGCATTTTTTCCAATTTAGTTCACCTTGAAAATAAAACATATGGGAAGTCTCATCCCAGATGCTTAAGACTTTGCAAATTTATAAGCAACAAGGTCTTTATGTAAGGTCTTTAATCACAGTGTGGACTGTGGCACTAATCCCTTGCTTGGATTACAACTGAGTGTACACTCTGTGTCATAACAAGCCTGCACCCTGGATGACCTTGGCTGGGATGAATCGTGGGCTCACAGATCCCTGCCGCTCCATTTTGGCCTCCAGCATTCCAAGAGTGTGTGGAATTTGCTTCTAAACAAATGTGGCTCATATATCTTTTTCCTATTCAAATTGGGCTGGGCCCAGGAAGGTCCCCCCTGCGACGACAGATTTGGCCTCTCCAGGGAAGAGACCCTGTGCCTCTAGCCCCTTCCTTCCTATTAGTAGCCTGTGGAATATGTGTGGCATCTCTGATGTCTGGGCAAGGTCAAAATATATTCAGCCAAACAGAAATTGATCAGGATGCCCAGTTCAATTAATAGTAAATGTTTCTCTGGTTGATTTAGGTTTATTTCCAAGATCTGGATTTATTTCCTCTTCCCTTTCCTTCTCTTTTGTCAGAGCAAAATAGAACCAGGCAACAAAGGCTTTTAATCTATGGGTTTCTCTTAGTTTAACATTTCTGTCCTATGAGACCACTACATAGGTGTAATCATGCAAAGCAGCAAATATATTGACAAGTCTACTGCAAACTTTACAAATCACCAACATCTTTTTTCTGCTCTTCATCTGGTTCCAAGCCTGGCTATATTGCTATGTACATAATTACTCCAGGCACAGACAAGAAGCTGAAATTTTGCCTGAGAAGACCTTTAAGGATGCCAAATTAATTTATATGTTTTTCCAAAAAAGTAATACTCAGTTTATGGAGTTAACATTCCCTTTAGGCAATTTGTGATCCATAGATTATTGGCACAAACTGCTGTAACTGCACTTTTGAAACCTTTATAGCTTACACAGTCTGTATAGGCTTTTTCTAAAGAAATAATTACAGTTGCCCTTAGGAGTTTTGTGACCTCCACAGAGAAGAAACTTTTTTTTTTTTTTTTTCATAAATATTGCCATATCTCCTGTTCCTAGTTCAATTTTGGAATAGTAACTATGCCTATGCAGGATGCAGTATTGCAGTTTTGTTACTTCAAGAAGCCCATGAAAAGCAGATGTGCAACACATTTCTGAAATGTTGAATATCTTTATTGTGATTGTTTAAATAAACAGTTAATAAGGTTGACTAAACTCCATTTTCAGTATACCAGTGATGATACCTCCTTCCTGCATAAGACCCTTCACATTCTATTGAGCAAAAGCCCTACCACAAAACAAAAAAAGTAAAATAAATGAATCGAGATTTATTTATTGGTATCTTTTTTATTACATACAAACTAAATAAATTAAGATTTATTTATTTACATACATACAAACCTTTATTTCTTAAGGACAAAGTATTGCTGCACCATGCTCTTTATCTACCTGTTTTGGCATTCTCCATGACAATTTTGAATTTGTTAGGTAATTTTAAGTATGTTGAACAGAGAGGGAGAGCTCTTAATACTAATAAGGTTTCTACAAATGTCATGAAAATAGGCAACTACTCGGAGTTAAGGAATTGTGTTAGTACCTACACTAAGTAAAACATGAAAACATCTCTCATGCTTATTAGACATCAAAGAATCAAGCTGCGAACCAGCTCTTGTCTGTGATTCATACATCAAAAAAAAAAAAGCTTCATCTGAGGGGGATTTTTTGGTGGTTTTGTTCATTGGTTTGTTGGTTTGGTTTTGGTTTTGGTTTTTTGGTGCTTCTGATAGGAAAAAAAGTCTGCATGGAGAAGAGATATATTATGAATCTGAAACTGGAAGTCAGCTAACTCACAACAGAGGTGGGAGAACAAGGACTCAATCAGAAGTAAAAACTGAGTGGAAGGAAAAGTACCACAGAAGTCATACAAAGCAGTGTTTTGGTAATTGTTAGAAGTCAGCAAATTCAGTCCATGTGGAATTAAGGATGTTATGGTCTTATGCAGTGAGTTTCTTAGATTTAAAGCTGTAATCTTTTGTGTCACTTTCCTCCTTCACAAACATAAAGGATTTGAATGGTCATGTAAGTTAAAAGAGAAACTCCCTGTTTAACAATGACGATGATTGAATACATAAGGATGATCATGAATTCTTCCCTTGAATATTTTTCTAGTCTTCTACTAATTCTTGTTTATTGGCTTCTTGAGCTGCATAGCATTTCTATGCATTCAGTAATTCTTGATTGTTTTAACTTTCATGGACTTGTTCCAGATCCATATAGGTACTTAACAGGCTTAACTTCCTTTGACATGGATTTCCACCAGTCTGTTTTTTCCTAGTTTTGAACACTTAGTGAATTTTGTTTCTCTTACAGAAGAAAGAGGCCCCAGCTTTTCCCTACCCAGCAGTCCCTGTCACACAGTTTCATAAACGCCAATTAATCACTGCTTCTCCAGCCTGAGGACCTGACCTGGTTGTTGTTACATGGAGCCCGTTCCACACACACCTCCCCTGCTCTTCTCTCAGCATGTCAACATCCTCGCAAATATTTTCTGAGGGAGCACAGCTAGAACTTCTTACAATATTTGACTTGTCAGTGAATCACAGACACATGCAGTGATATAATGATGCCCTCTATTTTAATGTCTTTTCCTAATAATGACTAGCAGGAGAATTGTGTGTTTGATTTGTAATGGGTATTGATAGGTACAATTACTCATGCAGGAAGCTGTAACTTCTCACTTGTTTGTTCAAGTCTAGCAAACTTGTTAAGCATGAAAAAGAAAACATTAATAGCTTTGGATTTCACTTTTTTTAATTTGCATCTTATCTACCCTCTGAAGACCAGTTACAGGAAAGAGTTCATCTCTTGCAACAGATATGCCTGAGACATAAAATTCACTAAGCAGCCACTTTCTATAATGCAAGTAATTAATTTGGTAAAAAAACCCTATTTCATAGTAAATGTTATATTTCTTTGCAATTAAATTTTCCTCTCTTCTTTAGGAGCACATTTTAATAATGTCCACTTACAAAATTATTAATGGGGCCTGTAAATGTAAGTAATTAAGCTTAAGATTTGCTGAATTAATCCTTAATAAGATCAATTTTTACATTTCAAAAAACTATAAAATAATTGACTATTATAATGGATTTGCCATACTCATCAGTTTACTTTGAGTAATAAATGTGGGGTTACATAGCTGAGTCTAAAGCCAGAGTTCTATAGTATTTTCTATCTCTTCCCATTTAATCTCATTTAATTCTAGGTTTTTTTTAATGTGCTCACCCGAAAGTTTAAAGAAGTTGAAGTATCATCTCATTTCATTAAAAAAAAAAACTGAAAATGAAAATGTAAATTTATGAAAACTGATGACATTTCACTTTTTGCCACATCTATTTTCCTTTTCAGGAAAGATGGAAGAAAGTAGGTAAATGAAAACCTAGGAGTTAACTTTAAGGAAAATGTTTTAATTTCTTCTAGAAGTTCTCACATTTTTCATTAAATTTCTTCATCTTTCCTGCATTCCCCAGCTTAAATTCTCATTTTCATCTTTGAGGATTAGATCTCATCCAAACTATCTTCCCTGTAGATTATTAGCATCCTCTATACCTGCCATTCAAAGAAAGTAAAGTTATATTCAAACTCTTTTCTAAAGTCTTTAAGTGAAATAATTTATTTTTCCTTTATGTTACTGCATCTGTGGCAGCCTTGTCTAGTGTGGTCTCTCACTGATGGACTGCACATCAGGTACCTGTGACATACCTGAGTATCTGCTAGGTGATCTTTGAAAAGCTTCTGTCCTGTAAGGCATCAATGCAAATCCTCCCCTCTTTCCCAAATACGTTTAAGACACATCAGATGGCACTTATTTAATCAGTAGGATGGCTGTCACACTAAGCAGTGATGGTTACATATCTAGTGAACCAAAATAAAATAAAAGGCCTTGTATAAATATGGGTCATCAATGGTTACCTTTCCCAACTACAAATCTTGTAAGGAAATAAATTACTTTGAAATGAGCTAGTTTCCAAAGTCCCACATTGATTGGATTCATCAACACAGTTATTATTTGAGCCCATAATTTCCTGGATCAGTCTCATGGGAACAGGCCAATAATTACTCAAGGCATCTTACTTAGCCTTTTACAAGGCAGCATGTTGACTTATTTTTGGTCTTCACAAACTTTCCTGTTGTTTTGTTACTCAACAAAATAGAAAGCTTTTAACCATTTCTTCTAAAACTTTTAGATGCAGAATTTTAAAATGGTGATTTTAGCATTTCTAATAAATTCATCTGTCTTTTTGTTTTATTGGTATTTTTATTTTTACCTCTGATAGGAACATGGCAGTAGTGATATGATTTCATCTGCTTTTAATGCACATGGGCAGTCCTTATTTCTATCAGTCACTTTCCTATCAACTACTTAACTTACCTTCTTTTTATTTTTTGATCACCTACTTCTCATTTCCAACTAATATTATTTTCTACTTTTGTATTTTATGTGTCCATTTATACGTGTATATCCACTGGGATATTAATGTAATATATGTGTATAATTTATGTATTATATCTATCAGAAGTTATATAATAATTTTATATAAGGAGAGAAATATATATGGCTCAATTTTAAGTTCCATTTTGTTTCTTTTTTTTTTAATTTACAGGTGGCTTTCTTACCTAACTGTGGCTATTAAATGGCTATTAAAGTATTATTTGACCACATTCCACTGCTTTTCATTGTGTTTTTTCTATTTAAATTCCTTCTCTGAATTTTTTTGTCTGATAATTATTCCCAATTTTTGTATAGATACATTTGTATTTCTATCAGAAAGCAGCCAAAGTAACCAAATCACTTTTATAGTTTAAATAAACATGCAAAACCCTATCAAATCAAGATTTTTTTTGTTCCTTAAAAGAAATTTTTGAATTACCTTCTTGAGGGACAGAAGTTAATCCTGTATTGTTGCCCCCACTGATTCAGTATAAACAAGATGAAGCCATATTATCTAAATTGAGATGGTCAGACATTATAGGGGTTAGCAGTTTGCTAAGAGTTGGAAATGCAACTTCACCTTGGTGAATGTAGCAGAATGGACTGTTACACTAGAAGTAGCAGAACATGAGGGAGAGTTAACAATAGTTGTGATAAATACTGTACTTAGATTACCCTTAATTTTCAGAATCAAATGTTACATTTTTCTCCTTCTCACCGTTCTTTATTTCTGATCTCTTTCTTGGACATACTTACTGAGCAAAAACTTGGTAAATTTCATTTTAAGTTATTTCAAAATGCACATATGTTATAACTCTTCTATAACATTGTAAGTCATGTGCTAACGGCTCATCATTGTTCTGCTAATGAAATGGAATTATTTGGCCTTCAACATCACAGGACTGAATATGCACCTGAGGCATAGATTTATTACCTGATAATATATATAATTTAATGTTGCATTCTTTAAATTTAACAGCCCAAGCTCTTATTGGGAAACTATCCAATAAATAAAGAAATGAAAAAAGCAGCCTTTGTTGTGGCTAGTCAAGTATGTCAAACAAAAGCAGGTGTAAATTGAAAAGTAATTCTTGAAGTTTAAAATCTATTTAAAAATCCATCCTATGCTGCCGTTTCCCAGTAGCCAGGACTATGGAACAGAAGTTCCTTGTGCTGATCTTGGCATGGCAGGTACTGCACTTCAAGAGACAGCTTTGCAATCAGAGAGAGCTCCTGGAGAAGCAATGGGGCAGGGGGATGTGCCTGGAGAACAGGGCCCTAGCGCTGGACCAGCAGAGGGACTTGGCCCAGCAGGGCACTCAGCCTCCCTCCCTCCTTCCCTCTGCTGCGGGGTTCCCCGGGAGCATCCCACAGCTGTCCTAGGGCTCTGGCTGCTGGAAACACACCCTCACATAAGTGTATTCACCCCACCACTGTAGCAGGTACTATTACACTTTTTAATGCCCAACAGCTCTGCTAATGAGGGCTCCACCACAATCATAAATACTTACTTAAGAGGGAATCTAGATTATTGAGTTGAAATATATGGAATAGTATTTGTTCATTTTGTTCATTTTCCCTTGAAGGTTCCTACCCTGCTCTGCCCATTGTTGTTAGCTCTTGTTAAATGCTGGCCCTGATATTGACAGGTTATGAGGTTTTTTTTCTTCATGTGCATCTGTTCAAATATCAAATTTAGAATCTTATAAATAGCACTAAGCTCATCCCTGTTGAAGCAAGAGGATATTTTAGGTCTTCTCCAACATGTAAATTCAACAGACTGGAGTTTTCACCAAATATCTTAAAATGTAAGTAACCTTAACTCCAAATTCTTCTGGGAAATAAATTTATCTTTTCTGAACTCTGTTATACAGAGTTAACCATAGCTGGTTAAGCCATTATTTCATTCTGTATAGTGACAGCAAAGAACATTAAATACTTACTGGAATCGAACTATTGAGGTAGAGCTGCCAACTAAAGATGGATATTTAAAAGGTAAAAATTATTTGGAAAACCTGCACAATTGATCAGCAGTTATGAAAATAACATAAGAACAATTTCTGCCTTGAACTCTAGGTAAATAAGGAAATAGGTCTGCAAAGTTTAGACTGATAATGGGGAAAAAGAAATTCTAACATGTGGCATTTTAAGATCCCTGATGAAATAGTAATTTTTATCACTTTTATCTTGCAGAGAGATTTGCAAAGATCTTTCCCATAAGCAGAGAGTGCTTGATAAATATTGAGATAACTCTAAGAATAACTGCAAGGTCCAAAGCATATTTTGCCAATGGCATTTGAAAAGTTCGAAATGAGGACAAAAGTGAAAAAAAAGGGGAAATGTTAGGAGAGATGAATATCTCACATGAAAATCTATGTAATTTGGATATGGCTATGGTTATCAGTCAGGTTATGTAACTGCTCTGTGAGTTTTAAGGGTTTAACTACCTAAGTGCTAGCCAAGTGGTGAAATACATGCAGTAGGAAGGAAAGATATATTTTAGCATACCTTTTCACCAAGGAATCATCCACTCATCGATCCAATTCAATCACAGAGTATGCTGTCCTTTACCATTCATGTTGCTGGCCAGTGAGAATGTTTCTCTGCTACCACTGATGTGCCAGCTGTGTCCTTGAACAGAAACAACAGATTTTGTGAACAAATCTGGAATTTTTTTCTATTGCTTCATAAGAATCATCTATAATATTGCAAAACATAAATAGCTGTAAGTACTAATTGTTTTTGAAATCCAAAGTACTTCCTAAAGCCTTAGTTTTTAAACATTGAGATATGGTCACAATTTTTTTTTATTGAAAGTAGGAAAATGAACTAATGAAATGTTTAAAAAACATTTTGTAGATATATATCTTCCTTCAAAATTGCATTATTTTTGGTAACGGTATCAAGAAAGGAAATCTGGTATACCACTTTTAAGTTAATATATTGTAATTTCCAGAAAAAGCAGATTAATTCCTCTTGTTACAGCTAAGGGAAGTAAATGGTCTTTTTTTTTGTAATTTCCAAATTATCATGAGCTTCTACAGAAAGATTCTCTTGAGTTTAAGGCTTTATGGTTTGCTATTTTAATTTACGCTTAGGGCAGTTCAAAATATAGATTTTGGCTTGTTGTAAAGGCTATTTATTGATATTTGCAATCATTTTTCCAATCAGTATGTCAAGTTTTGAGCAGTTTCACATCGACTTTTACCAGTCTAATTATACCATAGAGGACCAGGAAGAAGGCTGCAACAGCTATGGCTCAGACAAAAACCTCTGTGAAAGCAGAAAGTAAGTGTGGGTGTTGCTTCAGCTTCCCTCTTCAACAGATGGTGGGTCTGGGGCTGGCTTTGGGGTTTGCAGGAGCAGGGAAGAAGTTCAAGACATCATCTAGACTTTCAGAAAGGGAGAATGCTTATAAGTGATTGTTTCTTTTTAAAGGATTTGATTTTGTGCTACTTCTATCAGTATAGGTGTTACAGGTTGTTTACCTGCCAGGAGTAACTGAGCTTCATGTTATTAATGTGAAATTTAGGGTGTGTATTGCAGGAAATTCTGAGATTCAAGGAAAAAATCTAAATGTGTGGCTCTTTCACTGGCAATATGGACATAGCTGAGGAATGTCGCCAGGCTGCTGGGCAAAAAAGCCAGGAGTGCCCGAATGTGGAAGTGGGTGTGGTGGGCTGCAGGGTTCTGGCAGGCTGGCAAGGAGCCCTGCCCGCTTGCAGAGGGAGCTGCAAAGGCACGGTCAGCAGCTCAGCTCTCATTTCCCACAGTGAAGGTTGTACCCAGAAAAAATCCATGTTCTCCAAACTGAAAATACGTGAAAAGTAGGTGGAACGTGGTGAGCAGCTCCAAGACGTTTCTCACTGTAGTTATGAGTTTGGCTGTGCTTTGCTTCTTGTCCTAGGAGCCAGGCAGAAAAGCAACCTGCAGCTGGGGCTTTTGTCCCATCAGACATGCTTCTGTCCTCTCAGAGCTACTCGGGTCAGATTTTGCAGCCAGCGTACAGTCCCGACACTCCTCAGCTTGGTTATGTTGATGGATTTGATGAGGAACCTCCTTTGCTAGAAGGTAAAACTGTGAAAAATACGTTCACTCTCTTGTGAAAATCAAAAAAAGTTTAATAAATAATAATATTGCCTCAATAGGAGGCAAGAACCATAGAGCAAAGGTTATTACGGCCAGGTGCATCTGGGCACTCAGCCAAGAGCACACGGTTACCTTTGGGGATACCCTTTAAATACCTTTGCCCTTACATCAGCTGTTGTATATTCATAGACTCTTATGCATAATAAACTTTTTCTTCAAACTAGTTTACATGTTCTAAGAATTGTTTAGCATATATCCTCTTTGGATTTGCCTTTTTAGAACATGTGATTCTTTGGATGTGCTTTTAGTCATTTTTTATCATAATCTTTAGTTTTGGCTCTGCTCACACTGTCTTCACATGGTGAGTGCTGATAGTTGGCCTGTCTGTAGCAGGTGTTTTCTTCATATGTTCATTGCATGTTATCTCATCTAAGCAGGTATTTTAACACATCTATACTTATATATCAGCTATTTCACTACTATGTCTAAGCTTAATTAACAACAGAAATAAAAACTTTATAACAAAGTTGCTTTAACATTACACATATAAAATCCATTTAAATATTTGCAAAAAGCCAATATTATAATATGTATCTATAACAAAACTAATCCCACAGACAACATGCAGGATTCCTGGGGGTGCCTCTGACTTTTCTCTGCCAGCTAGTGGAAGTCACTAGAGAAACTGCAGCAGAGCTGGCAAGCCTTGCAGTGTGAGCTTCAGCCAAAGCTCCTGGCTGCCAAAGCTGCATTTTCTCCTTCAAATTCGCCATGGATTCATCCAGCCTTGTGGCCTAGAGCAGATATACTGTACCACCGCTAGATAGCAGCAGAACAATAGTTTTGCATTCATGTTTCCAAAATTGTTTCCACTCTTGCGTTTTTCCTCCGTACATATTGGAAAATCTATAGCTAATGAAGATGGATAATCATCTTTTTTTTGTGTATCTAGTAATAGATTTAGTAGTCTGCAGATGCTAAGTTGCTTGTTTCAGTGGGAAAGGAATTGAGAAAGCTGCTTTCAGTTTCAATTAGTTGATCATTTAACTATATGAGCTATGTCGTTCTTCATGATTATTGACCATTCTAATACTAGTGGCTGATTTTGTTGCTAGCAAAATACTCATGCTATATTAGAAAAAAAAAAAAAAAGGAGAATTTGTCTGTAATTGTTTCAGCATAATATAAAATGAGCATATTCAGCCTGCTAGTTTGGCATACTGGAAGGCAGCTGGAGTTTTTACTACTCAAAAGGGACTACTACTGCCTTAAAGCTAGCAAGATCATTCTGTTTCATGTAGATAACTGCTAGATCTCTACCTCTAAGACCTCCAACCATTTATCTCCCTGTGTGGTTCACCCTGGGAAAAGGATGTTGTAATACAACTGCTTGTGATCTGCAAGACTTCAGAGATATTCCTATCTGTGTAGCACATAAATCTGAGCAAAACCACACATTTTAATGCAGAATAGCTTTATATATACAATGTTTTGACTGAGCTCAAGATGATGGAGAGGTGGAACAAGGTAAAGACTCAGCTTTCCCAATAGATCTAACACATTGTCAGTCTCAGCCATTCTGCCAGCAAATCTGAACCTTACTTTGCCCTTACTGGAGAATCTCAGGGAAGATGATTACTCGTGCAAGCTGAAATGTTTCTCCAGAAGATACAAGTTAATGGCAGGATTCCCATCACCTTTAATGGGACAGAATTTTGTTATTTTTCAAGGGGTCCCACTAATTACTTTTTAAATGCAAACATCCCCCATCCCCAAAAAAACAAACAAACAAATAAATAAATAAACAAACAAAAAACCAAACAAAAAAAACCCCAAGCTTATAAAGCACTGTATAAAGTAGTATAAACTCGCCTTGAAGGAACAAATGTCATTTTTAAGTGCTTTTGGCTGTTCAGGTTTAAGACAGAGTTCTTGTCAGAAATTCCAGAATTAAAGCTTATATCTTTGTCCTCAGTGTTGCAGAGTATCTTAAATTCTGCAGTTATTGTTAATTAATTGTTTTTCAACATCTATGTTAGTGTGGCATTAGATATGTGGGTTTTAAATATAGGAAAACCAAATATAAACTCAAAAATGCTGAGTCCATTTTTTGCTTCACTGACTAAAATTCGATTTAATACATTAATATTCCAATTTAGAATGAAAGCTGATTCTCAAATATACTGAATATATAGCAGGGACATTATGTTCCTACTACAGAATATGTCATCCTACAATATTAGTTTCACTGAAGCATTTGTTTGTAGTTTTGAGGTATCTAATGGATTTTTGTAAAAGTGTTGCTTTCTTGTGAGCAATTAACAAAATCCTGAAATTTCTTGTTGCAGAACTTGGGATCAATTTTGAGCATATATGGCAGAAAACATTAACCGTTCTAAATCCAATGAAGCCTGCAGATGGCAGCATTATGAATGAGACAGACCTCACCGGACCTTTGGTTTTCTGTTTGGCCCTTGGAGCAACATTGCTGATGGTAGGATGTTGTAGAAATCTTCAGGGATTTCTTTTCTAACAAGCTCATGCCTAGGTGATAATGAGTGTGAAGCTGCAGAAGATGTAGTACCAGCATAAAAAGAGTCGTTTGCTGCCGGCTGTTCTGGGATTATGTGTTAAAAATTCTTCCTACTTTGAAAGCACCTGCATAAAATTTAAATGTAATGTAAAGGTGATACAGGTAAAGTGATGTATTACTTCCAGTGGAAAGAAGAGACCACACCATTTTTAGGGTGGGATTTAATATGAACAAAAGTCAGATCTGTGCCAGATATAATCTGGAGAGGCTCTGAACAGGTTTTAAAGGAGGGAATAAAAAGGAATACCAGGCCAGCTCAGTTTTTCTAACACTCTTGCTACTTTTTTTGAATTATCTTCTTTCAGTGTTATTTTAGAGAGTGTAGAGACAGTTAGACTAAAAAAAAATCTTTATACAACTAGAATAATTAGAGAAAAAAAAATGGAAACTGTCTTTTTCCACCCACCCTCTTAAATTTGCAGTATCTCCCTATAAATTTTGCTAGTACTTTCTTATTTTATATTCTTTGTTCTGTATTGTCTGCTTAACAAAATATAGTAGCCTGTATTTGACCTCCTTCTTCTTTATGAATATAGCTTTCCTACAGGAGGAAAGTTTAACAGGGTTGTACAGAACTCCAAATTCATCTAGATATGCCTGGCAACAGGGGCTCTCCAGTGTGGCTGAAGTACAGCTCTGGCTGCCAGCAGCAATTCATCAGACAGCGTAAGGTGGGGCCATTCCAGGAAGGGCTTTACTGCCCTGCAACTGAGGTGATAGGAAAGGGGCTCTAATTCTCCATTTCCTCTGTGATAAATAGTGCTGAATCAGGAGATTCTTGAAAGTTCTTACTCAATTTGTAATGTCAGTGCAGTACCTTGAATGTGCAAACTGCTATATAAATGGCAAGTAGTATTATTATTTATGTTCCTATAAAAATAAAAATCTTTTAAAAGGGTGGAAGGGGCAGGAGGAAAGGGAATAAAAGGAAAAGAAGGTGGGAAGCTAGAGAAGACAGGCTATTTTCCACCTGGAGAAATAAATGTATGAGGGTAGTAAAAAGAGAAAGTTGAATTAATTATAATCAAGAAAATGAAAGGAAAGCTAAAAGAAAGAATGGAAAAATGTTTCCTGTTGACTTTTCTCTCTGAATAGCCAACAGTTTTAATGAATGTTAAACTATTATTATTGAAAAAAATTACTTTAATTATCATACTTTTACTGAGCTATTACGCATTTTAGGTGTCATTAGAAAACCAAGTATTTTCAATGCTCCAGTTTTAGAGCAGCAGAACACCTGTGACACAATCCAATGTTTTTGTTCCATAACTTCCTAGCAGTAAACCTTTGGGTTTATCTTAGAAATTCAGGCTACCATTTTATCTCAGATGTATTTGAATACTAACGTGTCTCTTCAGCTGTGTAAACTATGATATCCTTCTCTACTTAAATAAGTATCTTCTGATAGCACTAGGAACATGATTTGGTTGAGAGCTTGTTTCTAAAAATAATGTATACATTTTCTTTAGCTTTGGCTTCTTAACTATGGAAAATTATGCAAAGATATTCTTCAAAGGGTAGCAGTCATTTCAGAGAAAACGAGGAAAGGGCTGCTAGCCTGGCAGCAGATTTGTTCTTCCTCAGGTTAGTGTAAAACACGGCAGCTCCATTGTAGATAGAGGAAAAAATGGCAGCCCAAAATTTAGCAGAAGCCCAAGTCTCAGCTGCTTTGCATTTTACGCTGTCATTTGTATGAAATCAGACTTCCCCATCCACTTCAGCCAAAGGTAGTAGTACCCACTCCAGACAGATGCAAGCAAGAACACAAAGTCTGACTTTCTGCTAACTTTGCTCCTTCTGCAGGACAAATTTAGCTCATTCATCAAAGCCTGTCAGACTAATCAAGCCTGATTCTAGTTTTGCTTACATCACTGTGAACTGGGAGTATTCCCGTGTATGTGAGTCAGTATATTTACATATGTTAAATAAGAATAAAATCGGAACCAACATGTTCAGCTGCCTTTTTTTTTCCTTCTCTCACATCCTTGCCCCACGAATCCAACATTTCACCAACTGGAGATCTCAGCTAGCTGCTGGTGCTAGTGCTCCCTTCATCTCTGGCTCAGGAATTTTTAAATCTTAAACTAAGCTAATAAATAAATAGTGCTGTGTAGAACAGTTATATACACTGAAACAAACAGTCTAAAATATAGCTTGTAGTTGATGCATCTGTTTAAAATGAGAACTTTATTTAGTTGGTATATAGCAAAGGCTGCCTCAAACCATTGCGAATGTTAAACTTACTGACTTAATGACTGAAATTCTAGTTGATAACCATCTGAGCTAGTATTCCTCTCCCACACTGTCTATAGCTACCGTTAGTTTTATTTGTACAAGCAATTTTTCCTGATTATTTTATACCACTAGTATGCAAATGCCAGCAAAAAAAAAGTCTGTACCTAAGTAGGAAGTTTTCTTATGCTGTGATTTCAGGAATAGATTATTCTTAATGGTTGAAGACAGTAATGGGGAAAAGGCCAGGATGCTGGAAGGATATAGGCAGCCTGGCTGTACCTGACTTAACCTTGAGGACTGGGAGCAGAGGAGAGCTCAACAGTGAGCCAGGTCAGTGTGCAGACAGGATAATGGTGCTGATGTAAAGTCAGGTCTTATTAACTCAGATTGCCTTTCACGTTCATGCACTGCTCTCCAACGAGAGCTGGTGAGCTGCCACCAACCTGCAGCATCAGGACTTTCAAGCTGTGTCATCACTAGGCCTTCTCCATACTGTTTCGTTATGTCTGTCCAGCTCTAATACTGCTGGCATCCAGTGATCAATTTCCACATGCATGGAATACAGGAAGAGAGGGCAAAGAAGGATCTTCAAAGTTGATTTCCCCCAGATTTCATTAAAATGTATGGATAAGTAAAATCAGATGTTTTCTAAATCCTCCTTAGCCATCATGGGAGATAAAATAGCAAGTATCACAAAACATGATAAAAGCTTCAACAATGTTTCCACCTAATCCATCACATCAGAATCCAACCATAAGCCACAGCATTATTAGGAAACTGAGACCATCTATTAGTATTGAGTCTTATGTGGTTTATCATATGCGATATATACAGATAAAATATACAGTGTGTGCAACTTATAGATTGTGTATATGTGTGTGTATGAACAAACACACTTGTGTTTTATGTATGTACATATACCTTACTACATGTCAGGAAGGTGATGCATAGTGGCTCTTCATTTGAGAAGTTTACTCCATGGTGTTGAGTTAATGGTTAAGTTCCAGGTCTGAACTTTCTCCTTCACAGGTGCATTCTATCATTAGGATACAAAGTTCTAAGAAAAAAAACAGATTTCTGATTTATGAATGTTTTTCTGATGTACAGATGTGAAAATGACAGTTTTGCATAGCCAACTTTCAGCATTTAATTTGTAAGAACCTTGAAGAGAGACAAAAACATATTTAACATTATTTTGTGACGGTTTATTTTGGGGAGTGAACAATGCCCTTATGCCTGGAGGGATCCTTCAAAATTATGGCAGGAGATGAAGGAACTGGTGGTGCTGTGGCCACAGTTGCCTGTTTTACTAGCTTTGTGTATAAATTAAAAAAATCAAGCTCCAGGCTGCCAGGCTGGTACCTTTCATAGGCAATAAATTCAAACAAAGAATAAAACCTAGAAGGAAAAAAAATCTGGGATTTTTTTCATTTGTTAGAACAAAAAAAAGAATATAAGCTGACATTTACTACTGAGTTTTATGTTGAAATGAACATGTTGTATTGGTCTAAGCACAGAAATGTATCTTTTTCATGGTAGTCAAGGGAAAAGACAGTCACATTTATCCTGGAAACCACCATAGCTTAAGCAAAATTTTCCCAATTTTTTGCAGACCTGCTTATAGCTGAAGTTTTGTAATAAAATGTGAAGCATATCAGGTAACCTGGGTCATCATATTAAGTAGGACACTTTTTCACAGCCCCATATACACTTATTGAAAAGATGTTTCCTGAGTCTAAACTGATTTTTAATGACTAAAATGTGCTTTCCATAATTTCATCTTTTTTTGCTAGTTAAACTTTCCTAAGTCTCCCAAGCAATTCCAGTTATGTTCAGAGCCCAATGAAAGTAAGACTGAGGATCAGCCTTGTAACTTTAAGTTAGCAACAAGCACATTTTGTCAATTGCACCTTGGAATTATTTTATGCAAAAGTCACCAGAAGTATCATCTGTGGTTCACCTGAACTAATGCAGGTGAAGCAGAGAGAGATTGTCAACAACAACAAGTAAGAAATTTCAACCTAAATCTGTCTTCTGCTTGCACTTAGTGATCACTGCTCACTTCTGTCACCTCATGCTTCCTCATATTTATTCCAGGCAGGAAAAGTTCATTTTGGCTACGTGTATGGGATGAGTGCCATCGGGTGCCTTGCCATGCATGCCCTGCTGAACCTGATGAGTGTCTCAGGAGTCTCGCACGGCTGCGTTGCAAGTGTCCTGGGCTACTGCCTGCTGCCCATGGTCATCCTGTCCTCTTCTGCAGTTGTCTTCTCACTGCAGTAAGTACCACTCTATGGCAACAAGAATCCTGAGAAGGACAGAAAGTCAGATGGCTGGTGTTGTGCAAAACATTTTATAAACAGTCACATAGTAAATTTTGGCTTCTAAAAGTGTAACACCATTTTGGTTGTACACATAGGTAGAAACAGACAAAACTGGACTGTGTTTGAGAGGGCCGGTGTACATTAATTGTGATATGAGTCTTTAATTCCACTGCTTTCCACTTGGACTGAGAGGGCTTTTGATTTTTGCAGCAACCTCAGTTGTGATTTCTGTTTTGCAGAGCCAACAGTGGCCAAACTCAGGTATCAATTTTAAAAGCAATTGCTGAACTTTGGGTTTATATAGGTGGTTCTCTTGCTTCTTTTTTGTTCATAGCATCAGGCCTCCTATGTTTATGTTTCCTTTCCTACTGACTTCTGTGGGACAGAATGAAATAGCCAAGTTACCCTTAATGACGTGGAGAATTCGGACAAGTGTTTAAGATATAGTAGACTTGTATATTCTGAGGTATAGTTGTGGCACAATTGCAAACCTGAAAATAACTGAATACTTTGAAAAACCAAATGTGTAGTGGTATATGTATCTGCACACATGTGGGGGGTTGTTCAGTCATATTCTCTGAATAGGAAACTTCTTGGCAAGCCTCTCATTCCTCCTCGTTCAGTAAGCCCTTTGAGACACAGTGTTTATCTCCCTGTTCACACACAGCAAATACAAGCAAGTTCCAGATCTTGCCTGAAGGCCTTAAGCAGTGCTTTTACCTATTGTTAGCATGTTATTAATGATGGTTTCCCTCTTTTTTGTTCTCTCATATTTTTAACTCTCCAATCTGTAACATACAGAACCTAGAAGCTGATGAATGAGAAAATGCCCCATTTGTTTTCTTTGGAAAAGCATCATTTTTACATATATATATATATAAAGGAAATTATATGGTGGAATGAAGTTTTGGCAAAATTCTTGTTGCATGTTTCTGTGGAGCTATGATGGCTTAATCTGACCATATTCCATTTATTAAAGTGTTTCTGAGCTGTCCTTGGTAAGATGGATGATGACACTAAAGAAGCTGTTTATTCTCTGTTCTCTTACACTTCCCATATTTTCTTGATTAACCTGTTTAATAATCCAGCCTAATAAAATGTGCAGATACATAATCGTAAGACAGATGGGGTGAATTCCAAACCAGCTGTTACAACTGTGCAGGGTACTGTTTTCTGTACATGGAATCCCCAGGCAGGCACTACATGTTTGCAAAATGCTGTGAATTTACAGAAAGCACATCTTTTGAAAATCTATAAATACTAAAATGTGATAACCTTGGCAAAATTGAACTGGTATTTCTAAAATGAATTGCTACCATTAAGTACCTATTGACAGGGTTCTGCAGTCCTTTCTCATTTGGTATATGAAACTGCTTGAACACATCCAGTACTAAGGTTAATTATTGCAAACATGCTATTAAAATTAAGTGACAACTTTAAAATTCAACATACAAATGTTTTTTTACAAATATGCATTATTTATAATTAAAAAAAATATTTAAATGGTAAAAGAAAGAGCAATACATTTATAGTTTTAAAAAATATTTATAAAAAACATTAGTCCTATTTCAAAGTTCAAAGAAATAATCTGAATTTTTTTCACCAAAAGTATACATAAGATAATGCACTCATCTATGGCAAAGATACATAGCAATCGAATCATTTTCAATTTTCATGATTAGCTATTTCTCTCTAAATAAATAAAGAAAAATATGGAACATTTGGGGTACTGAATAGTACCAAGGAGAACACCAGTTCTCTTACTCAAATTTGCATGGAACTAGATTTGTTTGTGCCCATCTGTGCTGTTTTCATGTGCGAGCCCAAGTTTATTAGGCCATCTTTCTGGGAGAAACATCAGTAGACTTTTTTCCTGCAGAAAGCAACAACAATTCTTTAATATCAAATACCCAGACAAGGTGGTAAAGCTACTTCCTTAACTAAACAGTGAAGGAAATTAATGTAAGCATGAAAAAAGAAATTCTTACACCCAACTGATGCAAAGGACCCATTTGGGGACAGCATCTGCAGGATCTGAGAAAAAGAGATGTGGAAAGAGTCCACTTATATGTGTCCTTCCATCTCAGTCTCACACCAGTACAGCCCCAGTCCTCTTGGTCACTGTAAGCATGACTTATGCTTTTTGCCCTTCTCCCATCTAGAGGATTTGACCCTCATGGACATGTCAGACAGAAAGCGCTCTGCCAAACCATTCTTTTTAGCAGTAACACATTGGTAGATCAAGGACTGAATTTGGAAGTACACAGAGGTACCTCTTGATTCTTATATAATTTTTCTGCCACCTTTCCATTCTGCTCTCTGCCAGTCCTGGAACAAACCATGAGAGGCCATTGGATTTCAGTGCAGCCACAATTTAGAGTAGCCACAGCTCTAAATTGTGCCACGTTGTGACAAAGAGTCATTATGTTAGCTGAAAATTGTCATTGTATGTTCCTATTGCATCCCATCCCTCTGCCAGCATGGGTACCTGCTCAAAGAGCCATCCATACCAGCTCTGAATTTCTGGCTCACTGTTTAGGTGAGCAACTTATCATCTCCTTGGAGGAAAGAACTTGCTTTGCAAAGCCCAGTGGAATTTCCCTAAATGCCACTATATTGGTTTAAAAAACACTTCAACTGAGGATATTAAATCACATGGTCTTTAATGTTTTATTTTTAACTTGTTGAAGTTGCAATGAGGTGCTGAGTCACCGTGAAATCAATTCTTTCCTTCTTCCCTCAAAGGCCCAAGAGCTGGCAACACCAAGTACCTTATTGGCCTGGTGACTGGATTGCTAAGAAATCAACTATTTTATGTGATGTGAATGCATTAAGTAAACTAAGTCAATTACATAAGGACAGCTTTATTCATCTCTAATAATTATATTAGTGGAGATAATTTCTGATAAAAGGACCCACCTGAGTATGTATACACACTCTGTTTTTCCCTTGTGCTTCTGTTATGCTGATGGTTTTGAAGAGTGGGGTGCCAGAAAGGCCTTTAGGAAGTGGCAGAGGTTTATTCTTTTTCAAAGTCCTTGAGACTGACACAGCAAAAGTGTGTAAAGTAGCTATCTCATTATGTGCTTCAGCAGTGTATTATGCACATGATCTCATGCATTTTACAGAAGTAGGCTGCAAATAGAGTGCAAATAAAGCATATGTGAAACATTATTTATTAGCAAGATTTTGTTCCCACAGGGTTTAATAGTGAGCCCTCTGTAATCTGCAGGAGTATTTCAGTGGGCTTTTAACCATAGTCCCATAATCACCAGTTCTCCAGGCCTCCGTGCTCCTGAAAGGGGGCACAGTGTAACTTCAAATGGGCGCAGCTGTCACCAAGAGGTAGGGTAGAAAGTTACAGTCCTTTCAGTGTGCAGAGAAGAATGCCAAGATAAGCAAAATAGTTTTCCTTGGTGGTTCTTTTCCCACTCCTTTTTTGCTGCTCAGTGTGCTCCCTTTTTTAAAAGGCCAGTCAAGCTTTTTTCTGGGAGACCTTTCTGCCCATCCGGCTGGTGTGAGTCTTTCAGAGCCTCTCCTGAGTGTCTAAGGCACCCTTAAAACATGTTCTCTGTGTTTACAAAAATGCATCCCCTCCAGATCATCAGGCTTTCTGATAGAAGAGTAGGTCTATAGGGTCATTTTAGAACCTAACAATTTCTGTAAGATTATTTTGACTGAAATAAAAACTTGGCTAAGTGTAATATTAAATTTTAGCAGCTGCATCTGCTGGAGGCCTAGAAGATTTATTTGTAAATGTAGAGTCCTATTAGCAGTACTTCTGATGAAGCTTTTATCCATGCTGAACATACTACTTTTCTGTTTGTGGTTACAATTTTAATTTGCTCTCATGCTTGACATTCATTATGTCAGTCAGTTCTTGTTTCCTCCATTGGGTGTTACCTATCAATGACATGCCACTAGACGTGAACTTGAGTTTGGTAAGATTTGATGGTACATTTAGTAATATGTGGACTCTGTCATGTTTCTTTCGTGGTTTTTTTTTTTTTTTTTTTTCTCCTAGGGGGACCCCAGGAACTGTCTTAGCTCTGTTTATTATTGGATGGTGCAGTTTGTCAGCCTCCAAAATTTTTACGTCTGCATTGGCTATGGAAGGACAGCAGCTCCTGATTGCATACCCATGTGCTTTACTTTATGGACTTTTTGCACTTCTAACAGTGTTCTGAGATGAATTTTCTGGTAGTCTTCTCACAGTCTGTTTATGATTGTTGGAGGGGAAAGGTTTATTTACTTATTTTCAGATTGCCTAGAGCTGTGTTAAGTTCCATTAACAAAATTAGATTCTATAACTTACTGTTTTTTTCCTAATGGCTGATAATGAAATAAAAAATCAAGCTAACAGGTAGGTGGCCTTAAAATAATGGTGTTTTGACAGTCTTACAGCTTAAAGAAAAGAAATTGTATCGAGAAGGTAGTAAAAGTGCAAAATAAAGATATAAATTATAATTAAAATAAAAATCCTGTTCTGAGTATTTATAATATAATACATATGCTAGAGAGTAACTAGAATGCAATTATGTAAATATTTAATGGACATAGTAAATCAAGCAAAAATACATATTTATTTTTTTAAAAAAACGAGACTGCCATTTTATATAATTGCTAATTAATTTCTAGGATTTATATGTTCGGGTTTGGGTTTTTTTTGTGACAAAAGACAGAAGACAACAGAGTGACCCTGTTTTGTGACATTGAAGAATTGGCCAGGAGCAAGCTGATACAACAGAGAGAACTTAGGAATTTTGTCTTGCTTTTTCTTTTTTATTTTTAAGAGGTGCTGGTGTCCAAAACACCATTGTACTGTTTTTAATGCACAGTAACTTTCTATTTGAAAATTTTCACTAAACCACTGCCTGCTGTAACTGCAGGAAAGCACCAAACAAAGTGAAGGTAACCCCTAAAAATGTCTCCTGAAAGAACTGTATTTGAACAGGCAAAATACAAATTTCCATAATTTTTTCTGCCCCTCAAAAATCTATTTGCTGTTTTTAGTTTTAGGGGAGCCAAACATTTGTATGTTTGCAATGGCAATAAAGTAGAGAATGCACAAGATGATAATTTAAAATATAGTATTAGAAACACCGAGCCATCAAGAGAAATAGCAAATGGGTGCAGTCACAACATGAAAAAAGTCTAAGTATGAAGTAGAAGAGAAAATGAAGGTAGGTGTAGAAAGAGCTAGGAAAAGTAAATAGATTAAATAAATGGAAATATGAGGGAAATAAATGGTAGCAGATTATTTCTTCAGTGTCTTATGGTGCCTTTCTTCTTGATGCATATTCTTATGATCTTGATTATCCTCAAAAGATTGTTTTGAACTCTTTGTTGAATTGTTTACAAAATATTTTCTTCCTAGACAGCGGGCCAGTGATTCTGGGACAGAGGGTCTTGATGCTGCAGGCACTTAGTCAGAAGCTTAGTATGGCAAAGCTGTTCAAGAATACACAAAAGTAACTGTATTCCTAATCCTTTTCAGGTCAGAGGTGTATTAGATGATCAGTTTGTCCTAAAGCTAATGACTCTCTTTCTGAATTGCAAGAACCCTTGGTAAAAATATTTCTCATTGCTGTTATATTTGGGTGTTGGGTTTTGGGTTGGTTTTTTTTTTTTTTTGTTTTTTTTTTTTTTGTGTTTTTTTTTTGTTTGTTTGTTTGTTTGTTTGTTTTGTTGTTTTTTTTTTTTTTTCAAGAACTCGTATGCAAGCCATTCTGGAATTCATTTTACTGAATTCCAGCAGAACTAGTTCAGACTAGAGATCATGAGAAGTAAACAAAAGGTAATGTATACTTAGCTAATTCCTTAAAAAATCACAACTCATTTATGGAAAAAATGCTGCACTGGTCCATTTCTTTACTGCAAGGCTATGAAAACAGGAACAGAGAGGCCAAATTGGAGGCATGACCCTGGAGCAAACTGTGGCTCCAACTAGGCAGGATCTAGTTGCATATAAGTGAGAATTGTATGAATTTGGAAGATCAGCAATTGTAAACATGACAAATTTGGCCCTGCTGTATCAGGGAGTAAATTTGACACTAATAAGGCACAGATAAACATGTCAGGTGACTGCAGGGTATGGATATAAAAATCAGGCACTTTGATTTACCATGCATTAATGGCACTCTCATGTCTGAAAAGGGGACAGGTTCATATGGCTGCACTAGTTGCAGAGTTCAGAAAAGATGGTTTAGAAACATTTAGATCTGTTTTTGTCCTACACTTCCTATTATCATTCTTACTGTCTGAAACAAGTATAAAATGGCTCTATTCTGCAGCACTTTATGTTCATTCTCATGCTGATCTGCATTATATGAATGGCAGGGGAAGCAGTGAATTGAGCCATCAATTTGTCTTTTGAGGCCATAGACAAGTCAAATTACTTATGGGGAAAATGAACACCTTGAAATTTTGCCACAACATTTACAAAGCAAATGGTAGTCTAATTATAGTTTTATGTTTATTTTCTTAGAATTTGTAACTTCTTCCTTTTCTTCACTGAGACACATCTTCATAATTTTGAATGCTAAGATCCTAATTCCAGTCTTCATAATTTTGAATGCTAAAATCTTAATTCCAGTAACTTCCCTTGCTTTACTGTTTTTCTGTGCTAATTTCCTTTTACCTTTTTCCCAAGGGATTGGTTAGTGGTACATGCCGGTGCTGTGCTCCCAGTATGGTGTCCTTCAGGAGTCTCTGTGCTGACTGAGAGGGTTTAATTGTCTTAGATGTCCTTCTACTTCTTTGGAATAAAATTCCTCATTATTACCCAGCTCTCCTTTCTGAAGGTCAGCATAGCCATGGTGATGCTTTTGACCATGTTATTCTTGTGTGTACTTCCTAAATCTAAAAATATTATGGTCACTAGCACAAATTGTTGGTTCATCAAAAATAAATGTTATTTTGATTTAAGATCAGTTTAAACATGTATATTTGGTAATAAGCTCTTGTTCTGACTCTCTGGACAGGCTTTCCCAACACCATCTAGCTTTCTTGTATTTTCTCTTGCTTGGGCCCTCATATTTAACTCACTCATATCTTTCCATAAAAGTTTAAATACAAAGTTGGCAAACTGTAGCTTTCAACTTGCAAAAAAGAGGATTATAAAATAGTAATGGGTCACGTACTGATTTTTAATTCAAGCTTCCCAACCCAAAGAGTTAAAAAAAAATTAATGAGACTTCCAAATAAGCTTCAGAACATAAAGGGAAAAATAATTATGGTTTTGGAGAGTGAAGTTTTCTAATCTGTCCTTGGTTTCTTGTTCTTCATAGCATGCACATGAAATGTTCTTAATGTGCATTCACACATAAAAATGGGCATTTACAAAGGTCCTTTCTTTAAATTCAAAGGGTGATATAAGTGTGGGACACAGGCAGAATGGCAGAGGTGTAGTAGAAAAAGTGTTTGCCTGCCTTCCACTGCACTTCTTGTGTGCCAGGCATATTCAAGGTCACCCTCAGATAAAAGCATGCAGCATTCTGCTGTAATGTAAACATTTTGCTTTTCTATTGCAGCTAAATGCAGGGGGTATGAAAGTGACCATATTCTGAGTGAGAGGAAACTATAGTGTGTGGCTGACTATGCAAGGGCAATAGAATGTTTTTATATCTGACTAGCAGCTGCTGACAAAATGTCAGGTTGCATCTGGAGACCTCCTCTCCCTGGCCACTTCTGTAGTACCAAAGTTCCACTCTTTATCAAAAATCATCTTGTCACATGTCATCTCTAATAGGTTATAATATGACCTTGAATGGTTTAACTGTTGGTAAGCTGAATTGAGGGCAGAAAGCTGCTGACACATTGAATTGGGCACACACTGTGGTTCTTGGTGAAAAAGCTCCATTAGCAAAGGGTAATATTTTTCCAGGTTTTTAAGCTCAGAAGCCACAGAGGGCTTATATACAAAACTGTGACCTCATTTCATGACTGTGTTGTTTATGTCATTTGAGAATGAGAAAAGAGAGCTCTGTGTCTTGACTTAGACCTCTCTTGCCACCACTTTATTTCAGTGCCTTGCTAAACAACCATCTTCACGTATTGGCATTTTCTGTTCAGTGAATGATCTTAAGTGAATTTTACAGTAAGGCTGAATTACTTATCTTTATTCCTATCAATAATTGGTATAAATGAAGTAAGAATTCAGGAAATTGTGCCTGTTTTAAATTTCCTTTCTCTCCCTTATTGTCAAGAGCATATTTAGTGGTCAGACCTTTGTGGGCTTCTTCATGCCTGGCAGATAAGAATATATGATGTACATAAGAATATATGATATCCATATACATATGTAAAAATAGAGATATACATGCATGATAGGGTGCAAGACACTGGAGCTGCAACAAGTTCTGAACAGTAGATTGCCACTTTTCAGAGCATAATATCAACCATCTGTTGAACCCAGCCTGGGAGATGATGTATATCCTTCCAAAGAAACAGCAATTGCAGCATTTGATAAGCCCTGTGGGGAATCACTGCACATAATGACAAAGCTCATGGTGACACAATGCATTTACTGGTTAATGTATTTAATGAAAGATAAGAAAAGGCTACTGGATCAGCACGTAATGGGTTACTGCAGCATGATGGCTACAAAAGTCAACTGTGTAATAATGTCAGCCTGCCTAGATCATTGTAATAAGAAATTGATCTCTACCTATGTTGGTATTACTCATGGATATGTTTCTTTCCAAAATCTACTCTCTATCAAAACTTCACTGATTCATGTTCAGTTAGCCTCTTGCCTGTTTATTCTAAGCAAGCTGCAAGAGTGCTTTGAGCAATACCAATTCTGTAGCTGTAGGCCATGACTTGTCTTCTTAAACAATCTCATTGCTTCAATGTTCCTGATGGTGCATTCTGAGGAGAGGTCAAAGCAAACACAAGGGCTGTGTTTTAGTTGTTTGCCAAGTGCTTTTGAAAGAATAACATCTGCAACAATGACAATACATTTGCTGTGGTTACCAAGCACATTTATTAGACTTATGGTTGCATCATTAGTTTAAATCTGCCCAGTGACCTTGGTGCTGCATCACTGAACTAGATGGACGATGCAATTCACAGTGATCTACGTATAGTTGCATAATAAAGACCTCGGCCAACACGTACCCTCTGCTCTGGCAGCATTTTAGTTAAAATTGCAGAAAAAAAGAATCATTACTGTTCTTTTGCCATGAAATTTAGTGAAGTGACAATGAGTGAGAAGAGGTTACAAAACACCAAACACTCATAGTTGTAAATATCATAGACCACATGGGAAGCCATCACTTTGCAGAGAACAAGGGGTGGATCTTTAAAAGCACAAAGTTTGGTCAGTCCCATCAAAAGTCACTGAGATCTGAGCTCAAGTGTCTACTTTGGTGGTTTTCCTGACAGCCTCCTGACAAGCACTCCTGAGCAAAGTGCAAAAATCCACCAGGCAGTGCCCCAGAAGGCTGGTGACCCATGTAAAATTCTTGGTAGACACAGCTGTAGCAATCAAGCATAAGAAGCTCTCTCAATGTGTGGCTGCAGAATGTAATTTCTGGATACAACTTTATTCCTTTGGTTATTTTCTAGTTTATTTAATCTTCATCTCTGGATATTGAGTGGCCATAGTTCGTCTAGCTCAAGCACTGGCAGCTTCTCATCTCATCTCTAAATGTATAATATGGAGTTTTACTGGGCTCTGGCTTTGCTCTTCAGCCTAGTAAATTGCTGGTTGTTCTAAATTCTGACCCTTAGCACCTTTTCTCACTTCATTTCTTAGCCAAAACACTTCTTTCAGATATTTTATTTCCTGGTTTCTGGTTCCAAGTTCATGGTTTTAGTCGTAGTCTTACCATTTAACAGTCTGCACCTTTGTATTTCTTTGATTCTCCATCTACCTTCTAGAAAATACACACAGAGGAAGAAAGAGTGCTAATGAATAATTTGAAAATATTTTGGAAGTAAAATCCTATCAGCACTTGGCCATCGTTAGTCCTTATTGTCTACACCTGACTGTGGAATTAACTGTGCAGTTGGGATATGTTATCTAATCAGTAGTGTTGAGAGAAACCTCTAATATGCTTTTTGAGTAAACACAGTAATTTTAATGCAAATACCTTGTTGACACCTGAAATATGATCAGGGCCTTAGAGTTGATATACAACTGCATATCTTGATGAAAAGATTCCAGAAACGAATACCCTAACTTTTAAAGAGGAATAAAGTGAGCACTAGATTTTATCTCTCCATGTAGAACAATAAGATAGACATGCATTACTGTTCCATCACTCTTCTGAACTGCAAACTGAGTGGAGGAAGAGCACTGTTGATGCACTGCAGAATGTGAAACAGTTTAGGCAGTTATTCCTGGTGAAAAGTAGTAATGACACTTGGCTCTCCAGAAGAAGTAGGCGTGATAATGTGATCCGCTTTAAAGTGCACTTGTGCATTTTGCTTGGTGAGTCAATTTGCTGGAGGAAGATGATACTAAGTGACACTAATAACCACAAAAAGGATGAGTGCAGCATAAATTTGCTTATATTTCAGACATTGTGCACATGGTGCATAGAGATCTGCAGAGTGTTGCAGAGTAGCAGCACTGTGATGTAGCTCACCTGCATAATGAGTACTGCTGAATAACTGTTGGCACTGCGTAGGAAACTCTTTGACTGAGATATGAGCATACCTAATGCTTCCTGTCTTATAAAAAGGACCACTTCTCAAAAGAGAAGATCACTCTGGAGACATGAATTTCTGAGGGCAGACATTGAGGTGATATGTTTAATGGAGCACTTTGCAGTTTGCTTCACCACTATTCCTGCCTATATACTTACATTCTCTCTTTCCAGCACACCAGTCTGATTAATTGCTTGGGTCCTGCTGCAAAGGAGGAAGCTCAGATCAGTTGCTAAGGTCAGTTGCTAAGAATACCCTAAAGTGCAGAAAGAAGCTCCACAGAAATGTTCACCAGACCCACAACCATTGTTCAGTGAATAATGTAGAGATGTTTTTGCTAAAATAAATCATGCCTCTCTCTGTGCTGCTCATGGCCAGAAGGTATATGTATGGCTGTTCAGTTCCTAGGCTATGGCTAGGGCTTATTGAAGAGCTATGGTCCTTACATGACCACAACTTTTACAGGTCTTCATCTGGTTCCACCAGATGAAACATTATGTGTGTTGCATTTTCAAGCAGAATGAAAGACAATTTTCCTATTTCAGACTAATTAAAACTGAACTTTCTAACTGTTATAGCAGCTGAATAATCATAGATTCATGAAAAAAATCAGTGCAGGAAAGAGCACCAAGAGGACATTTAGTCCATCCTCTGTCTCAAAGAAGGGTTGACATGGTTTCTGACACCATGATGGTCACATGGTGACTTTCCTTTAAAACGTCAACCTTTCTCTCAGTAGACCTTTCAAATCCCTATACTGAAGACCTGCACCATCTTTTAGTGGTAGGTGGCATATACAGGACAGTGTAAGGTTGTTTTTTCTGTGTGTGTGTGTATATGCATATATGTGAATGTACTGTCAGGGGTGTTGAAAGCAGGTATGCTGACAACAGACAGTTGGTTATCTGGTTTTGAGTCGTTAAGTTACAACAGAGACCATGAAGCAAATCAAACCACTAGAGGATCCCCACAGAGTCTAGTTCCAGTTTTCACATCCTTACTGATGATTGCTGGAATCTCAAAGGCCATACCAGGGAAGGAGTCACTCTATACATGCCTGTTTTCTCATGTTTTTTGCTTAAAAATGTACTCCTGACTTTTATCAGAAAAGGGATACAGAGGTGGATAGGGCTTTGGTAAGACTATTATGCAGTGCCTAATGGCTAGTTGTGAATGATACCTAGGCAAAGTACAAACAGAGAATAGTGCCTATTTCCCAGAGCAGCTTATGCTGGTGAAATATGACTACTGTGGCAGCATACAATTGCATTAAAAATATCATTGCATTAAAGCCCTACAAAGCCTTCCCTCTGTATAGCCTGACTACTGCACCTCAGAAGGCACTTTGCTCTGTAATCACTGCAGTATGGTACTAATGAGCTTGTTGGGCCTTGTGTGCTTTACTGCACAGTTTGCATTCTTTGTGTACTTGGGCACTTGAATGTATTCTAGCTGTGCCAGTGGTATTTGCATTCTGATTGCTTAACAAAACAATGCTGCACATTTAAGGAAAATCACAATGCAAATACAATGCGTGGCAACAGCAATAATATCCTTTGTGCCTACAAATCCCTATGTACGCAACATCATGTGTTCAGATTTGAATGAACTGGGCAATGTGAAGCTACAGCACTAGTTGTTACATAAATTGTTTACATATGTTTACCAAAAATTTTCAAGCATTTCAAGTAGTTAAGGGAATAAGGTTTTTTCTGTTAAAAAACAAATTGTGTCTAATACACTGGGTTGAGACTTAGTCCACATGGGTTCAACTCAGGCACTTTGCTGGATTTCCCATCCTGGGCAGACATCTGGGCTTTGAATCCTAAAGGTGCTTAGTGACATATCCTGCTGATTTCCTTTAGGTACAGGCATCTCTCAGTATCTGGCCCGGAGACTTCTCAGCAAGGATAATGATGCCTTCACATTTCATAAATATGCTGTGAGAAGAGTTTAGTTGCTTAAAAAATTTCTTACAAAAATCAGGCACTCAGAGCCTAAAGTGAATTCTCATAAAAATAGCCAGGTGAAATCTCCTTTCCCAAATTAGCAAGTTTTCTTTTCACTCAGACACATGGTCCCCATATGCACATTCCCCAATCTTTAAACACTGTGGATGGGGTGGCCCTAATGACAAAAGATGGAATATGACAAAATCTGGTGGAGCTACAAGGGCAGCCTCCAGCCAGCAAGAGGCTCTCCTGCTTGCCATATTCTTCTCCTCTGCCTTTTCCCTGTCACTGTAAAATACCTCATATCTTCCCAGTGAGCACATCTCCCTAGTGTGGGGAGGGCTAAAAAAAGAGCTCAGGCAGAGTGTGTGTCTTCCTTTGATGATCCTCATTAAAACCTCCAGGGAGCAGCCAGAGGAGTAGAAAACACAGCTGTTCTAAGACCAAGATGGGTATGAACAAATGTGACAACTCCCATTCCTTGCTTAGAAGTCTCAGGTGTCTCTTTGAAATATGAGAGACATAAAGTACAGCAGAACTGGGAGATATTGACACTGTTTATTGACATGAAGCATGCATCCTATGTGAGGCAGCTCAGAGCAGTAGAGGTCTTTGAGCCAGATCTACACCCAGCACTCATACCTGTGTATCTTGGCCAGGGTACTGTCAGGTAGGATTAATTTCAGTAGAGATTTAGCTCCTCTGTCCTGCAACAACTGTTAGAAAAAGGACTCTACCAAAAATCAATACTGCTGAAATCCAGACTCTGAGTCTGGGCTACTGAGTGACTCTTACCCAGACATTCAACATACTCAATATCTGATGGATCCTAGTTTCTTGTAAAAAATTCAGTATGTTCTGCATGTTTTCTGACTTTTCAGCTCACAATCACTGTCCACAGCAATGGATGACAGCTATGCAGAATCAGCCCGGCTGGCAGAACTAGATTAAGCACACTGTTCCCCATTAGATGGAGCTCAGTAAATTGCTTCTTTGACCTCAACAAGATATTAGTTCATTAGTTGTGAGCTAACTCAGGAAAAGGCTTTATTTTATAAATAGCCTGTGATGTGTTAAACAATCAAATATCTTTAACTCTGTCGGTCAATCTGTTCCTGTGTAATCAGTCCAATGCACTACAGAAATATTTTTGCAGTAAACCCCACCAAGTACTCTATATTCTGCAGTCCAGTGTGACAAGTCAATGTGCATGTCAGCAATGTCAGCAGTAACTCTTTACAATCAATCATATGCTCTTGATACTCAGTTTATTACTGACTATTTATGGTAACTTCTTTGTCCTTGATAGGGCATACTCCATTTTAGCAAATAGATGCAAAAGTGTTTTTTTTTTTTTTTTCTTTTTTGACAGATCTGGTGTAAAGCTTTGTCCCAGATAACTTCTTTTTTTTTTTTTTTTTTTTAAGTCTGCATATTTGTTCAAAATAGAAATACAAATTTCCATTCTATGTGAATGAACAGCCATACAACCTTAGTCCTGGAAGTTTGACGGAGAATTAGATCTCCACAGTCATAAAACTATTGAGGAAGTAGAAATTGTTTTGCTGTTTTACCTTAGTATGTCCAGGATGTGCTTAACTGCATGACATTTAAAAAATAACTGATGGAATGCAAATTTGGTGCAGGCATAGGCACAAGTAGATAAGATGTCCAGAAAGAATCAAATGACAAGAGTGGGCTGTTTTCAATTTTAGGATTACAAAGCTGACTTAATCTGCTATGTCTCAAATTTCAGTTAACTTGGATCACTGAAAGAACATTGCATAGCTAAGTGTTAGTTAGAAGTATGGAAAAGAGGAAATTGCACTATTCTTTATACTTTTGAATACAAATACAGAGAACTCAGTCAAATCCTCAATCTCTGAGGTGCTTGTATTTTACTTATCCCGTTTCTCATACAGTGGACATTTTCTAAAGTTACATTCAAATATTAAGGAATGTGAACTGAAATTTAATAGAAGGAAAAGGAAAGAAGATTGTCAGTCAGTCCAAAGTATTTCTTTCACACTGATTAGTCGGATCCTGGGCTGGAATATTTCTATATCATCAGAGCAATTAGGCTGAATAAACTATTTTCATTATTTTCTTTAAAAGTCAGCTGTTCTTCAGATTAATTTCTGGTAAACAACAAACAGAGAAAATCATTTTCTACCTCATTTGGATACTGCTCCATCCCCCATCCAAGTCAATAGAAACCCTTTCCCTAGATTCTCTGGTATTAGGATAGATCTTTTATTGTTCTTGATGAAAACTGAGGATATATAAGTTCCTGGTAATGATGGTGGATAATATTTCAACTGTTCATAAATTGTACACCCAATAGGGTACAATAGATATCAGCACATATCCCGATATTATTAAAACTTTTGGAAAAGTGCACAAGGAACAAAGGTAAACCTGTCTCTCTTTTTGTTTCTCACTTGCTCATCAGTCTGGTTGGCAGATAGCCTGGGACCAGTCCTTAGGATTTTTATACTGATGATGATTCAGGATGCTCTTGAAACTGTCATACTGTTCAGGCACAATTAGGCATGCACAAAGAGATGCTGTGATCAAAATATATCTGTTTTCAAAGTATAAAGCAATCCTTCATTGTATAACAGATGTAAGAGATATCTAAGGGCTACGGTGAGCTGCTGGGCTATGTCAAGGGACACACAATGAGTTTCTGCTGATCATTCTTTCCCAGTCTCCAGCTGCTTTCCTCCAACTCCTTGTGTTTCCTTTAGGATTTTATATGTTTCTATGTTTTTCCTTTTGACTCTGCTATAGGCTTCCTCACAGCTTTCTCTCAATGTTGAATTTCTAAAACCATCTAAACTGAAGTTGGCTTCACTTGGCATTGTTTCTGGCAAATTAATGGGGAGGAGGGCATGCTAAAGTTGAAAACACCAGATGCTGATGAATGCAAAGGAAATTAAATATTTTTTTTTACATATTAGAGTAATGGAGAACATTGATTGACCAGGCTGTCCTCCAAGCTGATGTAGAATGTACAGTTTTGTCCACATGTTCTTGCAGAAGGGGGAATTACTCCTCCCTAAAAGTCCAAGGATGATAATTAAGACCATTCTAGTGCTCAGAGTGGCAAACTACTGCAAAAAAAAAAAAAAAAAAAAGATAGGCTTTTACTCTGAGTTGCACTACAGTAAACCTGGAGTAAGATCATTAGCAAATATCAATGGGTAGATTGTAGGAATATCAAGACCTGAAATGTCTGGCCAGCATCATACTGCTGGACAGCAGGGGTTAGGTTTAAGAAGAGAAAAATAGACAGTTTGCTACCTTCTGTGGACTGTAAAATAGCTGTGACATGCCTGAGAAAGAAAAGTTTGTATTAGCAGAATTGCTTTAACATTTTTAATGACAAAATCCAAAAGCATATCCCTTCTGGTTCAGACAAACATTAATCAGTAGAAGCAGGTACTTGTAAATAAATTAACTTATGCCATAGCCTCCTCTGTATCTTTTTTTTTGCTTCAGAAGCTGAGAGATCACAATATACCTTAGGGAAAATGATCTTACTTGTTGATAGAATCTAAAAAGGTCCTTGGGAAAAAATAAATACAAATCAGAAGTAAAATAAAATGCTTGTCTCTAATGAAAACAAGGAAACTGTTTGATTAGTTTGTGATTCTTAGCATCTACAAAATTGAGGTCACTATTGTGAGGGGATGAGTCAGTTTCTAATCTATTTCTTTAGTGCAGCTTTACCAATTCATCAGAAATTTATATGGAAAAGTCCAACAAAGCTTGAGGCTTGGGCAAAATTCATTATTCAGTACTCGACTTTCTCTTCATGAGATGCATATTTAGCACAGCAGACTTATACACTGAAGAACTGGACTGGGATCCAAAAGATTTTCCTTGCTAAAGCTCTGAAAGGTCTCTTGGAGATGCCTACTCTATAGCAAGTCCATACATATTCTTAAGGGAATACTGAAGTATACCCTGCTTACTTTTAAAGCTATTTTTGTAAACTCTCAATGCAATACAAAGATTGACAAGCATGATAGGCAATATCTATTTACTGATCCCATAAATCATGCCTGTAAAATCAGTTTCCCAAGCAAGGTTTGATGCACAAACTACATAGATTAGTCCAATGAAAAATTAATTATTTAATCTGATAGTTTTTGCTATATTGGTAAATGCTGGATTTGTTTTCCTCCCATAGGTTTTATTTCATTCTTCCCATGAATCTTAAAAATAATGCACAGGTGTGCATGTATTGTAAGATGCACACCTTCTTACAATACATACACTGCTCCCATCAGTGTGGGCTCAGAGCCTGTCCATTAAGTGCTAGGATACCCCTGGCTGCATTGCTGCAGATAGCTCTTCTATGACAAAAACCAAATATTCCATTATATGGCTGAAGGAAGTGGATGCAAGAAAGGAGGGAGAATACATTCTTATGGCCATGTTCTGTCTGCTGCAGTAGATTGTATTGAGTGTGAATGTGCATTAAAGGATTTCATTGAATGCTCCTTTACTGGTATTGTCTCCCTGCACTCTTTAATAGGAGGCATAAAGATTTCAGTTTTAGGTAAGAAAGGAATTATAATCATTGGCTAATAATTCAGTCATGCTCCCTGAATAATGGAAGGATAAGAGGCAAAAGAGGTTTGGGGTAGGGAATAAAACATCTCTCATAAATGTCCAAGACTTTAAGAGTTGCAGTCCATATCCCCTTTAGAACCTAAGGCTCCATGTAGGTAATTTACAGTCTCTGACTTTCCATCATCACCATGTTTTTCACAGGAAAAAGGAAGGAATGGATTGAAGTTTTACTGTGCAATGAAGCCTAGTTGCTCTTCATGTATGTGCTTATTTTCTGTAGAAAAACAATGAAGTTCTGTTAAACTATATTAGCAATTATATAACCATCCATTTTTAGAAAAAAAAATCCACAAAACTTTTCCACATGCACTTCCACTAAATGAAGAAGGGAGAATGACAGAATTATATCACAGGGTTGGAGAAATGTTGTTTGGAAGGAACATCAGAGTGGCATGTTGTGCAGCTCCCCCATCAAAGCATTACTATCCCCAGAACTGAGCCGTGTCAGCCATTGGTTTGTTTAGTAGATCTTGAAAACTTCCCAAAAGTCCACATCATCCACAGGTGTTCCAGTGATGCACCAAGTTCTTTGTGAAGTTTCTTCTGATGTCCCACCTGGCCATTGCCTCTTTTGCCGTTTGCCACAGTTGAGAAGAGATTGTCTCTGTTCTTCAGAAATCTGTAAGCTATTATTAGGTTTCTTCTTAACCTTGTCTTTGTGAGACTGTGCTGTCTCAGCTTCTCTTCCTGACACATGTACTGTAGGCCTGTGAATGCATCTTCTGTTTTCTAACATCAGGATAATTCTCAACATATTGCTGTGGATTTTTTTAATTGGCAAAACTGACAGTAACTTGAGTAAAGTAAATATCTGAGATGAGATATAAGAGTTTATGAGTTTATAAGAGTTTATAAGAGTTTAACGTTAAGACCTGTACAGTACACTGAAATATTTGAAGTCTAATTTTAATGAGTCTACAATTACATTTTAGTGAACACTTGTCTGTTTTTATAATGTGAAGTGGTCAAGCAGCATAAAAGATTGTTAGTAGAATAAAAAGCAAGAGAGAAATTGAATAGAAAATGTTCAGATCAACACAAATCCCAAGCCTCTCTTCCAGCAGGACATTATGAGAAGATTTCAGTTTTATCAACTTCTATACAGCAACATGGAAGCCACTGGGAACATTATAGTAATTCTACAACTGTTTAATTTGATAGACAATAATAAATAAAGTGTTATTTGGTTGCTTTTACAATTGGAAGAGGGAAAACTTAAAATAGAACTTGCTACAAAGTATGCTGTTTCTGTAATTTCACAGCAGGAGAATCATAGACCACTTAAAACCACAAACGTGTAGAAATTCTCAGTGCTTCTAAATCACGTATCAGTCACTGGAGCCTTATGATACTGAAGGCAATGCAAAACTGTAAACAGCATGTGCTGAGCTTCTGTATTGTACAGAAAATTCTGCGTTGCATATTGTCTTGTGTTTCAGAAAACGATTGTAAGACATTCAGCTGTAATCAGCAAAGTATAAAATTACTGCAAAATTCCTGCAGATTCCAAAAAATTATGAATCCAACCCAAAAGTTATCTGTACTCAGGACAAAGTATTTGGAGTCTTTAGCATTACAACACATGAAAAAACCCACACACGTGCTTGAGGTTCGATGTGCTTTCACATTCCGATCTTATGAACTCCAAATTTCCTTATAACCCTGGTGAGGCTATCTAAGCCTCTAGGCATAAATAGAAGACTGGTAAACATCAAATCTGATCCAGTAATTTTTGAAGTACTTTGCAGAAAATATCCCAAAAGAGATCAGGAGATATCCATGTGATATAATTTCTTACTATGCTGGGGAAGATGTGAGTCTAATTCAGGTAAGGAACAGAACTGAATCTGAGTCTCACCCATCCCATATAACCATTACAGGATTGAGAAAATATGTGCCTTCACTACTTCCAGGTAAGCGACAAGCAGTTTTGGCAGCTAACAGATATACTGAATAATGAATTTAACTTAGCATAAGGTACTGAGTGTTTCTCAGCATTGAGAAATGCATTATTTGCCTTGCCTTGCTAGCCTTTGTAAATCTATTTATTGTGACCTTCAGTGCCTAACCCTGAATATGGATTCTGCTAAAAGTTCAGTACCACAGCTACTAGGATTGGTCCACCCCCTTCACGTATCCCTTCACCAGTTTTGGAGAAAACTCAAGTATCCCTACTCACCACAGAAAAAAGTCAGACTCATGTTATCAAAATAATAGCAGATTTAATAACTTCTCCAAGTGGGATCAACAGAAGACTACCCAACATACACTGATAAACTGCTAGTTAAATGACACACTTCTGCTTACATTCCCTTTTTCACCCTTTTCAACTTCTCAATTTTTTCCCTTTACCACTCTCATCCACTCCCCAATAAACAGGCTTTTTGTATTTACTCTTTCCTGTTGTCCCTATTTTATAACTCTTCAGCATTTCTGATGTTTGCACCGGTAATTTCTACTGAATTTCTTCAAGTTAGTGACCCACTCCTGTTATCATAGTCCTCATTCTTACTCCTTCTTATGTTGCTATCTTGTTAATGTAGCCTTGTCAGAATTAGATGTCTACATATGCATTACCCCCTTTTTGCTCTTTGTAGAACTCTTATAATCTGTTGTGGTGTTGTTTTGTTAGTGTAGCTGCACGGCAGGGCTGCCCACCTGCGTGCATACTCTTACAATGGTTAGGCTGGTCTGCGTGATGAGTCTTGTACAATTTAGATGCATTCCTTACTGCAGTGGAAGATTAATCCCTGCTGCATGAACAGAATTCTTATCTCTCATTCTTGGTCTGCACACCAGGCATATTGACTCCATACCAGCTCATAGACATGAGATGTCAGTGCACACATTATCAGGAAGTTTCTAATGGAGACAAGAAGAACTTATATACAAGTTGGAATGATATACTGAAATTAACATTAAGTTGATTTTCCATATGGAGGCAGAGTACTAAATAATATATAACAGAAGATCATATTCAAAAGTTCATTGACTTTGCTTCTAAATCTACTCCAGATTTCCCCAGATTGACAAAAAAGCTCTTAGATCAGTTTGGGGACTTAAAAAACCCCCAACTAACTAAGACCTGTGTTTGGTTACAAATAATGAGTTTCTTGTTTCCTTGTTTGCTTTTTGTTTTGGGTTGTTGTTGTTGTAGTTGTTGTTTTTCTTTTAACAAATAAATAAAAAAATAATAACAGAAAAATATTAGCAGCTGTCTCTGTTCTCATTGAACTCCCTCAGCTTGGGAAATTACTGCTGCTGATTGTGGCTCGTCACCATTGTATGCTTGCATTCATTCAAGCCTTGAGACAGTCACCCTCAGACATCTTCCCTGAATGCTGGAATGCCCTTCAGTAGTCAGTCCTGATGCCTAGCTCCACTGGTAGAATATATCTATATATCTATATATCTATATATCTATATATCTATCTATATATGACATACATATATATATGTATGTATATATATGTGTATATATATGTGTATATATATATATGCATATACATATATATATATATCTGACATACATATGTGTATATTTTCCTGTAGCAGATGAGTAATGTAAACGGTTTAAATTATTCCACATGAATCCATCTAATTCAGGCCATATGGTGAATTCTTAAGATTCTTGTCTTCAAGGACACAGAGCTTCTGAACAGACTGTTCATGACAGCAGAAAGAAATTAATTTTCAAATAATTTTTACTTTTTGCCAGAAGAAATTATATCAAACATGTCATGTCAGTTTTTTATTGTCCTGCCACAGAAGGGCTGACTGAAAGATCAACCCAGTCATTTCAAGCAAACTCTACCACTGGTGAAGCTCTCCTGAGATCACTTGTACTACCTTGTGGTTTGACCAGTAATACACGTGACTTCAAAGTGACAACTCACATGCTTAAATGTTGACATACTTTTGCTGAACTGCAGCTTTCTGTGACTACATTATTCATGATTAGTGCAAGAATCATAAGAATAAAATCATAAATGAGTAAGTAAATGAACACATGAATGAATAAATGTTCAACTAAAAGAATAATCTATAGAGCCTCTCATTATGTCCACATGACCATTTCATAAGCTCTTGAAGGACAGCTACTTTTATGATTAAAAGTAGAGTTTTACTGATTATAAGTTATGAATTTATGTACCTGTATTTATGATAGTTCAGTATTATATATTGTATCACTTATATTAAAACCAGAAAGGAACCATCTAGCCCTGAGGCATCAAACTGCTTGAATTAACAGTAAAGGAAACCACATTCTTATATATGATATAATTCTTTCAAACACTAAAAGATGCACCCCTACGCCATCACTAAAACAGTATATCAAGAGGCATAAAGTCACTCCTCTACAGGGACCTCTTCTCCATACTGGTTCTGCCTGCAGTGGGAAGGCATGCTGTAATGAGCTTGCTCCCTCTCACTGTGGTACTCTAAATACCAAATTAACTTCTGTAAGGATGATTTTACTTCTCATCACCTTTTATCATGAAATAGATGCTTTTATAGTTTAACAGGATCTGGCATCCAGCCCTTGGTTGAAAAGAGAAGTTCAGAAGAAGGAAGACTCAAGTAGGTATCCCAGGCTATGGCTGCACTGTGGGGTATGGGAACCCTGCCCAGCCCTCATGCTGTCAGAGGTGCACTCCAGGATTTCTGACTCCATGCCAGGATAGGACCTGAGCACAAATTCCCTGCATTTGAATACCCTGATTTCTGCAGGGACTGGCCAGGAGGGAGCTGCCAGTTGCCCAGGTGAGTACCCAACCCAAACCATCAGGGATCTCGATGGCACATCAGGATCATCCGGCCTGAAGGCTGACTAGATTCTTCCCTCCCATTTCTGTGCTCCCCTCTGGCAAGGAATTTAGGTACATAAATGAGTCCTCTCTATTCTGGAAAGCCTCTAGGTATCAAATAGTTGAACTGGTTTTCTGTAAAAACATTCCCTCATCCCTTTTTCAATGTGCATCCCTTTGCACCATGTAAGGGACTGCTGCGCCACAAAAAGGAAGGTAGATAATGTGTCATGCAGGTGGAAGGAGCTAAAGAATGTTACCTGATTCACAGCAGAAAATTCGTAATATGACTTTGATTTGTTTGACTATAAAATGTCAGAATATTTGGTTAAATGCTTGTGTCTCTGTTTTCTTGATGTATACAATTTGTTTTCTTGGTTTTTAGTGGGAAATAGCTGTTAAATAACCACTGATTTCTATAGGCAAAAAAAAGTTTGGGAACATATTTTAGGGAAAAGTTGAGAAAAAAATCAAGCATGGTCTTTTAAAAAAATACAGTATTTAATAGTATTCTTTTAAGGAAAAATGAACCCAAACAACTGATCACCTCTCCTGAGACATGAATCTTGCTGAGAAGATTAAGTTCTTTTTCTTTTAATAAGCATATTTATAATGATAATATTTGAGCATAGCTCATTTCATAAAAGCAAACATAGAAACCAATCATTAAAATTCTGTCTCTCTCACCAAAACCCATGCCTGGAAAATTATAATCTTCTGTAGGATAATTTTGTAGACAGTATATAATGTCAAGAATGCTATTATTGTTACAATAACTCTTTACAGAAGAATTTTAAAGACCAGTAATTCTGTCAGTAGTTACTATGTCCCTGCCAGATAAAAAATTCAGGTATATATATATATAAAAAAATATTCATCTTGAAGTTGCACCAGAAGAAGTACTTAGCAGCTGTTTATACTCTTTGGTAGTAGAAATTGATGGAAAGTACATTTAATGCGGATAGCTAGATTGATTTGTCATTCTAAATATCTTGACTGATTTTTTTAATCTTTGCAGTAATTATACAAACTAAATGACAAACTGATATAAAAATAATGCTTAAGGCGGAACTAAATAACCAATTAAATCTAGTTCAAGGAGTGAAAATCTGTTTACAAAACATAAATGTTTTCTAATTCAGAATTATTTTACTACCTATTCTTCCCTCCAGCAAAGAGGTACTGGGCATCGAATCTAGGTATTGAATTCTGCTCTGTTTCTGTTGCTTTCACAATTTTTCCTTAATGCAAAGCCTATGAAAATACACATTTATCTTGCAGGGGATTAACAAAAAAAAAATATAACAAAAGGCAAAAACAATAATTTGTGTAGCAATTTCATTTTGCTGAGCAGAGCAGAATGGATTTGCTCCAAAATGCTTTATAATTTGTGGTGTGTTTCACAAGAGTAGTATGTATCACCTTAACTGTATAATAGGTAATGCTATTGTATTGTGATGATGTAACTGCCAGCTTTTACATAACACCTGGTTTGTTGAGCATGTTGCTCCAAGTCATAAATTATTGGTGCTAAAAAAATTAACAAATTATTTTTTGAATATTACCAGAGCAGAACAACTACCAAAATTACTTTTTCTTTTTTCTTTTTTTTTCTTCTACTGAGGAAATGTCATAGCAGGAACCAATCTAATGCTTATGCAGAGCAGCATCTATTTTTAGTAAAGCAGTTTTCACTAGATACAATTTGGGCATTCTGAATAGAATATTTCAACCATTTCAAATTATAACTCCTCCCGGTTATGGAATAAAGCCCATAGTGTACGTGACAAAGGTGATTTTCTAACATTAGGATATGATCTTGGTTTTGATCTGTTGTTGCAATGTCACAAATTATAAGTGACTCTTGCATAATAAACAAAGAGGATACTCATTTCTGTATCCTATACAGCAAGAAGAGACAAAGTCAAGTGACCCAAATGAATGAAGATTCATGTAACTTGTTTCATTAGGGTAGGGTGGCCCCAATTATCTATGCATGGAGGAGGCATCCCAGCAAAGCATGGATATTTCATTTTGCATTGTGTTAATGTTCTATGTATTCCACACCTGTTTCTTCCATACAGAAATATAGTACAAAAGATAGTAAAAAAGGAGTGATTAATGTTTGTCCATTGCGGGTTCAGCCTATTAACTTATCTGTTTATTTGCCTGTATACACAGATTTTTCATATGAAGCCTGTGAAAGTAGTATCTAAGCAACAGACTGAACATTTCAGCTTTGTCCTGAGGACTCTATTCAGCATTTAGAATGGAACATAAATGCAGACAAGTTGTAATAGCTATGGGGAGTTTAACCACTGTGTTATCTTACTGGGTTTGTGCTAAGCAGCTGTAAGCAGTGTGTTATTTAAATGGCCACTATTTACACCTTGAGACAGCACTCTCCCTGTTGTTACCACTAAAGAAATTACCCCAGAGATGCTAATCTAAAGAAGTGCTAGGAGAAAGATAATACTAGAAGCAAAATAATCCAGGGGAAAAATTTTTTTGAAAAATCAGTGTTATACTTTGTTATAGTGTCTGCATGTGGTTGCAGGCATATGTGAGATTTAGCAGGATTTACTTTTCAGATAGTTAAAGAAGGCTAACAAGTTTTGAGAGTTTAGGGTGTTATTTGAATTACTTTATATATTTCAAAAAGTTGCTGTATTTTTTCACCTGTAACTCAGTGCTTCTTGGAAGTCTTCTCACAATTTCTATTTCTTTGTACCATTCCTCACCAAGACCTGAGACAGCGTGGTCCTCAGTACTATGGCAGATTTGGCTTTCTCACATAGAAGGGTTATGAAGGAAAAAAGGAGACCTTTCAGCAAGCCATCTGTAGTGAGAAAGTTATTTGGATGGCCCATCTTGAACTTTTACCAATTTTGATAAATACAGGGAAAATTTTTGAAAGAAAACTTGAAAAGAACTATCAGCCTGACTTGTGAGAGTGTTTTCTGTTGTTGAATTCCATTTCCACTGTTTTTGAAGAAAATAAAAACCCTGCAGCAATTAAGCAAGCAGCAATAAAAAGTCCCCATTTGTAGATCTCATCTGTATTAGACAAGTCACACTGATTGTATTGCAACTTTGATAGTACTTCCACAATTTTTGCTACAAAATGCGAGGACATCAGATATGAATATTTTCAGTTTAGAGAAGGACTGGAATATTGCATTCAAAATCTGGCCTTAGCTAAAGCAAACCTGAAAATTTACAATATTAAAGGTGAGGGCATGAACTTATTGGCTTAAAGCAAGAATTTCTTCTTCAAACAATGGGCTTTTCTGATGAAAATGAAAGAGAAGTATAGTAGTAATTGCTTTCATATTAAATAACTCATTGCATGCCACCAGATAAGATGCCAATGTCTTGTTGCTGTGAAAAGGAAATGGAATATTTATCTATGAGAGGACTCTAAAAGACTTGATGTGATGTGTTCATCCGTATTTGCAAGCAACAGTAATTGATGTCCTGGAAATTTTCACCTGATAAATTGCGAGTCACTATATGACTCTGGGACAGTTGTAATTCTCTGGATTCTATTTTAGCCTTTAAGATACAAATTCTTACTTTCTATATATACTGTTAAGGACAGTACAGATGTACACATACACTTCTGAATAGAATGTAGCTTGTTTAAAGTTTTCTGAGAGAAAAAGAATGACCAAAATCTGTCACTTGTGTGCAGAAATATATTTTATAAAGCACAGAGTACTTAAAGATAGCTAAGGTAATAAGATTTGGAAATTTAATCTTGAATATCTTGGCTAAGGTCCGCATATTTACTGTTCCGAATAATATCTTTTTATATATTGACAAAGTTGGATTATAGTTATACTCTCTTGCAATAATTAATACTTTTATAGAAAAGGTTTGATTCAGAATTATTGCTCATCTGTGGCTGTCCTCTTATTCCTAGGTTAATGAAAACTTTTTTCGTTTCAGATATGCAAAAGTAAGTGCTTTACTAGCAATTCTCATTTCATTTGAAATACATATTGCAATTGTTTATGTCTTTTGATTCTGTATTATTATTATTTTTCATCTATTTGATCAGGAAGAAGAAGTCACTTAAAAGAGATGTATTAAAACTGATGATCTTAGTAGATAGCCAGAGACTGTGGCCACTATATTATGAATAAAACACTGCAGTGATGCATAGTGAAGGTTGATTCATTGCAGCAAAAAAAGTAGAAATGAGAGGATGCCCCAGTAATCTAGAAAAATAATGCTTAAGACACCTGAATAAAAAGTAAAAAAAAAAGTTATTCAAGGGGAAAACAAAAAGTCTGGCAAAAAAATTTAATTGGTAATTAAATTAAATTTAATTTCTTGTCCTTGGTACAGGGCAAGAAAATACCAAGGAACTGAGAAAAAGAAAAAAAAAAAAAAAAAGGAGGATTAAATTGACTAAATTTTCTTATATTTTTGTATTCTGGCAACTATATGTCAACATAATGCTATTTTAGAATTGAAAACCAATTTTTTCCCTTTTTTTCACCAATAATTTTTTTTTTTTTGGCTGGTCTCCACAGAAAATACTGCAGTACTTTTTTCATACTATTCTTGCCAGTAAAAGACTATTCTTGACTAAGAGAAAAAACAAGCTGCTGCTCTGGAGGTGGCTAGAAAACTGGCATGATACCAGTGAACATAATCCTGGCATGGGACAGACTAGCCTACCTGCAAACTTTCCCTGATATTGAACATCAAGGGCTTTCTGGAAGTAGCAAGAGAAAGGGAGAGATTCCAAAATACCAAAACCTGTCATGATGTTTTAGTTGTGAAGAGTTTAAGGGACTCCAGAGATATTCTATTCTACACCACATGCTTCACTCTCTGTTCATTTTGCTTTTCATCTTGTTTTAAATTAAATTAGATGACTGCTTTAACTACTTCAGCTTAACCCTTCACTTTATCTATGCAGATGAGAAGAGTTTCTATGCCAGGGGCAAAGGCAGCCTCTCTTAAGTAGAGAAAAAAAGCAGTTTGAGTCCTGGATCAGCACTAGAGTGCAGTGCACCAGGGTAAGCCTTCTGGCAGTACAGGTAAGGTGGAGGAAGGACAGATTGGAGCATATCTATAAATTTTCTTTCATTTCTTGCTTTCCTGTCAAGCTTAGCTGCCTTTTCGAAGCACTGACTTCAAGACTGTAAACCTATGTAGACCTGAGGGTTTTCTTCTTGCCCCTGTTATAAACAAATCCATGATTTGTTTATCCTTCAAGAAAAAGTATCTAAGTATGTTTGGGGATGAGCATTTAATTATTTCAATTATTGTTTACAATATTTTGAAACATACACTTCTGAAAGATTGTAGAGATGTCCTATATTTAATAGAAAAACATATATATCCAATCCCTCAGAGACATCAAGCTCATTTATTAGTACAGGAGCCAGAAGAATACATGCTTGAACCCAGCACTGACACTGCCACATTAAACAGTCTTTAAAAAAAGTTCAACAAAGCTTCAGACACAGTAATTTGACACCTTAGACTTATTCCTCCTTGGTCAACTTTCCATTCCTATGTGATTTAAATATAAACCAGCCATTTGATTGAGAACACTTATTAATAAGTATTCAAGACTAGAAGCTGTGGAAAAAACCCACAAACAGCCCACAAGCTAACAGGACTTGAAAAAGTGAAGCCTTCATTCCAGATATGGAGCTAGTTTGCATTGCCATTTCTAACAAATAGTACTGAGCCTTTTATTTTCATATCTTGCTGTAAGTCTTTGCCAGCCTGCTTCTATTTCCCAAATAGCTTCTGCTTCACTACATTTCCATCTGTACAGAAAGGGCATGGCATAAACACTGATAAACAGTGAATGAAATCTTCCTTACTTTCCAGCTAAGGCAGGATACTGGCAGGCTGTATTTTTCTTTTCAGAAAATATTATGCTAGGGATTTAGTCTTTTATTGTGATTTAAAAGGGATTTTTACCAGGAAGCTGGCAGCATCAAGCTTCTTTTGCTAGATGTGGCACTGCTCTGTGATATACAGGCGTGTGTCTTTTGGCTGCTGTAACAACCTTTCTTAGAATCAGCAAAGAACCATTTCCTATAACGTCACCTTTTAATCACTGCCTTGCATTTTTTTTGCCTGATTTTTCCTCTGGTTAAGAACAAGATAAAAGATGCCCATACATGTATGTGCCTGTGTGAAAGAGGGGATGAAAAAGGTGGACTTTCCTCCAGGAACCAGAGAAAATATCACCTGGCAGCAGGTACAAAATGGATTTTGTGAGGATGTTATTTCCTGCATTAAATTAGCAAGAAACACTTGCATGGTTAGGATTTGGTATAATCCTGAGTTCTTTTTCCCCTATACCATTACTGTGCTGGTAACAATAGGTAGAAATTTATGTGAGCCTGCTGCACAATTTACACAGTTTTGCATCTACAGAAGAAATGCAGATTCTAAATTAGTGGAACTTTAGGACAACATAGATATAAGGTGTGGTTAAGGAATTACAACTCTAGATAATAACAAATGGACAGTTTTAGAAACCAGTAGCAATAGATAAGTCACTGAAAACAACCACTTTGCATCTGTAGTTCTTTTTTCTGTAGAAGGAAATTTTCAATATGAGAACATTTCAAGGAGGTACAGATGTATCACATAATCAGAATTGAGTTGTTTCACATCATGAAAATACTAAGGAAAAAATAATTGTCCATGTTGTATGTTAAATAAATACTATTTAGCTGGTGTTCCTGTAAACCGCAAGCACATCTATTGATGAAAAAGGGTAAATGTATGTCCTAGAAAACTACTGTTACATTACTTGGAACAATGTTTTTCTATAACTAAATTAATGTCATCACAACTAAGTTTACATCATTCTCATTAATATCAACAGGAAGCTGATGCCTTGAGAATAGATAATAGAATCTTTACACACACATGAAAAACAGATTTGCAGCTGAGTAATTATTAAAAAAGATTAAACTTGCTTTTATTCTCTGATCCTATGCAACACACTTGCAAATGCATATAAAATCTGTGCCTTGCATTCTCACAGGTCAGCATCTGCTCCTGAGTCCTGAACCCTTTTGTAATGTAATATGATGGCAGAAATCTAAGAAGAAGGATAAATAATGTTCTCCTCCATTTAACTGTTTGCCTTTCACTTCGAGGCTGTTCATCAGAGCTACTTGAGCCTGGAGGAGCTTCCCCACATGTTCTTCAGCCATGTTCAACCTCCAGGAGTCCCATGTTGAGCAGTGCACCTGCAGGAATTCACTCCAGAATATGCAGGAAGCATCTGCAAGAACAGGAAGATGGGGCAGAAATGGAGTTAAACTGTTTAAGAAAATTATTTTCTTAGTAATTGTAACAAAGGAAAAACACACTGGGAAGAACACTGCAAGAAAAAAAATGTATCCTTCAAGGAGAGCTGCACAAATTAAAACAAGTTCCTGGGCTTTAACTCTGATTTGGAATGAAAACAAAATTGTGATTGGAGAGGCTAAAAGTGACAGTTATAGCAAAGGGTTTAAATTGTCTGAAAGACAGATGCCTGAACTTTTGTTGTTGTCTGCCATGACCTTACGATATAACATGAAGGAAAACAACATAAGCACTTTAAAGATACTATCTTAGTGCTGTGCATTTTTCAAAGCCATGGTGACTATAAATCCCCATACCAAAAATCCATGTGGATCAAGCTATCCTTTGGATGTGATTGGGGGTATATGAATCTCTTTTAAACAAAACTCTGGCATGCAAACATTTCCTTAGTTTGTCTGAATGTGATATTCTTCTGCAGCTGCCCAAGAGCAGTATGCATGAAATGCATGTTACAAGTCACATGAAAGTTTGACAGTGTGGGCAATGGCACTTCATGAATTCCTACAAGATTTCTGTCTTGTACTGGTGAACATCTGACTGCTGAAGTCAAAGAACTCAGAAGTGATCAAAATGCTCCAACGGACAAAGAAAGTAGAAAACTCCCCTCTCCTTCCTTGAAATTTTGCATGCCTCACTGTTTGGCAAAATACCAGACAAAGTAATCCCAAAGAGCATTAAAAGGTATCTGAGAAGGCTTTTAGCTTTTCTGACTTCATATGTCATGAAGTTATCTGTCAGTACTATGAAAAGAGAAACTTACTTTCTTCTTCTGGGACAACTGTCCTTTCTATGCAGGTGCAAAAGGAAGTGGAGAGGCAGATTTGCCCTTCTTACAACCTGCTTCAATTTATTAAGCAAAGAAGCAAGACAAAGAATTTTCACCTGCTTCTTCTAAAGAATGTCTCCTGACACTTCCACAGAAAAATGGGAGGTCCCTGAAACTTAAGGAAGAGAAGACAGTAAGGGGGTAAGGCAAGGAATGACAGCAGATAAAGTTGCAGAATGAGAGAACAGATAAGGCAGATATCAGAGGAAATGCAGAAAGAATCTTGCACATTATTTCACACATCCTCCTGTTGTGTTACCATCTTACACCATTCATTCATCACTTGATTGATGAATTTTATAACTGAACTTGACTGATAAATTGATATTTACCAATATTTTAAGAATGCATGCAGGGTCTGCTCTTTGGACAAAATATATTCAGTTCATATTATTATCTTTAAGTGACACATTTGAATTTTAATTGGTTTGCCTACTCTTTTGTACAGTACAACATATATACAATAATTGAACTTTTCATTTTTAAGTGTTTATGATAAACAGTATTCTAAACTAGGAAAAATGAAAAAAAATTAAGAAATTATCAGAAAGAGGAAATGTAAAATGAAGTGATCTAATCACCAAGTCTGGTGATTAAATTTTATCTAAGATACAGATTTATTGACAGATATTAAGCCCCATGTCAAAATATTATGATGCACACAAAGCAAAGGAAACTTCTTGCAGACTTTTTTTTGGGGTTCTCTAATTAGAATGGCTGGTCCCTGATTGTTGGTAACTCACTAGACACTAATTAAATTTAGTTTTTAATTTTTATGAAATCCTTTTCCTGTACTATCCTAAAATATTCCAAAATATAGAAAACTGTGGTGAAATTACAATAATATCTAAATATAGTGAAGACAATTTTGCTTCCTAGTTCACTGTAACTTTGGATTATACAACAAGAATAAGGAAGATGGATCCATACATTGTATTTTTCTGATTTTCTAGATCTTCATTTAATGTGTTAAATAAGTTGGACTGAAAAGGGCAATTTTATGTGTTGGACTTCCATTTTGAAGAACCTGTGGATTGGCATGGTGTGCTTATTTTTTATTTTTGTTTTCTTTTTCCAAAGAGTATTGTAAAAGGAGCAAACTGGGTCAGTTAGGACTTTGAAGTTAAGTACCCCAGGAAGTACAGTACTTTATTTTCACTTAATAGTCTTTTGGATCTGTATAAAAGATTCCCACTTAGTGACATGATGTCTTACCTTGACAGTATTCCAGACTACGCTTAAATTAATCCTGACCCTCTGTTTGTAGTTTTCAAAGCCAGTCCAGTTGGGTTTTGTAATTAGACCCTCTAAGGCAGCAGGAAGCCAGTGCTTTGGCTCCTTAGTTAGCAGCTGTGCACCCAGCTGGGCGTGTTTTATAAATGAGGACAACTCCTCAAATTTCCATTCTCAGCATGATCATGCTTGGCTTCAGTCTCTGTTTCTGGACGTCACTGAAGATGAACATTAAAGGCAGTTCCATTGTTGCCTCGTAAAGATTTGGTTGACATAATGTACCAGAATGGTATATTTCTAATCAGGCTATTTAGCATTATCAAACAAAATTTTAAAATATGAAATCATAACTTGTTATTTGAATATATATGTAACCTTACTCAGACAAGTCTCTGTATAAAAAGTCTATGCAGTATAGCAACTGAATATGAAATTCAATATCTGTCTAAAGCATGCAGGTGATAACAAAACAATGGGACATGTTTGACCCATGGAGAAAGCATTTCACTGCTCATTTGAAGAAAATAATTGCTTGTATTTCAATCTCATTATAAAAACTGGAAAATGTGCTCTATGGCATTATTCACAAAATGCACAGCATTTTATTGTCTCACACCTAATTTGGATGGTTTAAGTGAGATTTAAGGAATACACAGGCCCAGTACTGCTTCTTAATATGAGAATTTAATCATTAATAGCTATAGATCAGATATGAACCTCTATTAAAAAAAAAGTTATGAAAAAAGCCTACATTTAAAACTAGTTTTTCCTGAAGTCTCTAGAGTATGCTTTTGTAGAACTGGAGGTTTTTGTTTCAGGTGATATTTTTACATGTACAAAAAAATGAGTCCTTTCCACTCTCCTTTCTGCTTAATTCTCTAACAGGCAATCTTTCCCTCTGCACCTTCTAGGACTTCCACTGTTTTTTTCGCATGATTCATTTAGCTTTTTGTCTCACATATTTCATCCAAGTGTAACAAATCCCCTCGAGCCAGCACTGGTCTAGAAAAGGCTGAGTATGGGAAAGCAAGTAATTTCATATCAGGTTAGAGACTTTAGATTATTGTTCTGCATTCAAATAACATTGAAATTGTCTACTTGATTTATTTTCTTTTAAATTAGAGTTTTAGTTGAGTTAAAGATTTCTCTGGCAAAATCCTATCAGGGTAAATGAGAATTTTGCAGCTGATTTCTGTGAAGCTAGGTTTTTACTTGACTTCTTTGCTTTTTAAATTTCTAAGATTTAAATTTCTGTTTTCTTGTTCTAATTTGCTGCATTCTCCTTTTTGGTTTCTACACATTAAGTCATCTAGATCAGCGGAATACAAAGGTATTTTCTTCAAGGTGACTTCCATGCTATTGAAAGCAATCACTTTCTTCCCTACAAATATACCTCCCAATGATCAGATATTCTCAATCAATTGTTTAGGAAGTTTTACTACTCATCAGTATTAAAATATATTGGTGTACTGCTCTGTTAGGAATATATCTGGTCCAACACATAATTTATTACCTCTCCTCAAGAGTCAGCTCTGGCTAGTGTCCATTAAGTTGTATGCTCTGAGCCCATTATCATCACTTAGGTAACACTAAACATAACCATAAGAAAACTAAACTGAAAAGCTTTCAAGAAAAAAAAAAAGGTGTTTTGTTTCTACCTCTTTCTAAGTAAAACAGTTTAGAGATGTTGATCCTTTGGATATAATTGTTAAAATGTAGTGTTGTGTGCTCCTAGGTAGGATGCTCTCAATATTCATAATATGAATTTAGCACTATCATCAAATTTTCTTTTAATGCAGTAAAAATTCTTGGATGGCAGCCAGCCTCTTTACCCCATAAAAAAACATCCTCTCTGATTACCTATGTAGTAGAAATCTAATAATATGTTACAACATAGTGCCTAAAAGATGAGTAAACTGGCTGAGAACACACCCTCCACACATGCAAAGTTTGGTCCCACTCACTGCTTGTTTGATATTATTGATGAAGATGTATTTTTTCTCCCAGAGATAAACATGGCTCCATAGGCCAAATTATTTTTTGATTTACATGCAATGCAGACTCTCTGGGCTAACTTAACTAATTAGAATGTGCTCCTTTACCATATCGTGCCTTAGAAAAATTACCTTTTTCTATCATACATCTTAGAAATAAGATATTTCACTTTGGGATGGTGACGTTGCTCTTGTGCATGCCAACAAAACCTGTCATCAGCCAGGCAGATAAAAATTAATCCAAGAAAAAACATGTAGGTATTCATGTAGGTCATTATTCATGTAGGTGACAGTCTGAAAAAATAATCCACAAAATTGTACTGAATTTTTTTTTTCTGCCTCCATCCCCAATTCAGTTACTGCAACAGAACTGGGGGCCTTACTTGATAATTTTTCATTATAAAAAGCTCTGAGATTATAACAGGCGACTGTTGGGATGAAGATGGATCTTATATTCCGCTAAAGTGATGATTTCAACCTTTTTTGATCAGCATCACCTACAAGAGGTTATGTCCTAATATTTAGTAAACTTCAACTTCATAGCAGTAATTTTGCTGCGTTGACCCCAGGAGCTGAGAGAACACAGGCTGTCTATGACAGGTCTAAGATGCATTTGCAACATACACAAATAAATTATTTTTTTTAAAAAAAGAAGACTTCAGAAATATGATCCTTCAAATCCCAATTTCCAGCAGATGGAAAAATGAGCAACTCCTATATTTGATGATTTATAACATGAAAAGTGCTTTATAAAACTGGAACCAATTTAAGACATTTTTTAGTCAAATCTAAAATTAGTTGGCCACGTTCTTATGTCTGTGTTAATGCTTTATTAGTGCTGGTATTTATATTACATTTATTACCTGCTTGCAGCACTAAGTACCTTTAGTATGTTCAATAATTGAAATATCTTTGTATTCCCTAGTACCTCAAGCCATTGGATTTTAATTATTAGTTCCTGAAACATTGGTTTGATGCTTAATAGGATTCATCTCTGTTTCACTTCAATTTTTGCTTTTCATTTCATCTTTATGCTTGACATCTTCCGTGCTTTCTTCACTCATATTTGTGGGATTTGTAATTCTCAGCAGTATTTGTGCTAAAAGTATTTTGAATCTTATGATGTAGGAAAATAGTAGCTGTGTTTTATTGCCATATATATACTGCCAGCTTCATTTCTTCCACTTGAGTCTCTCAAATCTATGACTAGGTTAAGAAAATCTCTCATTACTCCTACAGCTCTCTTGACCTTTCCATATGCCTTTTAATTTACTCAGTCATTTCACACTTGAGCTCTTGTTTTGGGAGAAGGTAAAATATAGCATATTGGTATAACCAGTTTATTCTCTGAGACCAATTCAGATTCAACACTGAATGACACTGCAGTCTTAGGAATGACCAGGTCACGATTGTTTTTCACTCAAGTAACAAGCAAGTCAATGACTATGTGAAAACCAGCCATGGGAGAGAATGCATAAGGGAATGTTTTGACTCCTCTCTGCCTTTTCTCATAGCAGGGATTGGACCAGCTGGAAGGAAAACCCAAACTTTTCCTCTTCACATTGAATTTTCTAGCTCATTTAAGTTGGTATTACAACATTTTTTTACCTTCTCCTTTACTCCAAAGTGAAAAGGAATTAAGTGGTCTCATTCCTGACGGCTGCTGCTCGTAAGGAAGGCAAAGGTTTCCCATTTCACAAACTTTTCATTTCACATTTCTGCTGATTTCATCTAATCTGTGACTGTTATTTTTAATAGCCCAGATAATGTAATCTTCAAGCCAGATTTAAGTTGTGCCCATAATAGCCTACTTCTCTTCATACGACTATCTCTTTCACCCTCCCATCTACTCGGTTAAACATATTTCCAGTTTTATATATTCATTTTAACATCCTTTTATTACTGAGCTTACATTACTGTGTATTAATGTCTATCAATTCCCCATTAATCTCTCATATAGCACATTTCCACCACAAGGAACCCACCCAAACCCTTGTTAACATTTCCTCTTTTTGTTTTCATCCTCTCTATGTATGTATTTGTTAGAGGCCACATTAAGGTAAGACTACAGTTTGCTTGAATAGGGTCAGCTGACTATAAGGTGTTCTTCTAACATTACAATACCTAAGAAATTGAGTTACTGATGCACTCAATTTCTAGAAGTCTTTCCTCCCCATTTGATAGATTAAATGAGAAGGGGTTTGCAGCTATTTGAAAGAGTCTCACAAGAGACAGGGAATTTGGATCACATGGAATGGTTTGGGCTTGAAGAGACCTTAAAGATTTCCTCATAAGTCTGTCAAGGTCCCTTCCCTCCAGCACGTCGACTGCATGCTCAGCTTGGTACTGTCAGCAGCCTTGCTGAGGGTGCACTCAATCCCACTCTCCGTGTAACCAACAAAGATGTTAAGCTGTGCTGGTCCCAATACTGACTCCTGAGGAAAAGCACACATCACTGGCTTCCATTTGGACTTTGAGCCTTTTACCACAACTCCCTGAGCATGACCACCCAACCAATTCCTCATCAGTCAAGTGGTCCATCCATCAAATCCACATATCTTCAGTTTAAAGACAGGAATGTTGTGCAGGACAGTGTCAAATGCTTTGCACAAGTCCATGCCAGGCATACCAGGCAGACCATGCCAGCTGTCCACCAACACTGTCATCCTGCTGCAGGAGGCCATCAGATTTGTCAGGAACCATTTGCCCTTACTGAAGCCATGTTGGCTGTGACCAATTCCCTCATTATTTTCCAAGTGCCTTATCACAGTTTCCAGGAGGATCTGCTCCATGATCTTGCAGGGCAAGAGAGGGTGTCAGACTCTGTCAATAACCAGCTGGAGTGCATGGAGCTCCACCTGGGAGTGGAAGAGGAGCCAAGCAAAAGCTTATGGGTTGGATATGAGGATCCAGGATGAAATACAGGGCAGGGACAGGTGACTTCATAGTGGGAGTCTGCTACAAGAGCCTGGGCCAAGACTGCTGCACAGGCAAAGGGTGGAAGCAAGGACAGGTAGCCTTGGAGGGATACAGACAGGCTGTCTGACCAGCCAGCAATGAGGGTAGGAAAGGTAATGCCTTGACAGAATTAAATTTGACTAGAGCATCAAGGGCAACAAGAAAAGTTTCTAGACTTATGTCAGTGGTAAAAGTAAGACTAGAGACCCATCACTGCAATGATGGGTCTCAGTCACTCTTTGTTCATCCAGGACAGCATCCTTGTATATCCAGGACAGCATCGCCCCAGGCTGGTCCTTCCAGTACCTGTGTCATCCCTGACACCCTTTGGGAAACTCCCCAATGCCCATTCCTTTGCAGCAGGTGCCAGGAGAACTGGTGCCTGTGACAAGAAATTTGGCTGTGCCAGGAGCATTGTAGTTCTGTATCTACATATGGTGCTCTAATTCAAACAGAGAAATCAGGAATATGAGACTGAGCTAGCAAATAAAATATATTATCTAATTATTTCCTATAAACATCTTGAAACAAATTAAGGCTGCTTTGTTGAAGCTGTTGTTTGGTTCAGATTTTTCTTCTTTTTTTTCTTTTTTTTTTTTTTTTTTTTTTTTTTGACCTTTTGATTCTAGCAATAAAGTATGAGGGTCAGAAACCCTCTCTTCTGAAACTGACCTCCTTCCTGTCTCCAGCATAAATGTATCTAGGATCAGTTTCAACTTACTTGGCCTTGGGCCAGCCTGGCCATTCAGGATTTCAGAGCTCATACCGTAGTCATGTACAGTAATTATACTCCTCTCAGCTTTCATTTTGTGCAACCAAGTATGACAAGCTTCTGTAGTTTTGACTTCTTTCCTTTTAAGATATAGTTATACCCTTAAAAAAGTCTGCCAAGTACGACACAGAACAGTTTCAAACTACCAGCATTACAGTAAGGGAAAATAATGTGGGAGAGCATTTGAACCAAAATGTCTTTAACTCTGTACTGTGTCTATTTTTTGTCTATTTTCCTGACTTTTTTATTGTCTTCCAAAGTGTGGGAGGCAGACACCTCTATGAATTTTACTTTATTATTTTTTCCTTACCGTCTAACACTATTTTGATAGTGATAACAATTTGGCTGTAAAATCAAATACATGTTGTTATTAGTACTACTGACTTTTGCATTCTTATGTGTTAATTTTCTGTGCTATTCTTTGGAGGTTTGTCACTTCCATACTTTTTTCTTTTAAAGCTATCATTAATTTATCATTGTAACACCTTCTGCAGCTTTCTTTTGTGAATGCAGCCCCCCGCATGATAAAGAAATTCTGTCTTTGTATTCTGATTTGGTTCCTGAATTCAGGAAGAAAATAACAAGTACACAAAGAATAAAAATACATGGAAATTACAAACAAATAATCATATTTCATTATGCTGTTTTGTCTCTTGTGAATGACATGAGTAGACAGGAAACTCTAAAACATTATGAATTATTGTTTTAAGCTTTATAGAAATACTATTTTATACTAACAAAACAGCAGTATAACAAACACAGAAGCAAAGACTTAGTATAATCTCTGATTCTGCATTGCATGTGCATACTTTTTACATTAATCAGTACTCCCATCATAAGCAATAGGATTCTTCAGATACTGCAAAAATGTTTGTATGTCCAGAGCCAAAACAGTAGCTCCTGTTTAGGCACCTCAGTCAGGAAAGGTTTTTGAATATTCTGTTATAAATCTGGCCTTAAGTGTTTTGCAGAATCAGAGCCTTGACAGACATGTCTTCTTCCTTTTTCACTTGACTAACAGAAACATTGACTTACAACATGGCAAATTAGGATATTACCAGAATAATGACTTTTATTGGTTTTGTGCATTTAGAAACTCAAGCATAATATTAAACTAGAAAAGCATTGTGTATTTTATTTTCTTTGAAATCTTCCCCCTTAATGAAGAAGGAAAAATTGTTATGATCATCTATTCCAAAATTAGATAACCTAGAGCAAACAGGAAAAATCTGTACTGAATTTAGAGAAGCCATAATTTGCACTACTGTAGGGAGTTCCTGAAATAAACACTCTGCATTCATTTCTGTGTGCTAGACTGTAGATACATACCCACTCAGACACTAAGTGCCTACTTATCAGAACTCCTGAACACTGTAAACACAAGCTGAAACCAAAAGGAGCTGTGATTGTGTAGACTCTATCAAAACACAGGAAAATCAGAATCTTTATTCACAAAACAGTTAGACTCAGACTGTAGCTGCTCCAGCACAAGTGTGTACCACTATACCTATGTCCTCACTACATGAGATTTCTGTATTTCATTCAATTTAGGTTAATAAAGAAGTGGCAGTGAGAGAATATGAGATTCCCTGTTCTGATAACAACAGTTTTTTCTGCATAAGAACTGTTGCTATAGCAAGTGACCATATTAAATGTCTTAATATTGAGGAAGTATTAATGAAATACAGCCTAACTTCACTATAAGGAAACCATATGATACCATATATATATATATATATATATATATATATATGTTCTCTCAAGCTGTTAATTTCTTCAGGCTCTGGTAAATTGCTGCTTGAGAATAAGAAAGAAATGAGCAGCTGAGCAGAACATCAATAAGCGGTACTTCTGTGGAAATGACTTCACACTGATCAACATTTAAAAGATGTTTTTTTCAAAAAAGATAAATGAATGAAGAAGGAAAAAAAATAGTACATTCAAATGCTAAATACAGCCTACACTGAGAAAAGTGAGAAAAACGCCATTGTCATACTTGGAATACACTTGCATAACTGTTCAGGCTATTAGGCCTAATTAACAGCAAGTGAACAGATTCTTGCTGTGGGGGTGTTTATAGGCAGAATATGTTAAATGCAGAGTTTGACACATTGAAGTTAGAATGTAGTCAGATTTAGGCTAGTGTAAATTTACATAGAAGACACATTTCTACTCTGAAAAGGAACTATGAACTAAATATTTTTGGAATGCTAATTCTGCATGCTAATCTTGATGATGAAAAAGAAATTGTGCACTTTTCATGGAATAAATCCAATAATATAAAATATCAAATTATTCTCATATATGTCTGGGTAAATAAATACAGTTGAAATATTCTAAAAAAGGTTTATAATTCCTGGAGTTATTCTTTCTTTTAGTTTTGCTTTGGTATTGCTAGCAGGGAATACTAGTTATTTAGTAGGGAACACTCCAAACTGCTACAGTATGAAAGCACAGGCATCATTTTAACTTTCATAAGTGAAAAGTGACTCTCAACCTGCAGAACTTGTCAGGTAAAGCTAATGCACCTGTTGGCATGAATAATTCAAACAAATCACTTCAGCCACAGTATGACAGAGCTGACTTCACAGTGGTAACCTCTGTAAATACTGTCAGAAAACAGATAAATTAACTATTAGTGAATAGAACTTCCAGTCTTTGGGAAGCAAAAGTTGCTAAATTCTTTCTTGATTAATCTGGCTTACAAAACTTCTCATCAGGCCTTTTTTTTTTTTTTTTTTTTTTTTTTTTTTTTTTTTTTTTTTTTATGAGAATGCATCATTTTTAAAACCTTAATAGCTGTTTGCTATGTTTCAAATGCAACTTAAATTAGAGCTATGAATAACTACGGACTGTAAAGAAAGTTCCCAGATTCCCAGAATCAGGCCTGCAGGCTAATTTCTTCTGATTTAAGTCCCAGTACTGCAACTAAATAACCTATAGTCCTAACCCAAATGTATACAATGCTGTTTAGGTCCTGAATGTACAAATTCCCACAGCACATCTACATGTGTGAGTGCTTCTCTTTAACTCTGATAATTAACTATATAAATACAAACATTTCTAAATTCTTGTAGAACACAATTCCAATAATTTCAGAATAATGAAATGTTAAATATAAATACATCTAAGGTTTTAAAAGGATGAACCTCAGGACTGGAAGGAAAATGTGCTGAATGAGCTAATAAGGAACAAAGAGAACAAACATATGTATTGAAGGGTTGACTGGTAGGTGGATGGAAAACAGACAAGCTCAAAGTCTTTAGAAAAATCAGTACTTTGGATTGATGTTTTGTTGCTAATAGAGAAGCAAGTAAGACCTTAACAGGAAGAATTCTTAACAGCAAAATATTAATATCTCTAAAATTGACAGAAATGACAACCAAAAGGAAAGAAGGAATTGTGAAAGTGGCCAAGACTTGTAGGCTTACTGGGCCAGAGTACAACAGTGTTGGAAATATGATTCTGCTGGCAGTTTGTCACACTCTTGTCTACAATTTTAAGATCATTCTTTGTGCTGATGACTGTTTAAAAGACAACATAATAATCTTAAATGCTTATTAGGTGATTTCTGTAATTACTGCAGACCAGCTCATAGTAATCATCTGGAACTTCTTTTTCAAGAACTCTTCCTTCCTGATCCTGCAACTCAGGACAAAAGACCAAGTCTCTTTGACTTCACCAGGAACCCACCAGAAGAATTTTCTCCTTACTAGAGAAGTTGACTTAATTTATTTCTTTGCTGGGACTAAAGAACTTTTTATATTTCTCTCTCTAAGGGAGTATCTGTTCTTTCACTACACATTATCCTTTACTTGGTTGTTGATTTTCATAGAGAAATAAGATTTTTTTTTTACAATTTAACTTGAAAACTGGTTATGTATCCTTTATTTCAAGTTATCCAATCACCTTGTATTATATAAATGAATAATTTTTCTTTTTTTAATAATACTCAAGAGTGTCTTTAAAACAAGTCTCTCATGAAGAAAACTCTCACTTTCACCTCTCTCCTTTCAGAAACACTGTTTATCAAATACAGTTTCACAAGTGATTAGTGTTGCATTTTTTATATGTAAAAAAGTTACCTTTACCTGGGTAAATCAGTTCAAAACCTGGCTGAGCAGGAAGCCAAGTAAATGTATTAATTCCTGACATCCTAATTTCCATTTTAGAGCTGTCTGAGCAGCAGTAAATGCATACTTTTATCTACATGAATGTTTCATTAGAATGACCTGGTTGATCAACATGATGTGGTCCAGATGATCCTCCTGACCCTTTTCTTTTTTTTTTTTTTTGTTCCCTCTCTCAGCATGATTCTCTGAGGTTAGTTGAGTTTTATCATGTAGACTGGTCAAACCAGCACACCAACTGACTCCAGGGCAGGAGGGACTACAGTGAAAAGAAGATTTTTATCTGAAGAACTTATCCTGACTGTGCCCCTCCAGGCTACTTCCAAAATGATTGTTGCTGCTGCTGCCTGCTGCTTGCAACAGTGTCCCTACCTAAGGGAATCTCCAACTAACATGAATTCTTCAGCCCAATCTCAAAACACTCCTGACAGAGAAAGAAACAGATCATGACAGATTTTCACCTGCATTTTTCTTCTTTGCTTTAAGCATCAGAAACCATTACATGTCTGAAGCTTAAGGATATTTACTCATGTACTTAAAGATTTACTTTTCTCCATTGCACTGCCCTTAGACTTCACTCAAATAGCACTTCAGGATGCTGCTACAATACATAACATAAACATGTAAGAAGATGGCTCCTACTCCACAGAGCGCAAACAAGTTCTCTCTGTCCATTCTCATGAAAAATTACCTTTGGAGTTTATATGGGCTATTTTCATCACCTCAGACAAAGGCATTGATGGGCCTAGCATATGCTTATTCACAGAGGGAACCATAAACTGACCAAATAACAGGCAGCATACAGAAGCTTAGTATTGAAGTGCCTGTAACATTTGGTGTATGGATTTTTCAAGTGTCACAGTGGCTGTTGAGCCTAGGAAGAATGTAGCACGGATTGTCCCTTCTTTCACTGATAATCCTGAGAAGAAACTTACTTCCATAAGTAATACATTAATATTTGCTTTATGCATGACTTCTATGCAAACTGACAAACTCTGGTAAATTCTGTGTGGCAAATGATCTCACTCTATCTTGTTGAACTGTGTATTCTTAGATTACACATCCTTGCAAACACAAGTCACCAGAGAGAATGTTTAAGATACAGTTCTGCTGCAGCTGCAGGCTTCTGGAGGGGAAAAACAAATGCAATTATCCTTTTGCTAATGGCACCACTCTGACCATAGGAACAGTTCAGTGCTGCCCATAAGTGTGGTGCTGCAGTGTCACAGCCATGCAATATTCTTGCATGAGTTGTCTTAGACGTGGGCAAACTATTATTCTATATTACACAGAAGACAGTGGACAGGAAATCTGTCCTCTTAGAAATCAGTAAAAACATTTCATCTGAATCCTCAAGAGAAACAATATCACCTGCAGAAATGAACAAGACAATGAAAACTGAGTCCTCTCATATCCCAAGGAATTAAACCTACAGAAGCATACAGCAAAATTGTCAATAAACAATGATGCCTTTCTTTCTTGCCCAGCAGTTTGAATGTTTTTTTCTGGCCTTCAAGACCATTTCAAACAAAATAAACAAGGAAAGGGACAAAATTTTACTTTGTTTCTTACAGTTATTTCTTTTTTCAAAGCTGATAATTGGTTTCAGTAAGTGGTTAAGTGGTTAAGAAGGGGCACTGCAGAAATCTTTCCTGAAATCTTTCCTGCACATTTGTTTGCATGCCCCTTAACTTCCACAAAATTCTTATGTCTGAGGCACAACACATCTTGTTTTCTTGGAGTATTTTCTCAGTTTGTGAAAACCATGTAAAAGCTAAAAGAGCTCTTTCTAAACACGGATTTAGGGTTAGTCTATAGCAAATGAAGTGAGAAAAGTTATCACCATGGACAGATTCCTTCCACCCTGAAGGAGATATCTAAGACAGGTCAGATGAAGTGCTGTAGATGTGTATGTTACTGCTTTAAAGCAGAGAAGTCTTTACTAGTGGTTTAAAGACCCTGACCAAGCTTTGGATGACTGGTCATCTTGATCACACCACACTAGTGAGGAAGTAATAGATTACAGCTACCTACCTGCTGATGATTTTTACCCCCAGGCCTGAAGTCACTCTTGTTGAAATGAAGAACAAGTTGGGCTCCTGCCTATGTGGCACAATTAATGGTTGAGCCCTCACCACTTAAAGGACTACAAAAAAAAAAAAAAAAGCTGAAATGTTCCCATGTATGAAACACCCAGCTTAACAGTCACACTTAGGCCTGGCACTGATAGTCAGAGAAACACAGTCAGGTTTAGGCCTTGGTTTTTACTGGCAAACACAATTGTACATCTCTCAGTCAATGCATGAGCACAAATCTGGGCTCTAATATATTCCAGCAGCACAGCCTGGAAATACATGCATCAGAAATCTGGATGCAGGTGAGCTGTGGCTCTCACTAGAAACAGATAAAAATTAAAAAACCTATACTGCTTGAATATAGTACAAATTGAGGTGTTTCATAGCCAATAATCTAATGTGTTCCAAATCACTGTCATCTGGACCCTAAAGGCAGCTGACTTTTTTTTCTGCTCTGAATCACCCCAATTCCATCGTCAATCTAGAGAGCATGCTTAGATTCTCTGAAAATCAAGATCCCAGTGTGCCTTGCCATAGTGAATCCTCACAACATCAAAACCAGCATTTGTGTCCCATCAGGAGCCATTAGATTTGTGCCACGAGCACAGCAGAACGCTGGTTTCTTTTGTACCCTCTTTTAAATGCCCTCTTCACTACCATTAAAGGCATGCTGATGGAGGAAAATGGGCAAAAATGCTGTCATATGCATCCTGCTGGATGCTACTTTTGGAAGGACGACCATCATTCTGGCACTGCAAGTGTCGACTGGAGCGACAGTGTAAGAGAGACAGAGGCGTTTGGGGGAGGCTGGGAGATTTTCAAGCGGGGGAAAAAATTAATTTCAAACCGAAGCCAGCCAGCCGAAGCGAGGGGAGGAGCCCGGTATGGGCTTGGCTCTTCCCTGGGCCGAGCCTGGCAGCGCGGCAGCGCTTGGCAAAGTGGCAGCCGGCTCCGGCGGCCGCTCGGCCCCGAGGCGAGCGCGGCTGCGGGCTCCGCGCCCCGCGGGCGGAGCGGGCAGGGCCGGGGGGCGCTCGGGTCGGGTCGCGGCGGGCCGGGCCGGGCCAGCCCAGAGCCCAGCCCAGGCTGTCCCACCGCCGGGACAGAGAGAGGACGCCCGGGCCGGGGTCCTGCCGCCCGCTGTCGGCGGAGGGCGGCGGAGCAGCGGCTCCGTCCAGGCGCTTCCGGGCGCGCCGGGTGGCGGGGGAAGGAGGAGAAGGAGGAGAAGAAGAAGGAGGAGGAGGAGGAGGAGGAGGAGGAGGAGGAAGGGAGGTGTGGGTGGAGGGGAGGGGAGGGGAGGGGAGGGAAGGAGGGGTGGAGGGAGGCCGGCTTTTTTAGGAGGGAGACCCTCCTTCGCGGCCGCCCGCTCGCAGCCATGGCTTTGAAGGAGGCGGGCGGCAGCATCCTGCCCATCAGCGACATGGTGTCGGGGCCGTCGGGCTCGCCGTTCCCCGAGGTGGTGGAGCTGAACGTGGGGGGCCAGGTGTACGTGACGAGGCACTCCACGCTGCTCAGCGTCCCGGACAGCACGCTGGCCACCATGTTCTCCCCGTGCCGGGGCGGCCCGGCGGCGGCCCGCCAGCTGCCCAGGGACAGCCGGGCGCGCTTCTTCATCGACCGCGACGGCTTCCTCTTCAGGTACGTGTTGGATTACCTGCGGGACAAGCAGCTGGCGCTGCCCGAGCACTTCCCCGAGAAGGAACGGCTCCTGCGGGAGGCCGAGTACTTCCAGCTGGGCGACCTGGTGAAGCTGCTGTCGCCCAAGGTCACCAAGCAGAGCTCGCTCAACGACGAGGGCTGCCAGAGCGACCTGGAGGATAGCAACTCGCAGGGCAGCAGCGACCGGCTTCAGCGGGCGGCGCTGGACAAGCGCTCGGGCTTTCTCACCGTGGGCTACCGCGGCTCCTACACCACGGTGCGGGACAACCAGGCGGACGCCAAGTTCCGCCGCGTCGCCCGCATCATGGTGTGCGGTAGGATCGCCCTGGCCAAGGAGGTCTTCGGAGAGACCCTCAACGAGAGCCGTGACCCCGACCGCCCCCCCGAGAAGTACACCTCCCGCTTCTACCTCAAATTCACCTACCTGGAACAAGCCTTCGACCGGCTCTCCGAGGCGGGCTTCCACATGGTGGCTTGCAACTCCACCGGCACCGCCGCGTTCATCAACCAGTACAGGGACGACAAGATCTGGAGCAGCTACACAGAGTACATCTTCTTCAGTAAGTGCTGCCCGCGCCCCGGTGTCGTCCCCCTTGCCCTCGGCCCCGGCGGGTGCACCTAAAGTACAGCTGTACACCCAGAGCACTTGCTGTCCCAAAGCAACATGTAGCTGGAGAGAAATGGGGGCTGCCCCGTTTCCCCTCACTCCGCTCTGTCACCGCCATAGTTCAAATTTCATTTTGTGCGTTGTGGGGGCGGGACAGGACTGCTTAAAATGCCCCGTCCGGAGCGCGGCGTGGGAGCATTTCCCCACGCACACGCCGTGCGGCAGCCTGGTGAGATCCCGCCTTTCAGTGCCGAGAGGCAGCCCCTACGTGTCGGGGTGTCCCGGGGGAAGGGTCACTGGTTACGGGTCGGGGGGCTACGACCTCGGGGGGGTGTCCCTGCCCATGTGGGCGGGCGCGGTGCGGGCGGGCGCGGCTCCGGCTCCGGCGCGGAGCGTTGCGGTGCTCCCCGCCAGCGAGGCGACGCAGAGATCCCCGAGCAAGGAAGGGTTTTAATATTTTATCGCTGCGTTTTCTTCAAGTGAGCGCACTGCGCCTAGGCACTGTCCCCGTGAGGGAAGGGGCAGCGAGGGTACAGCCAACTTCCCAAGGAGCAAGAAAGAGTCTGGCTCCAAGGTGGATGAAAATTGGAAAAGAGAAATTAACCACTTCATAGCCATTACACAGCTCCTAAGCAACTTCGCTGGTTGGCTGTGGGTAGCTTTAGAGGTTTCGGGTCACTCGCGGATAGGAAAACCGAGCGATGACGAATGAGTTTCAATCTGGCAAAGTATATAGTGCTATGTAGGGCACTGGCTGAGCAGCGGGTTCGGGTCATGAAACTGCAGCTGGATCGAAAACACCATCCCCTGGCAGAGATTTGTCTTCGAAAGGCACAGGCAGCCTTAAACATTACAGATGTGTTTGAGAGACGAGCGAGTCGGCAGAAGAGAGATGCATTCACTTCTTTCTTCTCCTGCCTCTGTGTGGTCTCACGCTCCCTGAGCAAAGAAGGGATGAATTGGCAGAGCATCTGCCTGCCTCTGTGGTGAGGTGGGAGATGCAGCCTCTGACTAACTTCACTGGTTAGGCAGCTGAACAGAAGCAACTTGTTTGCCCTGCAAAAGTGGACTTAGGCACGGTATTTAATAGAGGAGGGAAATGTGAATGGTTTTCTACTAGGAGGGGAAATTCATTAGTTTATATTGTTCTATATTGTATAGGTGGTGACTTCCATTTGCTGAGCAGACTTGAATACTCAGATCAATCTTTGAAACTGGGTTAAAACAGTTTTTGAAGATTAATTGCATAACTTACCACTGGTCGTATTTCAATGGAATATGTGAAAATTGAGCTCTAGAGGAGCTTCACATTCTCCTGGGTGGAATTCTATCAAGTATTTCACATGATTATTAAACCTTCTTTCTCAGAAAATTTGATGTAATTATTTTCTAAAGAATAAAATTTCCTTGAAATAGTATGTACTGTTTGCTTATAAATAGATTTGTAGGTGCATAATTTTTTTTGCGTGCATTTGTGATGCTCATAATGTTTTGGTTATTTTCTTGTGTGTATGTTATGATGAGGTTGCTGTATAGAACAGTCCTCTAATTCACATCAGTGTTCCAAATTAATCCCCAGTGTAATACCACTGATTTATTTGGAATAATGCCAGGGATGAACTGGATGTTGTATGTCATGATTTTTGTTTTGGTTTTTAGTTCAAGCTTCTGATGTGAAGAGTAAAATAGTTAATTACTTAAATTGATACAAATAACTGAAAATTTATGGTTTTGCTTAATTTTTCAGGTAGGAGTTTTGTTTTATTTTACTTCTGAATGCAAAAAAAAATGGCTAAGATAAAAATAGGCTGAAAAGATGTTGGTTGCTTGTTATGCATTTAGAATCTTTTTTGTATAACGACTTTATACATTGTTTTATGATCAGATACATTTCTCTGAAATATAGCAAGATGGAAACAACACTTAAGAAAAATCACCAAAATGGGAAGAGAAAGATGTGAAACAGTGCCTGAAGTAAATGCTTTAGTTTTTTTGTTGTCTTTTTTTTTAGTCTGACTAGATGTCCAATTGATGGAGACTGTTGCTAAGACAACACTTTATTATAATAATAATCATAATATGCCCTGGATGGATTGTGTGTGTGCTGCTGCCTTACCTGACAGCTGCACAAGAATCCAGCCAAGGGAGAGCGAACCTTGGAAGCCTTGTGCTCTGCACCAAGAGTGACAAGAGGGATCAGGGCTACTGGCTCTAAGCTCTCCAACAGCCTTAGCCAGGGCCCTATTCCTTCCTTGCTCATGAGCAGACCTTAATACACAAAGAAGAGCAGTTGCTTTTCAATTCATTCATTGTGAAATGTCCCCACGAACCCTGAAGAGGAAGCAGTTTTAGATGGGAAGTTTAACTTGCTGATTTCAAGAGCTCTCAGGTCCAACCCTGGGCTGTGTTTTACAGGCAAAAAAAATATCAAGACGAAAGACTTTAGGGAGCTTATTTCAGTTTTGGACAGTGCCTGAGACTTAATTTGGTGCTAGCAAAGAAGAAACCCAGTTTTATATCCCACTGGAAAAAAAGCTGTACCTGCATTTGCATTTGTTATTCACATCATGAGCATCTGCAAACAACAGCAGCTGTATTATTTGTTGCTGTAAGTCCATAGCAGTCACATAAACTTATTTTTCACCATTTCTCCTGAGGACTGTGGACAATTCTGTTTCCTAGTAATGGTAGATAGTAAAGTGATTGAAAATATACATGAGGATATATTCATTCTGTCTGTTTTCTGAGGCCATAAGTAGCTGAATGAGTTTCTACCCAAGAGCTACTAAAGAAAGACAAAGGTTTAATCTGTGGTTTGTGAAACATATTTCAGGTCTGTTTCTAGGATCTTTCAAACTTTGGTAGGTTTTTTGAGTTGAAATGATCATCTATCACTTTTCTAAAAAAATGGAAATTACTTTATATCCTTAAACATTCTGGAAGATCAAATTCACCTGGGATATTGCATATACATTTAACTCATTTATGAGCTGCTTAATATCTAGGGATAGATGCAGACTAATTCTGATTGAGGAATCAGAGGTTATTTGACACTGCTTACAAGGAAATAACACTTCAGCCTTTGGCAATGTGTCATGACGAATACCAAACCAGATTTCCTTCTTAGTATGTATAAATCCTATTAAAAAAATTAAGTTCTTTGCCCCTAGTGGTGTTTGAGCTATCATGTATGCAGTGACAGATTCATTTGTCTACACAGTTAGTACATGGCCAGAATTTAGCCTGTACCTTGCATTCGTGGCTCAATTCTGAAAAGTACTCATAGATCTGTTCCAGATGTCCATTACAAATCCTGTCCCTGTCTCTTAATGGTCAGTTAAAGGAGTAAGCTTCTATATGGTAGTGAAAAGGCTCTATCAGAGAGTACCACAAACTGGTTTTTTTTGGCTCCATGCTATTAAGTCTCACCTTAGTACATGTGAGGATGACTTGGGTCAGGTTAGTGTAATATGAAATGCATATGCAGTTTGGGAAGGATGCTCAAACTCTTCTGCTGCTTAGTTTCACACTGCCATAGAGGATGACAGATTAATTAATTACCTGTTGATATACAGTAGGTTATGGCTGTCACAAAAGCTGCTTCTAACTGGATACAAAAGACCTTGCTTCTTCCTGTGGCTGCAAGCACTGTAACATGTCTTCTGTTAGCTACATCTTGGTGAGAAAAGGGTGAAATGTATATGTTTAATGTTTTTGGGGGGATTTTTTTTTTGTGGTTCATGGTATCTCTCAGTACAGTTGTGTAATGCAAGATTGCCTGTGCATGCTATTACTAGTTTTTTTGTTCTGTAGAATCTAATTAGTCCTAATGGATTTTACTTTTAACATCTGCTATGCAATGTGACTTAGGGGTGTTGAGAGTATTGTGCTCAGCTGAAAGCTTACTATGCTGAACTGACATCTTTATTATAAGAAGAATGCAGTAGTATTTCCTGAAAATTTTGACATGCTTTCTTTGTTGACACTCCTGTTTCACATATGACAATTTCTGTTTTCTCTTGTTTTTGTTTTATAACAGGTGACATTATCATGGATTTATGGTGCTTATTTTCCACTTGAAGTCACAGCATTTTGAGATTACATTGGATGCTGTGGAAATTGTCATAAACAAGTGATAATAATTTTGTAATCAGATGGGGAATAAGCAGTTGGAAGAAATGAATTTTTAAGAGGCAATATGGTATAAAAAAAAAAAGAAAGAAAAAAAAACCAACCCCAAACTCAAACAAAATGATAGCAGCAACCCCCTCCAAAAAAAAGCCCACCCAACAACAGTGAAACCTAACCAACATTGATTGTGTCATTGCATGTAAAATACATTGAGTTGTTAATTGTAAGTGCCAAGTCCAGTTCAGTATCCCACTGGGGTAGTAAGGGGTTGATAGGTTGGCAGATAACCCTAGACTGCTCTTTTGAGGGCAGAGTGCTGTGAAGGCCATCCTGCAAGTGGTTACTGTGACCATGTCAAGCTCTTCTCCATCCATCGCTGCATCTTTGGTGGAGTTTTTAATATGTGGAGTGTATCTGTGCCATTTTTTTTTTAATCTGGAATAAATATATGTAAGACATTGAGGAGAAAAAGGAGACCAAGGAATTTACATCTCTGTGATGCATGGAGATAAATGTGGACAATTTACTTTGAACCTGAACCAGAGCATAAGATTAGAGTACAAATTTTTGTTGTGGCAGGATGATGTGAAGGTTTAAATCAGTATCACAAGCACAGTGTAGAAAAGCTTCAGATTTCTAACAGTTTCAAGATCTAGATTGTTGTTTCTGACAGGACTATTGAGCAAAATAGTCCTCCCTTTAAAGAGAGATTTTTGTAGGCAGTCCTTTGACTTTGGAAAACTGGTGTGGAATTTTAGGATGTTCTGTCTTATGATTTCAGCTCAACTCTTAATACAGCTTAAAATTAAAGAAATAATAGACTGCTTCTTATCTTGCCATTGTTTCAATATGTATGTTTCTGAATGCAAAGGGAATCAAAGTGTGCAGTCATAATTAATAATATAAGAATATTACTCTTATGCTGCCACTTGATATAACGTGATAATCTAGTCTACTGAAACTGGTATTCTGATGTTAGTCATAATTTCAACCAATAGACTTTATCTCAGAATTGTTTTAAAATATGAGGTTAAAAAGAACTTCGAACAGATTTGACTTTCTAAAAAATGAAAATAACCTGCATTCCTCTCCAACTGATAAAAGACACTGCTGCAGTGAAAAGCTGTGCCAGGAACCTCTTGATTTTTTTTACACTTCCTTCAAAATACGCATAACTCAATACAATGATTTGTGATTACATTTTATCAATTGTCTCCAGTTTCTGGCCTTACTACAGAAAAATCATATTTTAAGTATTGTGGAGCCTTTTTAATATTTAGAGCTGGGTGTTGAAAATGTTGTGTGGTATTTTAAAAATAGAATTAGAGATTAACTAAGAAAATCAGCTATCCTGGATATTATATACCAGGATCAATGCTCAATAAAGAATAAGCAAGAATTGATGGAAGCAGCTGTTTTTTCTGATGTCGGGAAATGGAAACACAGTGGCTTTGATATTATCCCAGACTGGTATTTCTTGTGGATTACTTGGGGAAAAAAGTGACAGTGTTAGAAAAGCTGACTTTGCTGGATCTGTAATATTTTGCAGGAGAACCACTTCTTGGTGTCAGATCATTTCATAGATTTTCAAGGATTTATGACAGTAGTTGCAGGGAAATGTTTATTTTTTCACAGTAAGATGAGCAAATCATATTTTATTTTTTCTTTAGTGTCAACATGAAATTCTAGTTATCTACTGTTCACGCACAGTAGTTATGCATATAAAAGTATTTTTTTAAATATTGTTCCAGGCAGATAACTTAAAATTAAAGCATTACTGCTAATAAAATGTATTCTGCAACGTTTGCTTTCTCAGTATGATATGGCTGGCATTTCATTATGGCTGGTCTTCTCCTTTGCTGTAAATACCACATTTGTTACACTGTGGTGAGAATTTGTGTGGCAAACAAAAATTCACTGAGATTTGCACCACGAGGTTTGTTCATTGATTGTCACATTAGCCCCTTTCTTGCCATAGTTCCACACACAAGTGTCTAGAAATTAAAAACTGCTCAGGCACCTCTCTCAGAGGTCAAAAGAAAGATCCTGTGGGTGTGAGGAGGGAAGAGTATCAGGAAAGGTCATCTTCTTGGTCCAGCTGAATACCAGGAGGGCCTGGACAAAGCGGCCAGAAGTAATTGCTCGTGTTCTGGTGTGTTACCAGTTTAAGGATGAGCTCAGAATACCCAGATGGGTCAAGAAGGAAAGTGCACAGGGTGGTGTGCATCCATCTCACCCTGCTGGGATCCTGAGCAGCTTGAGACTGGTGTGGTTCTTAGTGGAGGTTGCAGCCAGCTCAGCATTGTCCTCCACTGTCTCAGCAACTCAGCAGGTCCTGGGTGTCACACGCTGCAGAAGAGGTGAGTGGTGCAGCCCTGCTCTGCATTTGCTCCCAGATTTTTCTTCAGATTTTCTTTCTTCAGTTTTGGAGTACTTTACTGTAAGAAGTCTGTTACAGAGTTAAACTGGCCATGGTTGTGTTTGCAGGGCTTTTTCACACTACAGACTGCTTATTTGGTTGGTGGTTATTTGACTATGATTGAAAAAAGGTGAAGGCTCTATACCAGCTAAGATCCTAACCTAACAAATGGATGTTACTTTTATATCCAAGGATGATTTTGTTTCACTTCTCCTTACAAGACCTTTATTTCCTAAAGCATGTGGAGTACTAATGCCACTCAAATCATAGATAGCTCTTTTATAAACTGAGCCACTGGAACTCCAGTGGAAAATCCTTTAAAAAATGACTAGGCAAATTCCATTTTGCTTTAGCAAATCAAATGCTTCATGATGGATTTCCTGGAGAGATTGTTCACTCCAGCTTGATCAAACTGCATGTTCTTTATCAGAAGAAGTAATTTATACTTTACTTAAAATTCATATATTGAATAAACATTAAGAGAAAAATGTTCTATGTGTAAAATATTCTCAACAGAAACAAAGTACTTTCATTTCAATGTTTTGTATTATTTTTATTTTTTATTTTTAAGCCAGTAATTGCATATTTAGCTTTTACCTCATAAAAATTGAAGAATATTAAGAGAATTAATTACTTTTTGTTTTTTTTTCTTTGACCTAAATGGAACTAATCATATATATAAGGACCCACAGTGTGTGAAACTCAGAATCAAGTTCCATTCAAATTTGCAACTGCACTGGGATTGAAGCAACAAATAGCCTTGTGCTAGTCCCTCACATAAAGGTGAAATTCAAACTACACGAGTGGTTCTTTGGTTTTGTAACTGTTTCTAATACCAAATCCTGTCAGGAGTTAAGCAGTGATGATTTGTAATTTTTACGGCAACTTTAGAAACTGATGCCATTCCATTTTGGTTGCATTTGATCAGATTGTGGTAGCTAAACTTATCATGTTTGTTATATTTTGACAGTGTAGCTTCAGAAGACAAACTAAAGGGTGCATCTTGCTGCAAGGTGCAACTCCATTCATATCATCACAGCTCTAAATATTCTGAGGACTTCGCCAGTCAAAATCACAGTGGTGTTAATGAGCTTCATGATTCTTGCAACCAGATGAATGCAATGCTTTTAAAACTTTTATGCAAATACTGTTTCTTTGTGAGATTCATTGTATCTTGTCTTTCCTGGAGTTGCTCAAAAGGGGAGATATGCCTTCAGAGCTGTGGAACAGTGTGTTTATCCATTCCTTGTGCTATGGGGTTTGCCTGGCTTTAAGCAGTGTGAAGACTGCTCTGAGTTACAGCTGGTGCAATGATTCCTTCATCAATATCTTGCAGCTGAGAGCAGTTGGGTCAAAATGTATTTGTCCCCTTTCTCATTGTTCCTAACATGCCTGAACCCTGTGGCAGAGGCTCTGAGCAAGAGGTGCAGAGACAGGGGCTGCTGCCTCTGGGGTCTGCCACCGCCTCTGGGTTGGCTTTGTACTGCTCCAGTCACATACCCCATACCTGACCTGTTTTCTGTCCCAATGGCATGCACTTAGCAAAAAAAAGAAAACTAGACTAGCTTATAGAATAAAAACTTATAGTACTTTCTTTTGAAGGGAATGGTACAACACTTTAAAAAAAAAATACTATGAATAACTCAACCCAGAGACAGCAATTCAGTTACAAGTGCAACCAGTGCACTGAAATAGGTATTCTGCACACCTCTTCGGGGTAGAAGGTTGTGGGCTGGGAAACTGAGGGGGAAAATCAACATCATCATTGACTATTATAAATGAAAGTAAAGATTCAAGTCTTCACTTAGCATATGTTCAGTTGTATTTAATAATTATAGAGATGTTCTCTTTGCATTAGCAGAAAGATATTATTCAGAAACTAAGTCAGTATATTTTTTTGTTGAATAAGCGAACAACAATAAGCTTCAGATGCATTTGTATATTTCTCTTTCATGCATGCTGGGTTTTACCCTTTAGTAGTATTAACAGATATTCCCAAAGTGCTCAGGTACTCTTGTCACATTCTGTTATAAACATTCTCCTGCAACTTAAGTTAGTAGTGAAATTCTTCTATATGTTATTGGATGTACATGTTCAGCGGTTCTTTCAAGGATTGCAACTATGTCAGTATATTCCACAGAAGTTATTGAAAGTGTACTATCATTCCAAAAGCTTTGTATTAGTGAATATTTTATATATGTCACAGGGCTCTGTGAAACTCTTTATTTAATGATAGGAGCAAAAAGGTCTAGAATTGCACATATTCATGATTATATAAATATTTTTTCTGGAAAAGGGTTAATTTCATAACCTCTTACTAACAGTTTAATTAAATGGGATTTTCCCTCTTTTGTTACTCAAATCATCATTAAAACCACCATACCTGCAAAACTATGAGAGTAATGACAGATGCCCAGTTTATGTATACAGAAGTACTCTAACACTCTGGTTCTTAATCCAAGCTTTTTCATTCTCATTGAAACTCATGAATACAAAATAATACGAAAATCAACTACAGAAGGGCTGGAAGGCAGATAAAATAAATCAGTAAAATTGAATGCCAACAATTTAATTAGTGTAATGTGTAGATAATACAGTGGAGAAAGATTAAAACTAAACAACACTTTTTGCTAGTTTTTCTTAGTAAACACATTTTCTTTCCCTTTCTTCTCACAGTCACCCTTTTATAGGCAGTCACTCACCAGTATTGTTCTTTTCAGACAGCTGTTACTATTTCTGTTGTTAATGCCTACTGTGGCTTTTGAGCAGTTCTGAAACAAAGCAGAGGCATGGCTACTCTTGCCTTTCCATCTATTTTTGTCTCTTTCCAGTGTTTGGTAATATAAATATCACTCATTCTGTCCTTCTAAAAATACCATTATAGAGCTTTATACAAATACTGATCAATATTGCTGAAGCTACATGGACTTCAGAGGGGGGAAAAAGAAAGAAGAAAATAATTTATCTATTTATGATGCAAGATGGAATAGGACTGTTGTTCAAGCAAGGTTGTTTCTATCCGCTTTTAATTTCAAAATTTTGGCATCAAATCCCACACCCTTTCTGCTTGACTTAGCATTGAAGTACCCCTTCTTTGGAGAAAGAATTTTCAGAATCTGTATGTGCAGTTAAACCTTATCATATTTAAAGAGGAAAACAAAACTCTTTAAGGAATGGAGCTAAGACCACTGTAATTAGCAATCCTGCTTGGAATTTTTACTTTCCCAGGACCCATAGATTTCAATTTTCTGTTACCAATCCCTCAGAAAGCTGTGCTTGTTTACCTATCTTAATGTTGTCATAGATTACAAATATAAATTTCTCATCTTCATACTGTCAGTTTGTTTCTGGGGATACAGGAAGTGAATATAAATCTTATAGACAGATGCAGTCTGTGTGGTTTTGTTCCCCCTAAAACATATGAAGTAACAGATAATGACATCCTTTGGCTTCAAAATAACCCTGTAATTCTTTAGGATAGAAGGGACAAACTTTTCAGAACTGATTGTTACTTAGATACTTGAAAATACTGGAATTTTTGAAGTTTTACCTCATAATCTGCTAAGTTTATATTTTCATATGACTTTTAGCTGTCTAGTAGTTCAGCCTCCAGCCATAACAACACTCACATTTTTATTCCTCTACTTTCAGTATTTATTTTTTCCACCTGTAGCAGTTTGGTGTCTGAATTGGTGGAATTATGCCACTAATAATTGCATCTGTGATCACATCTAATTACAGGAAGCAGAATGTGCTCATGGCAGAGATTAGGTTAAATGCTCTCTGTCTAATCAGTTCCCCAGGTACTGTCTCCTGGCAGTACTTCCTTCCTAAATCCCATTTCTAGGGATGCCGTGAATAAAAACTGCATGGCCTGTGCGAGTCCATGTCTTCAGAAGATGGTTTTGCTTTTCTGGTTTGAGGGGTCTGACATGGACTTAGGAGCAAGATTGAACATTGGTCACCCTTGCCAAAAGTGTATGTGGGGCTCATGGTGCTTTTGGGTGGCCTTGGCAAGGTGGGTGTAAGGCCGTGGGGAACTAGAGAGTGTAGGTGCTGCTGCCTTGGGGTCTGCCATCCCCAGGGGGGACAGCTGGAATGGGTCCTGGGCAGGCTGGGGAAGCCCAGTGGGTCTGTCAGGGCTAGTACAGCCCTGGGGGTGTCCCGTGGGTATCTATATATATTGATATTTATATTATTTCCCATGTCTGCCCTCTGTGAATACCAGCAAATAAGCCAAGAGCTGCATCCTCCAATGACCTCTGGCCAGGCACCATAGTGACAGGTGTCCTTCAGTGCCAGAGCACTGAGTCAGGGTGGGCATTCCACAATTTAAAAACTTGTTATAATGCAAAATACATGAGAAATAACTCCTTGGGTTATTTTTATGCATGAAAACCAAAGGGTTCTTGGTCAAAGGCACCAGTAAGACCAGAGTTGCATCTAACTAATATTTATGCAGTGTTATGGCACACCATTTGTGTTCTTGCAACCATGCTGCTGAAGCAGCTTAAATTCAATAGTAACCTCAGTTTAGTTAATCTAAATATTCTTTATTTGTCTGCAAAGTATGGAGGGACAAAAGCAGTTGTTGTAAGCAATATGTAACCTGAAATAAAAAAAAATGGAAAAAATTATTTGCTTTTTAGACTATGGCAAATTTTTTCATTTATAATTAATATTAATGATGTATGCAAGACTTTTTGTATTGTCACACATGATGCATGAAGGTACAAAGGAAAGCTGGAGTGGTTGCTTAGCTGCATTTTCTAAACACAGAAAAAATATTCTGAACAATGAGAAGACATCCTTTGGTTTTTTTTTAATATTTTAATACATGATTTTGAAATCAGGATTATCCTCTGTCATCATAATGAGATTACTAACAAAAATAGTTAACCTTTTAAATGAACTGTGTAATGAATCACATTTGAGAATAATATGAGAATAAAATTGACCTCCAAATCAATGCTTTCAATCTTGAATGTATTTTCAGAAAATCCAGTCAAGTTCAGTGAAAATTTCTATCTGCACTTTGAGTACCAGGCAAACAACAGGGATAGAAAAATTTGAATTTAGACTGCTGGTTTGGAAAATTTAGTTTTTCTTATCAGCTCCATGACTGGCAGTAAACCACACTTATTTCTTTCCTTCCTTATCCTGTGGTTATAGCGTAGTTTTAGCAATCCAGAAATTGACTTTTTATTGAAATTCACCTTGCTTCCTAGCAGTGGTTAGCTCTCATTCATTAACTTGCTCAATTGGGTCAGTTTGTAACAGTGAAAGCAATGCTAGTAAAAGCTATTTATTACCAATCAGTCATGTAGCAAGACTATTGCAAATTACTAGACAATTACTGCTGATCCAGAGCATGTTGCCATAATTTCAGTTCAAAAAGGTATATGGTTTTTGACTGTGGATCAGAAAATTAAGAGTATTAAATGTTACATGTGGTAGGCACATAAAACTCAGCCTTCAAGCTTCCTAATAGACTTAAAAGTTCCTTGATGAAAGGCAAAACATTTCCTCCATTAAGGAGGTGTTGAAACAGTCTGTGCAGTGATGCTGTGCGTGTTGTGTGTCCTTTCAGGCTTTCAG